>NC_047092.1:141922674-142553443 GCF_902459505.1 Geotrypetes seraphini | reverse complement strand
GGGAGAGGGAAGAAGAGGAGAGGAGAAGAGAGAGATGCCAGACCATTGGAGGAAGGAAGGCAAGAAGATGGATGCCAGACCAATGGGGTGAATGGAGAGATGGAAGGGGGAGGCATAAAGTTTCTGGTAGGGGACTAGAAGGAGAGAAGATGGCAAATAGAAGGGGCAGAGAGAGCGTAGACAGTGGATGAAAGGAAGAGAGTGACAAGAAGATGAGGAAATCAGAAACCAGAGAAGACAAGGTAGAAAAAAATTATATATATATATATATATATATTTTGCTTTAGGGGAGATGCATCGCTGTTTCTGTGGTGTTGCATTGTATGTAGAGTCCAGCTTCTTGGTGCTTCAGTTTCCGATGTACCACTTCTGGCATGGACATATAATTGCATAAATGAACAGTCTGCTTGAGAACCAAGTTTAAAATAAATACTTCCCAGCAGATATCAGCTGTCCCATTAGTCTCAGTAGAAAGGAAAAAGGTTTGTGATTTATGTAGTTATAGAAGAATAGTTTATATTCTGTGACGTACAATGTTCAGTTCACATACAAAATTAGCAATACAATCCTTGTTTAACAATTTTAAAGAACATCTGAGTTCCAAGGGGATCAGGGTTTTTGGTGTTAACACATTTATGGTCTAGAAAAAGCTAATCCAGGTTTGTGCTGTGGGTTGGGGTTGGGAAGAGAATATAGTAGGATTAGTGAATTAATGAGAATGGCAGGATGTAAGGTGTTGTACTGAATGCTTTACAAAAATAAAGCACTAACACTAGTGCTTTCTGGTGCCAGATCAGGAAACTAATATCTCCTCTTTACATTGCACTGCTGCAAATTTCAAAAATTAACACAACAGGGAAATGAGACATCAGTAATATAAAACAGAGAGGAAGATTAAAAAATAAAAGTTCAGTTAAAAGGAAGATAGACATCTTTGAAAGAAACACCTCCAAGATTTCTAAAAAGGTCAAATGCTCTAGAGTTATTTTAGACCTATTTAAGCAGAAGTATCTAATTTTGGATAATATATTAAAACGAGTGGGTATTCATTTGAACAGAATAACATCCATATTAATGCCAAGAGTTAATCATGACTAATGCTATCACAAAAACTGCCACAGAGTTTCATAATGTTTAGCCATCAATTATGCACTTGCCTTCTGCAAGCGTTGCCAGTTTTGTGAGAACATTTAAAACATGAAGTGATTCACTAAAAATGTTTAATGCCTCCCTCACATGCCTAAGGGCAAAAATTAAAGTAACTAAAAAGTACAAAACATATAAAGTTCATAATTTGCATAGCAATAAAAATGTTCCAATTATTTTTTAAGCGATGATGATACCATAGTATGTATTGAAGATTCTATCCTTGCTGCTGGTCAATTTTTAACGGGTCCTTTTACTAAGCTGTGGGAAAAAATGTCCATCCAAATGTTTGGCTTCTTTTGCAGATACTAGATATGTTTTCTTTGAGCCAGATCAGCTGGAAAGATTGATATTAGATAGGGAAGCTAAATAGTAAAATCATATGTAGGTTGTATTGTTAAGATCGCCTTAAACAAGATCAGGTCTGTATATTATACGATGTAAATGGAAAATGTATTTCTTTGTTCCTTTTCTCCTCTCGGGATGTGGACTAGAGTATTTCCTGTGTTTTCTTTGTATCTATGTAAATGCTTTTAAATATAAAAAAGTAGGGGTGGGTCAAGTGTAGAATGTAAAACCTCTTTTATTGGCAAAGCACCGATAGATAAAATGACCCAACGTGGGGCTGTATTTTGGCAGATAATAATAATAATAATAATAATAACTTTATTCTTGTATACCGCAATACCATGGAAGTTCAATGCGGTTAACAAAAGAAGAGACTGTACATTTACAGCGATGTTACATACATGGCAATGATAAGGCATATAATATAAAGGCGTAACAAAGGCAGGACATTTAGATAAAACAGAGATTGATTATGAGAGGCCATATAGTGGCTTGGCAAGGTAGGCGAAGTCGGAGAGTTTGGAGGCATATCGAGGTCAGGGAGGGGGGCGTGGAAGGAGGGAGGGTCAGGGAGGGAGGAAGGAGGCTTGCTTCAGGGGTCATAAATACTTTGATAGACGTGTTATTTTGTGAAAAATTGTCAAAGAGCAAAGTGTGCATCCAATGGCACCTACAAGGTGCTAAAGAAAAAGGCAAAAAAAAAATCCAAACTATCTCACGGGAACACAGCATTAATGTGTGGTCATTTTTTATTTCATAACAGCACTATACTACCTATGTTGATGACTGTCACTTTATTCTGAGGCTTTCTTCTCCACCCTGCTACCATTGCAGATAGTTTCAAGTTTAAGTTTCAAGTTTTATTTAAAAATTTGTTATTCCGCTTATCTATTTTCTAAGTGGAATACAAGTAAATTTACATTAAAAAGTAAAATTTAGGGAACACGAACAATATGAAATACTGACATGCTGGTACACTAGGGTAGAGGGGTAGAACTACATAGCCTATAGAAAAGAGAGACAATAAAGGGAAGAACAATTGGATGGCACCCTTCTGTAAGTGTTAGTCGTGAGAAAAGAAAAAAAAGTATGAGAATGTGGTATTAATCCTTTTCAACAGTAAAGTAGAGTTAGTATTGTTATTCTGTTAAAACCCTTATTGTTTGTGTTTTTAAAAATCACCATCTTAGTTCTAATTGTCACCCATTTTGGTGGCAGTATGACCCAGATTCTATAAACAGCGCCTTAAAATTAGGCACAAGTAGGTGCCCTATGGCGCCTAACTTAAATTGAAAATGCTATTAAAAAAAGCATTTAAAAGAAAAAAATGTAGGTGCCAGAATCATGCCTATGGAGGCGTTTTATGATGTGAAATACCACTGTAGGCGTGGCTAATACTGGAAATGGCGTTAGGTATCATAATGCACCTCCTTGGGTGTGATTCATGTCAAAGGTAGGCACTGGAAATGTAGGCCTTGAAAACCCTACTACTCCTACTACTATTAATTATTTCTATAGCACTACCAGATGTTCACAGCACTGTACAGAATCACAAAGAAGACAGTCCTGGCTCGAAGGAGCTTATAATCTAAACAGACAAGACAGACAAATAGGATGCCATGGGTACAGTTAGGGGGAATGGTTAATCTGCTGGCTACATTTCTAGTGCATTCCTTTTTTGAAGCCATGATTCTGTAAATGACACAGTCACATGACTGACACACAATCAGCTGCCATTTTTAAGATAGCTACAAACAATGGCATCATTTATAGAATCCAAGCCTAAAGGCCTGATTCTATAAATATTGCCTAAATTAGTAGGTGCGTAGGGAAATGGCACCTACTGAGTGTCATTCAAAATTAGGCATCATTTATAGAATCTCGCCAAGTGATGTCTAACTAAAGTTAGGTGCCGGTAGGTGTCAAAATCCTAGGTGCCAGTATTTTAGGCCAGGGTTTTCTTGGTCTAAAATACTAGTACCTAAGGTAGATGCCTACCAATGCCTAACTCAATCCAAGCTCAAACTCCACCCCTAACCATGCCTACTTTTCAGGTAAATGCGGATAGGCACTGGTAGGCTCCTCGGTATAGACATATACATCATACTTAACGAGTTAAGTGCCTACCCGAAAATTTATTTTGAAAATTGGTTTTAATTGGTCTTCAATGATGTTATTCAGTTAATAGCACTGATTGAACCAATTAAAAAAATTGTTAGACACTTATATTGACTAGATACGCCGATCTAGATGCCTACAATCTGGAACACTCTTCCACTATATTTAAAAATGGAAAAAAACTTAAAAAAATTTAAAAGCAACTTAAAATGTTTCCTTTTTAATGAAGCTTTTAACTGAAAAAAAAAAAAAAAAAAAGAGGCTCATTTTAGAGATTAAATAATTAATATTTGTTTTTAACTTATAACCCTCCCCCTAATTCCTTTTGTGTTTACCTTAAATGTTGCTTATTTTTATTTTATCAATTGTATTTCTTACCCCTTTACCAATCGTGTCTATTGCATGTCTGTCTATAATTACCTAATACGTCAGCCATGTTGATCTTAAAAAGTTTGTATTAAATGTTTTATTACTTTTTTCTGTAAAGTTATTTTTATTCTGTACAACGCTTTGAAGAAACGAAAAAGCGTTTAATCAAAAATTGAATAAACTATAAACTATAAACTAATGGTAGGCACTTTTTATCAGAGCACTGATACAGATCACTAGCTTGTTAGTGCAGGAATGCCACTCTCCAACCCCCCCCCCCCGACACACCCCTTTAAAAAATATATGCTTTAATATGATTACATTTGGTCATTACTGTAAGACACCTGAACATGTCACATACTATGCCATTTTAAGCTGTATTAGGCGTGCATTCATCTTTAAATCACCATTTTGGAGGTTGAAAACTAATTGAAAAATGCTGAATTCTGTTTCTTCTCCCAATTTTTTCACATCTGTCTTATCAATAGCATTGATACAAAGAAGATTTTAGCATTTGCAGATGTGATAAAACTTCAAAAAGGGAACACATAGAATAAATCAGCCTATATGCCTGAAGTCTATTCTTGTTGAGCACTTAAGGTTTTTGTTTTATAATCATATGTGGTTATACAGGTCCTCTTCTGGCCCAGGCAAGATTGGATAATATCAGACACACTTTATTTTTTGGTAATAGCATTTGCAGAAGAACATCTACTGTTCATCACTCAGTTAAGGGACAGAGTGACATTTCCAATTAACGTGCAAAAGCTAAACAAGCACCAGAGCTTCATCTGCTTCTCGAAATTTGGGTCATAATGAATGCATCATGTAACATACATAATTTGTCTTCTTAATCAATTAATCTTTGATTATAGCACTTTCCCAAAATATTTCTTGACTAATCAAGTGGATTTCATTAAGAATGCTTTAAGTGTTGAAAATGGTTTTGGCTACTCATTGCTATCGAATTCTCATTCAATATGTGTAAGATAAATCTCTTCATCAGTCAAGACTCAGTTATTTGCTATATTTTTGTGACATAAACATGTAGCTGAATCTAAGAAATGACTAGCTTACCTTTATCAACACGTTTATTCACTCTTTCAAAAAAATGTAGTAAATTGGTGAGTTATGAATCCCCTTAACTAAATCTATGTTGGCTTTAACTCATTAATCCATGTTTTTGCATATGCTCTGTATTTTTGTTCTTTATAACAGATTCTACCATTTTGCCAGGCACTGACATCAGACACACCAGTTTATAATTTCCCATATCACAAATGAAATCCTTTTAAAAAATTGGTATTACATTGGGCACTCTCTAGTCTTCTGGTACCATGCTGCATTTTAAAGATAAATTATAAATGGGAAGGGGTAAAATGTGGACCTCATGGATCTGACGGACCTCGCGGATCTTAAACCGCACGTTCTTAAAAATCTGAGGTCCGTGTCCGTGCTACTTGTAGTTTCTGTCTCTGACAAACCTCTATGAGATTTTAGCGCTGACGGATCCGTCTCAGCATAGGGAAGGCAAAGTATTAGGATCCGTCAGCGCTAAAATCTCATAGAGGTCTGTCAGAGACAGAGACTAGCGCTGGAGCAGCAGAGCAGAAGCCTTCTTATGTATAGGTTTTCAGAAAGACAAAGAGAGCGGGGACATAGTTTTGGGATGTGTGTTATGGAAAAGAAGTCTCCAAACGTTGCTGGGTGCTGCCGGGGTTCAGTCTGAGGATCGTAGGCATGAGGCAGAGCCTCGGCTGCTTTCTTTCCTCTGAATTGCTCGATGTACCCCTCTGCTCTGCCTTTCTTGGAGAAGGGGTAAAACATGGGCCTCAGTCTCTGACAGACCTCTATGAGATTTTAACGCTGACGGATCCTAATTCTTTTCCTTCCCTATGCTGAGACAGATCCGTCAGCGCTAAAATCTCATAGAGGTTTGTCAGAGACAGAAACTACAAGTAGCACGGACACGGAGAAAATCATCAATAGTGACCGCTGGGGTTAAGGGTCGCCGGGAGGCTCCTCCGATGTTCCTTCCCCGTCTTTTCGGCATAGTTACAGGAAACTTTCAACGGCGTCCTCACTGCAGCAGATATGCAGCGGCCATCTTGGATCCTCTTTTGTGCTTGTAATTGACTAACGCGTAGCAATCATATTACTTTAAGTCGCATGCATGTGTTTTTTGAGGGATTGTTTGGGAATGTGGCAGGTTCCGGCTTTGGGTATCAGTGATATGTTATATTACAAGTGAGAAGATGTGAAGCAAGTCTGGATCTTGACTGGGCATCTTGCCAGTTGAGACTACAGGAGAACATATTTTTACTGATAATGAGCGGAAAAGATGGGAGGCTCTTGCTAGCATTGGTTGAGTATGAACTAGGATTGGGACATTTATTTTTTTATTTAAAAAATGTCTATATCGCTTAAAACCTAAGCGGTTTACAAAGAGAGCATACATAATCATGTAAACACACATAATCAAGACAACATAATACATTGATTCATTACAATTATCTAAGATCCTAAAACTAGCACAAAACTAGAAAACTTCAATAAAATAGGGTATCAAAGACTGACCTCCAGTAAAATAGACTATCAAAATCTAACCTAGTAAAAAGCTAAAATCTCATAGAGGTCTGTCAGAGACAGAAACTACAAGTGGCACGGACACGGACCTCAGATTTTTAAGGACGTGCGGTTTTAGATCTATGAGGTCCGTCAGGTCCGTGAGGTTTGCGTTTTACCCCTTCCCATTATAAATTACTAGCAATAACTCTATCAGTACTCTGGGATGCATACCATTTGGTCTAGGTGATATGTTACTCTTCAGTTTATCAAGTTGCCCCATTACATCTTCCAGTGTTAGAGATTTGTTTCTATTTCTTTGACTCATCAGTACTGAATACCATTTCTGGCACTGGTCTCTTCTCCACAACTTCCTTGGTGAGACCGAAACATAGACTTAATTTATCTCTCTGCTATGACCTTGTCTTCCTGAGTGCCCCTTTTATCCCTCAGTTATCTAGTGGTCCAACTGATTCTTTTCCTGTCTTCTTGCTTCTAGTATACCTAAAAAAGTTTTAAACTATGTAGTTTTGTCTCAAATGCAATCTTCTTTTCAAGATCTCTCTTTGCCTTCCTTATCAGTGTCTTGCCATTGCTTATGCTGTTTCTATTATTTTCAGTTGGATCCTTCTTCCAACTTTCTGAAGGATTTTCTTTTAGCTCTAAAAGTTTTCTTCATCTCACTTGTTAACCATGTCAGCTGCCATTTGGTCTTCCTTCCTCCTTTTTTAATACAGGGTAGGCCACAAAAAAGTAGCCTCCTTCTAATATCAGTGCCAGAAAGATGGTGTTTTCCCTGGAACAATGAATAGTGATTGTGGAAGGCTATAGATGTGAACGGGAACCACTTTCACCATCTGTTGTAACTTGTGAGTAAGTGAATAAAACCAATCCACTTGCTCATTCATCTTGTCATATTATCACCAGGGGGTGGGCTACTTTTCTGTGGCCCACCCTGTATATTTGGTCTGGGCTTCCAGGATGGTATTTTTGAATAACATCTATGCCTGATGTAAATTTTTGACCTTTGCAGCTGCTTCTCTAAGCTGTCTTACCAATCCCCTCATGTGTCATGGTATCCTTTTTTAAAGTTAAATGCTATTATATTAGATTTCCACTGTGTATTTACTTCAAAGATTATATCAAAAGTGATAATGTTTTGATCACTGTTATCAAGTGGCACCAGCGCTATTACCTCCTGCATCAAACTATGTGCTCCACTAAGGACTAGGTCTAGAATTGCTTTGTCTCTAGTCAGTTCCTGAACCAGCTGCTCCATAAAGGAGTTCTTGATTTCATCAAAGAATTGTATTTATTTATTCAATTTTCTATACTGTTCTCCCAAGGAAGTTCAGAATGGCTTTACATGAATTTATTCAGGTACTCAAACATTTTTTCCTGTCTGTCTCAATGGGCTCACAATCTATTTGATGTACCTGGGGAAATGGGGGGATTGAATGACTTGCCCAGGGTCATAGGGAGCAGCATGGGTTTGAGCCCACAACCTCATGGTGCTGAGGCTTTACCTCCCTAGAATGTCCTATTACATTTACTACTAAATATTAGGGTAATTGAAATCAGTTTGTTAGCTTCCCTAATTTCTGGTAACATTTCAGCATCTGTTTGTTCATCCTGGCCAAGTGGATGATAGTACACTCCTATCACTATCCTTTTCCCCTTTACACATGGAATATCTACCCTTAGGGATTGCAAGGTGTGTTTTGGTTCCAGTAGAATTTTTAGCCTAATCAATTCAAGCCCCTTCTTAACATATAATGCTATACTTTCACCAATTTGATCTACACAGTCACTGCAATATAATTTGTACACTGGTATCACAGCATCTCTGATTATCTTCCTTCTACCAGGTCTCAGTGTTGCCTATTATAGCTATCTTTTCATTTAGCGCAATATATCCTAACTCTCCCATCTAGTTTCTTAGACTTCTGGCATTTGCATACAGACATTTCAAACATTATTTAACATTCCTGTTTACAATTTGCTCATAAGTAGACATGGATAATTTGCAATCTTTAAAAATCTGTTAGCTTTCTATTTAAGGACACTTAATCTACTATAGTCTCTATTGCAACCTTGCTAACAGAATGCTTTATCTTCCCTGTTTTGGTGATATATTTTAAAGATACCTTGTTTGAATCATGCATTTTTGAGAAACTATAAGCCCCCCCACACACACACACAATTTCTACTGTACTTTTAAAGCTGCTCTATCTCTTTTTAAAATTTTGATGCCAGTATCTTGGTTCCACCTTTATAACTTGGTCCATCTTTATAGAATAAGTTCCGCCTTCCCCAGAATGTTGCCATTTCCTAACAAATCTAAAACCCTCCTGTTTGCTTCATCGCTTCATCCTCATATTAAGATTCCAGAGCTCTGCTTGTCTCTTGGGTCCTGCATGTGGAATGGAGAATACTTCTGTAGGTTCTGGATTTTCGCTTCCTACCTAAGAGCCTAAATTTGGCTTCTCTACCAAATTTTTCTTTGTCATTGGTACCCACATGTACCAAAACAGCAGGTTCCTTCCTAGCATTGTCTAAAATCTTATATCTAGATGAGTTCTGCTACATTCGTACCAGGCAGAAAAGTGACAAAGTGATCCTCATGTCTACCAGCCACCCAGCTATCTACATGCCCATTATAATGGCCAGGTTAAAACAGGTATATCAAAGCAACAAAAGAAATCGACCCCTCCCCCCTCCAGCGAGCTAAGGTGAGGAAATAGCTATAACATATAGACAATAGAAGAGCATCCCTGGTATCACAGAAAAGGTAGAAAGATAAAAGGCCTCACAGCCCCCCCTCCCCTATGGGGGGAGGTGAAACTACAAGGACATCCCATGTCACCCGGGCAACCTCTTACATTTTCGTTTTTATGAAAAGTACAAACATCCCAACCAGAACAGCTCCCCAGTGGAGAGTGTACTTTTCTTGTATTTTTACTGTTTATTTGTATTTGAGCCTTTGGTATTTCTGTTTATCATGTTGCCTTGTTGTACCCTTGCTAATAGAAATGATTACAAAAACCCCCCACAAAAAAAACAATGGCCGACCTAACCCTTCCCTCCTCGTTAGAAGCCTCTTGAGATACATTATCAGTGCAAGAGGATGTTGCATCCTTAGTGGGCAGGACCTGGCTACAGGAATATTTTCTACTTCAACAGATTGATGCTTTCCTTTAAGAAGACCTCCTTCCTCCAAGGCAGCACATTTTGTAATGTTATTGGAAGGTTCCCTTCCAAGGATCTAGTAGACTGTATTTCTCAGAGTGAATTATATGCTAATAGAAGTGTCCTAATTACTCTTGTAGCCTTCTAATTGGTTCAAGGGTCTTTAAATACTCATACTATAGTAATTTTAAAATAGCTCCTTTAAATGCTAGCCTATGAACTGTAACAAAGATTTTCTATGCTAAGAAGAAACTATCACTTAAACTCCCTTGCTAATGAGAAAGAAAGTCCCTCAGGAGCCCTACTACTACTTATGCACATAAGTGTGAGTACTCTAAACATGTATACATACATAGCATACCATATAGATATGGGTGTCTCAGTTATAGTATTTCCCTTCATGTCATAATAATTATCATTACAAAAAAATAATATAATGAAGTGACAATAGAAATATCATCTTTCCCTCATATTTGAAAAAATATTGTGATGAATATTGATTTACATTGTGATTAATTAAATGTGACTAATAATAAAACTATTATCTTCAGTATTATGCAAATTGAGTATTGATATGCTATTTTAAAACATTTTGATACAGTACACTAACCTGGTGTAAATTTGCTTTTTCAAATTTGCAGTCCATTATAAATCAAACTTTTGTGTCCAATGCATTAAGCTAATGAGATGAAAATTGTGACAGTGCAGATTGCAAGATGGAAACCTTTATGTCGATAAAGCTGATGCTCAGATATGCCTAGCATTGGGTTTTCCATACTAAGCAGAAGACAAATGTAAGAAGATGCGGCCAGTATTGAGATATAAGAATTTCTAAGTTTAATTTGGTTTTTTGGCAAGGATGTGCATTTGTTAGAATGCATTCATTTCATTAGTGTGCCTTAAAACAGTGGTTCCCAACCCTGTCCTGGAGGAACACCAGGCCAATTGGGTTTTCAGGCTAGCCCTAATGAATATGCATGAAGCAAATTTGCATGCCTATCACTTCCATCATATGCAAATCTCTCTCATGCATATTCATTAGGGCTAGCCTGAAAACCCGATTGGCCTGGTGTTCCTCCAGGACAGGGTTGGGAATCACTGCCTTAAAATATTTAAGGAACCTTTTTACTTAAGTACGGTCAAGTGTTGCAGTTACTGTATGGGGAGTTCTCAGTAATTCATATTACTTGCAAAGCCTCTGTGTTATCTGTTAGGGGCATTCCCAGCACCTGCTCATACCCTTAGGGGTTAATTCAAGAAAGGGTATCTAAAATTAGATCCCAAAATTTCATGCGCAAACAACAAATTCTGTAAGTGGAGCCCACTGTGATTAACAGGGGACCTTTTTTTCACACATCTTCATTATGTTCCTCCAAATATGAACAAGAAATAAAGGCATCGCAGAATGTAAAAAAAAAAAAAAAAAAAGTCTAACAAAAAAAATTAAATTGCAGAAACATGACATTGAGTAAACACCAAGGAAACATTTTTAATTAAACCTTAACGAAAACAAGAGAATTTGACTCAATGATCTCCATAGACAAATCCAAGAAGAAACATAAAACAATGTGGATAAATTATGTTTCTGAGATGGACTTTACTAATATTAAAATAATATTATAACTTGGCAAACTACATAAAAACCTCTAGGACACAGTCCGCTGAAAAGCTTTGGACCCTGGACCCAACAAGGTCAATCATTTCATTTGCCAGAGATATACCTTGTCAATTAACAATCTGATAAATAGAACCCAACTGACATTGTTGCCTCGCTTCTCAAGTAAGCGTGCACTAAGACTTGGTACCTCTTCATACATTGTGACACATTTAGTTTTAGAAGTAGTAGGGAGTGGTTGACTGCATTGAATACAGCTGAGATCTCGAACTGCAGCAGAAAAGTCTGTTTGCCTTTGCTCAGGTAGGATCTCACCTTTGATGTCAGTTTAAGGAATAAGGTCTCAATGCTATGCATCGCCCTAAAGCTGTGTTGTGAATTATGGAAACCTTCTGTCTGATTGAGAAAGTCTGTAAGTTATAGATTTACACAGAATTCTAGCAATTTAGCAGGCCCTGGTATTCCTGCCACTGGTCTAAAGTTATCAACTCTACTTAAATCAAGTCCTGAGGCCTTGGGAATAGGGGTCAGGGCAATAGCTGCTGTAGCTTTTGGATGCAAACCCTCTTCCAAGCATAAATTGACAAAATCTGTCAGCGATAACAAGAAACCTGAAGGAGCATGATTTAGCATATTAACTGGACATTTATCTAAGCAACACATTTTGAGGGGCAAATTCTGCTTATTAAGCCAGAGACTACTTTTTCCAGCATCTCTCATCCAATATCTCTCCATATATATGATCATTTACACAATCTATTTCAATGCAGTCATCCAGCGTGTGTGTATAAATGTTGATCTTACTGTTATAATCTTTTCTTGGAAGGCTGCTTCATGGTCTTCCCCACTGGGGCTTTCCCTCTGCTGCATCACAGAGGGAGGATCAGTGAGGTTCTGCTGCACAGGGGGATAGGAGAGAGGGATAGAAAGATGCTGCAGAGAGAAGGCCCCGCCCCAGCAGGGAAGACCGCGAAGCAGCCCATTCAGAACAGTGCCACCGCTGCTGTTTTTGGAGGCCTTGGAGTGGAGGTATGTCAGTCTCACGGTGGGAGGGTCGGTGGGGTTTTGCTGCACAGGGAGATGGGAGGGATAGAAAGATGTTGAACAAGGGGGTGGATGAGAGGGGAGGAATGATGCTGCACATGGGGGGTGAGTGGAGAAAGGAAAGAGGAAGAATTGAGGTGGAGGAGAGGAAGGGAGAGATGATTGTTGTACATGAATAAAAAAAAGACATCCCCCGCAAATAAGCCCTATTGCATTTTTTGGACCCCAAATTAATATAAGACACTGTCTTATTTTCAGGGAAACACGGTATCTTGATCCTACGAGTATCAACGCAAAAAGACAAGCTGTTTCTCGTTCATGATCATCTTCTGCAGTCTCAAGTGTAAGAGTTTCCGATAGCAGACCTGGATAATAGAACAAGTATTTCTGATCAATACATTATTTGAGGAATATTAGGGGGGGGTCTATAAATAAGATGAATTAAAGCATAGTGTCAAAGCATTTATTCATTGAGGTCTCAGAGAAGACTGAAGGCAAAACAGAAGTGAGCAATGACAAAGATAAGAGATGAAGAAGTGGAACGCAGCATGGAAAGAGTGAAAGGCTACCCTTGTTACATTTATTTTGCTATCTTCTCTCTGCCACTCATGCAGATTAGAATGTATAATAACGAAATGTTCACGTCTTCCTACTCTCCACAAGGAAGGCTGTCACGCAGCCTGCAATTACTGAAAACCTATCAGTGCTATTGTGTGCAAGAGGTGGCTGCATGTATATTTTAAATTTTAATATGAGAATACATTATGTTTAGATACAAGAACTATACAAGACCAAAGTTTATTATTAATGTTGTTATTTATTGCATTTATATAAAACCCTAGTATAACATTTGCAAATGGAGGAACAGCTTAGTGGATAAAGCAGTAGACTGAGAACCACAAACGCCAAGATTGATATCCTGCCTTATCACGCAGATGCTTTTTCATGCTGAAAATTTGGTGGAGAAGTAACATCATACATAGAATTTTCATCTTATAGGTGCTGAATATTGCCATTATCCAGATATTGGCAGCAGATGGTGTCATACCCAAATATTCAGAGTTCATCTGGATATCAGCCAGTGCTGAATATCTGAGTAGAACTGAAAATGTAGTGGCTGATTTTTAAATGAAATGCCAATTGAAGCGACAGAATGTAGGTGCGAAATACTGAATCTTAATGTAACTTGAGCCAGCACTGGAAAGGCAAGAGTCAAAAAACAACAAAAAGAAAACCTTTTTGTATTTCAGAGTGTAGGATTAGGCTAGTGGTTACAGGAGCAGGATGAGAATCAGCAAAGCCAGCATTTAATGTAGCACCAGTGCTCTATGTGACCTTGGGCAAGTCACTTAACCCACAATTGTCACCAAACTTGACCTGGAAGTTACTTGCCTTGAAATACCAGTGAAAAGCAGAGCGCTAAATTCAAAATGCCTTGTATATACATAAATAAATTTGAAGTAAATCACTTTTTTGAAAAGCCTTTTCTTTGAAGTGAGACTTGAAGCCTGACTTAAAAGCAGAGATATGCATTCTCCCAGATATCAAAGGGTATTACAAATATGGGACAAAAACTATGGATACAGATGTTCTGGAGATAATTTATTGAACACTGACATATAAAACCATTTTTTTTTTTTTTTTTTTTGCTACTTCAGCTTGTCTGTGGTGTTCTTTGCTCACAGGTTTAAAGACAATAGACTGTTTTCAGTCCAATTCTTTATATGTGAGTTTGCAAACCATTGGACCCCTGAGGAAGGCGTGTTTGACGAAACACGGACCGTGTAGGGTCCGGTTGAATTTTTATCACTGTATTTTTTATCATTGTACTTTTTAAATTGAATTTTCATGGTTTTATATGTCAGTGTTCAATAAATTATCTCCAGAACATCTGTATCCACAGTTTTTGTTTTTGTTGTTCATTGGTGGATTGTTTTCACTATGGATCATTGGGTCTCCCCATTTTTTCTTTGTTGTATTACAAATATGGGGGCAGGATAATATGAAGAGTATGTACAGGAATCAGGTAAGTTTGGTGTGAGCAGTTCAAACAATCTGGAGGGGAAGAAGGGCAAATCAAAGAAGACAAACGGGGTGGAGAGATAGCACCTAGGTATAAATGGTAAGCAGTCTCGTAACATGAGTAGTGAAGCATGAGTATTGACAGGGATTTGCAACACCAAATAGGAGACTGAAGAATCTTATTCTTATAATATTTCAAGTTTTGATTATGAATGCTGTAGATAGCTGCAAAAGGTGGACCATTCTTTTGCATATTAAAATAAGAATAATAAACTGGAACAAGACTTTCATATTTGAAGTGACATATAAAATGTATTCCTGTATGAGAGCAGATAGCAGCCATTTTTCAAGACAGCCTATCAACTTGACACTTGGCATGTAAATTGTGCAGTAAGCTTGACAAAATAAAATATTCATATCTCCATCTGTCTTCATCTGCTTAGGTTAACCTCAAATAGAATGTTTGAAAACTTCCATGCAGAGTTACCTCAGGTTGATTTGCAAACTGAACTGACCTCAAGCATGAAAATAATAAATAAATAAATCACTTTAATCAAAAACTTTTGCCTGCATTATTTGTTCTACATCTGTGGACAATAACCAACTTTTTTAAACCTCTTTTTTTCAAAATACAGTAGCACTGAATGCATATCACAAATCACACACAAAAAAGAGGAAGTACACTTCTCCCTCCATATTCGCGGTTTCAGCATTCGCGGTTTCGATTATTCACGGTTTTTAGCTTGATGGCTCCTCCCCCCAAATTACATCAGCTTGCATAGAGAAATCGCTGATTCCAAGGGTTTACAAAGAAAATCGGTGATTCCCAGCACTTTCTTCACTGTGTTTTGCCTCTCCTTCAGGAAAAGACCAGGTCTACCACCATGTTATTCGCAGTTCCACTATATTCACTATGGTTTTTAATAGAAAACAGCAAATAACATATGAAAAAGTTATTTGCGGTTCTGTAAATCCCCTATCACAGTGCATACGGAGGGAGAAGTGTAATTCATAACTCAGTCCAAAGAATAATTCAGGCTCTCTTTTACTAAGCCATGGTAGAGGTTTCTATTGAGACCCGGAGCGCTAAATGCTTCGACACTCATGAGTGTTGGAGCAGCAAAGGAGAATTTAGCGCCCCAGGTCCTAGTAGAAACCTCTACTGAGGTTTAGTAAAAGAGGGCCTAAACTATTTTACTCCCCCCTTTTATGAAGCCGCATTACGCTTTTTTATCGCCAACCACAGCGGTATTAGCTTCAACACTCCTAGGGATTCTATGAGCATCAGAGCTAATGCCGCCATGGCTGTCGACAGGGGCAGTGGAATGCTGTCTTGTTTGGGGCGGGGGGGGGGGGGGTGGCAAGGCGAAATCCCAGTTAACTGCTGCTGAACAAGTCCTGGACAAGTGATTTAAAAGGCCAGGAATCATTTCTGCCCATTAAAATTGCATTGAATATCAACCTTGGAGATTTTTATAATGTTGAGGTCCCCTCCTTTATAAAGCAGCCATATTTGTAACGTTCAATCTATGTAGGCACCTGATGAATTAATCTTGATGTTATTAATGTTTATAAGTGGTTTTCCCAGTGAAATCGTGCGACAGCTTCAATTTTAAATGATCAGGCAGCCACTGTGCAGCATTCTACTTCCGGGGGCAGGTCTGCTCCTTCAAGCTGCATGGTGGCCGCTACCCGATCATTTTAAGTTAAACCCTGGGAGTCAGCAGGACGAGCGGGCACCTGTTTTTTGGGGAGGCCAAGGCCCCTGTGGCTTCCCCTGTTCTGACGCCTATGGCTGGCGATAAAAATCCTAATGCAGCTTTGTAAAAGGAGCCCCTAATCTCAATCCCATAATTTGAAAGTTTATAAAGATATTAATAGTATCTCTTGAGAACCAGATGGTTAAAACAGATGTAAGAAAAATAATTTAATGGGAAAAATATCCTGAATCAGCTTATAAAAATAATAAAAAAAGAAGATAACCAAGTTGGTTTATAAAACAAACAAACCGTATATTGCAATGTTTAACGATGCACTTGCAGGAGAATGGAAAAAGGCCCAACGTTGCAGAACCGTTTTCTTTTTTTGTGATTCTTCTGAAACAACAGAAAATATTTTTGATCAAGAAACAATGGTGTCCTTTTACTAAGACGCTCTAGACATTTTAGCGTGTGCTAAACGCTAACGCATCCATTATAGTCTATGGAGGTGTTAGCGTTTAGGGCGTACTAAGAACATAAGAACATAAGAAGTTGCCTCCGCTGGATCAGACCAGAGGTCCATCACGCCAAGTAGCCCGCTCCCGCGGCGGCCCATCAGGTCCATGACCTGTAAGGTGATCCTTGTTTAAAACCCTTTATTCCCCTTTATGCTTCTATCTATATAAGTTCGTTAGAAAAACATACAGGGACTCATGTGAATACTAGTCAGTAAATTAGATGAAATAATAAGTAGAAGACTGACTATATTGATACTATATACCAGTGGGAAGAGAGCAAATGACTCCTAAAAACGCTCAGAGAAGTGAAACTCTGAAGGGGAGGTGGATACCTTCCCTTGGGACAAGAGTTTACCGTCCAGTCATTGCATTTTACTTTACAGAACTTCACTTTCTAGCCACTGGTAAAATTGTGAACAGTTTAAATGTTTTGTAAATCGACAAAAAATGTTCAAAAATATTATACAAAAAGACTCTTGCTCATTGGAAACTGTACACTTATCTGTGCAAGCTTTTTAAAGTTTGTGGTTGTACAGACTCTTAGGGGTCTCAGTCATTGCATTTTACTTTACAGAACTTCACTTTCTAGCCACTGGTAAAATTGTGAACAGTTTAAATGTTTTGTAAATCGACAAAAAATGTTCAAAAATATTATACAAAAAACGCGGCCCCGTTTCGAATATTCTGCTTCAGGAGACCCGATGCTACACACTGTGACACCTCTTTTGTATTCTCTTGGAATAATGTGGTTACAACAGAGGTGTCACAGTGTGTAGCATTGGGTCTCCTGAAGCAGAATATTCGAAACGGGGCCGCGTTTTTTGTATAATATTTTTGAACATTTTTTGTCGATTTACAAAACATTTAAACTGTTCACAATTTTACCAGTGGCTAGAAAGTGAAGTTCTGTAAAGTAAAATGCAATGACTGAGACCCCTAAGAGCCTGTACAACCACAAACTTTAAAAAGCTTGCACAGATAAGTGTACAGTTTCCAATGAGCAAGAGTCTTTTTGTATAATATTTTTGAACATTTTTTGTCGATTTACAAAACATTTAAACTGTTCACAATTTTACCAGTGGCTAGAAAGTGAAGTTCTGTAAAGTAAAATGCAATGACTGGACGGTAAACTCTTGTCCCAAGGGAAGGTATCCACCTCCCCTTCAGAGTTTCACTTCTCTGAGCGTTTTTAGGAGTCTATCTATATAAGAACATATTTAGCGCGTGCTAAAACGACTAATGTGCCTTAGTGAAAGGAACCCAATATCCTAAAGAACAACCTATATCTATCTGGATCTAACTAAATTTACTCTAAAAGTAGAACGTGCACAAAATCTTTTTTAAAAATCATTGATGAGTTCAGCTTATTGAATAATTCCTAGGAAGATTTTTTCTCTCTCCTCTCTTTGCCATTTATTACATTTTGTTTAAAGATCAGAAACCATTCAGTGAGACAAATTTGCAATAGTAGGGGATATTTTTTTGGGGGGAGCAGGTTGGTCAGTTTACTGCTCAGTAGCCTATGGTCCGGGAAACTGAAATATCCTCAGTTTACAGCATCCACACAAACATTCATCTTGAGGATGTGAACATCCCTGCTTTGGTTTTAACCCTCAAAAGGAAAGATTGACAAGAACACCACCTGCATACCTATCTGCTTCACCCTCGCTCCCAAAGCCATGAAATCACTTTGGATTTGATTGGTGGGTATCAAGTAGTATCATTTGTGCCAACATGGATAAGAATAATTGGAAAATGGTCAATAGGTTTGATGAGTCTTGGCAAACTTTCTCATGTTTGGCATATTGGAACCAGGCAGACAACACATCTCCTGGGACAACATGTCTGGTTGGCAGGTAGATGTCTCTGTACCCCTCAAAGGGAATCACCAATCACCACTGGTAATTGATCCAGCAACTTTGAAGATTTTGAGCTTTGGCTCTTCCTGGGATGTGCTCACCTCTTTCACTTCTAGGATTGCATAATGGTTCTTCAGTTTAAGGGCAGCTGGAGCTGGAATATCATTCTTCAGGGACTGGTGATACTATGTCTAATTGTCTTCTTTAAGCACAGTTTCAGTGACAAAATAATACTCAGAATTTAGGAAGCTGGCTGATTAGGTTGATCATTTTTCAGCATGGGCTAAATATCTTCAGAACAAAACTGGACAATATTTGGGGGTGATTAAATTGTAGAAAAAAAGCAGTAAGACTGGAATCTTTATCTGTTTATAGTATTTGAAGCTGGCAAGAGGACATTTTGATTTATGTTTTATTATGCAGATGAATTAATTGGTCCCCAACCCTGTCCTGGAGGACCACTAGCCAGTCGGGTTTTCGGGATAACTTGAATGAATATGCATGGGGCAGATCTGCACTCCTGTCATCTTCATTACATGCAAATCTTTTTCATGCATATTCATTAGGGCTATCCTGAAAACCTGACTGGCTGGTGGTCCTCCAGGACAGGGTTGGGGGACCACTGAATCATGATGTCACCTTCACATCTCACCCTGAACTTTAGAAAATATCTTAAGAAGGGTTGAAGAAACCAAAGAATGGATAAAATGGTAACAACTGATTATTATGTAAACTTTAAAAGCTTCAAAACAATTGTTATAACCCCCCCCCCCCCTTTTACAAAGCTGTGGTAGTGGCTGCCATGTGGCAAATACTCTAACGCACATTACATCTCTATGGGCGTTGGACCGATTACCGCCGACGCCGCCACAACAGCTTTGTAAAAGGAGCCCCAAACATCAAGAACACAAGCAGTTTCATGAATATTCTTCTTCTATATTTTAAAGACACTCTAAAATTTACATGAGCACAGTGTGAGTAAAGGTGTTTTCATGTAAGGCTACATCTGGCACAACAGAAGGTACACAAGATGCTGATACGTACTGCTGTGATATTTATATGATTACAGAAATTAAAGTTATAAAAACAAACATTATTATAGGAAAGTTATGGGCCTCAGATTAACATGCAAAAGTCAGATAATTGTTCATACCGTTAATGGCCTGCAGTGCTAAGCCAGTTTGTTATCTAGCTCATGCTGCTTTGGCTGGTAGAATTAAAGGGCCTGACATTCACCAGCCAGGTCAGCTATGGATTCTTATTGTTCTGGCCTTCTGCTACTTTTTTTTTCCTTCTGGGCTATCTTTTCTTTAACAATAACAATAGAGACATTAGGCAAAATTGCTTGAAAACAGGCACAAATTAAGAAATGAGCTCATACTTAGACATGCAACTTTTCAAATTGTTCACCTCTCATGTTATCCTTCAAAAGGCTGGGTGATTATAGTAATTTTCTTTACTCCAAATTCTGTATTTACAGTATATATAGGGTGAAGATAGTATATAAATATTGTATACTCAGTCAAAAAGATATGTAATGTAAAAAGAAAGTAATGTAAAAGAAAGTAAACACACCATATCATGATGCCTAAATGCTCCAAAACCATCAGCTAGTCCCTTCTGGAGCAGTATTGAATACCATCATAGAAACTCTCTAAATCTCAACATTTGTCTCCGTTCCTTTGGAGCTAGTAGGTTTAAATTTATGACATAATTTTACCATCAGCACAAAAACAGTAAAATTGTCCCAGTCAGAATGGTGAGCACCAAAAAAGTGTCCTTCAACTCATCTGATACATACAAATGCCTTTATTCATCCAAGAGCTCGTATATATATCCAATAACTCAATGACCCGACATGTTGCAGCAAGTTCGTTTGGATAATCAATGGTTCACATCTTTGCATTAGCCGCATATAGAGGGATGTACATCCTTGTACTTCATACGGTTTTTAATACATCCATTGAAGACTCAGAAGACTCCTGAGGCAGGCCGGTTGGGCCGAAATATGTACATGTCGAGTCGTTGAGTTATTGGATATATATACGAGCTCTTGGATGAATAAAGGCATTTGTATGTATCAGATGAGTTGAAGGATACTATTTTGGTGCTCACCATTCTGACTGGGACAATTCCACTGTTTTTTGTGCTTTTGAGTTTGTGGTGTTGTTTCCCCTGTTTCACTTTGTGCTTTATAATTTTACCATCCACATTTGTTTGTATACATTGTGCGGACATTGCCCTGGAACCCCGAGGAAAGCTTTTTTTAGCCAAAACATGGACGGTGTTGGGTCTGCATCAATGTTATTGTCAACAAGTCTGTTGTTTACAATTTGGAATAAACATTTGCATCAAGAACATCCTTTCCACAGCATTTTTTAAATTTTGGATCTTCCTTGTCTACTGTGGAATTACTGGGTTTTTGTTATCTGCCAGTATGAAAAATCATCACAGAAACTGTTAAACTTGGTTTTGTACCACCAGCACAGAAGCTCATGTATTGTAACACCATTACAGAAGCTCATGTAAACCACTCTGAATTGACTTCCCAGGCATTAGTAGCAGTATAGAAGCTTTTAATAAAGAATATATAAAAATATATTTGCCATTTATCCAGTATAGCAGCTCACAAATCTATCAGAAAACCACTTATAAACATTAATAACATCAAGATTAATTCATCAGGAGCCTACATAGATTGAACTTTACAAATATGGCTGCTTTATAAAGGAAGTGTACCTCAGCATCATAAAAATCTCCAGGGTCGATATTCAAAGCAATTTAAATGGCCAGAAATGATTCCTGGCCTTTTAAATTACTTGTCCAGGGCTGTCAAAAAGGTATATTCAGCAGCAATTAACCGGATTATGCCACTGAATATGCCCCGTTAGCTCCTAAACCAAAACTGTCTACTTTATGAGCTCTCCAAGGATGGAGTTGGCACTTAACCGGTGCCAATACCCATCACTTAACAGGCCCAACACTTAATATGTGATCCTCCTATAGCCGACTCCCCCCCCTAATTCCACTCCCAATCCAATTCCCTTTCAAGTGCCTACTCTGGAATAAACCTCCTTCCATATTTCCCCAAGCAACCCTCCCCCAAGTACCCCAATCCTCCTAACAACCCCTGAATTTAAACAGAGGCTTCCCTGGTGCTCTTAAGGGGTGGAAACAGCTACCCTGTACTCCTTCCCTTTCAGCTCCAAGTTCCACAATGGAAAGATGTTCTCTAACAGTAGTACTGTGAGACCTAGGCTAGGAGGTCATTGACACTATTTTAGAACCTGGAGCCAATGAGGTGGGAAAAGAGGAGGACTACTCCTGTCTTATGCCAATACAGGGCCAGAAATTCTGGGAAATGTCCCAGGGATTGTTGGAAGATCTGAGGACCTATAGGGGTGGGGGGGGGGGGGGGAGATTGTCTTGTGGATTTGAGAGAGGGACTTTTACCTAGGGAGGTTTTTGAAGGAGAATTGGATCATGAGGAAGGATTTGGGAATAATTTGATCTTAAAGAGGAATTGCATGCAGGGTGGGTGGAAAGTTTGGATAAGAGGGATAAGGGGAGGCAGGGGAAATGGCAGCACCTCTATGGCTGTTAGTTGTAGT
The DNA here is from genome assembly GCF_902459505.1 of Geotrypetes seraphini. Taxonomy (NCBI): domain Eukaryota; kingdom Metazoa; phylum Chordata; class Amphibia; order Gymnophiona; family Dermophiidae; genus Geotrypetes; species Geotrypetes seraphini. The sequence goes on along the minus strand of NC_047092.1, from coordinate 142,531,339 downwards.
TGCAAGTTTGCATGACACTTGGGTTACATGTCTAGGCAGATTGCACAGATACTCCTGAGCTATATGCCTAAACATATAATGCTGTGATCTCCAACATGTGGTCCCTGAAGTCCTCTGTTGTGGCCCTCAAACAGTTGGCTAAAATGCTCTTCAAATCCTGTAAATGCTTTGATTTCAATCTTGTCCACATCACATAGTAACTGCAAACAATCTCTTAAATGTGTTACTCAGGTTCTCATTTATGGAATTTTCTACTGTTGACAATCCAAAATAAAGTAAAATTTTAAAATATATTCTTGAAATGTTATAGGATCAATATTAATGTTGAATACCTAGTCTGAACAAGCAGGTCAAGGCAGTTTACAAAATTAGTAGTATGAGTAAGCTTGAAATCTTTTGATGGCCCTTAGATATTTCTCGCATTCACACTGTGGCCCTTTACATGAAAAAGGTTGTAGTCCATGGATATAGTGGGTGGCCCTGAGGCAAGTGTCTGTAAGTGTGCAGTAATTCCAGGGTAGATACTTGACACACCTCCTTCATTTAATACACAGGCTTACTGTGCATTGTTTCCTTAAATGTGCAGTAATGAAAGAGTCTAATACGTATTTATGAAATATCAATGTAAGTGGCAGAAATCGCACTTTGGAGCATATATTTGCATCTGTTCCAGAACAGATGTACGTGTTCACATGTGAATTTTGCAAGAATGTGCATTAATTAAAATATTTTTAAATCAATGTGTGTATTTGTGAATTCCACCCAGACTATGTCTCCTTGCAGAGTTTTGCAAAGGAGAGGGTCAACAGTCACCAAGAACGAAGAGCAGATTTTGTCAAGGTACAAGTAACACATTTATTCTATGATAGAATCATTATTTGGAATTAATTAAATTGTTAGATAATGATTATATCACTGTATCAGTAAATACAAATGGCATAATTAATTTCAGAAAACTTATTCTTTCTGTATAGTTAATATGAAAGACGGGGTACACCTCTCTACCCCCACCCATCCCCCAATGCCTGTTTTTTTTTATTGCACCTTTTACTTTGTTCCTATACATGATATACCTACCGTATATATATGAAGGTCTATTTTAAAATTAATTAGCGTTTTTTTCCTAAAATACTATTTGCATATTTTTAAAGCTCATACCACTGTCTCTATTAGTTTCATACCAGGACTTTTTTTGCATCATGGCTCCTTTCAAGACTTTCTTTCCATATTCGTGAGTCATTGACGTAGCTGAATTGTAGGCATGGAGAGATTAATTGGAATAAAGCAGGGTTAATCACTTCACCTATACTCTGAGCTTAATATTCAAGCATCCTTTATAATACACTGCTTAATTAATTCAAGCTCTACGTGACTTAATGGAAATTAAATTAAATGTAACTACACAGTATTCTTTGTTTGCAAAATATTAGCTGATTAGTCAGCAGGTAGGAGAAAAGATCTTCAAGATATTAAGATGACAGTTTCTTGGCTCTTCTAGTCTTTCTTTGGCCCTCATTTTGAATCTGTTTTCTTTTTTATCCTTGTATATGTATACAATATATATATCTTGTTTGCATTTTACAGCTAGGTGTACACAAGGGTGGAGGCTAGGAGGGAATCACACTTATACTCATTTAAGTTATGGTTACAGTATATCTCCAGCATTTAAGAGCATGCACATGCACCAACGCTGTGCCTGGCATGAGCACTAATACCTAAACTATAGGTGTGCATTTGACTTGTTATACAGTGTGCCACGGCAGATTTCAGGCATGCCTCGTGATGCCAGCAAAGAGGAGAGGGCCGGCGCTGGCTAACTGCCTACAGGATGTGCCTCTCACAGTGAGAGGCACATTCTGTAGGCAGTCAGGTGGTGCCGGCACTCTCCTCCTTGCCTCTATTTTCATAGCAATCCCTCCCCCCCCCACTGACAGTTCAAGGCCCCATCTGGAGGGCCTTTGTGCATGCGTAGATGGCGATGTGATGACATCACATATGCGTGTGATGTCAATGCGTTGAGGTCCACATATATCCGGATGCCCTTCTGCTGCAGCACAGGGTTTAGTGTGCCACGGCTTCCGGAAGTTTGCAAGACCCTGCTTTATAGACTAGGCATCACAAAGGCATGTCCTAGGCAGCCAGATAATTTTTGTTTTATGTTGCTCCCAAGTCATTTCCAGACATGCTCATTTTATTCATTTTCATTTGGCCATTTTGCCATCACGGGAGCAGAGTCATTGAGTAGGTGCCTGTTTAAAAACGGGCATATTTTTTACAAAGAGGGTTCACTCTTTCATAAAGTCTACATATGCATACACTATTCATGCATAGTAGTTTTTGCATACATAAAAGTTTGTGCATGTTGCAATGATTTGAATGAGTGCCCTTTGTTGACATTTCCTTGTCAATGACAACCCACCCCAACTAAATATAGGCATACTATTATAGAGCTAGCCTTCCATATGTTTTGCCTGTTGACTTGTACCTGACACTGTATATACTGTGCATCTTAAAATAATTCCATTGATACTGCTTTTATACTAATAAATGCATTGTTGATAGGATTAGCTGGACATGTCATCCAGCTGCTTCAATTTGAAAGGGGATGCCATTTGCATAGAGCAGATATAATTTAGTGTAAATTTACAGGAAAGTTCATGTGAAAATTCTGCACCATTCCTCCAGAGGTAAAAGACCACAATATGAAACCACAGCATCATCCTGTCTGTTATATGTGCCAGCTGTTTAGCAACAGGAAGAACCGATGGTAAACTCTTAATATTCTTTGACAGTGGAGCAATTTTTCTTGTGCTCCGACTTGTCCAGAATATAGTTTCTCTGATAGAAAGGCCAGTCAATCTCGCAGCATGATAGAAAACAGATGTAAGATTAGGATGCAAAGTAGTTTTCCAGATACTTGGTCCCAGCATGCTGCACGGCCCAGCCCCTGCGTTAACCAGCCAAGTGCTGACATATGTCTTATAACAAAATATCACTTGCAGCCATAGTTCAAAGGCCTCACTACCCTCCAGGGCAATTAATACAGCATCACATTCAGCGGTGCTTGAACCAAATCCACTAAACTCCCAAGGGATGAATAAAGGAGCAATCTCCCAAGCTCGGCGAAGTACATCAAGCCGCAGCCACAGTCAAATTTCCATCTCTGCAAATGCATCTCCCTTAAAATGATGCTTTGATGCACTATATATAAATGGGACACTTATGTGAGGCTAACTTAAAGAAAATGCTTTGATAGACATGGCTAACCATCAAGAGGCACTTTCTCTATTTATTGTTGCATATCCTATCTGTACATGGTTATTTCATGCAATGACATTCTGACTGCTTTGTACATCGGTAACATAAAGCAAACTCATACAAAAATTTTTCTTACAGCAATCATTTGATTATGCATCAAAAGATGTTGGAGGCATTTTTTAAAATAAAGGATATTTTTATTTATTTATTTAAAATTATTTATAACCCGCCTGTCCACAAATCGAGACAGGGAACAGAATAACATAAAAAATAAACTAAATACTATAAACAAATACAAATCAGCAGGACAAACACAGTATAAAAAAGAACATAGCAACTCAAGCGCTCACATGGCTCAAACCAAAGATGCGCTCCAACAGCACAGTTTTCACCCCCTCTTCTGAAATGCAAAAGCATGCGAGATTGAGGCACAGGTAAGGCATTCCACAGCATCGGGCCCTACACAGAAAGCATCGACTTGCGGTTCCCCGCAAGTCTCACCACTGCCAATGACGGAACTTCTAAACAGATTTTGTCAGAAGACTGTAACTCACGCGAAGGACAGTGCCACTGCAGTAGAGATCGAACACTTAATGGACAGTTAAGATGAAGCACCTTGAATATCAAACAAAGAACGTTAAACTCGGTCCGCATGCCAATTGGCAGCCAATGGAGCTCTCGAAGTATCGGTGTGAGGTGGTCTAATTTGGAGGCATGAACAATAAGGCGTGCAGCTTTCATTTTGCTCATATATGCCAGTATGCATATGTGAAAAGTCTCTTGTAGAATTACTTCCCATGTGAAAGTACACATGATACAACTGGGTATTTACTGGTATGCAACTTTAGAGAGACATAGTAAAAGGCAGCGTTTGTGTGCAGTAGATACTCATATGCATATTTTATAAAATATGTGCAAACCACAAAAAAAAAAAAAGGCACGAGAGATGTCCTAATCACCATATGTATTAGCTTTATTGTTAAAAAAGATACGTCCCAACGTCCCAAGTTTCGGCATAAGGTTATGCCTTCATCAGGGGACACTAAAAACAAAAACATCAATTAGAATGTAAATGGAGAAGGTGAGGCATAGTATAAATGCATATACATATAAACATTTAAAAAATTGTTATAAATATGAGCACATGATATATTAAAAGATAGCAATATCAGTGAAATGAACATATACAGTATCAAGCTCTTCAAAGAGAATTTTCATGTCTATATATACTGAATATGCATTTATACTATGCCTCACCTTTTCCATTTACATTCTAATTGGTGCTTTTGTTTTTAATATACATGTTTAGGTGTATCTAATCTAATCTTTCATTTGTGTGTCACTCATACCTATTCAGGCTGTAGCTGACTTACAGAGGGGGTTAGAAGGGGATCAGGGGGACTTAAAAGGAGGACCTTAAGAGAGAGGTAGGGGGAGAAAGGATCGAGAAAAAACTCAGTTATCGGAAGGAGGAGTATATTGACCATATTTTAGCTGTAACTTGGTATTTTGTGTTTTTCACTTTTATTTCTCATGGTTTTAATATATATGTATGTTTATTACACATTCTGTTTTTAGTGTCCCCTGATGAAGGCATAACCTTATGCTGAAACTTGGATCCTTGTTGGGGTGTATCTTTTTTAACAATAAAGCTAATACGTATGGTGATTAGGACATCTCTGTAGCCTTTTTTTTTGCTGTTTGTTCCTCTACAATAAGGCAAGTTCTTCTTTCTGTTTGGTTTGCATAAAATATGTGCATACATGAGAATTTTAGGTGGTAGCCATAGGCATTAAAATGGGGCCTTGGTGGTCATGATCCCCCCAAAAAATTGACAGTAGGACCTCTTGTGCGGCTCAAAGCTTCCCACTGGGTTCCAAAGCTCCCCTCACCTAAAAAACTACAAGGAGGATGTTGTCATTGCTAGGATCCTTCTCCGAACTGTTTTACTGCGGTCCATCCCCCTGTGAAGCAATTTCTTGTTTCCAGTTGAGTTATGGCAAAGGAACCATGCAGAAGAGGCTGCAGGCAGCACTAGAGAATCACTGCTGTGTTGGTGATTTCCTTGTAGTTTTTGTGTTGAGGGGGGGCTTGTGGAACCGGGGGTGGGAGGGGGGTAAGGATAGAGAGAGGACAAAGGGAGAGATGCTGAATGGGTGGGGCATAGGGGAGGGGAAGGAGATAGTGGCACATGAATGGAGGGGAAGGGAGGCAAAAGGGGAGGGAGAGGATATGGTGCACATGGATGGAGGGAAAGAAGAAGGAAGAGATGGTACACATGGATGGATGGGTAGGGAAGTAAAGAAAAGAGAGGGAAAAGATGGCGCACATGGATGGACAGGTGAGGAAGAGAAGAGAAGGAAGAGATGGTGTACTTGGATGGAGGAGAGTGGAAGAGATGGAAAGGTAGTTAGATTTGAGATTGAGGCAGAAAAATGGAAGAAAGCTGAATATGAAAATCAGTGCCAAAGATTGATGTAGTGCAAAAAGTGAAAAAGGAGAGGAAAGATATAAAGAAACATTTGAAACAGAGAAGAGCACAGAGGGAACAAGATGATCAGAAAAATAAAATCGCCAGATGACAAGTTGTACAAGAGGTTTTTAGCATGGGCCTGTGAAGTAAGTGCTCCGATTCTCATAGGAATTCTATGAGCATCAGAGCATTTACTACATCGACTTACATTAAAAACCTCTAGCGCAGCTTGATAAAAAGAGTCAAAACGTAGGAAAATGGTTTTATTTTCAATTTAGTGACTGAAATATTTTAATTTGAAAATTTACCTCTGTTTAGTCTGTTCAGGAAGAAATGCATTTCTTTCTATTTCTTTTGTGGTGTACTGTGTGCAGAGTCTGGCATGTTAGGGTTTTGTTTGTATACAATAGTATTTTTAGTTTGTGGGTTTGTATTTGAAAAAGGTTTTTTTTCTGTTAAGGGGTTTACAGTTTTATCTATAGGCTGATAACGCTGACTAAGCCAACAAGAGGAATTTACAGTAGGGTAGGGGAGAGGGTTAGAATGTTGTTGATTGTAGATTGGACAAGCTGGAGTGGTGAAATGGGATTGGTGGTTGGGGTGCTAAGGTAAAAGGATCGGATATAGTAAAAGGGGAGTTTTGGCATGGAATTTCTTGGTTTTGGGTAATGTGGAAAATTTTGGGGGGTTAATTTATTTTTGGAAAGGGTGGGAGTGTGGGAAATGGTGGGTAGGTAGGCTGGAATTGTTCTCTTTCTGCCCTACTGGTTTTTGGTGGGTGTTTTTTTTGGGGGGGGGGGAGATAGGGGGTGGTTTGGTCACAGCTTTTGGTGTAAATGTGTATATGGGATTGAAATGTGGACAGTGTGGCTTATGATGGCTTATGAAGTTCTGTATATATGTGCTTATTCTGCTCATGTGCGGAACCGCCATGGGTGGCCAGCATGACTCTGCGACACCGCGAGTCTTGCTGGAGGAAGTGGGGTTTGGTGGAATGTGATGAATTTGGTAAGCTGGGCTAATTCGATACTGATTAGCACCAAGGAGTCTGAGATTTGTGAGCTGGGCTAGTTCAACACCGAATAGCTCCAAGGTTGGTGGTTGTTAAGCTACACTAAATTATTTCTGTAAGAAAAATGTTATATATATATATATATATATATATATGGATGCATTCATGGATATGTTTAATAAAGCTGTGATTCATACTTTGCCATTGTTAAGATTTATTGTGTTTTCCTTTAATTAGTTGAATATATGGAGGAGTTGTGCGAATGCCAGTGTTATCTGAAATGTGTAACTGAGGCTAGGTGTTCTGGTGGGGATGGAAGTCCAGAAAGTTTGGTTGGTATCTTGGCCCCAAGTAGGAAGATATTTGTTGACTCTCCTTCAGCATTTTTGGACTCAGAATGGCCCCCAACTTAAAAATTAGTGAAAACCACTGTCCTACCGCCTACTGTATTTTTTGTGGTGATTTGTGTTGAGTATGGACAATGAAGAATTCATAACACTTCACAGTTTGTGCGATGTATGTTGTTTATTACAATTAAATAGTTAAAAAAAAAAGAAACAAGATACTATGTTAGATGGACTTTGGTCTGACCCAATATTGATATTCTTATGCTCTTTGCAGGGTTTTGAATTACTTCGTGATGTACTTCTTTGGCACTGAAGGGGAGTTTTCTGTAGCAGTTACTGAGGTGACATAGCATCTGCCTTGACCTCTCTGAAAAAAGCAGAATATAAATGATAGTTAAGGCCCCATTTTAACAAGCTGCATTAGGGTTTTTTTTTCTAAAAGTGTCAGAGCTTTTACCACAGCAGCTTGATAAAAGGAGGCCTAAATTTTTTTCTGCACATAGCGGTCCTTTTACTAAAGCGTGCTAGCTGATTTAGCATGCGCTAAATAATAGCAATTTCTTGAAAACCCGATTGGTTGGGGGTTGCCCAGGACAGGTTTAAGAACCACTGGCCTAGTGGTTAATGCAGTGGACTTAAACCAAAGGAATCAGGTATAAATGCAAGGAAGGTATATAAAGGAGGAAGCAGGAACAGAGCTTAAGTTCTGATACCAGGTTATACTAGTGTTCTATAATGGAATCTGGATATCCAGATGCTGTTATAGAATAGGGACCCACCACACATCCTTGGAACACCTAAATAGAGGTGCCCAGATGTAAAATTGCCCTATTATGTCCAAAGTTCTTTTATTTGAAAACTCTCATTATCTTAAAGAAAAAAATATGGGTTTTGGCAAGTTGTCCGTTATCTAGGAAAACACCTATTATCCCCAACCTAGTTGACTTCCTATATTCATTTATCTATAAAAACTCTTATCTGAAATTATTGTATCAACTCCTATTATCTCTAAATTTCCATTATCAGGACAAAATCATCACCCCTAAATAGGTTGATTCCTACCATTCTAGATAAAAACTGCTAATGATTATTTGGCTCTTTCAAACCTTAATTTATTCTTGGTGTTTCCCCCAAGAAGGGATAGGCACTTTAGGGTAGGGCTGGTTATTTATTTTATAAACAAGTGAATACAATCTTTTTCATTTTCTTTCATGTATTAAAAACAAATCTAAATGAAATGGGAAAGCTCATGAAAATGTCCCATGTTATTTCAATGGAAAAAATACATACCTAGTAAGTAACCATCTTCTATACTATATATTTGGTCCACACCACTCACAGGCTTCATTTCACTAAGTTGTGTTATAATTTTGTACATACCACACATTAATGGAACAAAAAAATAATGCATTTAATTGCAAAGGCTATGTGTTATCTACTCAAGGCACAACCCAGCATCTTCACATAGTTGCTCTGTATTATCTGCTTAATGCCAAGCCACTCATTAAGCGTAAGGCACAGTCCCTGCCTAACCACACCCGAGTTCCTGCCCATTCTGCTTTTGTCAGTTGATACAGGAATTAGTACATGCTAAGTGTCAAGCCAACACAATCAATTGATTATAGTGTGGGCGTGTGCTAACATGCTCTAATTCTCTTATTAACTGCTTGACATATTTGTATAAACCTGGCATACCTTATCTCAAATTTTTTTTTCTCTAAACTGAAATGTCCCGTCTTGTTTGGGTTTTCTTCATCCTCATTATCATTTTAGCTGTCTTTTTCTGGATCTTTTCTAGGTAGGCTATATCTTATTTGAGCGATGGAGATCAGAGGATCTACACAAAATTTAAGGTATGGCAACACCGTGGATTATTTTATTTCTACTTTTGTTTGTGATTTCCTTTCAAATAATTTCTAATATTCTGCTTGCTTTTATGATTGATGCTGCATATTGGAATTTTAAAATCAAGTAAACCCGATTGTCTTGTAGTTAGCCAACCCCACCCCTGTGTGTCTCTTGAAATGATCACTGGCATGAGCAGCATTGTTCACTTGCTGCTCGCGCCAGTCTTGGATCCCTCCTGACATTACTTCCTGGTCACAGGTCATGCTGGCTAAAATTTCAAGAGGTATGCGGGGGGAAGGGGGGGTGCTCAAGTGGTAGGGAAGAGCAAGGGGGCGCAAGGCATGGCAATGACGGGCGTCACGGCCAAAGCTGCCAACCTCCCTCACTATGCCACTGCCTGGGGGACTTTCAACTGTACAATGCAGAATGTGCCCCAAATTTCCTTCCTACACAGACTTTTGCATTTGGAATTAAATTCTATTTATGACACCTAAATAATCAGCGCAGAAAACTGCTATTCTATAAACTGTGCTTAAAGTTAGGCATAGTTTATAGAATAGTGCCTATCTCATGGCCATTTGCATCAACAAGCATATAGTGCAAATGCTGTGGATGCCCTTTTTCTATAACTACATGAATAACTCAAAAGAACCCCCCTCCCATCCACCCATGAACCACCCATGATCCGCCTACTTCCAAGCCCCCTCTTTGCATCAAGCGTAAAATTTAGTGGTGGATCCTGCGTCTAAATTTATACAGGTAACTTGAAATTAATTCTAATTAGTGCCAATAATTGCTTGTTGAAATGCCAATTATTGATGTTAATTAGCTTGTTATTCAATTAAATTGCATGCACAATTTTCAGCACTTTGGATATAATTAAAGGGTATCTGAGCAGAATTCTGTGCAGGTACTAATGTTAGTTGCTTTCTTCACCCTTTCTTCTATATAAATTCTGGTGACAAGGGGAGAAGGTGAAGAGCTGCACAAATGATTAGAGTCCTCCTGCTCTGCTGTCCTAAGTCCAACAGGTCATTTGAATCACAATGGTCTTCATACAACCCTGCTGGTTATATGAGTTGGGCTTAGGCTGGATAAAAGAGGAGAGTGTGATCTAATGTATAGCCATTCACCTGATCTTGCCACTGTGAAGGAAAACAGCAGATTTAGATGTAGGGAGCAGTGTTTGTGGGGGGGAGGGAGAACTGGAGCAACCAGTTAGTTGCTGTGCCATGGGAGTAGGGTCACTGAGGCAAGCTAGGAAATGCAGAGGGGAGGAGGGGTCAGCTTGAGCTAGCCGGGAAAGATATGCCATGGAGATTTGGGTTGTCAGACAGAGTGAATGAGTGAGTGAGTGTGGGTGGGTGATATGTGTATGTGTGTGGTGGTGGTGGTGGTGGGGTTTGTCCAGACAAAGAGTGAGTGAGAGTGAGTGAGTAATTCTGGGTGGTATGTGTGTGTATGTGTGTGTTCAGTGTGCTTTTAGTTGCTGCAAAACTCTATGTCTAAGTTGAAATCACTGTTTTATAAGACTGGCCCTTGAGCTGAATGTTCTGTGAAACTTAGGCAGCTGTAAATCATTGCCCTGACAGCCACAGCTTAACTTCCAATGCCAGCTCCTTGTTACCGTCAGCTGCCAACTGAAAACAGTGGAATTTATTCTTGAATTATCATATATACTCAAATATAAACCGGGATTTTGGGGCCAAAAGATTGGCCCAAAAATAGGGGTCCCAGCGCCCCATTCCCAGACTTTTTTCAGGCCACTGCTAGGCTATGCACCCTGCCCTGTCCATTGTACCTCCTCTGCCGATCCCTGGAGGTCCAGAGATGCAGCGGGCAGGAGCAAGCTTTCCGTGCTCCTGTCCCGCTGCTAACCCAATCGGTTGGTCGGTGGCTGCCGCAAGTTGTGGTTTCTTCAGCCTCTGAGCGGCACCAGGCAGAAGCGTGCTTTACAACTGCTGCTTGGCACTTAACGGCTTCCTGACTGGCTCCCACAAATTTGCGAATTCATGTTGATATGACTGAAATCCATTGTAAAGCATGTGTCTACTGTAAAGTATGTGGGAATTATGTTGTTTTATCACAGATTTGTGAGTCTCTGGATTTTTCTTTTTTGCTTTCCTATTTTTAATGGAGTTCTTTTCACTACTTTGGATTATTTTGTAAACCGCTTTGATCTTAATTGGTAGTTTAAGCGGTATATAAAGATTTTGAATAAACATAAACACCCTCCATCCCCAGTCCTTACTCAGCTTCCCACAATATTACCCAACTCTCCCCAATAAGCCCCAAGCCCCTGATAATACCTAACCCCCCCCTTACAAGACTCCTTACCCCACAATCTTTACTCAACCCAGTAAGCACCCCATCCCCCCAAAGAAATATCTTCCCCACATCCCTTGGGCTTATCCTGGTGGTATAATGGTTCTCTGGTCAGCAGCAGTTTCCAGCTGCTTCTGCCTTTGCTGGCACATTCAGTCAATATGGCGCCCATAGTGGTAGTCTGGCAGTACTACTACTAGGGGATTGTTTCCTTTTATGCATTTACATTGTAATAAGCTGCTTTATATGCATTTGCATGTTTTGCATCTCATTACTATTTACTCAGTGATGACATAGAAGTAATGCTGCCTTAGGGTAATAAAACCTGCATTTGTGCCATTTAAGTTGCATTAAGGGGCAAATTACACAAGCTGTTATCTTAACGCAGCTTGAAACCATTTCACCTTATATGGATAGATTGTTATTTACACATGTAATTTATGAATGAGGCATGATGCAGATAAAATTTATAATATTCTAATAGTCTCTATAGAAAGATATTTGTTATAAGAAAAAAATATATATATATATAAATAAAGAAATGGAAATTACCCAAACTGCTCTGTACCATCTCAGTGAGTTTGGGCCTGCTGCATTTGTCATTAGCTCTATTAAGATATCTATCCTCAGCAGTGCAAAGATGTTTCTATTTTTCTGTCTCCCTAATGGCTATCCTCCAATCACACATCATTTTTGACTCTTTATGAAAGCAATTTTCTTTTAAATGAAGCAGAAAACAGACCTTTCAAAGTGTTGTATTCTTAACTCAACCTTTATTAATGTGACCAGTCATTTATTTCCCTTTAATTAAACCCCTAGAGGCTAAAACATGGACAGATTTTGGGAATAAAATATTACTGAAGAGATGAATAGTGAGACAATAAAATCAATTAGTCCGTACTCTGTAGAGATAAATTCTAAAATAAGTTTTAAGCTCTTGCCTGATTAAGCAGACTATTATAACTAGCCTGGCTGTTTATTAAGAAAAAAAATTACTTGGGACCTCAGTGAGACCCAGGAACCTTATTAAACTCAGTCCTGCAGTGGTGGCATTTTACCATGGAGACTGCTCGTGACTGTTCCGGGCCACCTGAGAAGAGAGGAAGCCCAGGAAGAGAAGGAAGGAGAGGCTTCAACTGAAATTGTGACCTAATTTAATATTTTAATCTGACTCAATATTTTAATGAATACAGTAGATACGAGTCTGAGAGTTTGACTGGAAAAATGTGAGTGTGCATAAGCATTCTTCAGCTGTGATACTTAGGATACATAAGCACATATAAGCACATAAGCATTGCCTCTGCTGAGTCAGACCATAGGTCCATCACGCCCGCAGTCCGCTCCCGCGGTGGCCCCCCAGATACTTAGGAATGCAGCTGGTCACAGAATAGTGATTGCTTCTAATTAAAAACATGCAACACTATTCTTGAGTTTGCTAAAGATAGGGGTATTTTTTAGACAGGGAATCTGAATTATATTTATTTTCTGGACTGTAGTAAAGTAGAGTAATAATAAAATTCAGATTAGGGTTTTTGTCCCACATTTTTATTTGTGAAAGCTGTACAAAGGTACATCAACCCGCAACATCTGGAGCCATCCTTGAAGAACCAACAGCCAAGACCGATGATGAGCTATACAAGAGAGCTGGTGTTTTGGTCTTCGAGTGACAGATAAGTGAAAAAAAAAAATCACCATCATATATGCATCCAGAAAATAGATTATGGGGTCCTTTTATGAAGGTGTGCTAACCGATTTAACACAAGCTAAAGATTAGCGTACGCTAAATGCTAAGATGCCCATAGGAATATAATGGAAGTTTTGCAGACATATTAACAAAAAAAATACAGAACATACCTGAGTATCTAAGAGTGTTCAACCTTTGGTACCATAAATAGAATTGTAAATTGGGAATATATAATTTGTAATTACTTGTTAACATGTCTTTATACACAAGGTACTTTATCCTAAATAAAATAATGAAGATTGTTATTATAGAGACAGGAATTTTAAAATTATTTTATTAGATCCAGTTTTTAACAATTTTTACTAAATTGTAACCAGTTTTTAAAGGTATTTTGAAGCATATTTTAAATATTCTAAATCTAAGGGCTCCTTTTATGAAGCCGCGTTAGTGGTTTAACGCTCATAATAGCGCGCTAAACCGCCAGCCACACTAGCCGCTACCGCCTCCTCTTGAGCAAACGGTAGTTTTTCGGCTAGCGCGGGGCGTGGCACGTGATAAAACATCGCGGTGCGATAAAGCCGCTAATGCGGCTTCTTAAAAGGAGCCCTAAGATTTAACCATTGTTTTACTAAGGTTTTTAAAATAATAACACTATTTTATTTATTTCTTTTATCAGACTTATATGCTGCCTAAAACCTAAGTGGGTTACAAAGTGCATAAATAGAATATAATTATCTAAAATATTAGATATTCTAGATAATTCTGAGCATTATTATGCCACTGTAGCTGAAAAGAGTGCTATCTTATTTTGTTAAATGCCAATTTGCAGAAACAAAATTCTATGGGCTCCTTTTACGAAGCCGCATTAGCGGATTTATCGCACGGCGACTTTTTATCATGCGCTAACCCCCACTGAAGGCCTGCCCCCCCCTGAAGGCCTGCACCGCCCTTGAAGGTCTGCACCCCCCCTGAAGGCCTATCCCTCCTGAAGGCCTGCATGTTTCCCCTTGGCCTCCCGGTCTTACTTTTACTTAATTCCAGCAGCAGAGCAGCCTGAAGAGAGGATTGCCGGTGCTAGCGATTTTTGCAGGCTGCCATTGGCCTCCGGAGATGTCTTCCCTCTGCTGCGGTCCCGCCCCTCCTCTGACGTCAGAGGCGGGATCACGGCAGAAGAAACAACAGCTCCAGAGGCTGATGGCAGCCTGCAAAAATCGCTAAAGCACCGGCGATCCTCTCTGCAGGCTGCTCCACAGCTGGAATAAGGTAAATGGAAGAGCAGGAGGCCAGGGGGGGGAAGATGGACACCGCAGCACTTCCCAATTGACCCTCCCTGAATCGGGAGGCCAATTTTTTTTTTTTTTTTAAATCGATTCACCCAAAGTGAATCGGTGAATTGATTCGAATCAGAAATCGGGTAGCACTAATCTAATCACTCCTTCAAAGTTATCTAACTTACTAAAACTAGCACATGGCTAATAAGACTTCAATAAAAGAGACTGTCAAAATCTGAAACATCACTACCTAGTAAAAAGCTTTCACAAACAAATATGTTTTTAGATGCTTCTTAGATCTTGTCTTTACATAGCCTCAAATAGCCTGGTAAAGCATTCCATTTCAAAGGACCTGCCACAGAAATGGCTGTTGCTTGCATCTTTTTGTAATGAGTTTCACCAAGCACCTCTATTGATAGCCTCATGGGGTATGTAATGTTTCAATACCTGCTTTAGATACCAGGGTGTTACCCCATAGATCGCCGGGTGAACAATTTTAATACAATGACATTAAACATTATCCAGCCGATATTCAGACCACGGGACACTGGCCGGCTAGCTCCTGCAAATTTGCAGAAAGTGTTTGAAGGAGTATTACAGCAAAATTTTTTGTACCACTGTTAAGTGTATTCTTTGTGTTTAAATACTCTGAATTGTTTGGTAAACTGTTACACTAGAGCAGAGGTAGGCAATTCCGGTCCTCGAGCGCCAGAGCCATGTCAGGTTTTCAGGATCTCCACAATGAATATGTATGAGATGGATTTGCACACAAGAACAGGGGAAACAAATCCACAAAATACAAAGGAACAAACCAAAGTGGAAATGTCCAATCAGAATGGTGCACAAAAAAGTGTCTTTCAACTCATCTGATTAATCCAATATCTTTATTCATCCAAAGTAACTCAATGACTTGACATGTACATGTTTCGGCCTCCCGGCCTGCATCAGGAGTCTTGGGAGTCTTTGGGTATACAAAAGGGATTTGGCAGAAGCAGCGTTTTGAGTGGCTGGCATAAGTTTTCACACCCCTTTATATACCCAAAGACTCCCAAGACTCCTGATGCAGGCCGGGAGGCCGAAACATGTACATGTCGAGTCATTGAGTTACTTTGGATGAATAAAGATATTGGATTAATCAGATGACTTGAAAGATACTTTTTTGTGCACCATTCTGATTGGACATTTCCACTTTGGTTTGTTCCTGAGATGGATTTGCATGCACTGCCTCCTTGAGATGCAAATCTATCTCATGCATATTTATTGTGGATATCCTGAAAACCTGACCTGGCTCCGACTCTCGAGGACTGGAATTGCCTACCCCTGCACTAGAGAGAAGCTTGCTGTCTGTTTTCCCTCTCTAGTTGTGCCTCTGACGCAGCCCTCGGGGGAAACGTGGCCACATCAGGCACATGTTATATTAAATGTATTTTTGTTCCATATACTTGTTTGGTCTGCTCTTTGTTGTACCCCTGAATCATCACAGATCATCTGCCTCTCTTATGTCCCTCTAACTCCTAACTCAGCCCAGATTCTGCACACAGACCACCCCATCACTTCCCAGATAATGCCAGAGAGATCTAACCGGATTTTCATGAACACTATCTGGATTAGTTCCGCTGAAAATCCAGGTGTGACCCAGTGAACAGGACCTATCCAGATAAAAACTGCTCCTACCTGGATAGTCCTGATAAATATCAGGCCTAATTTTACTTAATTAAAAGATTTTGGCTCGGGAACCTGTAAGTTAAGGTCCAGTTTATTATTTGCTGCATACTGCCTTGGGTGAATCTCTTCAAAAAAGTTGGTAAATAAATCTTCTGAAATAAATAAAAAGTAAACTTGGTTCGAGCCATTTCTAATTGATTGAGTTCAGCAAGAAAGATAGGTAAGAATTTCAGTTGTAAATCTATCACATCTGTCGTGCCTCAGGGCTCTGCCTTGTCAGTAACATTATTTAATATCAGCACCTCTTGGCAGTATTTTGAAGCCTTTAGGAGTGCAATATTGACTTTATGCCAACAATATTCAGTTCCTTCTGCCTGCACATAATAATTTAAGCACTGCCCTCCTAAATGCTGGTGTTTGGTTCAAACTATTAGTTTCATGGATGACTGAAAACGAGCTTGCATTAAATTTGAAAGAGAGACAGAAATGATCTTGATTAGTAGAACGTCTTTTCCTATGTGTCATCATATTTGAAAGCTGTTGGTCATAATTTACCTCTTCTTTTCAAGGTTAGGAATCTTGGAGTAGTTATTGATTCTGAAAGTACAAACGAGAACCTATGCTAGGTTAAAACCCCTGTTTTGTCTTAATGACTTAAAATCTGTTTTTTAGTACTACAGTTGATCACTGTAATTTTTATAGGTTGGTTTTCTCATCATCTCTTACAAATGTTGTATATCTTCCTCATAATACTATTGCTCAAATTGTATCTGGCTGCCATTATTGAGTTAATATTACTTTATTATATGCACAGTTTAAGGCTGTCTTTCTAGCAGATGGAGAGTAAAATAGGCGTGTTACTTTTCATTTTCTTTTAAATAGTTTCTTTTTCAGAGAAACAAAAACACAAATTAATAATATTGTATAGGCACTGTGGTACAACAAGGTATAGAAATACAAATGCAACAATAGTACCAAGAAACATATCCAGTTACAGAATAAATGAGATAATATAAAACAAAACAACACTCCCCAAATTCCCTCCCAAGACCTACATAATATACTCAACAATAAACAGGTCACAGTGCAGGAACACAAACATTAACCAAGAGTACATTCAGCTTGTAAATAGACATTCCAAATCTTTCCAAACTGAAGCCACTTGTTGGTCATCAATGCAGAAAGTCTATAACGCTCACACACCCAACTACGTTCGTACCACCTCTAAAATAGATAACTGTGATAGATGACAATGGCGTAGAATCACCATTCGGGCTGCAGTAAAAGCAAGCAGGATAAATTTGTCTTGAAATTCCTCGTACATACCCCCTATACTTGCAACTGGAAACCTTGTATATGAGGGCACCCCCACCTCATATGTATGAAAGTTCTACTACCCCCACAACCTCTCCAACAACTGGCATCCCCCTGTTTAGTAATCTTCCCCAACAGGACTGGAGTCATAGGCCATCGAACTAACTATTTAAGAACATTTTCCACTAGTGAAGGAGCATATGCAAAATGATGAATTCATAGAGAGAGCCTTTTCCACTCAGCGTCAGATAAAGCTCTCACCAGATCAATCTCCCAAGCTTGCATATAGGTGGTTCTCTGAGATCCAGCAGTCATTAATGCCCTTTATAAACCATACATACAGTACATCCTCTCTGAACTGGAGTATCCAGCAGCTGTTCAAAAGGAGACAGAGACAGAGAAAGCCTTAATACTACTATTGTACGTTGAATATAGTTCTTAACTTGTAAATATGGAAATAAGTCCCTGGATTGAAAATGCTTGAGTACCTGATTGTAAAACCGCTTATATAACCTTGATAGGCGGTATATAAAATCCTAACAAACTTGAAACTTGAAAAGATCCTGTAGTTCTGGGAAATACCTAATTCTATCTCCCTCTAGAATTTGACCAAAATAACCTAAATTTAACTGTTCCCAATGACCAAAAACTCTTCCCTCTCTCCCTGGTTAGAAATCAACATCATAGCCAATGGGCAGAAAATGAAGCTCCCCCCAACACCCACATAAGAGAATAGATTAAGTCCCCCTCCAAACCTTAAGAGACAATTGAACAAATTGATTCTCCAAAGCCTGAAGTTCTCCCAATGTTAAACCAACCCATGGTAAATAAATTAAATATGATTTAATTGTATTATTTTTAACTTAACTTTTCATGCTTGCTGGTTGCATGAGCCACTTTAGAGGCAGAGTTGGGATGCAGTGGTTCAATACTGAAAGGGGGACTTCTTGATAAAGCCTGTGGCTAAACATGTTGGAGAATACAGGTCCCTACCCGATGTTTAGACAAACTAATAGTGGCTCATGTGACCAGCAAGCATGAAAAGCTAAGTAAAAAATAATTCAATTAAATCATATTTAAAGTTCTTAAAGACTGAAATTTTTAGAATCGATTATTGTACTGAACAAAAGCACTTTTATTGCACTTTAGAATCATTTATTAATTTAAAATAAAAAATGGTTTGACGAAATCAAGTCTGATGAGGATCAATTGGCCGGTATATTCCCTAACTGAGAAACAAATTGATTGGTTGGAGGTCGGCACATTCTGAAGACTTAAAACAAACCTTGAAATTTAGATACAGTCTTAGTGCCCTGGATCGGTAGCATGGAATGTTGCTGCTCTTTAGGTTTTTGCCAGATACTAGTGGCCTGGATTGGCCACTGTGAGAACGGGCTACCGGGCTAGATGAACCATTGGTCTGACCCAGTATGGCTATTCTTTTGTTCTTACGTGAGCCAAGTATAGGACAATTAAGCCATTGTTATGTCACTGATGAGGTTGGTTCTGAGGCACTGTGGATTGAGGCATTATGACATCACAATCTCAGCTCTGGAATGTTGCTCTCATTGGGGTTTTGGAATCTTGCTATTCTTTGAGATGCTAGAATGTTGCTAATCTTTGGGTTTTGGCCAAGTACTAGTGACCTGGATTGGCCACCACGAGGATGGGCTACTGGACTTGATGGACCATTGGACTGACCCAGTAAGGCTATTCTTTTGTTCTTAAAATGTAAATTCACATGAACACTGGCAGCATCTAAAATAATTGTCCAACGAGTATAACCTAATGGTTAGAGTAGTGGCCTGACAACCATAGAAACATAGAAACATAGAAAAGTGACGGCAGAAAATGGCCAAGGCCCATCGAGTCTGCCCATTCTATTGACCTTCCCTCCTAACTACCTTTTGAGATATCCCTTTAACTCTACCCTCCTAGAGATCCGACCTGGGCATCCCATCTGTTTTTAAAATCTGACACGCTGCTGGCCTCGATCACCTGCACTGGAAGCTCATTCCAATTGTCAACCACTCTTTCGGTGAAGAAATACTTCCTGGTGTCGCCATGAAACTTCCCGCCCCTGATTTTTAGCGGATGCCCTCCTATGATCGAGGGTCCCTTAAGAGAGAACATATCATCTTCCACCTCAATACGACCAGTGATATACTTAAATGTCTCAATCATGTCTCCCCTCTGCCTACGTTTTTCGAGACCAGGGAACCTCATCTCAAATCACACTGCAGCTCTTTGTGATTTTGGACAAGTCACTTAACTATTGCCTTATGCACAAACTCAAATTGTGAGTTCTCTGGGGACAGGGTAATACTTACTGTACCTGAATGTAACTCCCCTTTGAACTTCTGAGAAAGGTATGAGCTAAATCCAAAAGCTAAAATACCCAAGGAAGATGACACAGTTAACTATAATTAAAAACATATGCCAATTTTACTTTTGCTGAAATTTTACCTTTGACTTTTAGATGTTACTTTGGGTTGCTGCTGATAATAGGTTCTTTGTGGTTTCAGCTTCCTCCATAAATCCTATCACGTAAGAAGCATGCTGCTTGACAGGGGTCCCTGAGGTGAGAGTAAAAATATTTCAAGTATTCTGGAGCTTTTTTTTCCACTTTCATTTTTTTTCCACAAACTAGTTTACTTGTAAGAGTTCTTCTTGTTTCAATTTTCTACAGCATCGCTGCTATCTGGACTGACTTTGAGATCATGAGTGACAACAGTAACAGCGACAGCATCAGAAATGTAATTCTCACCAATGTAATGAAGCACGATATCAGGAGAAGAGCTTGATTTACCCCTTCCCCTTTCATAAGCAAAGCAATATGATTGCTGTTAGTTCACTTGAATATGTAGGAATGAGGGCCAGTGAACAAGCTGTAGGTGAAATATTTTTATTGAACCAACTCAATATATCTGAACTACGTATGTTTCCTTCACTAGGTCAGTAAAGACCCTTCTCCTTTCCAACCTGAATAAAGTTGACATCTTTAGACATAAGGGCTATTGTTTTGGTGTGCAGGTGGGTATAGTAAGTTTTGGGTTGCTTTTGGAGGGCACACCATACAATATAAGTGGGTGTACCTGGGACTTTTTATGTGATATTCACTGCAGTACCTCATAGGATGCTTCTCTGCTCAGAGGTCTGTGTGGCCAGTTTTCTAATAATTCAGGCTGCTTGTATGTTCCAGTAGCTTGTTTGTGGGGGTCAAAAAAGGTAGACGCACTAAGGGCAAACACAACTAGAAATGGCCATTTCTGAAAATAGAAGATAGACGTTTTGCTGTTTCAGAAATGGTCATTTTCTCTAGTGGATTTTTGAATGTTTTTTTTCTATAACGTCCAAACTCAGATACCGGGCTTGATGGGCCTTTGGTCTGTCCCAGTATGACAAGTTTTATGTCATATCAAAAATGCCCCTCAAAATAACTTATATGTCTCACTTGCTGCATCTAGGCATGCCAACTTACATCTGCAATTAACATTGCATAAGAGAGAGCACCTAAACGTGGGCGTACCCATGTTGAATTATGATAATATTCTATAATGGATACCTAGTACCACGATGCCATTATAGAATTGATGCCAAGCATATGACTTTGGGATGTCTAGCCTAAGGGCTCCTTTTACGAAGCTGCGATAGCGTTTTTAGCGCACGCAGAATTTTAGTGCACACTAAACCCGCGCTAAGCGGCTAGAACTAATGCCAGCTCAATTCAGGTACTCAAACATTTTTCCCTGTCTGTCCCAGCAGGCTCACAATCTATCTAATGTTCCTGGGGGCAATGGGGGGATTAAGTGACATGCCCAGGGTCACAAGGAGCAGCGTGGTTTTGAACACAGAACTCTATGGTGCTGAGGCTGTAGCTTTAACCACTGCACCACACACTCCTTGATCCTCAAGCCAAAGGGAAAATAAGAGAGAACCCCAGCAGCAACTAGATTACTGGCGGAGGCATTTTATGCCAGATAATTCCTGTTTGTAGAGATCTGCTTAGAAAGGAATCTCATTGATGAGAGTTTAAGACAGAAGGGAATAGGTTTGATTTGTATCCAGGAACACCCGGGCACTGAAAATTATTGAAAGAGATCACAGATACAGATAAATAAAATATGTAGAGTATTGCAGTGTTTATTCAGCATTGTACAGCCTCAGGACAGAAAAACTATCCCAAAGCAGTAATGTCTTTTGTTCTTGACTTAATTATAGTTGGAATTCCCCATATCTGTCTCTGAGTTATGTTGAGGAACTGCACCTGAGCCTTAAAGGGAAATCCTTCCCTTCCCCCTCCTCCCACAGAGAGAACCTGCAACCTTGGATGAGTATATGGGGGTAAAAAAGGAATAGACTCAGGAATAATCTAAAGAAATATTTATAGATGGAAAGGATAGTGGATACAAAGAATATCCTCCTAATGGAGGTAGTTGAAGAGAGTGTCTGAAAACAAGAAAACATAGGCTCCCTCCAACAGTTGTGGGACATTCCAAGTACTGTAATTCGATGCTGAGGCCAGATCTATTTGGCAGACAGCCAATGAAAATCTGCGTAACCGGCTATGTCTTGCAACAAAGCTGGTCACTGAGCTAGCTCACTATCTCACACGAACAATGTGACTTAACCATTTGGGAGCAGTTGGGCTGGCTAAGTGTCACTGAATATAGAGGAGGGCGGGGAAATAATAATTTATCACGTAGACAGTGGAGTACTGTTTTGTTGGGGGGGGGGGCAGAAGCTCCACCCTGGGCCCCAGCAGAGTCCAGCAGCAGGATCTCTCACCAGCTCCCGACTCTCCCACCCACCTCCTCCTGGCTCTGTACTTTAAAATCTTCGGACAGCCACCGCGTAGCATCAATGAGCAGGCCTTCCCCTGGAAGTAGAATGAAGGGTTCCGGGGCTGCCCTAAGATTTATAAGTACAGTGCTGGGAGGAGGTGGGTGGGGGAGTAGAACCATAACCGACTGGCGACTGTCAATCCTTGGGGAAGCCTTGGCCCCTGTAGCCTACCCCATTCCGACATCCATGATCTATGAGACCTTTTACAAAGGTGTGCTATGCTTTTTAGCACGTGCTAAATACTCATTAAACGCTAATGGGTGCATGTTATCCTATGGACGCGTTAGCGGTTAGCGCGTGCTAAAACGCTTAGCACATCTTTGTAAAAGAAGGCCTAAATTTCTTCATGCTACAACTAGAAAAATAAAATAAAAAAAGACATGTGGTTTACAATATCAGACCTGATTCAGTTTGTTTGTTTGTTTTTTTACATTAAGATTTTGTTGTCTATCTGCAGGCAACGAAGGGTTTAACTTCTAATTCTTTATGCTGACAAAAAATATTCTTCCACTTAAATGGCTGCCAACTCACTTCGGATTACAAGATATGAACACAACCACTCAGCAAATGCACCGATTACTGCCTGAGTATAGTATATTATCAAGTTTCTGGACAGAGCACTATAGAAAGAGACCCTATTTTACTTATTCCTGGTTGACTCCTGCCAAAACCTGGGACAGGCATTGAAAATAAGATTTATATATATATTTCTTTTAACCACTGCCAAAAAGTATAGCTAAATTTTCTGAGCTAGGTAATTAAGCTATTACAAGGAACATTTGCCTACCAGCAAACAAGAAAAAACATTTCAGTGGGATTTAGAATGACTCTTTATGTGACCAGATAATATCTATGCAGAGAGATGATTGAATGATAAGCAGTTATTTCAGTGAAGCAGCTGATTTCTTACAGGTGGTCATACTTCATAGCAAGGCATAAATGGGCTCCATTTCCCTAGACAAATGCCTGCTAAAATGATTTTGCATTTGTCACCTGCCAACAGCGATTGCACTTCTGCCAAGGAACAGCAGATTAAGTACGTCTATGACTATTCCAAGAAAGAAGCTTGGTTTAAATGGTTTCCCCCAAAATGCCTATTATCCCCAACTGAAAATTCAAATTATGCAACACAGGTGCTCCTTGAAAACATTATATTCATAGTGAGAATGTTTCACAGCAGCCGTAGATGACCAATAGATTTAGCTCTGCCTAGGGCAGGGGTCAGGTACCTTTTTGGCTGAGAGAGCCATAAACACGACATATTTTAAAATGTAATTCCGTGAGAGCCATACAATATGTTTAGAACTAAATACAAGTAAATGTGTGCATTTTATGTAAGACCAACACTTTTAAAGTACAATAAGTCTCTGAATTCTTTTTAATAACGTTGTTATGCTGTTGCTAACCAATGATGAATAAATTAGTTCTTACCATTAATGCCACTTCTGGTGCTGCATGATTTTGCTGATGGCTTTGTAGTCTGGATGATACATGGTTATCTGGCTCTGTGTCGGCAGCTCCCGCTTCCGGGTGACCGGCAGAATGTCCTCGATGGTCTGGGTAGGTCTGCTCAGGTTTCCTCTGCTGCAGTGCATGTCTTGGAGAAGATTTTTCTCCGCTGCAGCAGAGAAGCTCGTAGTGAGTGCGGCCACTCTCCTTGGCTCCGCCCCCGGAAGTCAGAGTGCCATGTTGGCAGCGAGCCAGATGCAGCCATCAAAAGAGCCACATCTGGCTCACGACTCATAGGTTCCTGACCCTTGGCCTAGGGCATCAAAATTTGGGGGCAGCAGAGTTGGCCTTCCATGGCAGGAGACTAGCATTTTAATACTGTTCTCAGAACTGTGTTGAACTTTAATCAAGTACTGTTGCATTGTCTACCCTTCCCCTTACAAAACATCTCATCAGAGGGAGCAATTGCACCCCAGCGCAGTTGTGTGCTAGAAGGCCGCACAGATGTTCTTTGGGCCGTAAAGTAGGAGGCAGTAATGATGACAAAAATAAAGTATAAGGGGATGTTACTAGACACTAGGGTTAGGGGTAAGGAGAAAAAGATGCTGAACAGGGAGGAAAGAGATTAGAGCAGAAGCAATATGATGCTAGACACAGGGGAAGTGGCAAGGAGAGAGTAAGCTCTTTAGATCTCCGGAGATTCTCAGATCCCCATTTACCATCCAGAAATTGCTGGTGTGGGAATTCCACTAAAAACATCTGTATGTTCCTCGTATCGTGGCCAATTAACTTAATTGTTCTCCCCACATTTTTTCTGTAGATAAAACCTGTTTTCATGGGCTCAGAATGATTAGATCTATTAGACCTCTCCTAAGTAGTCATGCCATCAATATATTATTACTAGTGTTTTAGCCCGTTACATTTGGTACAGTAATGGGTGCTAGAATAGCCCCACCTATACCCTGACCCTGACTCTGACCCCACCCATGCCCTGCCTCTATCATGCCCGGACCCTGCCTCCCACTGATCCCAGTCCCACCATCTCACCTTTCACCATTTCCTTTGTACCCTTTTGGCCCTCCTGACAGGGTCTTTACTTACCCAAGGCAGCAGCAGCAGTCCTGATATACCAACCTTTCCTCCCTCAGTGCCCCAAAGCAGCAGTGGTCCTACCATTTCCATCTCTCCCTTTCCCCCTTTCACATCCTCTACCATCTCTCTCTGACCCTGTTTCACCTCTTTTGCCATCTTTCCCTTTCCTGTCCCCCTCTGTCCTTCCCCAAGACCATCTCTCTCTCCTGCCCCCTCCACACTCCCTTAAGTCTATCTCTCCCTATCCCCTACTATCTCTCCTGGTCCCCTAGTAGCCCCTCTGTCCTTCTCATCCATCTGTCTCTGTCTCTCTCTCCTCACCTCCTGCCTCTGAGGAGCTCTCGCAGCTCCTCCTCGTCCTCCTCCAGCCAGGCTTCAGCCATCATCCGCCACGGTCTGCAGCCGCCGACAGCCGCCGAGGCCTGAAGCCGCAGCCTGCAGCCGCTGACAGCCGCTGTGGCCGACATCTGCCTCGGGGGATTCTCGCGCATGCGCACTCCTACCTGCGGTGTCCTACAGCGCACGGAAAACGGGAGCACGCAGGTGGGAGTGCGCATGCGCGCTTAGGGCTTTATTATATTAGATTACACACCTTTTTTAAAAAATATTTATTCATTTTAAAGCCAAAAATAAGTGCAACATATTTTACAAACATTGTATACTTTAACAGCACTTAAAATCAGTGATTCTCAATCACCTTGATTATTGCAAATCTATTTTGACGGGTGCACCTTTTCACTATTGAAGTGCCTTCAACAAATGAAAAGATGTCAAGTTCAACTTCTTTACAATGCTAAACAACTCTTTCACTCTTTGCGAAACACTAGCTTCCTGTCTCTTACCACATTAAGAGGTTAGCACACTAAGCTGCAGCAAGCACTAAAGCAGGGATCTCAAAGTCCCTCCTTGAGGGCCACAATCCAGTCGGGTTTTCAGGATTTCCCCAATGAATATGCATTGAAAGCAGTGCACGCACATAGATCTCATGCATATTCATTGGGGAAATCCCGAAAACCCGACTGGATTGCGGCCCTCGAGAAGGAACTTTGAGACCACTGCACTAAAGGCATTACCATAGGACGCGCTCAGAGGTCCCATGATAGTTTGGGGATCAGCACATGATTTATACATGCTAAAAAAACAGATTTTATTTTTTTAGCACAGGGGTGCGTTTAGGGACAGAGAGTAGGCGTGACCTGCGCTAATCAGCACAGTTACATCGCTACATACTAACTGATTAGCATATGTTTAGTGTGAGAGCTATTTACTGCCTGGTAAGTGGTGGTAACTGCTCACATGCTAATGGCCATGCACTTTTTTTTTTTTTTTAATTTTATTGATAGTGCAGCCAACAAAAAAAACAAACAAACAGGTAAACAGGAGCCACTGCATAAAGAATAGGCAATAACAGAACAAACAGTCCAGGAAGGATAACAGAAAGAAACGCCACCTGGGATTATGTGAAAATGTAAGCAAAGGCAGGGTTCACAAAATACAAAAGTGAAGCGGCATAGCTGTGCACACTTAGTGCCATGCTCCCAGAAAGGGGAGCGGATCAGATTTGCAAAGAGGGCAACCATGCACTTCTATTAATTCAAAAATGGAAAATGCAACCATTTGACAGCTACCCTAAAAGTTGCCTCAGCGCACAGGAAACCCACGTGCTAATTATAGCACAAGCTACTTTATAGCACAGCTTAGTAAAAGGGCCCCTAAGTTTAAAATTCTAATTCTGGACCATTGAGCACTCTACCCCAGATTAGCTCTATGTTTGAGCTCCACCCCCAGAGACCCAAATATAGAAAAAAACGTAAAAAAATTTTTTCGAACGTTCACATGTTGTTATAGGAGGCTTGTGATCCCTAAATCAGTGTTTTTTTTTTATTTTGACATTTTAGTAACTTTTGGGGAGGATGTTGTAAAATTGCAATGCTGGGCCTGTAAGGTAGCAGAATTTCAATAGTGTCACTCTCTCTCTGAACACATGTAAGGAATAATTAAAAGTTTATTTGTACTTTACAGCTTATAAAGACCCACCTAAGTTTATGTATATACACAACAACAATAGTATAATAAAGAAAAAAGTAATTTTTATTATCAATTTAATACAAAAAATGAGTATCATATAAAAACGCAAATTTTTCCCTGTGAAGCGCCCATTGACTTCTATCAGCGGTAATCAAGAAATTTCGTGTTTTTGCACAAAAAATTTCATGTTAGCGCAAATCTTTTGGCAGTTTTGTCCCAGCGTTGAATCTTCTCCACTGGTTGTGGGCCAGCAAAGGAAGACACAAGTGTAACCTGTCTGTTGTCAAACCATTTCACAGCACAAATGTTGTGATTTGACTCCACTCTGACATCAAAGCTTCCTCTTCCCTTTTTCTTCAAGCTTTTCTCATCCTCAAGATTACAGTTTGGAAGGCGCACTTGTCTGGCTGTTCCTGTGTAATGAATTCCACAATCCAGCAGCCTAACTATCAATGGGATGCTGGTGAAAAAGTTGTCTGCATAGATAATAATAATAATAATAATAATAACTTTATTCTTGTATACCGCAATACCATGGAAGTTCAATGCGGTTAACAATAGAAGAGACTGTACATTTACAGCGATGATACATATTACAGTGTTGTTACATTTACAGAGATGTTACATAAATAGCAATAATAAAAAGGCATATACTAAAGAAGAGACAGTACGTATATAGCGATGTTACATGTTATAGTGGTGGAAAATGGAGGCAATGAAAAGGCAGGGCAATTAGGTAAAACAGAAATTGAGAAAGAGAGGCCATAGTGGCTTGGGAGGGGGGCGTAGTCAGAGGGAATGGAGGCATGTCGAGGTCAGGAGGATGCAGGGAAGGAGGGAAGGCAGCGTTAGCGGAATTTGTCGAAGAGGTAGGTTTTTAGTGACTTCCTGAACAGGTGGTAGGGCGGGGAGTTGGAGATGAGGGCGGTAAGGCAATTGTTCCATTTGCCCGCTTGGAATGCTAGGGTTCTATCAATGAATCTCTTGTAGAGGCAGCCTTTTAGGGAGGGAAAGGTGAATAGGTGGGCGTTTCGTGTGCGAGAGGGGCCTGCTATTTCAAGGTGCTCAGACAAGTAGATTGGGGAAGATCCTGTAAGAGTTTTGAAACAGAGGCAGGCGAACTTAAAGATGATCCTTGCCTCAACTGGAAGCCAATGGAGTTTGGTGTAGTAGGGGCTAACATGGTCGTATTTTTTGAGATCATAGATGAGGCGGACGGCCGCATTTTGGACTGTTCTAAGACGTTTGATGGTATTTTTATAGGATCCCAGGTAAATAATGTTGCAGTAGTCTAATATGCTTAATACCAGAGATTGAACGAGTAGACGGAAGGCTTGGTGGTCGAAGTAGCGTTTGATGGTGCGCAGTTTCCAGAGGGTACAGAAACATTTTTTCACCTGGGCACTGGTATGGTCATCGAAGGTTAGGGTGCGGTCCAGGATGACTCCAAGGATTTTTATGGTGGGTAAGATAGGGTAATCTAGCCCATTCAATCTGAGGGAAGTGTTTGTTAATTTGTGGTTGGGACTCGCTAGGAAGATTTTGGTTTTTTCAGAGTTCAATTTTAATTTGAGTTTTGAGGTCCACAGTTCTAACTTGGTGAGGATAGATGCGATGAGTTTTTCCGTTTCTAGAGTGAGTGAGGTAATGGGGACAATGATGGTGATATCTGCGTATATGAACGATTTTAGGTTAGAGTTTGCTAGGCTTCGTGCCAGAGGGGTCAAGTAAATATTGAATAGGGAGGGGGATAGGGGAGAGCCTTGTGGGACTCCACAAGGGTTACGCCAGTGGTGGGAGAAGGCTCCATTAGTGTGGACCTGGTAGGTACGGTTTGTTAGGAAGCCTGTGAACCAATCTATTACCTGTCCGGAGATGCCGATGGAGTCAAGGCAGTTGAGCATAATGTCGTGGTCGACCAGGTCGAAGGCACTACTCAGGTCGAATTGAAGTATCAGGGCGCTTTTACCCAGAGAGAACAGGTGGAGGAGGTAATTTGTCAGGGCAGCTAGGACGGTTTCGGTGCTATGATTTGGGCGGAAACCGGACTGGGAGTCATGAAGAATATTGAACTTGTCGAGGTAATTCGTAAGGTTGTTGTTGACAAGACCTTCCATGAGTTTTTGGAAGAGTGGTATGTTGGCGATGGGTCTGTAGTTGGTGATGGAAGAGATTGGCTCCTTGGGTTGTTTAGGGATTGGGGAAATGAGGATGTGGCCAAGTTCGGACGGGAAGTATCCCGTGGACAGGCATAGAGATACCCAATTGAAGAGTTCTGCTTTGAATGATGGGGGGGCGCATTTCATGATGGTGGGAGGACAAGTATCTAATAGGCAGTTGGAATTGGCGTATTTAGAATAAAGTTCGAGGAATAGATTCCAGTCAGGATTTACAAAGGAGGTCCAGGACATGTCGGCTATTGAACCTTCAGTATCTGCTGCGCGTAGGTTGAGTGGGGGATCGGGGCTGTGAGCTGAAAGAGACAGTTTTAGAGTGTGGATTTTGTTCGCGAAGTGGTCGGCTAGAGTGATTGCGGAGGGAGGGAGGTCGGAGGTGGAGCGTTTGTAGTTGTGACTATGTGGAAGTGTGGAAGCAAGTTTCATCACAACATCCCCTGATAGTCCAAGTTCAGATCTTGCCCGTATTCCATTCACACTGCCTTGGTACACATCAAAATCACAAAGTATACCAGAGATTCCAGTCCTTGCCCACAGCTTGAACCCCCATGGGTTTGGCTTGCCACGCATGTACTGTTTGATGCTGCTGAATTTCCCCCTGAAAGGGATCATCATTTCATCAACAGAGTTATGTTCTTCAGGGACCACTTTTAGGCATTTCTCTCTGAAAGCATCAAGCCATGGTCTGAGTTTCCAGAGTTTGTCACTTTTTTGTTCTATCTCAGACACGGTTAGATTGTTCACAAAATGTAATGATGTCAACAGAGACTGGAATCTGTTTCGTGACATTACATCAGCGACAGGACTGTATCTTGTGTCTGCTTCCCAGTACATACGGACTCCAGGCATTTGGACAAGACCCATCTTCAGATACATGCCAATCATCTGCTCTATTTCCTTTGTGTTTGTGTTTATAGATGATCCTTTCTTCTGAAAACTGTACTGATTTGTGTTATCTGCCAGAGCGTTGATCATATCTTCTGTCACAAACTTCTGAAAGTACTCCAGTGGTGTGCAGAGGGAATGGACATCATTACTCCAAAGCAGGCAACAGGGTTGTATGACTTCATGGCCAGATAAACAGACCTATTTACACATTCAACCATCCAATGGTGTTGCAGAACTGAACAATAGGTTCTATTAGTAATGTACATGAAGTTTTAAAAAGAAAAAAAATGGGGGAGGGTTTATTTTGTAGCCTTAAATGTGATGTTGTAATATTACAACACTGGTTCTCAGGGGGAGTGCAGACAAAACCTTGCTATCACTTTGACCCACTGTTGTAAAATTACAACATAGAAATAACCAGCTCTAAATCTCTTAAAATCAGTATATTCAATGATGTCATAAAATCTGCATGATCTACACATATTAATGATCACATAAAAAAATATTTCAAGCTTTTTACTTACTTTAGTCCTGATGTATCCCGTCCAAAACAACAAGATGATATACTCCAAAGCAGGCAACAGGGTTGTATGACTTCATGGCCAGATAAACAGACCTATTTACACATTCAACCATCCAATGGTGTTGCAGAACTGAACAATAGGTTCTATTAGTAATGTACATGAAGTTTTAAAAAGAAAAAAATGGGGGAGGGTTTATTTTGTAGCCTTAAATGTGATGTTGTAATATTACAACACTGGTTCTCAGGGGGTTAATTGTTCCCTATTACCTTTTTCTGTTGCTATAATCATCCTTAGCAAACTTCTCAGCAGTTCTACCCCTGTGATTCGCCTGGATTCCACAGATCAGTTTGTTTTTGTGCCTTTTGGCTCTTTTGTTAGAGAATTCCCTCCCCTTGAGTATAGTAACATAGTAAATGGCAGCAGATAAAGACCCGAATGGTCCATCCAGTCTGCACTCTAATCACAAGCGTTACAATTTCATGATTAAATTAAAATGTCTTTTTCTTGGTTATTTCTGGGTCATAGATCTTAGAAGTCTTCCCAGTACTGTCCTTAGGTTCCAACTACTGGAGTTGCTGTTGAAGCTCACTCCAGCCTATCCAAACCTTCTCCTTTGCTGGATTTGGACTGTGAAAGTTTGCTCATTTATATTCTAATTAGCGATCCTTTGTGTTCGTCCCATGCTTTTTTTTTTTTTTTTTATTCCAGCACAGTTTTCCTCTCCACCACCTCCCTCAGGAAGGCATTCCAGGTTAGAGAGTTCCTTCCTGAAACTTAAAGAGGAGGTGAAATCCTGGCTTTTCAAAGACCTAGCATATTAATTGTCAGGCAGCTTAGCACTCAAAATTAGCATTCTCCTTATGTGTCACTGTAAATCCTATTGTACTGGTAGATTATTATGACATTACTTCTCTTCCCTTTTGTTTTTTCTTGTTGATTTTTTTTTAAACATATATATAGGTTATCTGCCTTTGCCTTTAGTTGTCAAATACTTTGGTTGTACTCTGCAGTGATGCTAAGGCTTGTGTGAATTGAGGTACACGACATTACAAAGGGCTAGATTCACTAACCTGAGATCTGTGCCCAATCCGTGTCCGATTGCATGCAGGCTGATGAATTCACCAAAGGCCTGCATGCAAATGGAGGTGATCGTTGGCACGCCCCTCTCAGACCGCATGGATCGCTGGAGAGCGATCCTTGAGCATTCGCAGACCATCTTCCTTGATTGTAGATGGTCTGCGCATGCACTGGCCCTTCATGCCCGTGTATTTTTCTTTACTTTACTTTTACTGTTTTTTTTACTTTGCGAGCCGGTTGTTTTAACCCCACTTTAAACCCACGGGTTAAAACCACGGGCTCGCACTGTGGGGAAGGGCAAGTGAGTCAGGGATGAGCAGAGCAGGAGAGTTGGGGCAGAGAGCAGGGAGAAGGGGCCAGAGCAGGAGAATCAGGGCAGAGAAGAGAGCAGAGAGCAGAGCGGCCAGAGCTGGAGAATTGCGGCAGAGAAGAGAGCAGAGAGCAGGGCAGCCAGAGCAGGAGAATCGGGGCAGAGAGCAGGGTTTTAGCACAAGCGACTGGTCCTCACCAGTTGCTAGGTTTTTGATTGGTCAGCCAGTCGGGGTGCCAGAAGAAGTTTTGTGAATCACGTCCTTCCTGCTTTGCATGCCAATTCCCCATATTTGCATGCAAGGATCGTGATCGGATCGGTACACAGGTTAGTGAATCGGGTCGGAGGGAAATCAGGTCGCAAAGGGCTCACAAACCGATCGGTACACAATCAGTTTGATTAGTGAATCTAGCCCAAAATAGAGATGCTGGCTACCTAGAGAGAGGGTAAGCTAGAGAGGGCAAAGGAGATACCCACACACAGGGGTAGGAAAGGAAAGGGAAGAGAAGAGAAGGGAGATGCTAGACCAGTGGATCCGAAACCTGTCCTGGGGGACCCCCAGCCAATCAGGTTTTCAAGATATCCCTAATGAATATGCATGAGAGAGATTTGCATATAATGGAAGTGACAGGTATGCAAATCTCTCTCATGCATATTCATTAGGGATATCTTGAAAATCTGACTGGCTGGGGGTCCCCTAGGACAGGTTTGGGAACCACTGTTCTAGACCATTTGAGAGGAGTAGGCAAGGAAAGGGGAAATGCTTGGTACTGTGATTAGACAAGGAATGGAAAGATGTTTGATATGAGGAAGAACGGAATGGAAGATGCTGGAATGCTGAATTATTGGTGGGTGGGGGGTAGAACCTTAAGCCACTCCAGGGGGAATGCACAGCTGAAGGTTTGGCTAGGGCAGGGGTAGGGAACTCCGGTCCTCGAGAGCCGTATTCCAGTCGGGTTTTCAGGATTTCCCCAATGAATATGCATGAGATCTATTTGCATGCACTGCTTTCAATGCATATTCATTGGGGAAATCCTGAAAACCCGACTGGAATATGGCTCTTGAGGACCGGAGTTCTTTACCCCTGCTCTAGCACATGTTAACAGCAAAGCTTAAGGTACATTACATACTAACCTTTTGCAGTAACTGTTGAGGGTATTCCCTGATCTTTCTTATGAGATGGCAGAAATAACAGGGATGAAATGATCTCTGTTGAAAATAGGCTATGGATGCTTTATTCCACTGCAGTTTAAAAAGACACTTTAAATACCAGAGATGTTACTGAGTTAATTAGGACTCTATTTTTTTTTTTTTCATTGCATTCTCTATCTAGGCTGCCATGGAAGTCATTGTAGAAGGACGATAGAGAAAGATCCTAGGTTAGAGCACTTAACACATGAACAGGATATCACAGAACACATTAAAAAGCTTTGGAATATTTTGCCTATTCTCTACTTTTAATAATACTTTTGGGAGGGGACATTCCTGCATTGTCCAGCTAGCAATATGTGCTAACTGGATAATATTAGTGCACAGCAAGCTTATATATATTTTAAAAACTCACAATTGTTGCATTAAATTTGGAATTAATGGGTGGGAAAGTCCCATGTTACAACATGTTGGGTCCGATTCTACATACTGTAGTCCCCCCAAAAAGTCAACACAGATTACTATGATGCTAAGCGCAATTCTATAAAGGGTAGATGCACTGTATATAATCATGAGACACCATTACTCTATAACCTTCATTGGCTTCCTGTGTATTTAGAGTCCAGTTTAAATGCTCCTGTGTCATTTTAAAAAATTATTTTTGGTATTTTCACCCCTTTAGAGCTCCTTTTATCAAACCGCGGTAGCGGTTTAATGCGCCTAATAGCGTGCGTTAAACCGCCGGCCATGCTAGCCGCTACCGCCTCCTCTTGAGCAGGTGGTAGTTTTTGGCCAGTGCGGGGGTTAGTGCGTGATGAAACGTTGCACGCGTTAACCCCGCTAGCGCGGCTTGATAAAAGGAGCCCTTAGTTTCTCTCTGTTGGAATCTTTATAGATTCTCTTCCGCAAGGGGCGACCAACGACTTAAGCCATCCTGCCCATCTAGTAAAGGTATTAAAAGAACCAAGGCTTTCGGTCAATCTTTGTCCTTTAAGTTCACTCAACTTTGGAATGATCTTCCACTTCTGTTGCGTAGCTCCAGCTCCCTTCCTTCCTTTCGTAAGTTTTTTTTCCCCTTTTTACTGGTTTTGCACTAATTTTACCATTAACGCGTGAAACCTGCAACAATATAAATGTGTGATCACTTTGCATTTCCTATTTAGGAAGCACTCAGTGCTCCTGCATTAACCGTATCCAGTTAGCTGTGCTAATCATGCTGTCTGGATAATGTTTCCAAACCCATTTGGCCTTTATCTGCCATCATGTTTCTATATCAGGGATCTCAAAGTCCCACCTTGAGGGCCGCAATCCAGTCGGCATTGAAATCCAGACTATGCATTGAAAGAAGTGCATGCACATACATCTCATGCATATTCAAGGGGGAAATCCCGAAAACCCAACTGGATTGCGGCCCTCGAGGAGGGACTTTGAGACCCCTGTTCTATATGGAAGCTCTGGAATGAGAGGGAATAGGATGAAGTTGAGAGGTGATAGGCTCAGTAGTAATCTAAGGAAATACTTTTGTACCGAAAGGGTGGTAGATGCATGGAACAGTCTCCAGGAAGAAGTGGTAGAGACAGAGACTGTGTCTGAATTCAAGAAAGCCTGGAATAGGCACATGGGATCTCTTAGAGCAGTGGTTCCCAACCCTGTCCTGGAGGAACACCAGGCCAATTGGGTTTTCAGGCTAGCCCTAATGAATATGCATGAAGAAAATTTGCATGCCTATCACTTCCATCATATGCAAATCTCTCTCATGCATATTCATTAGGGCTAGCCTGAAAACCCGATTGGCCTGGTGTTCCTCCAGGACAGGGTTGGGAATCACTGTCTTAGAGGAAGAGATAATGGTTACTGTGGATGGGCAGACTGGATGGGCCATTTGACCTTTATCTACCATCATGTTTCTATGTTTCTATAATCCCTCCCTCCCAAAAAATATAAATAAATAAATAAAAACATAAGAATAGCCGTACTGGGTCAGACCAATGGTCCATCTAGCCTAGTATCCGGTCTTCACGGAGGCCATTCCAAGGCACAAGTACCTCGCAAAAATCCAAATAGTAACAGCATTCCATGCCACCGATCCAAATTGCATGTGATTACTATGTGCTCATAACCAAATCACTGTAAAGCCTTTTAACATGTTTTCCAATAAGCTTCCCCCCCACACACACATGTTACGTGCACATTAGTGCTTAATGCAGTTAAGTACAAGACCTCCCAATTTAAGACATATTAACAAATCAGATGTACACAAATGAATGGATATGGTAAACCTTAATTTATGGTTTCCAGTAGAGATGGGTAAACTGTTGAAAATCATAGTGGAACAACATATGAATTTGATGGAAATCTCAGCTGTTTACTAGATCAACTATGATCATATAGAAATTCAAAACCGAAATATAAATTCATAGAAATCAAAG
This sequence comes from Geotrypetes seraphini, assembly GCF_902459505.1. Taxonomy (NCBI): domain Eukaryota; kingdom Metazoa; phylum Chordata; class Amphibia; order Gymnophiona; family Dermophiidae; genus Geotrypetes; species Geotrypetes seraphini. The sequence continues at coordinate 142,496,174 of NC_047092.1, read as the reverse complement.
TACATATATCTCAGCTTTTGTTTTGATTGTGACCCCTCCAGGAACAGAAAAATATCTACTGTACTAGCAGAGGCATACTAAGAGCAGGGTGGTCAGGACGGTCTGCCCAAGGTGCAACCAGTAAGGGGATGCAGGGAGAAGCTGTGAATGGCTGTTGACCCTACTAGTCCTCGCCCTCTCTGACATCAACTTCCTGTTAAGGGGGCAGGGGACAGGCAGAGCCGACAGTTGTGCCCACCAGACCATGGCCCCATGATCTCTCCACGCACCCCTACACTGCCTGGAGGAGGTTGTGCTCTGTCCCAGGTGGCAACCAATGCAGGTATGCCAATGTGTAGCAATCTATACTGGGCATCTCCACTAACGAAGTGCCATTTTCAACTCAATATTCAGCCTGACTCCCTTGATTTCTGCTCCTCTTGCTTGTTTGGTCCGACTACTTCAGGGTTCTTGCTCCCGGAAAGGAGGCTGGTACCTCTGAAACGGACTTCGGTAGAGCTATTGATTTTTTTCAGGATGAATGAAGGTTCATTTACAGACACCTATTCTGTGCATTTGGAGATAAATAACCCTATTTTTGCATTTATTGCTATTTTTACATTTATTGCTGGGTGTTTTTCACTCTAGATGAATTGTCATCTATGATCAAGGGGAGAATATTGGTTGGACAGTTGAACCTCCAGTTTGACTCTGAACATTAGCATACTCATTGCTGTCAGAGCACACTGGGAAGTACTTTACTATACACACAATTAATTTCAGAGTGTGATTTTCACTAATTTTTCTATGCCCTTCATGATCTTGGAGACATGATAGAAACCTTCAAGATCATGAAGGGCATAGAAAAAATAGACAGGGACAGATTTTTCAAATTATGGGGATCAACAAGTACAAGGGGGCACTCAGAGAAATTGAAAGGGGAGGGGTTTAGAACAAACGCCAGGAAGTTCTTTTTCACACAGAGGGTGGTGGATACATAGAACGCGCTACCGGAGGATGTGATAAAAAGGAGCACGCTACAGGGGTTCAAAGAAGCTTTGGATAGGTACTTGAAGGACAAAGGGATTGAGGGGTACAGATAAGAGTAGAGGTAGATTATAGGGATGGGATTAGAGGTAAGTTATAAAATTAATCAGGGACCACTGTTCAGGCACTAGGCCTGATGGGCCGTCGCGGGAGCGGACCGCTGAGCAAGATGGACCTCTGGTCTGACTCAGCGGGGGCAACTTCTTATGTTCTTATTACACTGAGCACAACAGGTCCAGGGATGTTACATGCTTATTAACCCCTTTGGGTTAACACAGATAACAATTTTTGAGAACAGGCATGTCCTGTCGGGTAAGTTGTGTAAACTGAGGACCTGGTTCACATATTATAAAAATATTTAGGATTTTAACATACCAGTTTATGTTGTTAAAGTGTGGTAACAAATTTCAATAGCTTCCAGGCATTATACAAGAAATTCAAAATAAATATAATGTTTGGTAGACCATTCTAACCAACCTGAGAAATTTTGTACATGCTTGCTGAAAATAGCTTGGGCCTTCATTCTAATTATTTACATATTTCAACTTTCTGGTGCATTTTCTTCCTTCTGTTGGTCTGTCCCTTTGCTTTTCCTCTATATATTCATCCACTAGTGATGCATGACAGTTGCTTCCTCGTTACCGCAGTAACTGATTCCTTTGACATTAAACATTACAAAAAACAAAGCTTTCCCCTCCAACTGCATGTGAGAAATGCAAAATTTTCTTCTAAATGGAACAAATCTAAAACCAGATGACAGCCTAGACCAGATCAGAGCTAATGAGATGCAAACCGACACAGATTTATGCATGTACTGTCAAGCTTTGTAGATACCACATCAGAAAGCTTAAGAGAAATTTCCTTTTGATTCGAGCAGGTCTTAATTTTGTGTACACTAACTCAATTGAGTTAAATACAACAAAGGTTGCCAAAGTCTCTAGTACTGAAGTGAGCTAAGAAAGTCAGAAAAGTACTTTAGTTAAGTCTGATGTGTTTGTTGATAAAACCTTTCAGTGATGCAACTTGCCCTTCCTTACTTTTTGAATACATTTTTCAAGGTGTGATTGAAGTAGGTCGCGTTCAGGTCCAGGCATATCAGAGTATTTAACATGTATAATAAAGGTGTCACATGAATACTGCTGAACTCCTTTAAGAAGTTTCTAATTTTATCAAAGGAAGGAATTATTTGGAAATGTATAAAAGAATTTATAAGAATTGACTACCTTATTCAACTTATAATGATAATGGATTTAACTAGTAACAAATAACAGACCTTTAAATTAGAAACGCTAATCTTTTTAAATAGCGGAAGTTAGCATTTATCACGCAATAGTTCCTATTAATTGCAAGGAGGTGGTGGGCCAAATATTTTTGGATCATTTTCAGTTTGGCTCATTTCCCTCTGATTTGGGGGATAATTTGAGCTTCATTTCCAGAGTCAGGAACCAGATGGGGAGATCCCAGAGTCAGGAATAAGGTAAGTGTTTTGTCACACCAGCAAACCTCTCTATTCTGCTCTTTATCCTGTTCCTCATTAGGATCCACACAGGGCGTTCCATTCCTTCTTAGGCTTGTGTGCTTGCAGTCTCACAGAATGACTTGAAACGGTAGCATGAAGTCCTTGCAGCTTGCCATCTTGTTGACTCCTTATACGCGTAATAACTGTTGCTCCACCCCTTTTGTTCTAATCAGCGCTCTCCAGGGGTATTTCAGAGAGCTTTTTCCAGAGATGTCATATATCTCCTGAAGGACTCACTTCACTAGCAGCTTAACTGCTTGATAGAACTATACATATTATATGCAGATACCTTGCCTGTCACTAGTAGGATCAAAGCTTTTTTTTTAACCTGAGGAAATGGAGGGTTGAGCGACTTGCCCAAGGTCACAACAGTGGGAACTGAACTCAGGTCACCAGGATCTCAGTCTGCTGCACTAATCATTAGATTTTTCCTCCAATCCTGGCTCCGGCACCAGGGAATGCTGGTTGAAATCCTGGGGATTCATGACAGGGCAGAGAAGTTTCTCGATTTGACTTCCAGACTAGAGAATGACACGGTGACAAAATTCATCACCGTTCCCATCCCCGCGGATAACCGCGGGAAACCATCTTCATGTCATTCTTTAAGGAGAGAGGGAAGAATCAGAGTATGAATGGCAACAACCACTGACCCGCAAGCTTTGCTTTGAAGAATGCTGGTGTAGAAGGACTGAGGTTGAAATAGATACTAGAAAATGACGGGATTATTTCCCGCGGTTATCCGCGGGGACGGGAACGGTGATAAATTTTGTCACCCTGTCATTCTCTATTCCAGACTAGGATGGCTCTATCCATGCAGGGGGATGACTCAGACCATAGTTCCTCTCTACAAATCAGCATGAACTCCACTCAGGGTAGAACTTGAACTGCTATGGCTATGGAAGACAACAGTGAGCCTATATTTAAGTGCTTAGAGAGTGCACACATGTTGTGCCCATTCTTTAAAGGAATATGGGTTCCTACTTTCTTATATAAAATACTAGCATAACAGGTAAAATACATGCCTATAATTTAGGCATGAGCACTTTCACCAGTCATAGAGTTGAAATAAATCCTGTAAATCCTCTAAATTACTGATTCACAAGCATAAATTATAATTTTTAATGACTTATACTCATAACTGTGTGCCCTGTCAATGATTCACCCAGACGCTGTTTGTGTGTATGCCTACCTGTAGCATATGAACTATGCAAGATATGTGTGCATTCACAGAATAGTGCCTAGGCAAATTTTGGCATTTATTTGTGTATGTTCACATACAATATTGCAAAAGGTGAAGTGGAGAAATATAAATAAAGTAGTGCAAAAAACCTCCACTTTAAAGGTAGCTGAGAGTCTGCTCAAATGGAAGAAAAAGCCTCAGGTTTTATTGGCAGAACTCAAGCTCAAACCACCACCTCCACATCATTGGCTAAAAAACTTCCATAGAGTGACAACTCGCTGTTGAGGTTTAAAATGATTGAGGACTGAGATATTTTGCAACTGAAACCACTGTGAGTGTTTAAAGCAGTCTGTTAAAATGCCAACGTTTCACAGCACTAAGCCGTTTCTTCAGGGCTATTATGACCTTGCTTGAATCTTCACAGAGTGACAGTGTTGTGCTCACGATCTCACCAGAGGACACTGGGTGGTGAGTGTTTCTTTAACCACCTCCAGAATTATTCCTGGGTATTCAATGCCAAGTCATGTCCGGGCACCGACATTCAATACGAGTTTGGACAGCCAGCTATATGAAGATAGAAACATAGAGTATGACGGCAGAAAAGGGCCGGCGGCCCAACAAGTCTGCCCACTCAAGAACTCTCCCTCCCTCGAGAATCCATCTTTAAAGCATTCCTCTGGAGCGACCCCATCTGTCTGTACATAGAAACAATATTCAGCACTTAGCCATATTAAGTGATACTTCATAAAGAGCTCCTTTTACTAAAGAATGCTAGAGATTTTTTAGCACAGGCCGGTGAGGTAAATACTCCGATGCTTATAGAATTGCTAAGCAACAGCAACAAAAAGAGGGGAGTCCAACCTTGTCTGCAGTGAAAAAACCAACCAGGAAAAAACAAGCCAAAACTGCAGATATGTACAACGATGTAGGCAAAATTTATTGTGACAACCAAACTATATATTACTCTAGCGATTTTTACTATTCACAGTGACTCTCGGCGTTACATAACATCAGTTTGGCTTTATTATATACATTTGTTGTGACATATGTTTTTTCCTTTTTCTACCATGGACCCCTGATGAAGGTTGTCCGAAACATGGACCGTGTTGGGTCCCCTGTTTGGTAAAAAGGTTTTAATATATAGTTTGGTTGTCACAATAAATTTTGCCTACATCGTTGTACATATCTGCAGTTTTGGCTTGTTTTTTTCCTGAATAGAATTGCTAAGAACATCAGAGCATTTGCCTCAGAGGCCCATGCTAAAAACCTCTAGTGCTGTTTAGTAAAACCTAGCAAAAGACAGGGCTGACTATTATGCAGTCCAATTTAACTGCTAAATTTAGGTGGCTAAGTGCTGAATATTGGCACTTAACTTCATACATGCCAACTGTGCCCCCCGACTGCACACAAAATATTTGGCTTTGAGTTTAGTGGACTGTGGTGATATTCAGCTGAACTAACATGTGAAGGGTGGAATTCATCAAAAGGCACCGAGTGCATTAGTGGCGAACGTGCTCTAACGCATTTGCGCATGCTGACGTGATTACAAATGCTAAGGCAATTAGGAGCTGATTCTAAAAATGGCGCCAAGATTGGCCGACACCTAGAAAAATGATATCGGCCACACTTAGGCACTGTTTATAGAATCGCTGCTAGTGGCACCTATGTAAAAACTTAGGCGCCTGAAATGTAGGCCAGGGTTTTAAGGGCCTACATTTCAGGTACCTAAGTTTTTGGAGAAACATGCTTAGCAGCGCCTAAATCACACTCCGTCCATAGAAATACCCACTTGGGTATTAGGCACCGCTAAATGCCATGTAATAAGCACCTATCTTTTAGAGCATCGGATAGGCACCTACCGCCCAATTACATTTTTTCCCAATCATTGAGGCTAAGGATTATTTTGTCAATTAAGTTAGGCGCCTAACTTAATGAGCCTCCTAGTGCCCTTTGATGAATTCCCCCCAAAGAGCTGCTATCAGCAGATAGCCCCAAATAAGTGATTAAACCAGTCAGGAACCATTTCTGGACAATTAAAGCACTTTAAAAATCATTTCCATTGTTTTCCTCTTGTAACAAATGTTTTCTGTAGTTAGGCACACAGTCCTTCCTGTCTTCCCAAGAGTTACATTCCTTCTTGAGCTATAGTATGGCACTATGGAAGAGGAGGAGCATAATGGTTGGTGCAGTGGGCTGAGGACCCAGGGAACTGGGTTCATTTCCTACTGTGGCTCCCTGTGACCCTGGGCAAGTCCATTGCCTCAGGTACAAAACAGATTGTGAGCCCACCGGAGACAGAGAAAGTGCCTGAATGCAATATATAAATTGAATTGGTTGTACTACAGAAAGACATTCTATAAAAGAATCAAACTGAAATTCTGAGGATAGCTGTACTTGATCAAAACTTTTACACTAAGGGCTCCTTTTACAAAACCGTGCTAGGGCCTTAACGTGCGGAAGAGCGTGCGCTAACTTGCCGCATGTGCTAGCCGCTACCCCCTCCTTTTGAACAGGCGGTAGATTTACGGCTAGTGCGCACTAATCCGGTGCGTGCGATAAAACCGCTAGCGTGGCTTTGTAAAAGGAGCCCTAAGTTCTGAGCTTTAGAAGAACAGTTTTGTTTCAGCATTGTGTTATGATGTCACCTGTGTGCCTGATCACTGTTGCTTTCTACCAAAAACACCAGTTTTCTTGCACTTAAAAAAAACTGTTTAAAATAAAGAGACCCTGTGGGGTTAAAAATATTTTTCTGAGGCTGAGATGGATCTGGTATCATGAGGACTTTAATTACTGTAGAATTGTGAGAGGCATATTAGCACAGAAATACATGTGCTTGTTGGTTGCCCTGGTAACCAGGATAAACATTCTGGTGATTGCTGTTGCCTTTCTTTATCAGTTGGGAGGGAGCATCTGTGGTATACAGCTGTGTGCTGTGTCTTGTTATTTTGGTATTTTGTTGGTAAAATTTTAAATTTGAGAGATTGTTTAGTTAACTATATAGAGTCCATTGAATGTAGGGCTCCTTTTATCAAGGTGCGGTAGGGGTTTAACGCGTGGAATACCACGCGTTAAACCGCCTGCTGTGCTAGCCGCTAACGCCTCCATTGACGAGGCATTAGTATTTTTGCTTGCCGCGGGGGTTGGCGCGTGATGAAATGTCCGACGCACTAACTCCCGTAGCGCACCTTGATAAAAGAAGCCCTTAGTGTGTGGCTGTGATTAGAACTGCTATTTTGAATTTTGGCTGAGAGAGTTGGAATCTACTCTTACTGTGTAGTGATCTCAGCTTGCTTTAAATATTTGTGAAAGAAATGTTAATAATTTTTAAAGTAACTCCTTTGACTTAAAGATAACTGATTAATATTATGTTCACCATTATTGGACTGTGGTGAATATAAGAATCTTTAAGCGTACTCTCTTGATTTAAAATTGGATGTTTCAAACATTTCAGAGGTTAATTAAGAGTGACTTGACTACTTCCACTTTATTATAAGGGAGTCACAGATAAATATATATTTATAAGCCTGAAAAGTGTTTCAAAATTTGGAGTTACAAATTTATTTATGACACTGGATTGACTGTCTCTTGGCATATTGATGAGAACAGTATTATTTAATATCGGAGACTGATTTAAAGATATATTAACATTGTCTTTGGGAATAATTATATTTTTTATTGAGGGTGGGTTTAGCTTAGGGCTCCCCTAATTATTGGTTGTTTTTTGGTTTTTTTTAGTTAGGGCCAGTAGAACAGTTTACTGAAAATAATAAATACACTGAAATATTCTTTTAAGAATAGACAGGGGGGTCCTTTTATTAAGCCGCACTAGCGGGGTTAGTGCATCGGACATTTCATCATGCGCTAATCCCCGCAGCCGGCTAAAAAACTAATGCCTGCTCAATGCAGGCATTAGCGGCTAGCACGGCAGGCAGTTTAACGCGCGGTATTACGCGCATTAAACCCCCTACCGCAGCTTGATAAAAAGACCCCAGGGTTTTGCCTTAATGATTTATTTAAGATACTCTCCATCCTCTTTTATTTGGGATTTGCCAGAAGCTTTTTGTCATTTGCCTAAGGGGCATAGAGCGCTGTGTAGGAAAATGAGTCTACTGGCCAAAAAATGTATTCTTCAATATTGGACGATCCCTGACCCTCCAAAGTTTTGGCATTGGTGAAACCAGTTGCATCAGTTGGCCATCAGGGAGCTAGAGATGCTGGAAGGATGAGGAAGTGAAAGATGTTGTTTATGCAAATATGGGATCCATATTTGCAAGCCTTATTCCCTAAAGGTCGTAGTGCAGTTTTAAGATGGGTGTCCTAACTTAGATTGAAGAGGGGTAGAGAGTACCATTGGAAGGGGAAGGGAAGGGAGGGTTTGGGGAGGGAAGGTAGAGGGTATTAAATGATTTAAAGCATGTAATCATACATAGATTGAGTGGGGTTTGATGGGGGATGAAGGTATTTTCTAGGTTTATATGGGATGTATTTTACTTGATGCCTCATTATTATATTAACTTCAAGCCTATAAGTCTTATGGCAAAAGTTTAACCCCAAAGTTTAGTTAAATCCAGTCAAAATAGCTGACGTTATCAATGGTATCTGGATTATATTCTATTTTCATCAATGCAATATGTTGTAGTGAAAAAATGATGCCTCAGCCCCACCACTCCACCGCTTGTAAAAGATTCAAAAGCGGGAAGCTAGTTGTGGTGCTTCATCATTGGCAATCAATTTTTGTGATATTTTTCATTATTTTATGTTCGTTTTTACTTAGTATCAAAAATCCTTCACTTCTTGAATATACTTAACAAGTAAATCATACTTATCTCAGCAAAAAAACCCAGGTAGTCAGACCCGACATGTTTCACAACAAAGTGTTTTTTCAAGGGTCTCCCACGGGTGCCGCTGTCATCCGACTCCAAGTTAGTAAAGTTTCTCATTACTAACTTGGAGTTGGATGACAGCGGCACCTGTGGGAGACCCTTGAATAAACACTTTGTTGTGAAACATGTCGGGTCTGACTCCCTGGGTTTTTTTGCTGAGATAAGTATGATTTACTTGTTAAGTATATTCAAGAAGTGAAGGATTTTTGATACTAAGTAAAAACGAACATAAAATAATGAAAAATATCACAAAAATTGATTGCCAATGATGAAGCACCACAACTAGCTTCCCGCTTTTGAATCTTTTACAAGCGGTGGAGTGGTGGGGCTGAGGCATCATTTTTGCATTGATGTCATTATTATATTAAGCACCTTGGTGTTGTATGTAATATTGACCACATCAATATGTTCATCATATTATTATATTTGATGCATCATCATTGTTATACAAGTTTTAATGTTGTATTTGTTGTTGTTTGCATCAATAAAATTGTTTGAACTTAAGATAGGCAGGTACCCAACTCTTCTCAAGACAGATAAAAAAAAAAGAAGATATTTACCAGATGTTCTGTTAACTGCCGTCCTTTGCTGTACTTGCAAAAATATCAACAGAAATAATCTGATTCTTAATGGTACCATTTTCACATTTCAACTCAGTGCTAGGAACTGTATACAATAGAGGAACATTTACAAGTTAACTTATCTGAGATAGATTTCCTTTACTGCAGAGATCTGATTTTTCTGACAATTTAGGGTTTACTGTAAAGAAAGCAAAAACAAAAACTGTGGATACAGATGTTCTGGAGATAATGTATTAAACACTGACATATAAAACCATGAAAATTCAATTTAAAAAGTACAATGATAAAAAATACTGTGATAAAAATCCAACCGGACCCTACACGGTCCTTGTTTCGGCGAACACGCCTTCCTCAGGGGTCTAATGGTTTGCAACCTCACATATAAAGAATTGGACTGAAAACAGTCTATTGCCTTTAAACATGTGAGCAAAGAACACCGCAGACAAGCTGAAGTAGCAAAAAAATGCTAAGAATTTTCATGGTTTTATATGTCAGTGGTTAATAAATTATCTCCAGAATATCTGTATCCAGTTTTTGTTTTGTTTTCATCAGTGGATTGTTTGCACTGTGGATCATTGGGTCTCCCCATTTTTCTTTGTTACTGTAAAGAAAAACATAGAACACAAGCTTAAAATTGCTATTGTTATGATTTCCTACATTTTGTGATTATTTTCATTACAATTCTATTTAAAATTCACATTGGAAAATAAAACATTAGCTGCCCTTGCCGTCACCTATTTTGTAGGCAGAAATGGGCAAATTCTATATAGTCCATCTAAAGTTAGGTACATACGTTGGCACACCTAGCCAATGTAGATGCCTAAACTTAATAGTTCAATAGAATTAATCGGCATCTGTAATTGACAATTACACTTAATTGGATGTTAGGGGTCTATCACTTTGAGGTAGGCACCTATTCCAAGGCATCTATCACAAAGTAGGCATGGTTAAAGGACAGATTGTGAGCATGTTTTGCATGTAGATGCCTGTTTTGAACTTAGGCGCATGCATTTAGGCCAAGAAAACCATGGCGTAAATTGGGTGTGCCTAAAGTTATGACGCCTAGTGATGCCTAAGGCTGCTTAGGTGGCATGTGAAGGGGCATTTTCAAAACATACTTCTAAGTCTGATTTGGACTTGTGGCACTAGACGTCCAAAGACGGTAGTAAAAAAATGGCTATTTTCAAAAGGCAACCCACCATATGTCTACAAATATATATTTTTTGAAGATCCTCTATCTGGATATTCAGGCCACTGGGATGCCCAGACTGCAAGGATGTCTATCTTTATGCCACATTTTCTACCAAAATTTCATCCAAATCCCAAATGCCCAGAACAAGACCATTTGGACATGGGAGGGGCCAGTCTTGTAATGGACTGGCTACCCAGACATGGCAATAGAGCAATGGGGCACCTTAGAGGGCATTGCTGTGAACTTCAAATAGAGAGCATCAGATAAACCTCACCAGAATTCCCTTCTAGATTATGGTGAGCTCCCCAACCGCCCCCCCAAACCCATTATACCCACCTCTCTACAATCCAAATAGCCCTTATGGCTGCAAGTGGCACCTACATGGCAGTAGAATAGGGTTGGGGGGGTTGGGGGGCTCAAATTTTCTACCATGAATGTAGTGGTTAGAGTGGCTTATGGGACTTGCTACTCCTCTCTATGGTTCATTAGCCCACCCACCAGGCTACTCAAGACACTTGTGTGCAGCTCTACTAGGCTTTTCCATACCAGGTGCTGATGTTCTGGAGACAGGTATGTATGTTTGTATTCTGACCTTTGTGGGTGTGAGGGGGTCCATGAGCACTGGGGGAGTGTGGAGGTTTCTTACCTTGATGCATGCAGCGGTCACATGGTCAGTTTGGGTACCTTTGTGGCACTTAGACCCTTCTAAAAGAGGTCTAGTTCCAAACATATAAGTTCCATCCAGGCTGTCTTGCAAAATGTTTGATTATCACTGCAAGACATCCATGTCTAACCCGCTGTTGAGACTGCCCAAAGCCCACCCATAATATGCCTCCACTATGCCCATCTCGTACTCTGAATCGTACAGAGGCTCGAATACCTTACTACATGTACAGAAAGAAAGTTTTGACTATCGGCACTTGAACGTCCTGGCAATTAGGACATCCAAGTGCCGATTTAGGCAGGTATTTGGATGTCTGGATGTTTTGATTATGCCCTTCTAAATGTGATTCTCTAAAATGTGATTGAACTTTTATAGAATCGCACTTAACTAATTTTTAGGCACCATATATAGAATTGAACCCTAAGGGCTCTTGTGCTACTCCTGTGCTTATTTGTCAGCATGCACCAATGCCTACATCCTAATTGATTAGCGCAGGCCACACTTACTCTGCCACCAAACACGCCCCTCCATGCTAAAAAATAAAATGTACTTTTTGGCACATGGGTGGTGCTTGCTGAGCTCACAGTTAGCACATGGCCTGCTAGCGTCATTTTTTAAGGGTTTACTGCCACTTAGTAGAAGAGCCCCAAGGTGTGGTCTTGGTTTCAATTCCAGTAAAATGCATCTTTGCTATCAAAGTTTTGCAATATAATAAATTCATAGTCTTAACTCCTGTATGATAAGTTTGACTTTTTTTAAAATTCAAATTAATTTAGGAAATGCTAAGTTGGAACAGTTTTCCAAAAAAACATACATCTAATCATTGTTCTGAGAGTGAAATCTCTGCTGTGGATATATGCTATGATACACACACGTGGAGGGTAATTTTACATAGGGGGCTGATTTTAAGAGGGCATGTAGATGCTCATTGTAAAGTCACATAGGCACCAGCGTATGCAGCAGAAATTATGCTTACATTTCAGGCACAGATTTATCTCTACTTGAGAGCAGGTATAAATGTCCATGTTTGCATTAAGCATCTTAAGGTCACCGTACCTTAAGAAAGACATGGCGATACTTGAGAGGGTCCAGAGGAGAGCAACTAGGATATGCCGAAAGGTTAGACAAACTGGGGCTCTTTACCCTGGAAAAGCGGAGAGAGGAGACATGATACAGACGTATAAAATCATGAAAGGCATAGAGAAGGTGGAGAGGCACAGATTCTTCAGACTAGCGGGGACAACAAAAACAAGAGGTCATTCAGAAAAACTGAGAGGGGACAGATTCAAAACGAATGCAAGGAAGTTTTTCTTCACTCAGAGGGTGGTGGACACCTGGAACACGCTTCCAAATGAGGTAATAGGACAGAGTACAATACTGGGTTTCAAAAAGGGACTGGATGACTTCCTGGAAGCAAAGGGGATTGCAGGGTATAGATAGAAGGTTACTCTACAGGACATAAGCGAAAAGCATATGAGAGTTTTAGGGTAGGAGCACTATCAGGTCCTGGACCTGAGGGGCCGCCGCGTGAGAGGACTGCCGGGCACAATGGACCTCCGGTCTGACCCGACAGAGGCAATTCTTATGTTCTTATGTACATAAAATGTTTTTTTTTTAATGTACATGTGTACTTGTGAATTCTGCATATACTTTGTCACTCCTACCGACTCCTACTGACAAAGAGTGCACCAACATAGCAAAGTGTGCAATTTCATGTCCTCAGAATTTTATAACAGGCCATTTATGGGTGAACATGGCTACCTATCATTGAAAATGGTTTTACAACAGTGGTTCCCAAGCCTGGTCCTGGAGGCACTACAACCAATTGTGTTTTCAGGATATCCACAATGAATATTCGTTAGAGATAATTGCATGCACTGCCTCCATTGCATGTAAATATCTCTCATGAATATTCATTGTGGATACTCTGAAAACTCGACTGGCTGAGGTTCCTTCAAGCCAAGGTTTTACAACATTATCCCTAAAAGTCCTAGCATAGCTCAAATTAAAAGATTTCAAAAATGTTGAACATATTGCATCAGATCTGGGTTGTAGCAAAGCGATTATAAATAGGCATATGCGCCATAATTGGCTAACTCAAGAGCTAGATTGATTAGTAGGGTAACAAGAACATTTCACTATATTCCTGTATTAAAAAGTCTACATTGAGATTTTTCTGTCCTTCTGGGCATCTTATTTAGATACTTTACCCCCCTCTGATCAAAAGTCAGGTTGTTAATAGGTTACAGAAGCCACTGGTACTGCCAATTGGTTGAGGGTGGGTAGGGTGGTGGTGGAAGGGAGGATGTGTGTATGTGTGTGTGTGTGGGGGGGGGGGGGGGGGGAGGTTTCCAGTAGGGTAGGGATTGGCTGAGTCCGATTTATAAGAACCTAAGCCTAGACTCAGATTATTTTATCCTGTTCCATTTGATATCTCTTCTTTTTTTTGCTGGATATTGGAAAATGCTATATCTGCTTGTTGGTATGCATCTTGCCTTTTCTAATGAACAGTTTTGAACAAAAAAGTCAACACTGGTAACCAATCGAACAGAGGATTCATTTTAAAGTATTATCTTTGGTACACGAAACTTTGCATCGAATAGTACCTGGTTCAGACCTGTTATACACCTGGTAAAGCTCTGCGATCAGTTGGTACTATGAAGTTAGTATGCCAATCAACTATGAATATAAGATATGTGTCTACAAAAATGAAAATGTTTATGATTGCTGGGATGTCCTTACGGAATAACTTATCCAGTCAAATAAGATTATGTATGGAACATTCTATTTTTTTAAAAAACTACTAAAAACTAAGTTATTCGTTGATGCTTATCTATGATATGGCATGGCAGTTATTTCCCTGAAATTGTTCTACTTTCACTTTACTGTAGTTGCTGCGTAATTGTTGAAAGTATTTTTAAGGGTATTTTCTTATGTCGGTAACTATATGTATGATGGTTTTGGGTTACTGTGTTCCAATGTATGTGTATTTTTTATGTATGTTATTTTGGCGCTATAATTTTTTTTTTAAATAAATAAATAATTGGACAGCAAAATCATGATCTTATGTTTACTATGGACCCTTTTTATCAAGCTGCGTTAGTGTTTTTTTTATTGCCGGCCACTGCGGTAGAAGCTCTAACGCTCATAGGAATTTTATGAATGTTGGAACTTTTACCGCCATGGCCTGTGTTAAAAAACCCTAATGCAGCTTCATAAAAGGGGGGGTTATATTAATTACCAATCGTATAAATAATGTAATAATAACTTCATGCTGCCAATACATTGCTTTATTTATTGAGAATGGGGAAAATAATACCTATTTTAATGATGTCAAATAACCCTCAAGGATCAAGGACATACATAGGAAACTGATTTTGGGTGTTTTAGGCTCATTTCACATATTTATTTTAATATAGTCAACAATCAAGATTATATTCTGTGTGCAAGATCAAATAGACAGTAGAATTGTTTTAATTATGTTTAAAATACAATGATATAAAATTATTTCACTGTTAATTACCCAAGAGCTACCATAGCAACCATAGGAGATCTGAAGAATTTTTGCTCCTATGGAATTTATTGCACTTGTGTAGAAGGGAACCATCATGTCTTAAGGATTGGGGGTAGGAAGAAATAGCTAGATCACAGGAAAGTAAGCTCTGGGAACATTTTTCTAAAGTTAATTTTAGAGTAGCATTCCAATGGGTAAGAATTAAGCTCAGCTAAAAGGGTGGTATTCAAAACCCTATTCTTCTACATGCTGCGTTAGGTATTTCTGTTTTGTAATCTCCTCAGCAAAACCGGTATCAGAACTGGAAAAGGGAAATTCAACAATGCTAGGCAGCCCCTTGGGAGGCAGGGCTGATTAATGCAGAATTTTATGGCTCATTTGTAAAACGGGAAACCCTAACAGAGAGCTGTGTTTACCTTGCTCATACAATTCGTATTAGGATTTCAGAGAGAAGAAACAAAAATATTGAACAAGTTCAGATAACATGGAAAAACAAAGCAAAGAGCTTATGGACCATAGTAGTAAAAAGACCCTAGCTGCTTGACAATTTTAATAGCCATAATAATGGCAGTGGTATGATAAAACACTACATCACTGAGACTTATATCTATATTTTTAAATAACACGTATTGTATTATTTAAAAATATATAGAGATATACATCTCAGTGATGTTGCTGTAAAGGCTCTGGATGACTTCCAGCACCCCCTTTTGTCTAAGGAGAATATTGTAATAGACAGAAAACTCCGATTGCTAGCTTAATATCTTTTAGAGTCAAACCATATACATATTTGTTTGCTTGAGATATTACTGTTTAAGTATCCACTATTGTTGACTGAAGACCTCATTTAGGAATGAGAGAACATTTGGAAATTTACTGTGATTCATATCCACAATGTGCAGCTTTTTATCTAGCTGGATATTAATGTAGACGGGCCGCATATCACAGTGTGTAAAATGAACCATCTGCAGTAGGATGAATAAATCTAAACGATTTGCATTGTATTTGAATATTTCAAATGTCTGAATGGTTCTGAATAATACTAGATTGCAACTTGACCTTGGCTTTTCGCATTGAAATGCTGAATGCTCCTAGCACGGGGTTTCGAATGGGTTGGCAAATGTTTTCATAGCCCTAGTTAAATTCATTTCCAAAATTTACTTATTTTCTAGAGGTTTCTGATCTAGACTGTACGTTTTACAAAATATCACATGGACTTTGCATATGGATAGATATGTCAAGTCTTCATTCAACATCTTAATTTCTCTATGACAGGAAGTTCTGCATGTAGCTTAATGTAGCTTCTGCGAACAATTTTGTGAGCGACCATGTGCAGCCTGTGTTCAAGGGAGCTTTGCACACAAGCTGCTGGATTCTGAATGTCGCCCAAACTGGAGTGGGCACATTTGGGTGGAGATCTCAGATTCATGCATACAGTATACTAGCTAGCTAGCTAATTAGGCACTAGCAATCACTAATTGGTGTTAACCAGCACACGATTGGCAGTAATTAGGAGTTTTGCACAGATCTGCTCTACACCCTTTTTTAAAATACTTAAATTTCACAGCATGCAGCGCCATACCCAAAGTTAGGCTTGAATGACTAAATTCTATATATAGCACTAGAAAAATTGGCACAAAATAAAAACGTTTACTATTCTATAAACCTTGCCTAATGTTAGATCCAGTTTATAGAATATTTGTAGTGGCCATCCCCTTGACTAAAATTTAGCTGCAATCATGCCAACTGAAACTTGGGGCTCCTTTTACGAAGCCGCATTAGCGGTTTAACGCATGTACTAACGCACGCTAATTTGCCGGCCGCACTAGCTGCTACCGCCTCCTCTTGAGCAGGCGGTAGTTTTTCGGCCAGCGCGGGGGTTAGCACGCGCTACAAATGTGCGTGCGATAAAGCCGCTAATTCGGCTTCGTAAAAGGAGCCCTTGGTGTAAATGGCACGGTAATGAAGGTATTGGCTATTAAATTCATATGCAATGAAATGTGAAAAGACCTGAAGGATGAACTCAGGGTTTAGTAATGTAAGGCAGAGAATGACACGGTAGGGAACTGGCTTGGAGATAGGCTTCAGCGGGTAGTGGTGAACGGCACCTCCTCTGAAATGACGGAGGTGATCAGTGGAGTACAGCAGGGCTCGGTCCTGGGCCCGATCCTATTCAACATCTTTATAAGAGACTTGGCAGAAGGGCTGCGAGGTAAAATAACATTATTCGCTGATAACGCCAAACTAAGCAATGTAGTGGGCAAAAGCACAACGGACACGAATTCAATGCCCGACAACATGATGCACGACCTACTACTACTGGAGCGCTGGTCTAGGTCCTGGCAACTCTGCTTCAATGCCAAAAAATGCAAAGTCATGCATCTGGGCAGCCAAAATCCATGCAAGACTTACACTCTTAATGGTGAGATCCTAACAAGAACTGAAGCAGAACGAGACTTAGGGGTGATCGTCAGTGAGAACATGAAGACTGCCAATCAAGTGGAGCAAGCTTCATCCAAAGCAAGGCAAATCATAGGTTGCATACACAGGAGTTTCATCAGCTGTAAGCCTGAAGTCATTATGCCATTGTATAGATCCATGGTGAGGCCTCACCTGGAGTACTGTGCGCAATTCTGGAGGCCGCATTACTGTAAGGATGTTCTGAGACTTGAGTCGGTCCAGAGAATGGCCACCCGGATGGTCTCGGGACTCAAGGATCTCCCGTACGAGGAATGGCTGGATAAATTACAGCTATACTCACTCGAGGAACGCAGAGAGAGGGGTGACATGATCGAGACATTCAAGTATCTCACAGGCCGCATCGAGGTGGAAGAAGATATCTTCTTTTTCAAGGGTCCCGCAGCAACAAGGGGGCATCCATGGAAAATCAGGGGCGGGAAAATGCACGGGAACACCAGGAAATTTTTTTTCACTGAAAGGGTGGTTGATCGTTGGAATAGTCTTCCACTTCAGGTTATTGAGGCCAGCAGTGTGCCTGATTTTAAGGCCAAATGGGATAGACAGTGGGATCTATTCACAGAGAAAGGTAGGGGGGGGGGTCTTTGGGGTGGGCAGACTAGATGGGCCGTGGCCCTTATCTGCCGTCTATTTCTATGTTTCTATGACAAAATTCATTACCATTCCCGTCCCTGTGGATAACCGCAGGAAACCATCTTCATGTCATTCTTTAAGGAGAGAGGGAAGAATCAGAGTATGAATGGCCACAACTACTGACCCGCAAGCTTTGCTTTGAAGAATGCTGGTGTAGAAGGATAGAAGTTGAGATAGACACTACAGAATGACAGTCTCTGGTATCCAGAGCAGATATTGTGATGTCATAATGCCTCATTCCACCAGTGCCTAAGAGCCAATCACATCAGTGATGTCACAATGGCTTCATTATCCTTGGCTCACATAAGAATCAGAGTATGAATGGGCACAGCCACTGACCCTCAAGCTTTGCTTTGAAGAATGCTGGTGTAGAAGGACTGAGGTTGAAATAGACACTAGAAAATGACATGGGATTATTTCCCACGGTTATCCACGGGGACGGGAACGGTGATGAATTTTATCATCGTGCCATTCTCTAATGTAAGTCAGTGACTTAGCTAACCCACTTTCCCACCCACCCACTTTGGCCTCAGGTCTACCCAGTAGCAGCACCTCTACATATAACTGATGGGGATCCCCAAGCCCCACCAGCTAAAAACTCCTGAAATCTCTCATGTACCTTTAAGAATGCCAATCTTCGTTGGCAGAGAGCAGTGTGACAAATACACGCTGCTCGCGCTAACCCCACAGCCTTCCTTCTGGCATACTCTGCCTGTGTGGAACAGGAAGTGCCATCAGAAGGAAGACTGTGAGCTTGCTGCTGGCAGTATGTATCAATCACACTGTTCTCTGCTGACAAAGATCAGCTGTGTTCAATGATTTGCCTGCCCAACTTATGGAGCTATATACAGAATTTGGACCCTAGTCTTTAAATTCTTCCTGTGCAGCAGATTTTTCTTAAGACTAATAACATACAGGAAAGCATATCCAGTGCTATACCAAGGGCTGTTTGAGAGATGCAACTTCACACAGAGCAAATATGAAGGGGGTGTAATATTGCTCCTGGCTTGCCATCACCTCTCACTGATGGTAGTGAAGTAGGTGAGATGTGGATGCAAATGAGTGAGTAATGAGGGTTCAACTATAAGTTGGTATGGTCCTGAGCATGCTCCTATATTTCTCGATGAATCATTCCCCAGTTTGCTGAAGGAATTTGTATTCTTTAATCAGGATTAAATTTTCTTAAGAATTAAGCTTCATACTGAGTCCAAATGTAAGACACTAGAGCTACAATTTATCCAGTTGTGTGCTTCAGACTTCTCTCTATCTCTCACTCCCCCCCCCCCCCCCCCCTTGTAATGAGAACATGAATAACCCAGCTGGAAAGAATTATAACAGCTTTGTCAGCTCATGCTGGCAAATTAAAAGCTGATTTTAAAAGGCCTCAGAGCCATGGGGATGCCTATGGTAGGACTACAGTCTCACTACTCCTACTGGGTATCACCTGAAACACTTACTCTCTGTAGGAGCTGAAGAGTCAAAAGTAAAAGAAGTAGATTTAGAAAGAATAAAGTTAAACGAGATCAGCCTATTTATACCTGTGTGCACAAAAGTCTCTTAGAATTCGACTAGCAGCATGTGGAAAGAAAAAGTAGTCAACTTTGGTTAAAAAAAGCAAAATTCATGTTATTGTAATTATACAGTAAGTGACCAAGCAACTGTGGCTCAACTTACCAAAAGTATGTGTTAAGAGGAGGGGTTTCCCTTCATAATAAACACATTTGCACAAGAGCATTGAATGACTATAGATATGGCAGCATGTTATTTAATTTTACTGACAGCCTAAAAAAATCACTTGCATAATACTTGAGCCCTCCAATATTATACAGCACAATTATACCAAGCTATGTCTTATTATTTCTCCCCACATCAATGGTGTGTATGTCTGAAGGCGAGGGAATGGAGTCTTTCCTGGAACCATTGGGAATTACCTCTAAACCAGTTGATTCTCAATGAATAAGCAAAGACATGTTCCTTCTCAGAAGCAATATTATTTGTCCATTACCAGACATTGTTGTGTATAAACAAGGCTTCCTGCCTCTGGGTCCTCACAAGGCCATGTCAAGGCTAGACCAGTCCAAATGACCATCAGACTCCATCCATGCCTGTAAATTCATTAATCTAATAAAAGGATATCAACAATATTGATATTGAGAATGTGAGAGGCAGCCAGGTATGGTTTATGGCAATCCCAGATACTGCCTGGACCATATCTGGGTCAAAGCTCACCACCCTGGGATTAGATGGCCAAGACAATATTCATTGATTGGCTAGCTAAGGTCTAGTGGCCAAAGATAGACCTGCCTTTTAGACAGGAATATCTGGCCGCTTGCCTTAGCTGGCCAGTCAATGAATATTGACGGTGACTGGCTATGTTACTTAACATAGCCGGTAACTGGCCAATCCGACAAACTGGATATCTGACAAACTGGATAGCAAGCTATCTCCTGAATATTGATGAACAGTCAGTAATTGGTACTTAGCCAACAACCGGGAGCCATTCCCAGCCAGCTAAGTACCACTGAATGGTTCATAGACAGTAATGCGGAAGACAAAGGCGCACGCCGACAACTGAGCGCAAGACGGAGACGCGCGCCGAAGAAAAAGACTGTTTTTAGGGGCTGCGACGGGGGTTTTTGTTGGGGAGCCCCCCCCACTTTACTTAATACAGATCGTGGCGGCGTTGTGGGGAGTTTGGGGGGTTGTAACCCCCCACATTTTAGTGAAAACATAACTTTTTCCCTAAAAACAGGGAAAAAGTTAAGTTTTCAGTAAAATGTGGGGGGTTACAACCCCCAAACCCCCAACAATGCCCCCACAACGCGGCACGATCTGTATAAAGTAAAGTGGGGGGGTTCCCCCCCACACCCCCCGTCGTAGCCCCTAAAAACAGTCTTTTTCTTCGGCTCGTGCCTCCGCGCTGTGCTCAGTTGTCTGCTCGCGCCTTTGCCCCGGCGCGCTTTTGACCTGACACCCCACTGAATATCAGGAGGAATGCTTATACTATTTGGGTTTTTGTCACGTACTTGTGACTTGAATTGGCCTCTGTGAAGACGGGATACTGAGCTAGATGGACCATTGGTCCTTACCTTGAGGACCATTGTTCTTACCTTGAGGATGCAAGCACATGGATTATACATGTTGCTGCTCTGTAAATCTGCAGCTGAAGTTCCTGTGGAAGAGAAAGTTCTCCCAAATGGGGATCTGTTGAACCCTTCCACATTATAAAGATTGTAGATTAAGCTAAATAGATAGTTTTCAAATATTATTTTCTATGAGTGGTACAAAAATATTGTATATTCACCATACTTGGTTGATATTAGCGGATCAATGTGTCAAAACTGAACTATTTGATAAAGACATATGTGAGAAAACCAAACAAGTTTTCAAATTCAAGTATTACGAGGGGGTGCTGAAAAGTTCTTAGCCCAACCAACCAACTTCCTAAATTTTTGAGCATTATTTTGCCACTTTAGCCAAAAAGAGTGTGATCTTATTTTGTTAACTGCCAATTTGCATGTTTTGGCATGGTTTCAGGTCATTGACTGAACCATATTCACGTCATTATCTTCTTCGTTGGGCTGAGAACTTTTCAGCACCCCCTTGTATTGAAACTTACTATCCCGCCCAATTGTTGAGACCATCTAGGTGGCTTACAATTCTAAGATGGGGGGAAATTTTGCAAAAAAATTACACAAGAACATGACAGTGAACTACAAAAATTGACAGTAAAGTAGGTAGGGTAATCACATAATGGGAACCATCAAACCTTCCAGTATGCTTCCGAGCCTGGGATGGAATTGAGAGTTAGGTATGTGTTCATGTACAGTCTTTCTATAGGGTGAAATTTTAAGTTCTTTTTTGTCCGCAGATCTAAGGGCCTGTTTGCGGCAACAGCCCTGAAGCCCTTTAAATCTCTATGGGCTTCGGGGCCATTACCGGGTGTCAGGTCAAAAGCGCGCCGGGACAAAGGCGCACCCAGACAATTGAGCGCAGCTCGGAGGCGCGCACCGCAGAAAATTACTGTTTTTACGGCTCCGACGGGGGGTGTGTATGGGGGGGAACCCCTCACTTTACTTAATAGAGATCGCGCCGCGTTGTGGGGGGTGTGGGGGGTTGTAACCAGTGCTCCCTCTAAGCGGGCGAGTGTTGTGGGCAAAATTTTTTTCGCTGTGCGCTACAAATATCGGGCGCCAGCGCCAACTCGCCCGATTCTCCTCTCGCTGCCCTGGCCATCTCCGTACGCCGTGCGCTGTGACGTAAACTTGTGCGCCGCGATGCAATATTTTGTGCACCAGCGCACGCCAGCGCAGCTTAGAGGGAACACTGGTTGTAACCCCCCACATTTTACTGAAAACTTCACTTTTTCCCTGTTTTTAGGGAAAAAGTTAAGTTTACAGTAAAATGTGGAGGGTTACAACCTCCCAAACCCCCCATAACGCCGGCGCGATCTCTACTAAGTAAACTGGGGGGGCTCCCCCCCCAAAACCCCCGTCAGAGCCCCTAAAAACTGTAATTTTCTTCGGCGCACGCCTCCATCTTGCGGTCAGTTGTCGGCGCGCCTTTGTCTTTCGCGGGGTTGTCTATGAACCCATTACCGTGCAGCAGCCACTAGCGCGGCTTTGTAAAACAGGCCCTAAGTGTTTCATTGATATATATGGGATAAGGAGATGTGATATGTAGAAGTGTTTTATATGAAATCTGATGTGTTACAGGATAGGGTGTGGATTTAAATATTTAATCACTTTCACATTTTGGTGATTTTCTGAATGCATTACACATGTGAGAGCCCAGTGATGGTGTATTTAACTTGAATGGCAGCTGATTATGAAACTCATAGTCTGGGGTGAATCCGAGGGTACATTCTTTTCCTGAGTTTGCACATGCACAATGGTTCGCACACACACAGGGCTCCTTTCACTAAACCGCGTTAGCAATTTCGCGCACGCAGCATTTTAGCGCGCGCTAAACCCACGCTATGTGGCTAGAACTAACGCCAGCTCAATGCTGGCATTAAGGTTTAGTGCAGGCAGCAATTTAGCGTGAAAAATTCCGCACGTTAAAGCCCTAACGCGGCTTAGTAAAAGGAGCCCATAGTAAACCCACTATTGGAAAAAAGAACACTAACATATTATAGGCAAATAATAAAACATGAAAGACTGAATTCTGCATTCGGGCACCAAAAGAAAAATGCACACTAAGCACTATTCTATAAATGAATGTCATATTCCACACAGTATCTCTTCACCAGGCTTGGCATTACAGTTTTTTTTCAGCTTATTTTGTTGAAAAATGTACTGCCAAGATCAGAAATACCTTTCCACGAATGTGAAATAGAAAAAAAAAAAAGCATATTGGTCTTTATTGTAGCAACACCTTCTGCAGCAAATCTTGGAAGAACAAGTGAAACTTATGCGTAGGTGTAATTCTTGTAAATTATTTGTTAAAGCTGTCAAATTCTGTTACAAAAAATTTTCAATATAACAGACACATATGCTGACTCACCTCCTATTTATTATAAAAAGGCATGACTGTGCTTGTCTATTTTGTTAAAATGTACTATTGAAGTTATGAATAAGATGCCTAAGTTTCCTACTGATATTCTTTTAACTCCCCTCCCCCCCAAAAAAAAAAGATATAGGGGTCCTTTTACTAAGCTACATTAAGCATTAATGCAGGATATGCACAGGCATGGTAGTGTTGGGATTAGCATGCACATCTCATGCGCTAAAAATTAAAAGTTATTTTTTTAGTATCGAGGTGGGTCTGGAGACAAAGAGCGGGAATGTTGTACACTAATCTGCTAATGCAGCTACACTGCTATACACTAACCTATTAGCACATGATTAATACATGAGCCCTTAGGCCCTGATTCTACATAGTGCGTCTCGATTTTAGGCAGCTGTAGGCGTCCTACAGCTGTCTAATCAGCCAATCGGGATGCACGTTTTTTGTAAAAAAATGCTCCCCATGCAGGCTTTCTAAATTGAAGGCGAGGCCCGCAAGACACCTAAGCTCGCCTAAGGGCCTTAGGCGAACCTAGGCGGCCCTACACATCTCCCTAGTAGAGGAAGAGACGCTTACAATGTAGGCCAACAAAATGCTGGTCTACATTATAAGTAGACGCGGCCGCTATACTTATTGCGGCAAGGAATCTCTCTGCTGCTATAAGTATACCGAACGCCCCCCCCCCCCCGACACTACCGATCACTGGCAGGAGGGTGCCAAATCCCTCCTGCCGGAAGACGCACCCCCTCCGCACCCCCCCCCCATGCAAACAGCTCTCAAACCTCCTCCCAACCAAACTAACCTTTCCTTGTTGGCCAGACGGGACTTGCCCGTCTAGCCGGCAGGCCCGTCTCATCGAAATGAGGCGGGCCCGCCCCTTCCCGGCCCATCCTTCCAAAGCCTAAGGCCTGATTGGCCCAGGCTCTAGAAGCCTGGACCAATCAGGCCTTAGGCATAGCGGGTCCGCCCATCCCCACTTAATCTAAGGTCTGATTGGCCTAGGCTCTATGGCGCCTGGGCCAATCAGGCCTTAGACTTAGTGGGGATGGGCAGACCCGCTATGCCTAAGGCCTGATTGGTCCAGGCTTCTAGAGCCTGGGCCAATCAGGCCTTAGGCTTCGGAAGGATGTCCGGGAAGGGGCAGGAACGCCTCATTTCGACGAGACGGGCTTGCCGGCTAGACGGGCAAGTCCTGTCTGGCCAACAAGGAAAGGTTAGTTTGGTTGGGGGAGGTTTAAGGGCTGTTAGCGTGTGGGGGGGGGGATGCGGAGGGGGTGCGTCTTCCAGCAGGAGGGATTGGGCACCCTCCTGCCAGCGATCGGTAGTGTCAGGGGGGGGGCGGTTGGTAGTGTCGGGAGGGGCATCTTCTGGCAGGAGGGATTGGGCACCCTCCTGCCAGCGATCGGTAGTGTCGGGGGGGGGGGGGTTGGTATACTTATAGCAGGAGGGATTGGGCACCCTAGGTTCGCCTAAGGCCCGCCTAAGGCCCTTAGGCGAGCTTAGTTGTCTTGCGGGCCTCGCCTTCAATATAGGAAGCCTGCCTGGGGAGCATTTTTTTTTTTTAAACGTGCATCCCGATTGGCTGATTAGACAGCTGTAGGACGCCTACAGCTGCCTAAAATTGGGACGCACTATGTAGAATCAGGGCCTTAATGCCTTCAAAACAATTGGTGGTATGGGTTCACACGTTAAAGGCCAGGTGCTAATGGGAGAATTAGCATATGGCAAATGATGAAAATTAAAAATCTGTCATTTTATGCCTGTAATAAAAAGGCCTTATACTATGGGAATGATCTGCATAAGAACACAGTAAGGCCATTTATTACCGCAGTTTGGCAAAAGGGCCCCATCGCTTGCTTTGGCTACTTAGCTGGAGTTTCATTTTAGAAAGAAACATAGAAACATGATGGCGGATAAAGGCCAAATGGCCCATCCAGTCTGCCCATTCACAGCATCACTATCTCCTCCTCTCCTTAAGAGATCTCATATGCCTGTCCCACGCTTTCTTTAACTCAGACACAGTCTTTGTCTCCACCACCTCTACCAAAAGACTATTCCACGCATCTACCAACCTTTCTGTAAAAATGTATTTCCTTAGATTACTCCTGGGCCTATCACCTCTTGACTTCATCCTATGCCCTCTCATCATATCTCCCCTCCCCAAGCTCTCCTACAAATTGTACATATTGAGATCTTTAAGTCTGTCCCCATAAGCCTTATGATGAAGATCACCTTTCTCTGGAATGGCTCCATCCTGTTTATAGTGTATCTTTTTGAAGGTGCAGTCTCCAGAATTGTACATAATATTCTAAATGAGATCTCACCAGAGTCTTATACAGGGGCATCAATACCTCATTTTTCCTACTGGTCATACCTCCTCCTATGCACCCTAGTATCCTTCTAGTTGTCACCATCATCTTTTCAACCTGTTTGGCCACTTTCAAATCATCACTTACTATCACACCCAAGTCCTGCTCCTCTTTTGTATATAAAAGTTCTTCACCTCCCTAATCTGTGCCAATCCCTTGCGTTTTTGCAACCCAAATGCATGACATTGATAAAAAGTAGTGTGGATGGAAGATGGAAAGGTTGAGATCACCACCCTTCCAACATGACTTATAAAATTCTTTGTTTTTAGAATTTATATCTGCGATAGATTTTTGTCAGTTCTATGGGTCACCATGGGCATGGATCTCACTTCCCTCATTATGCAACTTTAATGTTTAATGATATGTTTACGCACCATTTTCCCTACATAAAATAGGTTACATGGGCAGGTGATAATGTAGACAACATGATCTGTGTTGCAATTACTGGTGAAATTCAGTCTGTACTATAGATTCTTCCCTTGATCAAATGTTTAAAGGACATCTTCTTAAGAGAATAACTATGCACTGAGCAAGAACCACAGAGGAAATTTCCAGAATGGATGGAAACGGATTGTTTGATAACCAGAAGAGAAGATGGAACAAACTTATTGTGTAAATTCTCATTGCGAGAAAGTGCAACAATTGGATTTTTGCCATGGATGTAATTGTAGAATGTGTCAATGTCTTCTATTAATTTTACAGATAACATGAGAGATGAGAGAGTTTTAAAGTACATTCAGTGAAAACTCTTCTTTCCTACTGAGGTAAATAAATTATTGAACACTTGCAAGAGAGCTTAAAAAAGTAGTTCCCAATGTAAGTGTCCACTTCCATAGGAACAGAAAAGTTTTATTCCTCATCTGAGTAGACATAGCTGCATCAGGGAACACTTGCAAATTTTTTTAAATCACAATTTCAAAAAAATCCTTCTTTTTAAAATAAACCCTTAACATGGGAATGACCTTAGGTACCTGGATCAGTTGGAGTCTTAGGCCACCCCCAGTACATCCCTGGGAATGAGGGCTAAGGCCCTGATTGGCCCAGGTACACCACTCCCATTTTTGTCTTCTTCTAAAGGTATGGGGGGGGGTGTTAGGGTGAGGTGTTGGGTGTTAGGGGATGTTGGGGTGGGGAGATGGGGTGTTGTGAGCTGTCAGAGTGGGTTGTTTGGGATATCAGGGGGTATCAGGGATTTGGTGTGGGTGGCGGGGGATCAAGGGGGCCCAGTGGCAGGAGGGAGTGGGCATCCCTCCTGCTGATCGTGGATGTGTGTGAGTCGGGCGGTGGCAGGCAAAAGGGAGTGTGCATCCCTCCTGCCGATCTTGGAGTTAGGTGTCAGGGGTCCTATGCCGCAGAAGGCTCAGCTGATCGTGGCAGGGGTATTTCACCCCCGATCAGCTCAGCCAGCAGGTCTCCCCAAAGCCACAGTTTCGGGGAGTCCTGCCTGCTCAGCTGATCGGGGATTCCCAAGCCATGATCGGCTCAGCTGGTCATGTCTACTTTTCCGATTGAAATGTAGGCCAGCATTTTGCAGGCCTACATTTCAGGCATCTGTCACAACTCTAGGGAGACATGTAGGGATGCTTAAACTCGCCCAAGGCCAGTTCTGGGCAAAATCACACCCATTCACCACCTTGGGTGAGCTTAAGTGTCCCCATGCGTCTCCTTAGACCCATGACAAATGCCTACAGTGTAGGCATCCTTTCTTGAGAGAATCTTTTCTAAAAATGTGCAACCCGATTGGCTGACAGATGGCGGTAGAATGCAATCGTGATGCACATTAGAGAATCAGGCCCATTCAGCATCAGCAGTGGTTCTCAAACCTGTCCTGGGAGACCACCGGTCATTCAGGTTTTCCTGCTAATTCATTACGGTAGCCAGAAAACCCAACTGACTGGTGGTCCCCCAGGACAGGTCTTAAAAACCACTGGTTTAAAATACCCATAAGCAATGTTTAGATTCTTATACAGGTCAACATTTTACATATGGCACCAAAATTATAAAATCAATTGGCACATATTGCCCCCTCATCTCAGTCTCATTAAGGAAGACTGCATGTACTGTAATCATCAAGAGAAGGAACATCTACCTCTTTATCCAATAATTGGCTTTAGAAAATGACCTAAAAGTGTTCTAAAACTCCACAAGACAATTTGTGCAGTATTGAAAGTGCGAAACTTTTGCCAAAGACCAAAGGTTGTCTTTTGAGTTGCCATTGAATCTGGCCTTTGCCTTCCCTATAATCAGATAATATCAGATACCTGGTATCCCATCCAATAAAAATGAGTGCTTGAAACAAATACCAGAGGGTACTGAAGAGCATTTGTAGAAGGTATCGGATTATACAAGCAACTGTAATTTGAAACTAGCTAATGAATTTTACCGATGAGTTTTAGACTTGTTTTATTGGATAGCTTGCCATCCATTTCTTTAGACCGAATAAGAGTCACAAAATTACCTCCAAAGTGTTTGTTAAATGGAAAAGAAATGTGGTAATACTTCAACATGTCATGTTACTCAATAGCACAGTGCGTTAGCCCAGAGTCTGAAGTGTCACTTTGATAAAAATCAGACTAGAAAAATGCACATTAATGAAAGTTTAGGAATTGAATAGCTCTACCAGAAATGTTCATTTAAAAAAGAAAAAAATAAGCAAACAAAGGACTGTTCCTGTATAATGGACCTACATTTCTGTTAAGTTTTGTTAAATAAGTGAGATGAACTTAGGGCTCCTTTTACGAAGGTGTGC
The DNA here is from genome assembly GCF_902459505.1 of Geotrypetes seraphini. Taxonomy (NCBI): domain Eukaryota; kingdom Metazoa; phylum Chordata; class Amphibia; order Gymnophiona; family Dermophiidae; genus Geotrypetes; species Geotrypetes seraphini. Next base: position 142,467,878 of record NC_047092.1, on the reverse strand, counting down.
CAGCGGTTTTATCGCACGCACCGGATTAGCGCGCGCTAGCTGAAAATCTACCTCCTGCTCAAAAGGAGGTGGTAGGGACTAGCGCACGGGGCAATTTAATGCATGCTATTCCGCGTGTGGCCTGCTCAAGGTCACAGGGGACAATGTAGGCCTGAAACCACAATCATAGGGTGCTGAGGCTGTAGTTATAATTTCTGCACCACACTCTCAGACATTGTATGGTATAAAATAGCAAGGCAACCATTGTCTGATAGAGATGGCAAACATAGTTTAAGTATGATGAGACATAAAATGACAAAACATGGTATGAAACATGGAAATATGATGGCAGATAAAGGCCAAATGGCCTATCTAGTCTGCCCATCCGCAGTAACCACAATGGTGAGACAGAGCATGGTGAGCGTAGCATGGCAGAACATAGCATGGCAGGCATAGTATTACAAGCATGGCTGACAAAGTGAAACAAGACATGGAAAAAATGGTAGAAGAAGCGCGAATAGCATGGAAGACACGTGACAGCAAACATTGAGTGGCAAATATGGTATGAGAGATTGTAGCATGGTAGACATTGCATGGCAAACATAGTATGGTAAATTTGGTGTATAGTCTAGTGTATTAGGACAAAGATGGTGAACAGTATGACAAACTGTGGAAGAACATCGAGAGAGAAAACATGGTATGGTCTGGCATGGGACGAAGCACATAGCATTAAAGATTCGAGGGTCAGGCACTTTGTCAGCAGGTGAGGGGAATTTGGATATACATAGACTAATAGAGGGATACTCTAATAATTGTAAATTCTTAACACATCTTCATTTCGGCATCTCTCTCATTTCTTAGTTCGCACACCCAAGGACTGATGCTCAAAACCTAACTCTAGTGTTAAAGGTGATAGCACAGGCATTGGTGTGTTGCCCAATTCTCTAATAGTTTCATGCATTTAAATTAGGTTATTTTATATCCCCACGGCATGCTCAATAAAGAAAAAAAAAGAGCTATCAGGTGTATTTAGCGCCAGAAAAAGAACAAAACACTGCCAGGTCTGAAGAAGCATTAGAGAAGTTGGTTGAGAGAAGGGATGTTTAATGACACACCTTCTCTCCAACCAACCCAACCACTCTACCCCCAAGCTGGCTTCCCCAAAAGCCCTAACCCTAGTGATCCAATCAGACCCCACTACCCCAGGCAGGCAGACAGGTCCAGAGCCTAGAACCCCAGGCAGGCCTGACCCTTACCCTGAAATCCTTCCAGAGGCAGGCCCAGAAATACCCACCAGCAACACCAACCCCCCCCCCCCATGCAGGCCCAATCTTGACACGAGAATCCCCCAGCAGACCCAACCCTGGCACCACCCCCTCCCTGAGGCAGGTCTAGAAGCCCACCTCATGGTCCTCTACATACCTTAATGAAACTGTTCACTACATCTAGAGGCTCATTTAGGAGAGAGGAGTTTTGCAAAAAATGTATTCATCCATACTTGTGTTTATAATTATCATGCACTCAATGTTCGGGACTCTTGAGGAAGGCTATTACAGCTGAAATATGGACCGTGTTGGGTCCATGCTATTGTTGCTTCATGTGGATGAACTTGTATCCTAAATAAATCCAATGAACTTTATTAAGATTGTTCTTCTATGTGGATGAATGTGTACCTTACACTTGCATCAAGAACATCTATTCCACAGCTTTTATTTATTTTTGTATTTTTTTTTGGAACTCCCTTTTTACTGTGGAATTACTATTTTGTTTTGCTTTTGTGTGCTACTTGAGTGATGGATAACAGGAATGGGCTGTAATTTGCAAAAACAAGGGAAAGTTAACAACACATCTGATATCATCGCATGTCGTCAAAACCTAAAAAATGAGCATGAAAGAATATCACGCCTTTTCCTTTAAGTACTCTTTTGAAAAAGTAGCCCTATTTGTAAAAAGGAAACACTTTCCCAAAAGAGTGCACACTCTTTTTCCAATCGTGCATGCACAAATCATCTCGTTTGCATGAAGCACTGCACATGTGTGCACAGTACATGGATGCACATGCTATTGGGAAAAGAAAGCACATTCTTACAGAAAGAGTGCGCCCTGTATGACTTTGCTTCCATGATGAGAAAAATAAATGCACAAACAAAAATGAGCGAATCAAACATATCTGGAAACGACGCGAGAAGCAACGCAAACTTGGAGGAAATTCAAACTGAAGCAGTAAATAGAAATAAATCAAAAACAAAACAAGAGATAAGATTATACCCTTTTTAATGGCCTAATAATATATTTTTAAACTAGGTTTTGAAGTCAGTGCCTTCTGCTTCAGTTCTTGAGGCGGGAAAGAGCTCACATTTCCCAAGCGATGATATAACACAATGAACCTTTGGGGCACCAATGCACCTCATTAAGGAACAGGCCACTAGCAGACAACATCATCAGAGGGTTCTTCTATAGCCGTCCCTTCTTCCATGACAGCCCCAGGCACTGATTGGCCTAGTGACAGGCCTTACAATCTCTTCTTTATTTCAACCACTGGAGCAGAGTTTCAGAAGAAAGCAACCTATTAATTAGTCGACTTACATTGTTGCTTTGTAAATAACTTCATACTAGAACACCTGTAAAGGAACTGCCGGGGTTCTACCTGGTTTAGAATGTTTGATCAATTAAAGTATCTCAAAAATGGACCCTTTATGCAGTGGTTGCAGTATTTTTGTCACAGTTCACATGACAGCTCACCCCTTTTCGACATTTAATTCAAGAGCTGTTAGCAAAAGCATATCCATGCAACTTTTTTCTTACAGTATATATTATATATATATATATATATATAGCACACATGCCTTTGTTATTAAAAATTTTCTGCCATTACTTAATATATACAATATAGTCAGAAGTATCCAGTCCACTAGCAGTTTATTTGTACTGCTTTATCTCCAGATCCGCAGCATTGATTTACAAGTTTGCTTTTTATTGTTATAGACTTTCTGCTTCTTAACCTTACCGCTATTCTCCAGTAGCCAAAAGAAGCCCATTCTACTCATCTTCAGCCTCAGGTGATCTACTCTTGTTTCGAGGTATACTGTTCACGGGAAATTCACCAAAGCATAGCAGCTAGTGGATTTTAAGTAATTATTTTGGTCCGGGGGAGGGGTGGTGGCAGGGAATCTATCTGAAAGGTTTCATTGTAACAGAGGCAATTATTGCATTTATCTGTAAACAATGGGGCATCATTCTGTTACGCCAGCTGACTCTCTCAAGCAAAACATCCTGTGATAAAAGTCACTGATGCCTGGCATCTCCGAGAATGAAAGTTCACCTGCAATCTAAACAGAAAGGAGGGTGACCTGCTAGATGCTCTTATGATTGCAGCTTGGGATTTGGGAATGAAGAGGAACAATTGTGAAGTGTATAAGCGCGGGATGGCAAAGGAATAAGAGAACCCCTTTCTCTGACTCAACCGAATTTTTACAGCCCTGAAATTCATGACTTAGGCAAGCCTGTAAGGCATGAATTACAATGCCTTGCCCTCATGCACGCTGCCTTGGCCATATCATTCACCATCAGGAGTAATATAAAAAGGTGTCACCTAGGGATATGCATCCCTTAGTCTGCGTCAGTTCATTTAAGGGAGCCTTAACAATTTTACTGCATACAAAAATCAATTGCGTGTTTGGAAACTGACACAATAATGTATGCATAGTCAATATTTATTAACCACCCTTTTTCATGAAGAGATTCACCCAAAGTGGTTTACAATTCATTAAATAGTAATCAGGTACTCTTAACTGTTTTCCCTATCTATCCCAGCTGGCTCACAACTGTGGTACCAGGAACAATGGATTGTTAAGTGGTTTGCCCGGAATCACAGGGAGCAGGCTGGGATCAAACTTGTAACCTCAGGGTGCTGATGCAACAGCTCTAACCAGTAGGCCACCTCTTCCACATGCATGAAAGATACATATTTAAAATGAATGCAAGAAACACATTTTTTTAAAAATTCTTTATTGATTTGCAAATTTTGACAGTGCAATACAAATATATTAAACATGAGCATTACCGGTATATATAACGCACTTAAAATACACAAAATTAATACATTAGCAATCCTTTTCTCCCTCCCTTCCTCACATAGCTATTACACTGCACATGCATATATTATTACAATATTATAGATAAATACCTTTAGCAAACCCAAATACTTTCCCTTCCCCCACCCCCTGGATGTGTAAGGAATCTGTAAAAAGGGAGATACCTGAAACAAATTTTAAAACCTCAAAACAAAATAAAAATTCAACCCCCCTTTTTTTTTTCCATGACATCCCTTTTATTATCTGCTCCTGTTCTTTTTCTAAGATTTTTCTGTGTCTTCGAATATGTCTGAAACCATCATGGAAAACACCTACATCCTTAGCTTCTTTGTTATTAATTAATTAATTCTTTTGAAATTGCATCTGTTCATCTGCTTTATTACCAGAGCATAAGAAAATAAGAGTTGCCATACTGGGACAGACCAAAGGTCCATCAAGCCCAGTATCCTGTTTCCAACGGTGGCCACCGCAGGTCACAAGTACCTGGCAAGACCCCAAAGAGCGAAACACCCCCCCAAAGCCCACCCAGACCCCAAAGTAGCCGGAGTGGGTCCTTGCACATCTGTGCATGATCAAGCCCTCTGCCGGCTCCTTTCCTGTCTGAGATTCTCGGAAAGGATGGGAACTGGCAGGCCTTTGATCATGTGCAAATGTACAAGGCCCCACTCCAGCTCAACACACAGCACTGGCCTGACTGGAAAAGAACAGGGTCGGTAAGATCAGTGCCAGTCGACCGGGGGAGGGTCAGATGTGCTGGTTATTGGGTTGGGAGATGGTAGCACTGAAGTGGCTGTCGGGCAGGGGTGACAACAAGTACAGGCTAGTAGTAGGGAGGTGGTAGGCCTGAGGCGGTTGGATGAGGTCAGGAACAGACGTTCTGGTTAGCGGTAAGGAGGTGGTAGGCCTCAGGCGGTCGGGAACAGAACTGCTGGTTAGCGAGAGGAGGGGATAATCTTCAGAGAGAGGGAGGGGGCAGAGGGAGGAAGCAAGAAAGATCAAGGCTCAAATATAAACCGAGCCCCCCCATTTTTGGGCCATTTTTTCACAGGTTTATATTTGAGTATATAAGGTATGCTAGTATTTTATAATGGAATCTGGGCACACCATTGCCATTATAGAATATGATCTCGTTGTCTAGCATTGGAGCACCTAAAAGGAGGTAACAATTTATAGATTTATCCCATTAGGGACATATTCTACATATAGCACCTAAAAAATTTGGATCAATTAAAATGATGCTTAGTGTGATTCTACAAGGTGTGCATACATTTTATATAATTACATTTAGTGCCTGTATGCACTACATAACTTAAATGCAGGCATTTAGGTCAGCTAAAACCAGGCCTAAATGCCTGTGCCTAAGCTGTGAGCAGATTGGGTATATTGTATATTCTATAACAATGAATATAACTTTTAGGAATGTCCTTGATCTACCCCGGCCACGTCCCCTTTGCAACTGGCACATACTTTTTATAGAATCGTGCTTTCCAAGTTGTGCATAAAACTTTTAATTAGTGTCAATTAATTGACAGTTATTGGCGCCAATTAGGTCAATTAATCAATTAAGCTGTGCAGGTAGATTAGCTACTTGCAAGTGCGTGCACAACTTCAGGTGCCATATACAGAATTTGGGGATTACTATATTCATTTCTTACAGATAGTGACATACTTTTCACACAGAGAAAGAAGTGGGCTTTATTTTCACTTTTCACTTGGCTTATCTTAGGTAAATATATACAGTATGTGAAGCCCCATTTTGGACAGGGAATCTAGTTTGGAAATGAAATGTCCAAGATGGGGCATTCACAATTTCCAATCTAGTTTTATAAAAGGTCAGCTGTGGAAAAGATGGGCTGTGGGAAAGATGTCCATTTCCTGAAGTGTGCAACCGGGAACAACCACATATGAAAAAATACACCTACAAAACCAACTCATGGCATCAAGTGAGAGCTTGTACTTACACTTGTAAGGGACGATTTTTGCAAACTATACATGGAAGTAAGCCGCTTACATATTTAAGTGCTGTATTTCAAAAAGCTACACGTCCGATAGTGGCCAATTGAGGATCCAAGTGCCTAAAGTTCAATTTTTAAAATTTTCAGGTTATGTTAAATACCAGAAAGTTGAGCACAATTCTTCCCTCAGACTCTGGAGCCCTGGTCAAAACAAGCAGTTAACACAACTGCCTCAGCACGCTTGTGTTTGTGAGTTCAGTTCTCACTGCAGCTCCATGTGACTCTGGGCAAGTCACTTAACACTTCATTGCCCCCCCAGGTACAAAATAGGTAGCTGTCTGAAATATGTAAACCACTTTGAATATGTAAATCACACACAAAAAGCAGTATATGATATTCCTTACACTGTATATGTGCATGACTCAAAGGAGGTTCAAAAGCCTACAGGGAATTACTGTATTTTTCTAATATACTGGTTATTTACATGTAAAATGCCATACAAAGGTTCCGAAATGAACTCCTTAAGCTCTAACTCAGAGATATTAACATTGCATCAACATTTTATGCACATTGCAGGTAACAAAGCCTCCTAGAACAGAATCTTTCAAATTTAGGTTTTAGAAGAGCTGAGAAAGAGAGACAGACAGAGACTGAATAGATTCAGGATGACCAGAGCTCTTATCTCCCTGCTCCATGAGGAGGTGTGTGGATGTTTGGCATCCCATAGCTATCAATTTCTTAGCTTGGTGTTGAGGTGAAAGTGATGATAAAAGTGCATTATCTGACTACCAACTCCTCCCAGAGTGTGTGGCTGGAGAGATGGCTGTCATCATTATATGCTCATTATAGTCCATTTGCTGCTATTCAGGTTTCCAGGGAGCTTTTCTCCAAACAGAGGACATTATATACAGTATTCAACTCACCCTCCTGCAAAACCATTTCTCACATTATACTTTCTGGCCTCCAAATAGGTTAAACAATCCCAATAGTACTTTGATCTGTCTATTCTATGTATACTAGATAAATAATGTGTGAGTAGACATACTACTGGTATTTAATCAAGTTATGCTAAAGGCATATAATTAGGGAAAGCCATAGAAATGAGTATTGTTACTTTATTTCAGCTTGTCAGTATTAGGTATATTTATTAAGTGGTGTTTACATGTGTTAACCACAGAATTTGGAGACTTAACATGTTAACACATATTATTGGTATGTTTATACCATCACTACTGGAAAGATGAGTGTGGGCCTAGTGAGAATCAGTGAATTGCACTGGACTGGATTTGGGGACTTCAGCTCAGATGACTACAACATGTATTTCTCAGGCAATGAGACTGAAAGGAGAAAGAGAGTTGCCATTGTAGCCAACAAAAGGATCGCAAGATGCATACAGAGCCCCCAGAACATCAAAGATAGGGTCATGTCCATCCGCATCGGATGGAAGCCTCTGAATGTGATCATCATCCAAGTCTATGCCCACAGCAGATGCGTCAGAGTAGGACATTGAGGACTTCTATGCCCAGGTCAAAAGTGCACTCAATAGAACCCCAAGAAAGGACATCATCTACATTATGGACGACTTCAAAGACAAAGTTGGAGAAGGAGAGGATGCAGCAGTGGTTTGTCTAGGGGAGTGGAATGTAGCTGGAGACTGCTTTGTGCAGTTCTACCAAGAGATCAAGCTTAGAATCACCAACACCTTCTTCACCCAGCCAAAGTGGCACCTCTGCACCTGGACATCTCCAAATGGACAGAATCGCAACCAAATTGACTACATTGTCTGCCAGCAAAAATGGAAGGGATCAATTTTCTCTGCAAAAACACTACCAGGCTGATCACCAACTCTTTGTAGCCAAAGTTAGGGTCAGACTATGCAAGATCAAGCAACCAGACATGCAGAGGAAGTTTGATGTCAGTGAGATCCCTGTGCGGTATGCAATTGAAGTGAGTAACAGGTTCAACCTGCTCAGGCAGGAAGGAGGGGGCACAGGCGTATTGTGTGGAAAAGATCAAAGGAATCATCACTGAAACTGTTCAAAGCTATGTGCCATACACAAAGTCAGTACATGGTAGGAACTGGATAGACATTTCTGGTCATTTTATCTCCAGTGGATCTAAATCATAAGGGTATGTGTTAGAGGTGTGTTTTGGGTGGGCTTAGCACATGGACGTTTTACAGCAATAATCAACTATTTTACAAAATGTCCAGGACACATTTTGGACGTTTTGGGCTAGACCTTTTTTTAAGATGAATAAGGGCCACAATATACCCAAACTGACCAGATGACCACTTGAGGGATGAAAATATGGACCTCCCACACTCCCCTAGTGGTCACTGACCCCCCTCCCACCCCCAAATATCTGTGATTGCAATAATTATATTAAGCTGGATATAAGGGGGAAGGGCATAGCACAATATGTATGAGACACCCCTTGTCTGGGGATCCTGAAAAGACACTAATACATAGATAATAAAAGATGAAGCTGAAGGATACAGTAAAATATTATTTCTTGGTTAGTATTACTAGCAAATGTTAAAGTTTTTAAATAGATGTTTGCTCCAGAATAGAGGAAGTACCTATGACCTAGAGCAGGGGTAGGCAATTCCGGTCCTCGAGAGCCGGAGCCAGGTCAGGTTTTCAGGATCTCCACAATAAATATGCGTGAGATAGATTTGCATCTCAAGGACGCAGTGCATGCAAATCCATCTCATATATATTCATTGTGGATATCCTGAAAACCTGACCTGGCTCCGGCTCTCGAAGACCGGAATTGCCAGCTCCTGACCTAGAGCAAGTGAACATGGTCAGCTTGCCTTAAATGAACATGTTATCACAAGATGTGAAATATACTGAAATAGATGAGTCCTAGCAGGTCATTGTGTCCTAAGTGAACATTTTTGTTGACAGGGGTGAAACCAATAGCATGTGATAACTAAGTTATTATTGTTGCTAGGGAAAATTATTAATGATAAAGAAGTTCAAGAAACCTCTTCTAAAAGTGCTGACATCTGAGACAAAATTTAATGCAGATCACAGAAATCCCTGGGCACTGATCTATGGTGTATTCCCCCATCTAAATAGGCAAATGATCATCAGTGCCAATGATTGTGTGCTAAGTATCACTAATTTGCACCAATTTGAATTTGCACACAAATCTTGTTATGTGCTGTTCTATAAAAATGTGTGCCCAAATCCCATAGTACGCAATCCAAAAAGGGATGTGGCTATGGGAGGTGCTTAAGTAGGTCAGGGGCATTTCTAAAATTTGCATATGGTGTTGTAGAATATCGGGGATATATGTCCAAATTGTGGGTTTCATTAGATGTAAATTTATTTTGACACCTAAGTTTGTGTATGTCTGTGGAGGGGGGGGAGGGCTAAAATCGGAACTCAGTGCTATGTAATTCTATGAGGGATGCTCACTTTCGAGTGCCAATTTTTTTGTGACAATTTTTGAATGCTGTTTCCTGAATATAGTGCAAAATGTTACAGTTGTTCAAACATTGGTAGATCAGTATCCCTTAAATAATTTGGTGATTTTCCTAATAGGTTTCCTGTGGTTCTTGTATGAATCCATGTTTTCTGTGAAAATCAATTCAGGCTGAAATCTGCCTGGACTAAGTAAAATAGCAAGGTGTTTACTCACCTTTAGCAATACAATATACAGCCTAAAGCTGAAAAAGGTTTACTATCAAATACGATTTCCTAATCTTTATGAAACTGCAATGTCAGTACAACCAAAGAACTTGCCATTGCAAAATCCAACAGTTAATTTGCAAATGCAATGACATTTTATTTCTAGTTAAGATTTATTGGAATATAATCCTTCTTTAGATTTTCTTTGATATTGCACAAGTCTTTATCTTTCTCTCTCTATAGCAATTAAAATGGTACATGCATGTTTTATGTAAACAATCTCGTTCCCAAAAGAAAACTTCTTTTGTTTGTTTTCATAAAATCCAGGACAAAATATATACAACCAAATCTTTTTATACCTTGCCAATAAAAACAGTAAAAAAAATGATGTAAATAAAAGTAAAATAAAATTTGAATCACAAGAATTCTAAGCAAATATTAAAAGAAAAAAACATGAAAGACAACATATCTTGCAAATATATATATATATATACTAGTCTTTAAGCCCGTTACATTAACGCAGGGCTGCCCAAGTCCGGTCCTCGAGATCTACTGGCAGGCCAGGTTTTCAGGATATCCACAATGAATATGCATGAGAGAGATTTGCCTGCACTGCCTTCTTGGTATGCAAATCTCTCTCTCATGCAAATTCATTGTGATTATCCTGAAAACCTGGCCTTTCAGTAGATCTCGAGGACCGAACTTGGGCAGCCCTGCATTAACGGGTGCTAGAATATGTGTGTGTGTGTGTGTATTTCTTTCTTTCTCTCTTTCTCTCCTTAGCCTGTTTCTGTATTTCTTTCTTTCTGTCTTTCTTTTTCCTCGGCTGTCCACCACTACCCCTTGCCTGCTCCCCCTGTCCATTCTCCCTTCCTTTTTCTTCCCCTGTGTCCACCACCACCCCTTCACTGGTCCCCTTATCCAGCAGCAGCTCTTCTCCCTTTGTTTTAACTCCCCCCTGTCCAGCAGCACCTCTTTCCTGCTCCCCTTGTCCAGCAGTAGGACTCCCTTCCTTTTTTTGCCCCCCCCCCGGTCCATCAGCACCTCTTCCCTTGTCCAGCAGTAACTCTTTTCTTTTTCCCCTGTCCAGCAGTAGGCCTCCCTTCCTTTTTCTTCCCCCCCCCCCCGTCCATCAGCACCTCTTCCCTTATCCAGCAGCAACCCTTAACTCCACCGACATCTGCCTAAAGCCACCGTGGCCTGCAGGCACCGACAGCCTCTGCGGCCTGCTCCCACTCCCTCCTCGCCGTCGCTTGCCGTGCCTTCCCCCCCCCTGGGAAGCTTCGTTTCCGGCTTCGGGATCCTCCTGTCTGTGGGCCGCCCGCCCACCCGTGTTTCACTTGAAAGCCGACGCCGCAGCTCCTCTCTCGATCCCCGCCTGGTGCAGTTCGAGAGAGGAGCTGCGGCGGGCGGGTGAGGAGGGTGAGAAGATCCTGGCAGGTGCGCCTGTGCCCCCCCTCCCCCTCCAAATCAGCGGCAGACTCTGGCGGTGAGTGACGGCGAGGGGGGAGTGTCTCCGTGTTCTGGCCTGCCTCCTTGTTTGAAAATCGAATTTGGCACGGAGGCACACCTCACGCCACCAGGAATCACGCTCTTTGAAAAGCGCGTGCGTGCTTAGCCTTTTATTATTATTGATGATGATGATAGTAGTTAAAATCTCTTAAAAGAAAGCAACCTATCTATATATAATTGAAATTTTCAAAGCTATTCATGCTAGTAGATAGTGCTTGCAGAGATCCAAAAGACCTTACAAACTCTAAAAATGTCAGGTAGTCCACTTGATGCGATCCCCCCAACTATTATAAAATTATATTTCTCTATACTCTGCCCATTTATGCATAATATGATTCAGCAAAGTCTTTCAACTGGTTTTATGCCTAAAAAATGGAAGGAGACATCCATTTGACACAAACCAAAACAAGCTAATATCCCCTTTGATGACTTTTCTAGCTATTGATCAATAACCAATCTTCTGTTTATAGCTAACCTTACAGAAAAAAATCATATTCAAACAATTATCATCCTTTCTTGAAAAGACAAACACATTGCATCTGAATCAAACAAGATTTAGACCTCATCATTCTACCGAACTCTCATTACTAGGTCTCACTACTTTAATCAGATACTTTCTTGATCATAGAATATCCGTTCTTCTAATCTCCCTAGATTTAACAGCAGTTTTTAATATTATTGACCATTCTCTACTGTTGTAGAGACTTCAAACAACGGGCATAGCAAGAACTGTACTAGAATCTCATAGGGGGGGGGGGGGGGTAGTGTGTTGGAGGTCTGTTATGAGTGGGATTTGGGCAAACTTAGCACTTCAACATTTTGCAGTGATAGAAGATTTTCAAAACATCCAGGGCACAATTTGAGCGTTTCAGCTAGACATATTTTAAAAACAAATAAGGGACAAAAAGCTGCCCAAACTGACTGGAAGGATGAAAGCATGGACCTCCCCCACACTTCTCCAGTGGTCACTGACCCCCCTTCACTCCCCAAAGATCTGAGTGAGACAATACATATGACAGCTACAAATAGCATGGGCACTCCTAGTACAACAGCAAATAGGTGCTTGGAATAGCCTGGTGGGCAGTACAGTGGACTCCAGAGAAAGGGACCCAGGCCCATATCCCACCGTAACTAGTATACTTGTGGGGGACAGTCTGAGCCCACCAAAAACATATTTTAGCTTCATATAGGTGACACCTGCAGCCATAAGGGCTATTGGGATGTAGACAAGTGAGTTCAGTAGCTTTTAGGGGTGTTTTGGAAGGGCACAACATTCAGTGTAAGGGGATCCTGGTGAGATGTGTACCTGGCATCCTTTATATGAAATTCACAACAATGCTCCCTAAGGTGCCCTACTGCTCAGCTGGCATGTCTGTGTGGCCAGTCTAGTATAGAATATGTACATTATTGTGAATGATCCATTAGTGGGTCACGAACAGTGTGGATCATGTCAGTAGTGTTGTTCTACTACTGAGGGGTTAGATTGGGAACATCCTGAAACTTTGCGAAGATACACAACTAGAGCCAATACCTCTTGTAACTCTAGTTATGTGGTAAATATATATATTTGGGCCGCGCATCTCAACCAGCGAAGAAGAAATTTAATGAAAATAAATCTAGGATATTGCAGAATGTTATTACAGAACCCCTGGTGTCCCACTGAAAAGAGAACCAACATACCATTGAAGATATTTGGGGATGTTATTATGATGGGGAGGGACTGGGGTGATCCTAATTGTTTGTTAAATTATAAAGAACAGTGGTAGATTTTTCAACTGGTCTGCATTACCTAATGGTTTAAATGTAGACATTGATTGGATGTCTATGATTTGAAGAAGGGACTGTGGGTTCCAACTGGCTGATACTGTCGTGTGTTTTAGCATTGCAGATTTAAATAGTTTGGGACGCTGTCACCATTTTTATGGCTGTGCAGAGGAGAGAAAGTGATTGTGGATGGTACTAGCAGTGCTTTATAAGGGATTTATTATTATTATTATTTTACGAAGCCACGTTAGTAGTTTATCATGCGTAATAGCATGCACTAATTTGCTGGCTGCGTTAGCCACTACCGCCTCCTCATGAGCAGCCGGTAGTTTTTTGGCTAGCGTGGGGGTTAGCGTGCGCTAAAAAGTTGCGTGCTATAATGCCGCTAATGCGGCTTTGTAAAAGGAGCCCATAGCTTTGATATATTTCTGATTATTTTGTTTTTCAGGAGACTACTGCCCCAGTGCAGCAACCAAAACATAGCTATGTTGACAAGGGGCTCTCCTGCACAATCTCAGATAAGTTTTTGGGGTTTCATTTTTTGAACTGGATCAACTGAAGTTGCTATTGAAATTTTTCGACTAAAAAACATTTCTGCACTACAGTATATTTAAAAAAATATATTTTATTTATTTATTTTTCTATTCCGTCCTCCCAGTGGAGTTCAGAACGGTTTTACATGAATTTATTCAGATATTCAAGCATTTTTCCCCGTCTGTCCCTGCGGGCTCACAATCTATCTAATGCACCTGGGGCAATGGGAGGATTAAGTGACTTGCCCAGGGTCACAAGGAGCAGCGTGGGTTTGAACCCACATTCCCAGGGTGCTGAGGTTGTAGCTTTAACCACTGCACCATCACATGGACTGATGACGAGGTGCTAGAATGCTTTTAGAAGCTGAAAATCAATGTACGTAGTTCAACAGTAGCCACTTCTGAGGGTCCTTATATATAAAGAATTATAGGTGGTAGGGTAGCAGTTTTGTGATATTAGAAGTACCCTACATTTATATAAACTTTCAATTTCATAAACGCTAGTTGTTCTGGCATTCATAGATTCTTTCAAGTTTCAAGTTTCTTAAAATTTGATATACCACGTTATCATTTATTTCAAGGTGGTTATACATTTTAAAATAGGGTAAAACTAGATACTACAATTTAACATAACTTTAACAAAATAAACATACACGTCTGGACAAATGGGTATGAGTGGAAAAAAGGGGAGAACTACAATGATTAAAGAAAAGTAAGATAAAAAGGTATAAACAAAAGGATGGGGTTAAAAACAAGTAAGTCCAATATAAACGGACTCATAAAAGATAACAATTTTTTTTTTAATCCTTAAAAAGACATTTACACTTGAAAAGCATCTTTGAAAAGGAATGTCTCAAGAAAAGATTTAAATTTCTCAAGATTAGTTATCTCAGAGCATTTGGTGCCGAATTCCAGAGGGTAGGGGCAGGGCAGGATTAATTCATCGAGGGCCCCTAGGCACACAAATACACTGGGCCCCAGGTCCTGCCCCACCCCACCATGTGCCCAGGCAGAAACAGGAAGCTGTGTCAGAGAGAAGCTCTGGGTAAGCAGCACCGCTTGCAAAATAACAGTTCCCGTTGCCTTTCTTACCCGCTTTGCTTGCTTGTCTTACTTTCCGTAGATGGGGTGGGGCTGCGTTGCTGATCGGGGGGGGGGGGGGGGTCCGTGTTGCCGATCGATACTGGAGGGGCCCATCACTGTTTGGAAAAATCAATGTTGATGCCCTCCTTCATCGGGCCCCCCTGACCATTTCAGGCCCTAGGCATTTGCCTACTGGGCCTATTGGTTAATCCTGCCCTGGGTAGGACAACTACTGAAAATCCATATCATATGTACTGCACATACATTGACAGTCTTAAACAATCAATACAACATTATTACTGACATTTGACATATCTACTTGTCATAGTAAGATACTTTTGACCGAAACATGGATCTGTATCAAGTCACTTTTAAATTCTAATGAATAAACCTGAGGCTCCTTTTATCAAGCCGCGCTAGTGGTTTAACGCGTGTAATAGTGTGCATTAAACCGCCGGCCCGCACTAGCCGCTACCACCTCCTCTTGAGCAGGCAATAGATTTTGGCCAGCGCAGGGGTTAGCGCGTGATGAAAAGTCACGCACGTTAACCCCGCTAGCGCGGCTTGATAAAAGGAGCCCCTGGTTTGAAACCGTGAGACCATTGTCTCAGCTCTACTTTTGACCTTGATCTTTAGCGAATGCTAATGCAGGATTTTTACATGCATAAAACCCATTTCTAGCATGCCCAGGAAATAGGGTAATTTAAAATATTTTTCTTTCAAGTTGTGTGCTAATGTTTGCATTAATGCTTGTAACTTGAAAAAAAATTGATGGAGTTGTATTTACCGCTTCCTATTTAGGGAATTCTAAGTATGAATGTGTTAACCATTGAGCGAATGATAATTCAAACATTCTAGCAGGATTTTTCTCTTTTTTTACAACTGCAGTAGCTGGTGAGATACTAAAATGGCTATTTTCAAAATTGACTTTCTAGATATCTTTCTGGTCATTTTGTCTCCACTGCTTCTAAATCTTAAGTGAGCATGTTAGAGGCATGTTATGTGCGGGTTAGGACTTGGTTATTCTGCAGGGATAATCAAACTATTAACAAAATATCCAGGACACCGTTTAGACATTTGGGGTTAGACCTGTTTTTAAAATGAATAAGGGTCAAAAAGGTATCCAAACTAACCAGATGACCCCTGGAGAGATTAAAGCATGGCCCCCCCTTTACTCTCACAGTGGTCACCAACTCCATCCCACCACCTAAATGTATGAAAGAAACAGTACATTTCAACCTGTATTACAGCTTCATATAACCACACAAACACAGGTCAGCAGATCAGAGGGGTACTCTAAGGGGTACTGTAGTGAACATCACATTAAAAATTCCCAGATACACGTCATTATAACCTCCTTATATTGTATGTGAGCCCTTTAAAACTCACCCAAAACCTACTGTACCTATATAAAGATGACACTTGTAGGCATAAGGGTTATTATAGTGATGCACAGGTGGGTACAGTAAGTTTGGGATGGGTTTTGAAGGAGTGTGTTGTGCAGCGGTTAGAGCTACAACCTCAGCACCCTGAGGTTGTGGGTTCAAATCCCTGGCTGCTCCTTGTGACCCTGGGCAAATCATTTAATCTCCCCATTGCCCCAGATAAACTAGATAGAGTTTGAGCCCACCGGGACAGATAGTGAAATATGATAAAGTACCTGAATGTAAACCCACTTAGGCTATAAGTGGTATATAAATTTTAAAATATATCTTTATATAAGCAGGTTATAGTAACATGAGCACCTCAAACTTTTTAATATGATGTTCACTGCAGTACCCCATAGAGTGCCCTTCTGCTCTGTTCAATTGTCTTTGTGGCCAGTCTGCTGGCTACTTTGATCAATTTGTTATTGAACCGCTCATAACCCCGCTCAACTGCTGTAAACCACTTGTAACCTTGTTTAATTGATGTGAACCGCCTAGAACTCTTCCGGGTATGGCGGGATACAAAAATAAAGTTATTATTATTATTATTATTATTACTTGGACTTTTCAATTGCTTGTTTTTGTGCATTTTTCGGTGACGGGACTAAATCACGCGAGACAACGGCGCGCCAACAACTGAGCGCAGACAACTGAGCGCAAGGTTGACGGCGCGCCGAACAAAAGCACTATTTTAAAGGGCTCCGACGGGGGTTATGTGGGGGAACCCCCCATTTTACTTAATAGACATTGCGCTGGCGTTGTGGGGAGCTTGGGGGGGGTTGTAACCCCCCACATTATACTTAAAACTGAACTTTTTCCCTAAAAAACAGGCAAAAAGTTTGGTTTCAAGTATAATGAGGGGGGTTACATCCCCTAAACCTCCCACAACGCCAGCGTGATGTCTGTTAAGTAAAATAGGGGGGTTCCCCACCAACACCCCCCGTCGGAACCCTTTAAAATAGTGCTTTTCTTTGGCGCGCCATCAACCTTGCGCTCAGTTGTCTGCGCGCCGTTGTCTCTGAACCCATTTTTCATTTAGTTGTTTTCATCTTCAAAAATGGCCAAAAAAGATAGATACACTAAGGACCAAAATGTCTAGATAGGTCATAAAAAAAAAAAAGTAGATGTTTTGCAGTTTCAGAAATGAACATTTTCTCTATTGGATTTCTGGATGTCTTTCCCAAGGCGTCCAAACTCAGACTGAGACGTCCTATTGAAAAAGCCCCATCTACGCTATATAAATATAGAATGAAAGAAAGTCACTAAAATATAACAAATTAGCCTGAGACACGATACCCATAAAAAGTAATCCAGCCTTTGTGTTCCCCTTTTATCTCACAAAACAAAGCTCCAGCAACAGAACATTCTGACATAGGTCCTAGGGTACTAAAATACAAATCTACTGTTTTAGCCATATAATAGAAAAGTAAGCTAAATATAATTTCCAGCTACAAAGGTCTTCCTTGTGTCATTGCATTATAATTAATTTCTCTTATATACTTGAATCCCTAAACACTAGCTGCCACGTAAAACTGATGATATAATATTACTTTTATAGAGTCTCAAAAAAAGATGAATCATGCACCCATAAAAGAGAGGCTATATTCCCAATTACGTAAACATAGCTTTTTAAATGCTTATGAAACATTTGCCTGTAGGTCATTATTGTTTTCCTTTTTTTTGGGGGGGGGGGCATTCTTTTTAGTCAATGTCATGAAATTATAAGAAGCTGTCACAACCATAAAATAAATAATATATGTTCAGCATGTGACGCTAACCATTCTCATTAACCCTAACACATTTCATAAAGTTTGCCTGAAAACCTAAGTAACATATGGCATGGTATTATAGTTCTATTATTTGCCTGTTCTATTCTTACTATTGATATAATCTAATTGACTAATTCCACATTCATCTCACTGTTCCAATTACATTTGGTCATTTTACTATTTACTTACACTTCCATATTTGCAGTTTTGTGGTCCGCGGTTTCGTTTATTTGTGGGGTTTTGATTGAAGGCCCCGCCCCCAAATTTACATCACAGGAAATTGCTGCTCCCAGCGTTGCACAGAGAATTATAGCTGGACATGTTTTTGAGCTAGGTGCCTAACTTAGGTTCAGGTTTTTAGGCAAAGAAAACCCTGGCATAAACTGAATGCACCTAAAGTTAAGATACCTAGGGCTCCTTTTACTAAGCTGCGGTAGCGTTTTTAGTGCGCGCTGCAGATTAGCACGCGCTAACCCCCACGCTAGAGCGGAAAAACTGATGCCAGCTCAATGGAGGCATTAACGTCTAGCGTGCGTGCTAAAACCGCTAACACAGCTTAGTAAAAGGAGCCCCTAGCGACATCTAAATTTTAGGCAGCTCTAAGTGTGATTCTATACAGTTAGGGTTACCAGATGTCTGGATTTCCACGGACATGTCCTTCTTTTGAAATCCGGCATTTTGTCCGGGTTTTGAAAAGCCTCCTCAAATCGCAGGAGCTGCATGGGTTTGGACCCACAACCTCAGGGTGCTGAGAAGTTTTAACCACTGCTAGATTTCCTAAACATTAACATGCATTAGAGGAATATGCATTTGTGAACATATATTTGGTTCCTTTGGCTGTTTAATTTAAAGTATATGCAAATCACTTGTATGCATGTAAAACTATGAATTAACACACATGCAACTGATTTCAAACATCATTAGGATCTTGTGAGCACCTAAAAATCCAAGTAGGTGAAATGAACATGAAAAATTCATTTTAAATGAACTTAAACTAAGGGTTTTTTATTTTCTTTGGGAGGGGGCAATGCATATTCCTGTTCTATTGCAAACAGTAGGACCTGAGATAAATCATACAAGTGCTAATGCACTGCAATATCACATTTTAGTAAACCTAGCTATTAGGGGTGAAGCATTGCCTTTGGATATGAATGTGAATCTATAAGCAGTCCTATCCAAACTGAGTCAATTAGGTCTGAATCAGGGAAAAGACAGACATTTGAGCTGGGTTTCAAGTGACTGATTTATACATGTTGATATGCCATCTGTTGCTACTTATATATTTGAACTCTCTTGTTTGGACGGAGTTCATTTTAAATCCAAACTAGTTTAAAAACATCTAATCCAAAATGTCAGCCACATTAACTTGTCTTACTTAGTGAGCATGCAAACATAGTTTTAAAAAGTCCTCCTATAAATACTGTTTCATTTTGATATATCACTATTGCTATTTGTTCCAGTATGAAACTTATTGTGCTATTGCTGTGAGAGGTTCCCTGTCACGTAAAATGCATTGTGAAACCAAACTGACATTTTGATGTATGAATTACTTCTCTTTATGTAAAACTGTATAAAACGTGGAAATCAATACTTCCACTTATTCAAGGCACTAAGGGACTTGGTTAACAAGTTTATCAAAATATTTCATTACCAAATATGTAAACTAGATTTGTGATGCTTTACCTTCAATGTAGTAATTGATATATCTACTGATTTACACCATTTTGGAATTTACCTATGTAGTTTCTGGGAAATTAAATGTATAGATACTTACAATAAACAGAGGTTATCAGAGAAATTCCGAGGAATGTTCTCTATCAGTGCCCAAACATCCAAACTAAGAAAAATTGGTAACTAGTGGCAGGTAAGTGACAGGACATTATAAAGCAGTTCAAAGTTTTGTAAATCTAAATTTACTTTGTAATGCAGTCCTGAATCCCATGCACTTTGTCACATTGTATTTTTCCAAGCTAGGAAAAGACTGAATGGGTATGAGACTGTAATTCAAAGCCAATTCAAGTGCTACTTTGCTAAAGATATGACAAAGCACTTATATAGTTAATGTCACCATAACAAGATATCATCTTGAAAAGCGAAGTGTTCCCATGGGACAAGAGCATAAATATGCATGAATGCCCTTTTTTAAACCAGAAAAAAAAACCCAAACATAAGTCTCTGTTCATTTTTCTGGAGATATATTTGTAAGAGTACAAAATATAGAGTAGAATTTTAGAAAGGACATCCAACAAAATGTATGGATGGGAACTGGAGAGAGAGAGAGAGAGAACAGAGGTTGGGTGACAGCAGGAGGGGGAACGAGAGAAGGCAGATGCTAGATTGGATGAACAGAGTTGAACAGAGGCTAGATGGAAGAGCTGAGAAATGGAAAAGAGAGACAGAGGGTAGAGGCTAAATGGAACAGAGGAAAAGGAGGGCAGATGTTGGACGGAAGAAGAAAGAGGACATTCTGGATGGAAGGGGGAGGGAATGACCAGAAAGAAAGAAGGAGAGAAGGAAAGAAGAAACAAGGGGAGAAGCTGAACATGAGGAGAGAAAGGGACATAGAGATATGATGCTGGACATGGAGAGGGGACTAGAGTCAGAGAGGGGTGCTGCTGGACAGGGCAAGAATAAAGGTACAGAGATATGAGATGCTCAACATGGCAGAAAGATGGGGGAGGGTCACAGTTGGGAGTTGAATGATGGACATGGACAAATGCCAAAAACAAGAGACCCTGGAAAAAGACAAAAGAAAGCAGAAACAAGAGACTGGGACCAACATAATTAAGAAAATTATAAGACCAGACAGCAAAGATAGAAATATACATTTTATTTTCTATTTATTGATTGTAGCCTTAAAGAACTGAATTGAAGTGAATAAAAAAAATTGATTCATATGAGTGAATTGAATCAAATTGAATCAAAAACTTTTTGTCTGGTGTGCACAGCCAATTTGCATGCACAACTTAATTGGTCAATAGGCCTAATCAGTGACAATAATTGGCAATACCTCTATAAAAACTATGCACCAGTTCTAGTCAGGGCAGGATTAATTCGTCGAGGGCCCCTAGCATACAAGTACACTGGGCCTGCCCTGCCCCAACCCACCATGCGCCCAGGCGGAAACAAGAAGCTACATCAGAAGGAAGCTTTTGGCAAGCAAAATTACAGTTCCCGTTACCTTTCTTACCCACGTTGCTTGCTTGTCTTACTTTCCGTTGATGGGGGGCCGTGTTGCTGATCGGGGGGGGGGGGGGGTCCACATTGCCGATTGGGGGGGGGCCCATGTTGCCAATCGATGCTGGAGGGGCCCATTGCCATTTGGAAAAAGAAATGTTGATGCCTTCCTTCATCGGGCCCTCCTGACCATTTCGGGCCGTAGGCACGTGTCTACTGGGCCAATTGGTTAATCCTGCTTTGGTTCTAGTGTGTGAATTTGAAAAAGGGGTGTATCCAGAGTAGGGGCATGGGCATATCACCTAATCTGCACACAACTTAGATGCAGACATTTAGGCCTGATTTTAGTTGGCCTGAATGGGTGCGCCTAAAACTTGTGTGAGGCACTGTCACTTAGCATGATTCTATAAAAGGTACATGCACTTTCTAGAATCGTGCTAATCACCATTCTTGTCAGCATAGATTTTTTATTTTTTGTGGGGGAGCTATATTTAGATTCAGGCCCTTTGCACCTAATTTTGAGCATAAGCACTTACATCTGCCAAAAGGTGGTGTAAATGCTCCCCCCACTGATAGTAGTTAGCTGTGCAAATTGAATTATCACTTAATTAGCTGATTAATTTGTGCACCCAACTTTAGTTGACATATAGAGAATCTGGGGGCTACTGTACACTTTTTTTCCAACAAGGCGAGAGCTTATAAAATACAGTGGTACCATGGTTTACGAGCATAATTCGTACCAGAAGCATGCTCGTAAACCAAAATACTCATATATCAAAGCGAGTTTCCCCATAGGAAATAATGGAAACTCATTTTGATATGTTCCCACCCCCCGAGGCCAGCGGCGCTGCTCTATCCCCCCCCCACGAGAACCGGCATTGCTCCCCCTGAAGGCCCCCCCCGCGATCAGGCACCCTCCCCCCCACGATCCGGCACCCTCACCCCCCGCGATCCGGCACCCCCGCCGCGATCTGGCACCCCCACCGCCGCGATCTGAAGTCCCCCAGACCCGCCCGAACCCGCTTCTTACTTTCATCTCGGCCTCGGGACCGGCACCGGCATGTCCTGTGCGTTGGTGCCATTGCCCGAAGATTGGCCTCCTCTTCTGTGCTGGGCCTTGAGCATCTGCGCATGCTCAAGGCCTGCGAGTTCACGCTCTCTCCGAGATTCCTAAATACAGCAAGGGCACATGTAAATTTTAAGTATTCTGTAAGTGGCAGTAGCGCTCCTTCCCCCCTCATATTCCACCTATGGTAACACCCCCTTTGCATTTATTTATTTATTCTATTTATTATCCGTTTAAAAGGCCTAAGCGGCTTACAATAAAACATACATCAAATGCATAACATTGACAAACTTCAAAGTTGCATATCAGTTTTGATGCTACGATCTACCAGCATATCTTGCCATAATTCTTTATCTCTGTATCATATTAAGTACTCATGAAGGATTGTACATTATGCCACTTACGCTTGCCCTTCCAAAATAGTTTAAAGGGAAAGGGACTGGGACTTGACATACCCTCCTCTCTGTGGTTACAATTTAAGCAGTTTACATATTATATACAGGCACTTGTTTTGTACCTTGGGCAATGGAGAGGCTTAAGTTTCAAGTTTTTTCAAGTTTATTAGGTTTTTATATACCGCTTAACCAGATTATCTAAGCGATTTTACAATCAGGTACTCAAGTATTTTCCCTATATGTTCTGGTGGGCTAACGTACCTGGTGGGCTAACGTACCTGGGGCTATGGAGGACTGAGAAACTTGTCCAGAGTACCAAGGAGCTGCAGTGGGAACTGAACCCGGTTCTCCAGGTTCCCAAGCATGCAAATGGGTCTTAAATGTGGGCACCCAGTTATAAAATTACAGTACCTCCCGCATGCATACCGCATGCACTCTTTAAGAATAGTGTATACTATATGCAAATAGGGCCAGATTTAGTAAACAGTGCTCAAAAATCGGAGTTGGAAAAATATCGATACTCAGCACTTTTCTATACTCTGCGTTGAGTGCCCTTTATAAGATAGGTATGCAGCGTCAACTCCTGCCCACCCAATTTGGGCACCAGGACTTACTTCTGCTAAACCTACGTGCAGTCCCTGGGGTCAATTGTGGGCGTGCTCTAGGCGCCTGGGCCAATCAGGCCTTAGGATTAGTGGAATGGGTGGACCTGCTATGCCTAAGCCTGATTGGTCCAGGCTTCTAGAGCCTGGGCCAATCAGGCCGTAGACTTAGCGGGGATGGGCCGGGAAGGGGCGGGCCCGCCTCATTTCGACAAGGCGGGCCTGCCAGCTGGACGGCAGCAAGACCCGTCCGTCCGGCCAACAATTTAGAGGTTAGTTGGGGGGGAGGTTAGTTTGGGGGGAGGTTAGGGGGGTCATCGGGGTCGGTCGTTAGCATGTGGGGTCTGGAGGGGGTTTAGCTTTCTGGCAGGAGGGGTTGGGCACCCTGCTGCCTGCGATTGGACAGGCGGCCACTATACTTATCCCTTGCCGCGATAAGTGTAGCGGCCGCGTCTACTCTAACCCGATTCTCTAACCAGCGTCTATAACATGGACGCCGGTTACAGAATCGGGGTTAGTGTAGGCCCAATTCTGTATAGGACGCCTTTCCCGGACGACCTATACAGAATCAGGGCCCAAGTGTTGGAGAATAGCATGCAGTTAGATGCAGGCGCAAATCCTAATTGGTATAAATTAACAGCAATAATTGTTACCACCCAATTATTACTGTTAATTAGCTCATTAACCAATTAAGTTGCACATGCACCTCAGAATCACATGCAAGTTTGGCTTTTCACTGCTAACTCCCACTCACTTGTAAAGTGCCCATGTCTGTTTCTTCATTCCCTCTGCGAGAAATTCTAAACTAGTTAGTGGTGCTCGGACTAAAGAGGACTGCGAGGAATTACAAAGGGACCTGAACAAACTAGGGGAGTGGGCGACGAGATGGCAGATGAAGTTCAATGTAGAGAAATGTAAAGTATTGCATGTAGGAGGCAGAAATCCGAGGGACAGCTATACGATGGGAGGGTATTATTGAGCGATAGTACCCAGGAAATGGACTTGGGGGGTAATAGTGGACAAGACAATGAAGCCGTCGGCACAGTGTGCAGCGGCCACTAAGAGAGCGAATAGAATGCTAGGTATAATCAAGAAGGGTATTACAACCAGAACGAAAGAAGTTATCCTACCGTTATATTGGGCGATGGTGCGTCCGCATCTGGGGTACTGCATCCAATATTGATCGCCATACCTTAAGAAGGATATGGCGATACTTGAGAGGGTTCAGAGGAGAGCGACATGTCTGATAAAGGGTATGGAAAACCTTTCATACACTGAGAGACTGGAGAAACTGGGGCTCTTTTCCTTGGAGAAGAGGAGAATTAGAGGGGACATGATAGAGACTTACAAGATCATGAAGGGCATAGAGAAAGTAGAGAGGGACAGATTCTTCAAACTTTCAAAAACCACAGGAACGAGAGTGCATTCGGAAAAGTTGGAAGGGGATAGATTCAAAACCAATGCTAGGAAGTTTTTCTTCACCTAACTGGTGGTGGACACCTGGAATGCGCTTCCAGAGGGCATGATAGGACAGAGTACGGTAGTAGAGTTCAAGAAGGAATTGGACAGTTTTCTGAAGGAAAAGGGGATAGAGGGGTATAGATAGAGGAATACACAGGTCCTGGATCTGTTGGGTTGCCGCGCAAGTGGACTGCTGGGCACGATGGACCTCTGGTCTGACCCAGCAGAGGCACTTCTTATGTTTTTATGTTATGTTCTTATGTACATGTTTAATGTACAGTGTTGTATAAATGATAAGTAGTAGTAGTAGTGACCTTTATAGAATCCAGGAGATAGTGTGCATTCTTATTGGCAAAAAAAACCATTCATTTTGAAGAACCTGTCCCTACTATTTAGTCAATAAACTGGTTTCTGTGCATGTTAACATGATCATATCATTTAAGATATGGATTGCCATGCATGTGCAATTTTTTTTCTCTATCATTCATTACATGCCATTTTTAACATGCCTTTTACATTCTTCTTTTGTGCGTGTACTCCAGTCATTTTTATGATAGGTTTTACTCTATTCATCTTAATGTGTCTTGGTTTATATATACTGAATAGCCTAGCATAGATATTTCTGTACTTTAGTATGATAACCTACTCCATAGCAGCTCACATCAGTATTTTTTTAGCATGGCCTACTCATAGTGATCTTCAATATATGCTAAAATACTGTGAAGTTCTCTTTCACTTAATCTTCTCTGTTTGCAATCGCCTGAAACTCTCACATCAAAGGGAATTTGGATTGTTTAAAGAGAACCCTACAGAAGAATACCAATATGGAGAAAATTAGTCACAGCAGAACAAATGTGTATATCAGCCATTTATTATAAAAGTCTTCAGAATGTGCTAGCGTGTTGACAATGCACTTGAGTCAACATCAAACATAATCACAGATCCCTTTCTAGTTTTTTGTGTTTTTTTTAAAGTGCAATATTTAGTGTCGCTACAGTGTTTTCAAGAGTCTGCTGAGATGTAATATGGCCACAGCCCTTTGAAGTGGAAATTCATGACAAAAAAAAGTCCCATTGGCATGCATTTTCTGTTGAATCATAGAAGCATCAAAGCAGGATCCAAGGAGCAGTTTGAAGTTTAATTTTTGAATTTTGACTTGACCATATTTGTGACACTGAAAAAAGACATTTCAAAAAAGGACAACCTAGAAGTTAACTATGCGCATAGCTCTGAAAAAGGAATTTTTGCCCTAAGTCAGCTGCTATCAGAAAAATGATGCTGTATGGGTGGGGGATTGGGGGATAGAACCAGTAGATCCATTGCTGTCCAGAGAGGTCTGTCTATTCTTTCCATTTTTGTGCATTGTCTTTCAATAGGCTAGAGGAGTCAGCAAACAATACTGCTTATCTGCTGGTCTCTCCTTTGTTGGATTTTCCTTATATAAGCCTTGTGAGATTGGGAAAATGGGCATCAAAATGTCAGCTGACATTTAATGTGAGCAAATGTAAAGGGATGCAAGTGCAAAGTGATGCATGTCAGAAAGAGGAACCCGAACTATAGCTATATGATGCAGGGTTCTATGGTAGGAGTCACTGCCGAGGAAAAAGATCTAGGTGCCAGCATTTTGCTGGCCTATATTTCAGGCACCTATCATGGCTCTATGGAGATGCCTAGTAGAGAATGACACGGTGACAAAATTCATCACCGTTCCCGTTCCCACGAGAAATAATCCCATGTCATTTTCTAGTGTCTATTTCAACCTCAGTCCTTCTACACCAGCATTCTTCAAAGCAAAGCTTGTGGGTCAGTGGTTGTGGCCATTCATACTCTGATTCTTCCCTCTCTCCTTAAAGAATGACATGAAGATGGTTTTCTGCGGTTATCCACGGGGACGGGGACGGTGATTAATTTTGTCACCGTGTCATTCTCTAATGCCTAGGACTGCCTAAGTTTGCCTAAGACCACTTCCGGGTGAAATCATGCCCACGCCTAGCCTTGGGTGAGCTTAGGTGGCTCTACGAGACTCCCTAGGCTTGTGAAAATGGTAGGCCTACCGCTACCTACAATCAGTATGCTGTTTATAGAATTTGCCCCTTTGGGTCTGCAATATATGTTAGCCCTAGGGCCCAAATTCTGCAAATGGTGTCCCAATTGTAGGCAGCTGTAGGCATCCTACAGCTGTCTAACCAGCCAATCGGGATGCAAATTTTCTTTAAAAATGCTTCCCAGGCAGGCCGTCTACATTGGAAGTACCTCCGGGAGCCTAGGGAGGCCTGCATGGCCACCTAGATCTGCCTAAGGCTAGCCATGGGTGTGGTTTGCTTTGGAAGTCGCCTTAGGCAAACCTAGGTGGTTGTATGCATCTCTCTAGTAGAGCGGGAGACATTTACAATGTAGGCCAGCTAAATTCTGGCCTACATTGTAAATAGATGCAGCCGCTACACTTATCGTGGCAAAGGATCTCCCTGCTGTGCTAAATATAGCGGCCACAGCTGTGGCTGCCAGTCTCCCCCTCCCCCCCGAATGAACGAGGCAAGAGGGATGTCCAATCCCTCCTGCCCCGAAGACCCCCCACCCACCCCCATTGATCACAATCAGGAAGGTGCCCAACCCCCCTCCTGCCAGAAGATCCCCCCCCACATGAAGACCCTCCCCTGTACCCCCCCCCCACTAACCTTAAAAATTGGGTTCTAGGAGTGAATCTTGAACTTCCACAACCAATGTTATTCAGGTTTTGGTCTCTGAATGCCTGCAGAACTCATTGGCCAATAAGGATATATTTATGAAGGTTCTTCTAAGGGTTTCCACACTTTCCTATTTTTTCCTGGAAATGGTTGGGGCAGGAGAAATGGTAAGAGGGTGTGTCATAGAATGTCATGTGACTAGTCAATCAGGCAAGCCAGCTTACCTTGCAGTAATGATAGAATTTGCTTTTGAGATATTTAATAAGTGGAGGGGCATAATCAAAAGAAATGTCTAAATCTGATTTGCACCTACAGCACTAGTCACTCAAAGTTGGCAGCAGCAAAATGTCTATTCTCGAAAAATGCGTCCAAAATTTTTTTTCCAAAAATCGTCTACCTATAGGTCTAAGCATTTAATTACCCAGACTGCCACTATGTCTATCTTTATACCACATTCTCGACCAAAAATTCATCCAAGTCCCAAATGCCCAGAACAAGACCTTTTAGGCATGGAATGCCCAGTCCCTCCTGCCAGAACCCCTGAAGCTGACCCCCCACCCCTGAAACTCCATGGCAGGAAGAGTGCCCAATTCCTCCTGCCGCCACTTGCTGAGACATCCACTAACATGAGGGATACCCAGTCCCTCCTGCCAGTACCCCCCACTCCACCTAAGATCATCAGCAGGAGGGATGCCCAATCCTTCCTGCTTGTACCCCCCTCCGACACCCCCGAAGCCCACCCAGACCCCACAGTAACTTTTTAAGTTGGCCTGCCAGAGGGATGCTTACTCCCTCTGGCTAGCAGGCTCGCCTCTACTGAATGGTGGGCCTGCCCCTTCCCGGTGCATTGTGGGATGCATTGGGGAGGGGGTCCAAGGCCATTATTGGCTCAGGTGCTTAATGCCCCTCCCATAGGAGGGAGCCTTAGGCATCTGGGCCAACCGGAATCTTAGGCCTCTCTCCCAGTGCATTCTAGGATGCACTGGGAGTGGCCTAAGACTATGATTGGCCAGATCACTTAGGCTGCTCCCATAGGCGATTCAATATAGGACACATGTATGTGAATCTCAAAAACCACCTACACGGCTTCTGAGACCAGGTGTCCTATACAGAATCCAGCCCTTAGACCTGGTTTTACATTGTCTACGTCACAACGTATAAGTTCCATCCAGGCAGCCTCGTAAAACTTATTATCCCTGCAGTACGACTAAGTGTAGGTCAGCCCACATCCCGCCCACCTCCTGCCCTCACCACTCCTTCAAAAATGCCCCTTTCAGCTCTGGGTGCACAGCGGAATTCAGAAGCCTAAAAAGTCTCTGAATACGTCTAAAAACCCATTTTGACTATTAGTACTTGGACGACCGGTCTTTTAGGTTGTCCAAGTGCAGACTTAGGCAGGTTTTTGATGTATTTTTGTTTTGATTTTGAGCCTAAAAGTGCTGAAACTTTTTGAAGATCCCTCGTACATTGTATATTCAATTTAACTTACAATGTGATAAACCGAGGACAAAATCAATTTAACATATATACATCTATAAAATAAGGGATATAATATGTCTTTATCTGCATTAATTTTTCATTGTTTCTATGGTACATAGGATGAAGGTGAAAGGGGTCAGACTTAGGAGCAACCTAAATAAATACTTCTTCACAGAAACAGTGGTAATACGTAGAATGGCCTTCCAGTAAAGGTGGTGGAGACAAAAACTGTTTCTGAATTCTAGAAATCTTAGGACAAGTATATAGAACCTGATATTAAGACTGTGGGAAGCAGTCCGTCTACCTCCTGTAGTTGGCGTCGATCTCGGCAATTCAGTGTTCATCACTGGGGACTTAGCCAGCCAAGCCATTCATTGGATAGCCAGCTAAAGCCTAGCAGCCAAGACAGACCTACTTTTAGGCAAGTCTATCTAGCTGATAGCCTTAGCTGGCCAGTCACTGAATATTGGTGGTAGCTGGCTATGTGCTATTTGGCCAGCCAGGAGTCATTCCTAGATGCCAAATAGCACAGAATATTGGCAGTTCAGGATCTCTAAGAGAAAGGGAAGTAGATGGTATGGTTGGGAAGGCTGGATAGGCCATATGGTCTTTATCTGCCTTCATTTTTCAGTTTGAAAGCTATTTCTGTGCCTACAACTTTTTAGTGCATGCAAAATTGCTTAAGTGGGAAAAGTTTGAAACATTAGGACAGAAAATCCAAAAATAACCTGAAAAATATTTTCATTGCACAGCTAAATTGACTAGAATAATCACACCAAGGATAGCAGTGAGCTTAAAAATCATACCAATGTCTTAGAAACTTTCCACTTATACACAAATATGAAACCCGTGTCTTGAAAAACCTCTGTGATATGTAACTGTTTCACCATCCCTAATCCCACCCAAAACATACACTCTTGTCATATGCACATTTTATTTTTCATTTTAGACTTGTATATCCCTGTTTTGTAAAATTAAGATTTAGGGATCCTTTTATTAAGGTGTGCTAACTGATTTAGTGCATATGAACAATTAGCAAGTACTAAATCCTGAAATGTCCGTAGGAATACAATGGGCATCTTAGCATATAGTATGTGCACTAATCTTTATTGTGCGCTAAATTAGCGCACCTCAGCTTTACCAGTCCATGCACATCTAAAACATGATTTATGTTTCCACAATGAATGCACTGTCCAAGGGTGTGATCCAGTAGGATTCTGTTTTGAGATCTTTGACTCGCTATTCAGTGGCTATGTTTATACAATTCTCCACTAAATCACTCTTCATTCGCAAAATGTCCGTGGTAGAGATATGGCAATTGAAACATTGTAATTTGTTAAATCCCTGAATTATTTTTACATAACTTGGTGCCTCTATATAAGTGACTCATTTAAAATTAATGCCAGAAAAGTATAGCAGTTTAAGGAGATTTTTAATATTTAACAACATTATAAAATAACTAATTGGTACAATATAAGAGTATCAGATGAGATCTAATGACTAATAGCTTTAAAAATAAACTTACGTTCTGCCTTGCATATCAGTTTGGGGATTTCTAAGTATCCTGAAAATTACAGCTCTCTTGAGCATTGAGATTCTAGGAATATTTTGTCATAATTCTTTCAAGCTTTGTTTTTAATCAGTTTTGTAGTACAAGCGTACAACTCATATAACTTCAGAAAATCAGCAAACTCATAATTCTGTTAAGGTAAATAGAAAAATCTTTTATTTGTATTATATTTAGAAATCCATAGCAACAACTTGAAATGGTTATTACTTTTTGGTGATTGAACAATATTAGACTGCCCAGTTAGTCTTCAAAAAAAGAATATATACCATTGTATTACCTAAAGATTAGATTACATACATTAATTACACAACCCAACAGGAGAACACACTGGATCTTTATTAATTTTCATATAATGTAATCAATTTGTTTATCTAGAGAGCTCATTTGTCTATTCTTTCTTGCTTTCAGATTTCAATAATTGTTTCACTTAGGGCTCCTTTTACGTGGCTAGAACTAATGCCAGCTCAATGCTGGCGTTAAGGTCTAGTGTGCGCAGCAATGTAGAGAGCGCTATTCCGCGCGTGAGAGCCCTAACGCAGCTTAGTAAAAGGAGCCCTTATTGTATGGTCTGTATGATTGATAAATTGTTGTATTGTTCCCTAAATTTTGTAATTTTAGTAATATGTACATCGCTTAGAATTCTGATTCAGCGATCAATCAAATCTTTATAAAACTTGTGTCGAGGGCAGGAGGGCCTGGGATCCCTCCTGCCCATATTATAGTGGAGGTGGGGGGTAGGGGGTCCACCTGGGCAGGAGGGGTTGGGCTCCCTCCTGCCCAATCTTGTAGGGAGTGGGGGGCGAGAGGCCAGGAGAGCTTGGGCTCCCTCCTGACCGGATTGGACTCGGGGGGGGGGAGGGGGTTGGGGATCGCGGGGCAGGAGGGCTTGGGTTCCCTCCTGCCCTGAACGTAATCAGAGGGGTTGGGGATCTTGGGGCAGGAGGGCTTGGGTTCCCTCCTGTCCTGAACATAATTGGGGGAGGGATTGGGGATCGCGGGGCAGGAAGGCTTGGGCTCCCTCCTGTCCCGAACGTAATTAGGGAGGTTGGGGATCGTGGGGCAGGAGGGCTTGGGCTCTCTCCTGCCCCAAATGTAATCAGGGGGGTTGGGGATCGTGGGGCAGGAGGGCTTGTGTTCCCTTCTGCCCCGATGTCGTGGGGGGGGGGGGGGGGGGGTTGGATTCCGTAACCGGTGTTGTTTTTCACAGACACCGGTTACAGAATCCAGCTTTTAGGCGAAGGACTGGCTCATCCTTCGCCTAAAAGCCCTTGTATTGGATGTTTGGGCTTAGGCATTTTTTTTTAGGTTCATTATGGGGTATAAGTTTACACGTAGTGTGGTGGGTGGTCTGGGCGTTTAAATAGCTGAAGGTAGAGGCAGGCCATTATTTAAAAAACCCTCCTTTTGGAAGTTTTTTTTTGATTATGGACATTTTCCCTGCTTCTAATTTCAACGTTTAAGGCCTTAGGCCAAAAGGGGACTTAGACGTGTTTTTTTTGATTATGCCCCTCCCTGTCTTTTAGGTCATCCAAGTGCCGACTTGGGCAGGATTTTAGACGTGTTTAAGTTTTGATTATGAGCCTCTTATTGTATATTTTGATCCTTAATGTGCAGTCATTTCTTAATTACTGCCACCCATTTTGTAGGTGGTAAAGGCTAAAGTGATATTTATGCACCAGGAAATTTCCATGTGCACGCTCTCTTAGAATTTCTACACTTTGTTACACTTACCATGATGCACAACATATCCTACCTCTTGTTTTCAGTAATCCAAAATGTCTGTTAATGCAAAACTACCTATGATGTGCACTGTACATCTCTTAAGTGATTTGAGTGCTTACAGTTTTATACTGTAAGCAGATAAAAGTGGCTGAAGCCTTTGAGTGTAGTTAGTGAATTATGGGGAAAGGCGTTGCTGGTGAATAGGAAAGAATGTACAGTATAGTGTTGAGGTTGTGAGGGGGGTAGATGTGGTTGTGAGGTGACTGGCTGGAGGGACGAGTTCCTTGGCAAGAGGGTCGTGTTGATTGGATGGATGGGGCGACTATGGAAAGCGATTGAAGGAACTTACGGTATGTGGAGAATTTTGATGGGCTGCAAGTCATTTTGTGGTGGGAGGGAATGTGGGAGGTTGTTGGTGAGAGGGGCAGTGTGGAAATAATTTACTCACCCTACCTGCTCATTGTAAAACCTTTATAGAGGCTGCTGCTTGTGTGTGTGTGGGTGGGGGTTTGGGATTCTTGGGAGGTTGGTTGCAGCCTTTGGTTGCAGAATTTATGGTTGCAATGTGACTAAGAGTGAGAGTAAAGTTGCTATGGTCTGCTCGTGTTCGAAACCACCATGTGTGGGTCCTGCTAAATAGGGGAACTGGTAACATGTTGGGAACTTGTGGTGAGTGGGGCTAGTTCAACACCAAGTGACTTCAGGTATTGTTGGATTGTAAAGCTACACTGAGTTGTCCAATTTGACTTGAACTTGTAATGATGTTGTTAGTGTTCCTTGAAAGTTTGGAATAAAGCCGTGGCCCATGTTTTGCCACTAAGTTAATATGTTGTGTTATTTTGGTTGAATGTTATGGAAGACGAGAAGTGTGCGAATTCCAGTGTTACTATGATAAAGTCAAGGCTGACTGGTTTTAGAGGGTTGATTGCTGCACTTCTAAGACAGGAATGAGAGAAATGTTTCATTTGGAGACATTTCTGTACACAAACACGTTGACTTTCACCCAGTGTATCTTGGTATCTCATTCATTCCACGGAATAATAATCTGGTATTTATCCATGAAGGAACGCTAAAATGGAAGTCAACATGGGTGATAACAGAAAAAAGAGAGGGAAACGAGGCAGACTGCTAGTCAACCTTCACTTGACACCTCATCTGCTTTTCACACCCAGTCTAAGAGATTCCACAATCTTTATATAACACATCTGGTTTTGTTGTTGACTTTCAGAGGGGTCAGCTGATTTGATTTGACTAGGAGTCACTGATAGGGGCTGATAGAGACTGGGCTTCCTCTTTTATCAGACATCTTCAAGTACAGCACTGGTGACCTTCATAATAACAATTATTGGCTGGATGTCTCTGCTTACTTCTAATTCTGCCTAATCCATCACTTGTTTCTTTTGAACTGGGCATGTGGACTTACTCACATGCTGTAGCAGTTAGCACCTCTAGATTACAAGACAATATTGGAACAGGGATAAGAAAAGGTCAAAAGACCTATCAAGTTTATCTCCCCTCCTGGTGATCTTGCACTATCTCACATAATTTTTTTTTTTTTTCCTGAGGATTTATTGAATGTATTTAGCAATTCACCTTGACCTCTGAAGACTTAAGATGGGCTATCCTCTTAGAAAAAGCGCAATTGTTCCTGACGATGCCAAACTTGCTTTTCATGTTTAAAAAAAACCAAAAAAGAAATATCATCCTTTTTAAGGAAGAACACAAAGCATGTGCATGCATTCTCAATAGTGCTGTAGCATTGCTACTTGAATAGTGATTAAATGATATAGGTCAGGAAATGGTTTTCTGAAATCTGTGTACTTAACATGGCCATTAATTAAACATTTTCAATGAATGATACTACATTTTCTTCCTTGAAAGGAAATGCATTTATTTTTTGTATTTTTAGTAATTCTGACTCTTTCAGGAGAGGCTAAAAAGTCTGATTCTAGATAGCTGGGAACTATTGCTACATTGTTTCAGAGACAACATAAGAACATAAGAACATAAGCAATGCCTCTGCTGGGTCAGACCTGAGGTCCATCATGCCCAGCAGTCCGCTCACGCGGCGGCCCAACAGGTCCAGGACCTGTGCAGTAATCCTCTATTTATACCCCTCTATCCCCTTTTCCAGCAGGAAATTGTCCAATCCTTTCTTAAACCCCTGTACTGTACTCTGCCCTATTACGCCCTCTGGAAGCGCATTCCAGGTGTCCACCACTCGTTGGGTAAAGAAGAACTTCCTAGCATTCGTTTTAAATCTGTCCCCTTTCAACTTTTCCAAGTGTCCTCTTGTTCTTTTATTTTTCGAAAGTTTGAAGAATCTGTCCCTCTCTACTCTCTCTATGCCCTTCATGATTTTATAAGTCTCTATCATATCCCCTCTAAGTCTCTTCTTCTCCAGGGAAAAGAGACCCAGTTTCTCCAATCTCTCAGCGTATGAGAGGTTTTCCATCCCTTTTATCAAGCGTGTCGCTCTCCTCTGAACCCTCTCGAGTAACGCCATATCCTTCCTAAGGTACGGAGACCAATATTGGACGCAGTATTCCAGATGCGGG
This sequence comes from Geotrypetes seraphini, assembly GCF_902459505.1. Taxonomy (NCBI): domain Eukaryota; kingdom Metazoa; phylum Chordata; class Amphibia; order Gymnophiona; family Dermophiidae; genus Geotrypetes; species Geotrypetes seraphini. Next base: position 142,433,407 of record NC_047092.1, on the reverse strand, counting down.
CGCACCATCGCCCGATACAATGGCAGGATAACTTCTTTTGTCCTTGTTGTAATACCCTTCTTGATTATGCCTAGCATTCTATTTGCTTTCTTAGCGGCTGTTGCGCACTGTGCCGTCGGCTTCATTGTCATGTCCACCATTACCCCCAAGTCCCTTTCTTGGTTGCTCTCATTCAATAATATCCCTCCCATCGTATAGTTGTACCTCGGGTTTCTGTTTCCAACATGCAATACTTTACATGACAGACATTTACAGACAAATACACTAAGGCCCTCTTTTACTAAGGTGTGCTAACCAATTAGCTCATGCTAATCGATTTAGTGTGCACTAAACACTAACGAGTGCATGTTAGTCTATGGATGCGTTAGCGTTTAGCGTGCACTAATTCAATTAGCGTGAGATAATCGGTTAGCACACCTTAGTAAAAGAGGAGCAAATTCTATAAATGGCATCCTGATTCTAGGCTGTGGTAGGCATCCTAACGCTGTCTAAACAGCCAATCAGGACATACATTAAAAAAAACCATCCTGAGGCTGGCAGCCCTACATTGTAGGCGTTTTCGCAAGTCTAGGGAGGTGCATTAAGCTGTTTAAGGTTACCAAAGGCTAGGCATGGGTGTGATTTCACCCGGAAATGGCCTTAGGCGAGCTTAGGCAGCCCTAGCACTTAATTGATACTAATTATGATTTGGGCATCAATGCGGCTGTGTGCTACTTTGTAACAATGAAAGACCCCGATTCTGTAAATTCCACTTAAATTTAGGTGCTGATATCAACACCGATTCTATAAAAATTAAGGGGTGGGACTGGCAACAATGCACACAGGATCACGGTCCTGAGCTAGTGTCTTCACATCTGTGTTTAGGATGCTGAGGACAGCAGCAAGAAGAGGATAAGAAAGAGGGAAACAGAAACATTAGATGGTGGGAAGGAAGCCACAGGGAGACAGACAGACAGAGAGATACTTGATTGGGGGAACAAGAGATGGAGAGAGATGCAGAATGGGGAAAGAGAGAAAGAGACACTGGATGGGGAAGGAGACACAGAAACATAACCTAAGAGATTCTGGCTGGGGGGAAAGAGACAGGGAGAGAGAGGGAGAGACTAGATGGGAGAAGAAAAACAGAGGGATACATTTTAAATACAGTATACTGCCTGAGAATCTGAAAAATCCAAAACTCCAGACTGACTCAATCCCCAAGCGGTCTGGATTTTTGAATCTGTACTGTTGATTCTTTTGAGTAGTATCAGAATGTGGGTATCATTTTCAGACAGCTAAATTTAGCACACCATGCTATAAGTTGCTATACGTCTCATTCATATGATGCTTCAATGGCATGGCATCATGAAGAAAACTTCTCATGTTAGCAGCTCATTTCTCAAAATATTTTACCACTTAATACATCAGCCACCTTGTCACAAGACACCTGGCAACATAAAGGAGACGTTATCAACATGGGCTACCACTAAGATGTTTTATTGAGGGGGGAGTTATCAAAATGGATTGTTAACCCTTTCAGGACCAAGGGACATATTTGTCCCATAACTTTAAAATCCTATAAATTTTGATTGGGATAGTCTACAGTTCTAAATTTGATATGTACGGATTCCATATGATACTGCCTTTATGTAAACAAACTGGTTCCGACATTCATTCATTAGCGTCGTTGCTAGATTGACGAGAAGATTCACTTGCCACACTGTCCATAAGCCAGAAGTGTGATTTTTTTAAATAAAAATAATGATATTTCACACAAAAAATCAATTTTTTGGCATCTGCAAGCCCTTTTTACCATAAAAATGTCGTCAAAACCACAAAAATTGGCCTACGATCCTTATGGTCCTGAAAGGGTTAAACTGTGTTATTTTAGTGTGAACCCCAGTTATTATAACTAGGGCTCACTGCATAAAATGGGACCTGTGCTAAAATAACACATTTCTTTTAAAATAATGTTTTAACAGTAGCCTGCATTGATAACTGAATCTTATAGAGAGAGAAGGAGGATGGATAGATGCAGGAAATTTGTGTTCTGTAGTTCACAACTTCTGTAAAGTTGATCAGGCAAAAAGGAGAGGCATTTTGGGCCTGAATCTACAAACACGTATCTCGATAATAGGTGGTGGTAGGTGTCCAACCGCCATCTTTCAGCCAATACTGTGTGCAATTCTGGAGGCCACATTACCGGAAAGACGTGCTTCGAGCTGAATCGGTCCAGCGGATGGCCACCAGGATGGTCGCCGGACTCAAGGGTCTCTCATACGAAGAAAGACTGGGCAAACTGCAGCTCTATACCCTGGAGGAGCGCAGAGAACGGGGCGACATGATTGAGACATTTAAGTACGTCACTGGTCGCGTCGAGATGGAAAACGATATATTCTTTCCCAAGGGACCCTCTGTCACAAGGGGGCACCCCCTCAAACTCAGAGGGGGGAAATTTAGTGGTGACACAAGGAAGTATTTCTTCACGGAAAGGGTGGTAGATCACTGGAACAAACTTCCGGTGCAGGTGATCAAGGCCACCAGCGTGCTTGATTTTAAGAATAAATGGGACATACACGTGGGATCCCTACGAGGGTCAAGTTAAGGAACTGGGTCACTAGCACTCAATGGGGTGGGTCAATAGAGTGGGCAGACTTGATGGGCTGTGGCCCTTTTCTGCCGTCATCTTTCTATGTTTCTATGTTTCTATGTTTCTAATCAGGCCACACATTAAAAAAAGAGACAAACAAGAGAAGAACGCCTACATTGTAGGCATGTGTTGCGTGTCTACGGAGATGCATAGGAAAGCTTAAGCATGCCCAACCTGGGGTCTGGGCACGGTTCCACCTGGAAGTGGCCTTGAGTGTGCTTAAGCGTCCCTATGCATCTCCATAGGCGTGAGACATTTGCCTTAAATGTAGGCCTGTAAAATGCGATTCTCTTTAGGGCTCCAATGTGTGATTGACACGTGATCGGCAGCCGCCTCTTACTCATCTATTGAGATCAGTGCCCTAAAGAGAATCGGGCCCTAAAAGTACACTGATGTATATCCAGTGTATTTTGTGAAAGGTGAAGCCACATTTTACAGTGTGATTTTGTACTCAGAGAATGTCCTAATGTCAAGAAAACCTACAGCATGCTGCTTAATAAAAAGACAATTTTTTTAATGTCAATATTCAATGGTTTTAATTAAAATGGTAGTCAAACAGGTTTATTGGTGCTGTCAGATATCTTTAGAACTATATTACTATTTATGACTGGTTTATGATGCATTGGGTTCATTGAAAGATTTTTTGATGTGACCGCTATATTTCTGGAATTTCAATGTCTGATTTTCTTTAATTATTTTATAAAGTTAAAAAAAACACACCCACATTTTCAAAATGTAACGATACATACCATTTGGTTCAAATTTTTACTGAAGCTTCTTTCATCAATATTGCACCTATAGCCCAGTGTATACGAAGTTATAAAACCAAAGTAATTTGATATTTTAAAAAAGTACTTAAGGCTTTTATAGAAACAGATCCTTTTGTTGAAACAGAAGATCAATATAGTCACAAGTGTTTTCTTCTGGTTGAAAGTGTAATTGCTAGAGGCAGACTCAGTGACAGACTCCAGATCTCAGACACATTGTAGCAATTTTCATAGCAGATTTTGATTTATTGATTATAAAATGATGTATGACAAAAAGATATAGAACATCAGTGGAGGCATGAGGAAAGCAAGCCATCATTTCCTATAAAATCCAATCAGTTCTGGAATGCCTTCAGAGTCATTTTTTTTCAAGAACAACCAGACCTGTTTAATCAATATTGGGTAGAAAATCCATATTTTTTTCTGGTTTTAATCAAAAATCTGATAAAACAGTCAACATTATATCCAGCACAGAAGATTGGCTATCAGTTAGATGTTTTGTGTATCTAAGAAGGATTGATTTAAGGCCATGGAGGCTCCATGCAAACCAGACTTAAGAACCACTCAAGGTATAGCAGAGTAAGCAGACCAATAAAACCAGTGATGTAGAGATTCTATTATTAAGCTGTCATCATGAAATGTTATAGTTTTACAAAAGAATAAATAATTCACTGAAAATGTCTAAAAATTACTTTTGTTCTTTGAAAACCAAAATAAGCTGTAAAGGTTGGGGATACGGACTAAAATCCATTGATAATAACTATTTAGGTTCTAGGATTTATCTCAAATCCCCTATTTGTTCTGGATGTGTTTCATATACTTTTATTTTGCAGACTTTTTTGAGTTATTTCTATTTTATGAAAGCAATATATGCCCTTTATTTACACCTATTCTGACACAGATATAACATTTCTGCCTATATTCATTTGGATATGTGTGCATTTTATTATAAGGAGGTGCTGAAAAGTTCTCAGTCCAACCAAGAAGATATTGACATGCATATGGTTCAAAGATACGAAGCAATGTCAAAAGCAGAGAATTTTGTTTCTGCAAATTGGCATTTAATGAAATAAGATAACACTCTTTTCAGCTACCGTGGCAAAATAATGCTCAGAATTAAGGAAGTTGGTTAGTTGGGCAAAAAACTTTTCAGCATTCCCTTCTATATAAGGAAGAAGTGCTGTTTGCGTGTCCATCATGCAATAGTGCCGTTTTCAGAATCGTGGCCATGTCTAAAGTATGTGTCAGAAATGTAGGCCAGGGTGTTACAGGCCTACATTTCCGGTGCCTACTTTACTTGAGAATCGCATCTATAGAGATGCCGAAGGATGCCTATGTCAACTTCTGGCATAAACCACACCTACTTTAAATGTAGTCGTTCTTGGCACCTCTATGGACGCGGTTTGGTGGTGCTTTAGTAGGCATCTGTAGATGCCTCCTTTTTTTTCTTTTACTTGATTTTAAACAACATGGTCAATTCAAACACCGTTTATCACTAATTAAACCAATTAAGTTAGGCGCCGATAGGACACCTACTGCTGTCTAACTTTCAACACAGATTTTAGAATCAGGACCTTAATGCCCACTAATTTGTTAGCATGCTAAATCTGTTAGTTCACCTTAGGAAAAGGACCCCTATATGAGCTGTGAAGTATTAATATCCAAGTCAATATTTGCATGTTACTATAAACATGTCCCAGAATTTCAAAGTATTAAAAAAAAAAAAAAAAAAAAAAACCTACTGTAGATATAACATCAGGGTGTGTAGAAGGAACATAAGAACATAAGAAACGCCTTCACCGAATCAGACCTTTGGTCCATCCAGTCCGGTGACCCGCACATGCGGAGGCCAAGCCAGGTGTTCCCCGATGAAGACCTGTTTTATCCGTATCCATCAATGTGATTTACAAGAAGGTGTGCATCCAACTTGCCCTTGAAACCCAGAATGGTGGTTTCTGTCACAACCTCCTCCGGGAGAGCATTCCAAGTGTCCACCACACGCTGCGTGAAACAGAACTTCCTGGTACAGTGGTGCCTCACACAATGAACTTAATTCGTTCCAGGAGCAAGTTTGTTATGCGAAAAGTTCGTTATGTGAAACGCGTTTTCCCATAACAATACATGTTAAAAAAAATAATTCGTTCTGCAGCATAAAATATGCTAAGATGACATAAAAAAGATAAATTTGTCAAAATGGTGAAAATGGTGGTCTTGCTGAGGCCAAACTCTTTGACGAGGTCACACTGTTTTACCCCACATTCACTCCTTCTAATTATTTCCCGTTTCATTTCAACAGAAATCACCTTCCTGCTTTTTTTAGAAGCCATGATATATAAAAAATATTGAGTTTATCTTAAAAGGACGACTGTATACAGTGAGAGAGGGCAGTTAAGTGCAGTGACTAACGACTGCCTGCAGTGCCTGTGCGGAAGGATGCAATACATCGGCAGCTCGGGCGACTTCGTTGTGTGAAACGAAGTTCGTTGTGTGAAACGAAGTTCGTTGTGTGAAGTTCGTTGTGTGAAATGAAGTTCGTTGTGTGAATCAAGACATGAAGTTCGTTGTGTGCAGCGTTCGTTGTGCGAGGCGTTCGTTATGCGAGGCACCACTGTATTTGTCCTGAGCCTGTCGCCTCAGAAGCTTAAAAGGCACTTTCACAGTGCTCTTAGCACTTTCGGTCACAGGGACAAAAACCTTGTGCATTCAAACACCAATTATTCAAAATTATATTTTAAGAAAAAAAATGTTATATACTGTATATGCAGAAAATCTTAGTTTTGGTGTTCGATCCCCCATCATTCAATCTGATGGTAGCCAGCATTTTGTAATGTCAGTGCCACTGCATCAGGGAAATATGGGAATAAATAGCACACAGAAGCTCAATCCAAAACTATGAACACTCAATACAGGCAGTCCCTTGAGTTACAGACACTCGACTTAAGTACAACTTGTACTTAAAAATGCGGTTGCGGCTTCACTTGATTTCACTGAGCAGTATTTCCAGTGGCATAGACTGCTACACTTCTCCTGTAGTAGATTCAGGAATGATGCATGGATACATTAAGAACAGAGTATGGTTGTGCATGCTGTACCTTAGAGGGAACATTGGTAGGGACAGTCGGCCCTTTTGTCAGCTGGGAGCAGAGGTAAGCAACAAGAATCTTAAAATCTACAAGCTCTAAGTTACATACAAATCCGACTTAAGAACAGCTTTAAAAATATAATTTGTTCTTAACCCAGGTCCTGCCTGTATAGAAATAATGAAGCTATTGTGACATCACTGATGAGACTGGCTCTTAGGCATTGGTGGAATGAGGCATTATAGTATCACAATATGAGCTCTGGAATGTTGCTACTTTATGGGCTTCTGCCAGGCATTTGTGACCTGGGTTTGCCACTGTTGGAAACAGGATACTGTCTCAGTATGGCAACTCTTTTGTTGCGGCTTCATTTCATTTCACTGAGCAGTATTTCCAGTGGCATAAACTCCTACACCTCTCCTGTAGCAGATTAAAGAATGATGCATGGCCACATTAAGAGCAGTGTGTGGTTGTGTATGCTGTACCTTAGAGCAGTGATTCCCAACCCTGTCCTGGAGGAACACCAGGCCAATCGGGTTTTCAGGCTAGCCCTAATGAATATGCATGAGAGAGATTTGCATATGATGGAAGTGATAGGCATGCAAATTTGCTTCATGCATATTCATTAGGGCTAGCCTGAAAACCCAATTGGCCTGGTGTTCCTCCAGGACAGGGTTGGGAACCACTGCCTTAGAGGGACCACTGGTAGGGACAGCAAAGGTAAGCAGCAAGAATCTTAAAATCTACAAGTTTTGAACTACATACAAATCTGACTTAAGAACAGCTTTAAAAACGTAACTTGCTTTCTGCCTGTATCTGAAATGCCATTATACATAGGTATACAGCACATTTATGTTGCTGAATTCATCCTGTTGATTGTTTAGATCAGGAGTAGGGAACTCCGGTCCTCGAGAGCCGTATTCCAGTCGGGTTTTCAGGATTTCCCCAATGAATATGCATGAGATTTATTTGCATGCACTGCTTTCAATGCGTATTCATTGGGGAAATCCTGAAAACCCGACTGGAATACAGCTCTCGAGGACCGAAGTTCCCTACCCCTGGTTTAGATGTTGAAGTTTGTAAAAGGGATGCTACTTTACTACTACTACTACTAGTGCATCTAGCATTTTATAACAGGCTCCATGCTGGAAGATTTTCTTCTAAAATACTAGATGAATTTGATTTATTTTGACTTAGATGTCCTAATTCACATTTATAATCCACATTTATAAATCCACTTCTGTATGGGTATATCTCAGTTCTGCCCCAAGTTTACCCAAGCTTTGCCCCCCTCAAGGAATGTCTTAATTAATATTGTGTAAGGTATAACATGTATGTATTGGTAGCGCATACTTTTTATGAATAAATATACCCTTTCACAATGCTATATACCACCATTTTTGCATGTACTATATTTTACAAAAATGGGCTTGCAAAATTACCCTCTCTGGATCATCAAGCTGAGAGAATTGAGGAAAAACAGACAACTATTACCTACAGCCATTTCCTACTTCAGTTATGGAACCGACTACCCACACAGAGCAGGTCACTAGACTCACTAATGACTTTCCACAGAGCAGTAAAGACCTTCCTCTTCCGCCAATCGAGCCCCTCAATACACTTCTCCTAGTACTCTTCGCTATGACCAGTCTGGTCTCTAGAATAAGCTCTGTTATTGTCTACTGTAACCTATTTGTTGTCATGACTAGTCTGTTTTCAAACAATTGTGAATGTCTACTTGTAACCCGTTCTGAGCTTCTGGGAGAACGGGATAGAAATTGAAATAAATAAATAAATAAATAATGAAGGAAAATACACTATGAATAGGATAAGACTTCTTTCTTTCTTTATTTAAAAACTTATATACTGCTTTAAACCAAAGTAGTGTACAATCCATAGGCGTCAGAACAGGGAAGGTCACAGGGACTATGGCCTTCCCAAAAATTATTGGTCACTTTTTTTTTTGGGGGGGGGGGGGCCACCCACTCACCCTTCTCCCAGTGGTGTTGCTTAAATCATAGAGCAGCCACCGCACAACCACCGTGTAGCGTCAGACAGCAGGCCTGCCCTGGAGCCCTTCATTTTACTTCTGGGGGCAGACCTGCTCGTGGGTGCTGCGCGGCAGCTGCTGAAGATTTAACTAAAGTGCTGTGAGGAGGTGGGTGGGGGACTCGGGAACTGTTTAGAGTTCATGTGCCAGGGCAGAGCTCCTGGACCCCCGAAAACAAAGCAGCATTCGGCTGCCTATGGTACAATCGACATACAAAATACATCAAGCAATCAACTCTTCCAGAACCTAATGCATTGAATACCTCAATTTCACTTAAAAGCTGAAACATACAAATACGTCTTCAAATTAAAAAAAAACAACACATCCTTGGGCTTATATAAGCGCATTTGCCTAACCAAATCATTCCACAGCTTGACACCCATGTCGGAGAACATTGACAACCCTATACACATATGTGATTAGTGTTTACACTGTCAGTGGTCAGTCTCATTGCATTTTCTGACCTTAACTCTCTAGCCGGATAGTACTGTTTCAACATGTCCTGCAACCACTCTGGGGCCCCTATGATACAAAGTCTGATGCACAATAGACAGAACCTTGAATTACACCCTTTGCCATAAAGAACTTTCAGTTCTATGTAAGAAATCCGTTTGAAAGACTAAAATATCTAGGAAAGTATTAATTTGTCCTCCAATAAGCCTATAGAAACTTTTAGCATCATGAAGAATCTACTTCACTTGGGTCATCCTACTGGTCAAATGGATGATTCACTTATCCATTGAGACATATACTATGTCTTTTCTTCAGAGAAGATAACCATTATCTGTGAAGGGCTGAAATTGAAGCTATCAGATTTACCTACTGATATGCAGACTCGGGAACCTATGTGGCTTTCTGGGATTGGTTTCATTACTTAGTTGCTTAGAAAGAGACGGGGAACATTTAAATTGCTACTCTGTCAACAACTTGTAAATTGGATCCATGTCCTTCCTCTGTGATTCAGTCTAGAAGGGTTGGCTTGAGTTTAGTGTTTCCAAAACGTAAATGCAGCATTTGACCAGGATGCATTTCCCACCAGCTTCTAAACTGCTGTTACACATCCTCGCTTGAGGAAATCAACTCATGATTCAACTCATCATAATTGTCAACTGGGAGTTACACAGGCACAAGTTTAAGGGGCTTTGAGTTGCAGGAATAAGAATAGAAACTTAATACTGATCATCACTGGCTATATTTATTTACTCATTCAGTTTTCTATACCATTCGCCCAGGGAAGCTTATGAATTTATTCAGGTACTCAAGCATTTTTCCCTGTCTGTACTGGTGGGCTCACAATCTATCTAATGTCCCTGGAGCAATGGGGGGATTAAGTGACTTGTATCACCAAAAAAATCTTATATACAGAGATGAGAAAGAAAATCAAAATCTACATCCTATAACTTTCTCACAATACTCAAAAATTGATTGAATTGCACCACAATTTCATTGGAAGTTTTAAGCGCTTCAAAACTTATTAAAATAATAATAAATGATAAGGGGAGAGCCTCAGATCCCCGTGCGTGGCTGTTAGTTGCTACCACACTAGATAGGGAAAGAAGTCTTCACCGGCTCTTGTTCCCCTTGAGAAAGTTATAGGACGTAGATAGGGATTAAGTGACTTGCCCAGGGTCACAAGGAGCAGTGTGAGTTTAAACCCACAACTTCAGGGTGCTGAGGCTGTACCTTTAACCACTGTGCCACACTCTCCCCTATATTAGATCCAGACATCCAGTGCCAGGTCCTATCCACTGCCAATGAATATCTGGGAGTTTGGCAGCAGGGGTGGAGAAGGACCTAGTGAGTTTGCATGAGCAGCTCCCTTCCACCCTCCTCAGTATAGCCTGAAGTAATGGACTGATTAAGGGAGGATTATTAAGATATGTGATTTTACTTTTTAGCCCAGTTAGTAGTAACTAGGTATCATTGCATAAAATGGGACCTGTGTTAAACTAGTACAAGTTAATGGTAACATAAAACACCTTAAAGGTTGTTGTAACTACGTTTAGGGGGAAATTCAATGCAGCGTACACAAACTGCATTAGCACTTGCTAAGCACTAAAGACACCCATCTATATAATAAAACCGTAGGCGGCGCATGCGCAGTCTTATCGGCGTGCTTCCATGATCCGTATGTCCGTGGCCGCCAAGACTGCAGCATGCCCCGCGCTTACTACGGCCCCATGCGCAGCTCAGTTCGGCACGGCGGTTTCCCCAGATAGGGGAAGTCGAAAAACTCACTCCCGACGCGCAGCTGAGTTCGGCACGGCGATTTCCCCGGTTTCCCCAGATAGGGGAAGCCGAACTGCTCACTCCCGTCTCAGCGGCCTGCACATCGACGATTCAACCCCCTCCCCCCCCCCCCCGGGGCTGCCTAAAGAAACAAAGTTTCACGGTGCTTGGCCCGCCAAACAATTCCTGCTGTTGCCGAAATTTGCCCCACCGTTCCTTCCCTTCCTCCATCAGGTCAGTTCAACTCCGCCTATTTTAAAAGGAGCTGCTTTGAAATTGGAGCCCTGCCGCCACCGTAACACGTTCCTCTCTGCCAAGGCAGAGGGGAAAGTGCTACGGCAGTGGCAGGCCTCCGATTTCGACGTGGCTCCTTTTAACATTGGTGGATTCACTGCACCTGATGGAGGGAGGGAAGGAAAGGTGGTTGTGCGGCGCGGGAAGGGGGCGGCAAGGGACTAAGTTGGCCGGTAGTGCTGTTTTTCCATGAAGGAGGAACACGTGAAAAGAAAACAAAATAAAGAAAACGTTGGCCCCCGCCGAAGAAGTGGAATGTGGAGGAGGGGCGCGAGGAGCCGGAGAGCTGTATGTAAGTGTGTGCGCGCGCGTGTGTATAGCCAAAGAGGAAGTGCAGCAGGAGCAAGGAGGTGGGGAGAGTGGATTTCCCCTACTTGGATGTCAGTAAAAGCTTTGGTCCTGTGATCCTCGCTCTTTTCCTGGGGCTGGACAGAGGGGGAGCAGGACATAAAGGAGAAGAGCTACTGCTGGACAGGGGGAGGAGGGAATGGGAGGGGTGCTGCTGGACAGGGGGAGATAAAAGGAGAAGGGCTACTGCTATATGGGGGGAGCAGGGAAAGGGGGAGAGGTGTTGCTGGACAGGGAGGAGGTAAAAATAAGGGAGAAGGGCTGCTAGCACCCGTTAATGTAACGGGCTAAACAACTAGTAGGAATATAATGGACATCTTTAGTGTTTAGTGTTTGCTAATCGTTAACATATGCTAATGCCATAAGCACGCAGTAACACAGTTACTGAATCACCTCCTTAGTCTCTCTACTATGGCCTTATCTACCCTGATTGCCCCCTTTACTCCTCAGAGATCTACTAATAGTCTACTGAAAGCTTCTAATGTGACAAGAAAGTTTTTACTATGAGTAGTTTCAAGTTTCAAGGTTATTATGGTTTGATATTTCGCTTACAAATCCTAAGCGGTTTACAAAAACATTGTCTAAAAGTTAGGATAAAATAGGGGGGAACAGATTTAGAGTAGAATAAACAACAGGAAAGACAACATGATACATATGGAGAACTTAGGGATACATCGTTTCATAAAATAAAAAAAATGGCAAACTTCTTTTCAAATTCCCTTTAGCTTTCTTTATTGGTCATTATCATCTAAATTGTCAATGCTTATGTAATTTTCTGCTTTCTTCACTGAATCCTTTTTCCATTTTTGGCTTTAATAGATTTGTTCAAATCACCTTTTAATCAAGGCAGCTGTTGTTTGGTCTTCTGGGATTTGTTGCTGGAGGGTGTGGTAAAAGCAATTAGCACAGCTGGGTTTAAAATATGTTTGGATAAGTTCCTGGACGAAAAGTCCATAAACTGTTATTAAGCAGGAAGAAAAAAGCCCTGCTCATCCATGATTACAAGTAGCATAAACCTTTGGGATTCTAGTAGATACTTCTTAAATGGATTGGTCATTGTACAGAACTAGACACTATACTTGGTGGACCCAGTATGGAAGATCTTATATTTATAAAGAGTATAAACTCCTTTTGATATCAAATATGCAATAAGTTACTATAGAATTACTGTAATTACTATTTATCATGATTCTCAGCTATCCCTTGGAGAAAGCTTCATCCAAGGCTAGACAAATGATGGGTTGTATCCGTAGAAGTTTCGTCAGCCAGAAGCCCGAAGTCATAATGCCTTTGTACAGATCCATGGTGAGACCTCATCTGGAATATTGTGTACAATTCTGGAGGCCACATTATCAAAAAGATGTACTGAGAATTGAGTCAGTTCAACGAATGGCCACCAGGATGGTCTCGGGGCTCAAGAATCTCCTATATGAGGAAAGACTGAATAAATTGCACCTATACTCACTCGAGGAACGTAGAGAGAGGGGGGACATGATTGAGACGTTTAAATATATCACGGGCCATATCGAGGTGGAAGACGATATCTTCTTTCTTAAAGGACTCTCGATCACAAGAGGGCATCTGCTGAAAATCAGGGGCGGGCAATTTCATGGCGACACCAGGAAGTACTTGTTCACCAAAAGGGTGGTCGATCATTGGAATGAACTTCCACTGCAGGTGATTAAGGCCAGCAGCGTGCCAGATTTTTTTAAAAAATAGGATATGCATGTGGGATCTCTAGCGGAGTGAAGCTAAGAGGGTGGGTCATTAGGGTGGGCAGACTTGATGGGCTGTGGCCCTTTTCTGCTTCATTTTCTATGTTTCTATGATTCAAAGCATATTAGTATGTGGGCAGTACATTTACATCCTCAAATACATTTATCTGACCAAAAATGACTCCTGACTCATTAAATTGCTTGCTCAAGGCTATCCACTGATATTCAGTGACACTTAACTCATTAGTGCCATTGAATATTATAACAGACCGCTAGAATCAAGTCAGCTATTTTGTAGATGGTCCAGGGTGGAGATAGCACCTGTGTGGTTAAGTGTCAGTATTCAGCACTTAACTGCTTAAGTTTAGTAGTTAATCATGTTTAAAAGTTAGTCCTACTTTTATTCACTGGACTCCACTGGACTCCCTGGACTCCCACAGCTGTGCCTAAGCTGCCTGGGGCTATTTGTCATCTCTCAGTCTCTGTAGTTCCACCTCCTGGGTTGTGTCCCCCAGACATCATCTTTTTGATGCTGAACCTCTCTTTTATGTCTGTCCACTGTTCCTCAGAATCTGAAGTGCCGTTCCATCTTGGGAGATGTTTCTTTCTTCATGGGTTACCTCCGTGCTAGGTCCAACACTCAATAGCTCTAGCTTTTTGTGAAGTAAGCTTTTTTTTGTGAGTACAGTACAGCGCTTAATGATTCTGGGCTTTTATGCCCATTCAATATCCATGAATAACACCAGTAGCATCTAAAAAAAAGTCCTGTCACTGGCTGAATATCAACCCCTTAATATTCTCTAGGTTTAAATTCAGTTCATTCATAAAGTTAGCCCTACTTTTTAAAATAACTTTTCGAACAACTCACTCCCAAAAAGTTTTGTGAATACTAAATGCATGCAATTATATCCTTAAGATTGCAATAAATAGGGCTGAGTTAATAAATCTGTAAGCATATAGAAAATTCTAATCAGTAAAAAAAAGAAAAAATACTCCTACTTCTGTGGAAAAAAATAATACAAAAAACCTTCAAAACTTTCAAGAAACTAATGTGAAAATATGGAGAAAAACGATTTCAGAACACACTGTCATAGGAAAATGAAGCTCTTAGAAGCCACCATCATCAATCTTAATAAAGCTCCATATACCAAAAAACTTCCCCTGATGCAGGTAATGCAAAACAGGGGCCCTTGTCAGTAATTTGTTTTACTTCCATAAGATGCCTCCAGCTTAGTAGATGCCAGAGCTTTACCTGCTGATTATAAGCTACTCATAAATAATTTTTGAATTGATAACCCCCTTCTTTTACTAAGCCGTTTGGTGGAGGATGGGCTGGGGAGGGCTTCAATGGCTGGGAGGGTGTAGATGGGCTGGAGTAAGTCTTAACAGAGATTTTGGCAGTTGGAACTCAAGCACAGTACCGGGTAAAGCTTTGGATTCTCGCCCAGAAATAGCTAAGAAGAAAAAAAAAAAAAAAATTTAAATTGAATCAGGTTGGGCAGACTGGATGGACCATTCGGGTCTTTATCTGCCGTCATCATCTACTACCGCAGTCCAGAGTACTAAATGCTCTGATGCTCATAGAATTCCATGAGCTTTGGAGCATTGAATGCTCTGGGCCACGGTAGAAACCTCTACCACAGTTTAGTAAAAGAGAGCAAAAGTTTATTATACATGGAGGTTTTTTTAAGACTAATGACGGTGTTTTTTGGTTTTTTTTTTAAGAATTTAGGGACCCTTTAACAAAACTGCGATAAGCACTAACATATGCCTGCTACAAAAAAAAAAATAGTTTACCTTGGGGAGCGCTGAGGCACCCACAGTATTTTGGGGATGTAAATGCACTACCCACATATTAAAAAAATACAATTTACTTTTTAGTTCTGGGTTCTGCTGGGGGCAGAGAATGGGTATGTTTTGCACTAATTGGTTAGTGCATTGGCATTGCCGTGCCTTAACCAATTAGTGCAGGTTTAGCGCATGAGTCCCTACTGCCTACAAACTAGGTGGCAGTCGGGGCTCATGAACTAAGGGCTCTTTTTATCAAGGCGCGCTACGGGGGTTAGCGCGTCGGGCATTTCATCACACGCTAACCCTCGTGGCAGTCTAAAATCCTAAGGCCTCGTCAATGGAGGTATTAGGTACTAGTGCAGCAGGCGGTTTAACGTGCGGTATTCCGTGTGTTAAACCGCTACCGTGTCTTTGTAAAAGGTCCCCTAATGGCCATATCCTAATTGGGAAAAAAAACAACAACAACACATGACCATTAAAAGGAAAAACAGAAAATTCAGCTGTTTTAAACCAATAGTAAAAATGGCATCAGAACATGGAAATGGCCAGCATAAGGGAACACTGAGGCCATATTGCTGTTTGGTAAAAGGGCCCCTTAGTTTTCCTCTACTAATATGCATTGAGGTCTCAAAGTTTTGATTTTTTTTTTTTCCTATGGTTTTTGATTTCAGTAGAAGTTTGGCTATTTGTTTCTCCTTTTTTGCAGATTGGAATTTTCTACATGCAGTATAATTGTTTTCCATCTGTTCCTGTTTATATTTCTTGAGTTAGTGAAATGACATTGGAATCTCATTGACAGACTGATAGAGTCTGGACTTCAAGGAAGTAGTGCTTTTCCCGTTCTTCCATCTGTAGCCAGATCAGCACTCTTCAAATTGGTGATGAATTATATCCCATGTCCTATGCTTAATCCTATTCCTTTATTTATATTTTAAGAAGGAAACATAAAAACTTAGGCATTAAAAAAAAAAAAAAAATCCAACTGGTTTTGATAAACTTTGTCATGTGCGAAGAATAGTGCCTTGTCAAGCTCGGGCTTTTGGAAATGTATACTTCGGAGTAACAAAAAAAGTTCAGAAACAAGTAGGGAGAATATTAAGCTCAATTCAAAACATGCATTTGGTTTTGAATTGCTGCTGAAGCTTATTTTTAACATTTAGCAAGCAAAATATGCTGAGATTGTACTTTATAAGGCTTGCGACGTCTCTTTCTCTGTGGTCAGGGAAAAAAGAAACTTCCTGTGAGCCACCATTATTAATACTGAACTAACCTCCTTGCAAATAGAGCTCCTTGTGCCTGGTGCATTAGGAGTCTGAGTGATATTCCTGGCACACACAGGAACTTCTGGGGGCTTAACATTGCCAGAAACTGTGAAGTCGAAGAAACTGGAAACTCCCTATGAAGTCCATTGTAAAACTCCTTCATGATTCTTAGGGCTCTCCACACCAGTATAACAAGATAAACTCTGTAGATGAAAAGATACAATAATATGTGCTTGTTGTGTTGAAATTATATTTCAGACCTGCTTTCCAGTGATGACTTCCCAAAAGCGAAGTGTGAAAGTTTAGCTGTCAAACTGAAACCAGATATATTTCCTACCAAGTTCTTTTTTTGGGGGAACTAATCAGTAAAACCAAGTTTCTACTGGCAAATCTGGCAAAATATTGATGGGAGTTTGATGAAATTAGTAAAAGATTGCATCTGTGAATTATGGCAATATCAAGCATCAATAAGATTGATACTCTGAAGCTCATGTATTTAACATAGTAACATAGTAACATAGTAGATGACGGCAGATAAAGACCGAATGGTCCATCCAGTCTACCCAACCTGATTCAATTTAAATTTAAAATTTTTTTTTTTTAATTTTTTCTTCTTAGCTATTTCTGGGCAAGAATCCAAAGCTTTACCCGGTACTGTGCTTGGGTTCCAACTGCCGAAATCTCTGTTAAGACTTACTCCAGCCCATATACACCCTCCCAGCCATTGAAGCCCTCCCCTGCCCATCCTCCACCAAACGGCCTTACACAGACACAGACCGTGCAAGTCTGCCCAGTAACTGGCCTAGTTCAATATTTAATATTATTTTCTGATTCTAAATCTTCTGTGTTCATCCCACGCTTCAAAATTTAACACTCTTATAGAAGCAATGTAAACCGCTCCGAATTGACTTCCCAGACATTGGTAGCGATATAGAAGCTTTCAATAGACAATAATACTGACATACATGGGTATGTGTTCAATCATACATGCATAAATGCCAAAAAATCAGACTATTCTGTAAGGGTGCACTGACTTTAGCTAGCTAACACTGATTTTCAACAGTATCTTGTTAAACTAAAACTGCATCTCTGAAATGCCTCAAGCATCATTTAAAGAGAACCAGATACATTTTGATGGGTGACTACAAACTGATGGAGCAAAATTTATGTGGTCAGTCTGTGTGTGCATGTGGCGGAGGGAAGGGGGTGCTCAAATATACAGATGTGTTATGAAGTTACCTACCATATGCTCTAAATAGCAAACCCCTGTGCATACAATAGGGGGGGGGGGGAGGAATTCTATAAGCAGCACTTAAAAATGAGTGCTGAAAAATATTTGGCGCTAAGTGCTATTCTATAAGGGGCACACACACTTTATAAAATTATGGGTAGCGCTGATTCCTACGTCTAACTTTGAGCGCCAGACTTATGCCTGCCAAAGCCTGATGTAAATGCTGGCACCCAAATTAAGCATGCTTACCTAGTATTCTATATCTATGCGTGCAACTTTTTGGAAAGGTTCCTGACATGTCCATGCCCCTCCCATAGTCACGTCCCGCTTTTGGCATATGTGCTATGGGAGTTAGAGGCCCTGCCTTATAGAATTGTGGGCAGCCAGCTATGCATGCACGTTTTAATGAGTGCCAATTAACATCAGTAATTGGTGGTTGGCACCCAATTATTGATGGTTAAGAGTTCATTATCTAATTTGCATGTACATCTCTGCAGCTTGCCCAAATTTGTTCACCATCTATACAGGGATATGTGATTACTGTGTAGAATTCTAAGCTATTCTTTCTTAATAATCTGATTAGAAGCTAAATTCAGCTGTTATATATGAATAAGATACTGCAGAGTATTGCTTTACACATGCTGTGCTGCTTCAGATGTCTGCTCTATAGGTGTGATATAAATACATCGATTCTAGCATTCCTCTGCTTTGATAATCTGGCATTTTCCAAGCCCCAAATTTGCTTTATTGTGTGCAATATATTTTGAGATTAACTAAGGATTTTTCCTTCATTGTTAAATGTGAGCATGGAATCAGATCTCACCATAAAGCAAAATGCTAATGTCTATACTGAAACTGAGTTTATTTCTGTACAGCATGTCAGTACAGTTTTAATAGCTATGATTTGGTCTGCTGAGCTGCAGCAGTAATGGTTAGATGGACTAGGATGAGCATTTTAAGAAAAAGAGAGCTCTGCGGAAAGTAGATGGGGCAGGGAGGGTATTTCTATAGCCAATATGAAACTGGTTGATTGTATCAATTATTCAATCCCAGAGATCTTGCATATTTCCCTATATCACTGAAAAAATTGCAGAATACGACTAGAGATATCTTCACTTGCACCTCTCTCAGCAGGTTGTGTTTCCAAAACAGAGACCTCTGACACGTAGTAGTTGTCTTGTGACAGTATCACTATGGGCAAGTGGCCATGATCTTATTTGAAAGCCTGATCTCTAGCAGTAGTACCAAAGGTGACAACTAGGAGTCAGGTGGCACCATTTTAACAGCAGGAACCAATGGGGCAGGTGAGAGTAGAGATTGTTCCTGTTACCAACATCCTCCTGGTTACTTTGTATGAGCCAGGATTCAGTGGAGAATAAGCTGATCTATCGCTGAGCTGTGGGGATGGAGACAAAAAAAAGGAAAGATGCCAGACCTCTGGGGGAGGGAAGGGAAACGGAAGGGGGGGACAGAGATGGAAGATGGATGGTTAGCACCGAGAAAGAAGAAATGACAAATGGGCGTAAGACCCTGGCAAGCGAGTTATCAGAAGACAAAAAGAAACTAGAACCTGGGACCAACATGATTTGAATAATGACCAGACAACAAAAGGTAGAAAAAATAATTTTATTTTCTATTTTGTGATTACAATATGTCAGATTTGAAATGTGTACCCTGTCAGAACTGGTGTTAGATAGTAAGTGTGACCAAGGACCTAAAAGAGAGGAAAATCCTTTTTTTATTTTGTTTACACCACAGAGCCGGTGTGGGGTTGGAGCGATTGTAATCCCTACTTCTACTAAGACTAAGGGCTCCTTTTACTAAGCTGCGCTAGTGGTTTTAGCAGGCGCTACAATGCCATGCTCGCTAGACGCTAATGCCTCCATAGAGCTGGCGTTAGTTTTTTCTGCGTAGCGCTGGGGTTTGCGTGCGCTAATCTTCAGTGAGCGCTAAAAACGCTACCGCAGCTTAGTAAAAGGAACCCTGAGTATCTTAATAAAGAATTTGGCCTGTGACTTAGCCTGTGCTTTAGATTTTGGCCTCTTATGTGATTGAGTTTGACACCCCTAACCTAGATAGTGCCTTGGTGGTCTGTCAAGATTTTCAGTGGCATTATCTGGATAATGCCACTAAAAATCTGGGTATAGACCCAGTGAATGAGATTTCTCCTGGTAGTAATTATTCCTACCCAGATAAGTTCCCATTGAATATCTGTCCCATCTCATAAATCTTTCCACTTCCATCTTGCACATCCAACCCAACCTTGCCTCCCTCTGACTAAATCCCACACAGGATACATATTCTGAGAATATAAGCCCTAAACCCTAATTTCTTGTTCCTTCACAAATTGCTCTTGCACTATGAAACAACAGGAGAAAATTGACTCGTATGACTCTTCAGAATAACCCACTTGGCATGCACTCACATTTGGGTGTGCAAATCTGGGCATCATATATAGAATCTGAGGATACCTCACTTTAATAAAAGGGTCTCTTACCCCCTCTTCTACGAAACCATGCTAGCAGTTTCTAGCACAGGGAGCCACGCTGAATGGCCCGCTCTGCTCCCGATGCGCAATGAGCATCGAGCAGCGCGGCTCCCTGCGCTAAAAACCGCTAGTGCGGTTTGGTAGAAGAGGGGGTTAGTTTCTTAGAAGAGCTCCAAAATACCATCTAGGTGGGCTTTGATTTTTCTACAAATACAGTACATTCTGCCTCTATGTAGCTCAACGCCAGTGGTTCAATTAAAAAACTGACAAATTTATGTCCAAGTGGGACTTGGTGCTACCTAATGCTGATTTTCCCTCTGCTAATTTAGCTGTTTAGTATTTAAAGATCAAAGGCCATGACCTAGCATTCCCACTGCAATTTGTGTAGAATTATTTGTTTTACAATGTCCTTACTGTTCTGCTGCAGGAACTAGCCTGGGTCTGCTTTCCAGCAGAGCTGATCTCTTCTCCTCCTGGGGGCTGTCAAAGTTCTGTTTTACTAATCTGGGTTACCTCATGTATAACCAGCAACATATTTTGGACCAAACGCATGCCTTATTTTTGCTTGTATTTTTTTTGGCATGTTGAAAACACTATTTATCATTTACTTTTCTTTTTTTTCTCTCGTTAATAAAATGAATACTTTAAAATCAAAATGAATAAAAGAAGACAATCGTATATAGCTATTATTAATAAATAGTAAAGGTTATGCAACAAGAAAGGTCCAAGATCCATGAGAGCAATACTAAAGCATGTTAATATATTTATTATATGTTGAATACAATAAAAACTGTGTGGTGTGGAAGTTATGCAATGGTGAAAATCTTCACTATGCTAAGAGATTTATCAGAGAAGTGGAAAACAGGGATTTCCAGCATTGAATTAAATGGCAAAAAAAAATATTGGGTACTGGGCTATACAAGAAGCCCAGACCAACAGACTTTCCCATTAAAATTCAAATTGGTGACCAATGGACTTTCCTGCCTTATTCATTTCAAGCCTCAGCCAATCGAGTTTGAGGACCTACTATATATAAAGGCAAACTGCAGACCTCACAGCATACCCTGAAGAAAGCCACAGCATGATGGCTGAAATGTCAGATCTACCTGACCAGTCGAGGTGAGACCTGGCAAACTGCAACAAGCTACATGAGATTGTTGAAAAATCTGAAGCAATTAGCGACAATCTTTTTCTGAAGAAATGTATCAAAATGTTATTTCTATCTTCACTGCTTGTCACCTTTAAGGCATATATGAGTAAGATAGGAGCTTTGGATTATTTAGCCACTCTTACAATCCATTATACTTATTCACGTGTTCTCCACTCTGCAAATAATTATCAGATGTTCTTCCCAGGCCCCAAACAAGCACCGTTCAGAATTCAGTGCAGACACAGGCAGTAGAGAAGGAAGTGAACCACTGCACAACAGGTCAATTCCTCCTCATGTGCTGGCTTATGCGAACCATGATCTCGCAAATGCAGAATTCCATCAGGAGTAATGATTGTATAATACTGTATAATGCTAAATAAAAAATTAAAAAAGAAAGAAAAATCTAAAGTTGATCCATAGGAATCCACTGTGTGCTTCTTCAAGATTTATACTAGATATCACTAATTTCGGTCTGGCTACTAAAGTTGTTGAGAAGATTATTTTGGCCTAGCTTGAAGATCATGTTTCTGAGTTGGGGTATCTAAACCTGATGCAATCATGATTTAGAGTGGGACATAGCATGGAAACATATTATTAGTAAGATTTCTAAATGATGTACAATTAAAGTTAGATAAGGGAAAGATGGCTTTGGCAGTATCATTGAATTTGACCTCTGCGTTTGAGATTTTGTTGACATACTTGTCTGCCGTAGATTTGAGAGACCGGGTAAAGGATTGATTTATTTCTTACTAAAGTGATCGTACTTATTTTGTCCTAGAGTTAGAGAAAGCTCCATGGTACATCAGTTTCAGAGTGGGTGTTCTATAAGACTCAGGATTGTTGCCATTATTATTTACTGTAAATACTCAAATACAGGATGAGATTTTTGGGCTATAAAATGTCCCAAAAATGGGGGTCTCATCCTATATTTGGGTTATCACCCGATCCCCCCTCCCGGTCTTGATGTGGGCCTCTGATTGGGCGGGACAGGAAGGATCCCTCCCGTCTCCCGTCCACCTCCCGGTACACCTCCTTCTGGGCTCGGGGCTCGTGGTGCACAGGCACGCAGGAGTGAGCTTCTTGAGGTCCTGCCAGGCCCTGCGCCGCTTCTGAAGGGCTAGCGCCAGGTCCCACGAGTCCCACGAAAACTGTCAGCAGCCATTCAGCAACCGGCACAGGGCCAGATGGGAGCTCGAGAAGCTCACTCCTGTGTGCCTGTGCGCCCCGAACCCTGAGCCCAGAAGAAGGTACACCCAGCGCAGGATTAATTCATCGAGGGCCCCTAGGCACACAAGTACACTGGGCCCCCTGCTCCGCCCTACCCCACCATGCGCCCATGTGGAAACAGGAAGCTGCATCAGAGGGATGCTTTGGGCAAGCAGCACCGCTTGCACAATTACAGTTCCCATTGCCTTTCTTACTCATGTTGCTTGCTTGTCTTATTTTCTATCGATGGGGGGGGGCTGCGTTGCTGATCGGGGTGGGGCCCGCGTTGCCGATCGGGAAGGGGCCTGCATTGTCAATCGATGCTGGAGGGGCCCATCGCCATTTGGAAAACACAATGTTGATGCCCTCCTTCATCGGGCCCCCCCTGACCATTTTGGGCCCTAGGCACGTGCCTACTTGGCCTATTAGTTAATCCTGCCCTGGGTGCACCGCTGGACAACCAGGGATAGTAGATAAAGTATGCGGGGGGTAAAAATAAATTACGGGACAGGAGACAGGAGACAGGAGGAATCTCTCCTGGCCTGGCCTACCACTTGCCAAGCAGAGATGGAAGAGAAGGTGGGACAGGGTGCAGTACAGAGGCAAGTAGTGAGGGGGGCTGGCTGCATAGCCTGGCAGGGAGGGGGGCTGGCTGCATAGCCTGGTAGGGCAGGGAGGGAAAGGGGCTGGCTGCAGAGACTGGCAGGGGAGGGCATGAGGGAGAGGACACGGTGCAGATCCTGGCAGGGCATGGCACTTGAATATAAGCCCTCATCTTATATTCGAATCAACCATTTTTCCTCCTTTAGGGGGAAATTGGGGTCTCGACTTATATTCGGATCGACTTATATTTGAGTATATACAGTAATATCTACTTGACTCCTTTGACTCATCTAGTTCAAAAATTTGCTTTAGGGATTTATGTATATGCAGATGATATTTTATTGGTGCCCTTTTGTGACCCTTGAATCCTGACCTTTCAGTTATTCAGGCTTGCTTGACTGCAGTTGTTTTGTGATTGAAACAACATAAAATGATGCTGAACCTGGTAAAAACAAAGGCACCCTGGTTGTCACATCCAACCTTTCTTCCAGAGATTTTGAGAGGACAGGTTCATCTTTGTGACAGTTTTCATTATATGGGAGTTGTGTTAGACTCTTATTTGTGTTTCAAGGCACATTATTTCTTATGCAGTAAGCAATGTTTTTTATGTATTGCGGCTTTTAAGGGTTTCCAGTATAAAATGCAGTGTTCATACTGTTAGGGGGTTGTTTAAAATACAATAACGTTTCTCCAGTCTACATGCAATATCATTGCCTCTGGAGTTTGTGCCGTTATATAAGTGCTTAGTTTTAACGCATAGGGAACTCTATGGAAATCAGTCCCCCCTAACTAGCAAAATTGATTGTCCCTTATGAACCTATATGAGTCCTACATTCAGGGGGGTACCTTATTGCTAGTTCTTGCCTCTGCTAAGGAAGTATACAAAATGTATACCACATTATTCCACCGGAGAAGTGTAACACATTACACAGGCCTCAGAATCGGAGCCTACGCACAGCTGCCCAATCACAACCGAAAAGTCAGCGTAGTTATGCTCCTAAATGCTCCAGTCATCGGCCAAGGACTAAAAGTAAAAATTCAACTACCTTATTTTAACTTTATTGTTATTTTAACTTTATTATTCTTTTTAATTTTCTTTAATTTTTAATTTAATTTAAACCCTTTAAAAACTTGCTAGTGTGCATTTGCACTTATCCGGTATATTGAAAAGGTGACAAAAAAAAAAGAAATCACTTATCTTATGCTTGGTTGAGAAATCTCTATATTAATCTTTCAACATGTCGTGCTGCTTTCTACAAATGCCGACGCAGCCAGCGTTTCGCGGATTCTCTTCCTGTCCACTGCTTCAGGGCCAGCACCAAGGCATCAAAACTAAATTTCCTCCGTCAACGATTTCTAAGGAAGCTCATTTGCCTTCCATGAGGGAGATGGATTTCTTTTGGAGGGCACCTGGTTTGTAGAATGCACTCCCACTGGAGCTCCTTATGGAGTCCTCTTTGAAGGAGTTAAAATCAAAATTAAAACTTCATATTTTTCTTCCAGGCCTTTGTAGAATCAGGTCATTTAGCTTAGTCAGTCTATTTGGCTTTGTTGGTGATATTATTGAAATTTAAACTATTTTTAGTGTGGAACTATTTTTAGTGTGATATATAATTGTGTTGTATGGAAGTAGTATGTAAGATTTCTTGAGTGACTGTTCTTTCCTGTTTTTTATATGGCATTCTTTAGTTTATCTGTGATAATATATTTTATTAATGTACACCACCCTGACACTTGTTTGAAGGGTTGTATATCAAGAAATTAAACTATTAAACTACCATTCTGTGGATCTACTTCATATTTCCTTCACATCCTTAAAGCCAAAAAAATGAATTTCCAGTTCTACTTGAATCAAACTGAAAAGAGTTAAGGTCAAGTCTGACAGCAATTCTCTGCATGCCGATAAGAGCTGAGCGTAGAAAAACTGATTCCAGAGGGAAGGAGGGCAGAATGGATTACTGTGTCAAATACTTCTGCAATTTCTAATATTGAAACAGACCTTGCAAAGTGTGTTTTATGGATGAATAAGAAGGGTGTCCATGTAGGAGGGTGACTTCTGTCAGAGCTGACAGAAGACAGACTACAAGAGGTCATATAAGGGGGAAATGATGAGAATCGTGTAAAGCTCTTGTCTTAAAAGGTATTTGAAATAGACTACATAGAAATGAATGTACATAAATTGGTGCCTAGTTAAGTGGGATTGGGTGATGTCAAGGTCTGGGAACTTTAGGGTCAAAGAAATATTTTAAAATCTCTAAGGATGCTGGAAAATTCATTATGACAATTCTATAAACTGGATGCTAATATTTACATACCCATTATAGGGGAAATTCTATAAATGTCACCAATGTTGAGCACTATAAAGATCAAAGCTAAACTGATATTCTATAAAGAGCACCTGACCTTTACTGTATAGAATACCTGATATTTAATATATCTAAATAGAGAGAATAAGAACATAACAACATAAGAATAGCCTTACTGGGTCAGACCAGTGGTCCATCAAGTCCCTAGTACCTGACCAAAACCCAACATTCCAGAATCTCAAAGAATAGCAAGATTCCAGAACCCCAATTAGTGTCAGAGAGCGAACCATCGGCTCAGTTGTGATGATGTGATGTGTGTATACTGTACGTACTTGTATTTCAAGACCTTGCTTGTATATCAAGTTAAAATTTAATAAAATGTTTTGCTTGTCTTGCAAAACCCTTGCAACCCAAGGTTTTACTGTATTTTTAAATCCCTCATATACTTATATATTTAAGTTAGGCTGCTTTTATTGTTCATAGTTATAACTGAGAGTCTCCTGGCTGTTTAAATCGCTTATCCCGGGCTGTAATTGGATATCTCCAGTTAGGCCCTGATTCTATAAAGAGCGCCTAAAGGGCACCTAAGTCTCACCTAACAGTGAGTGGGACTTAGGCATCCAAACTAAGGGCTAGATTCACTAATCAAACCAATCATGTACCAATTGATTTGCGCTCACTTTCTGACTACGGCTCGATTCACTAACCTTCCTCCAGACCCCATCCGCACCTGATCCGATCTGCGCATGCAAATGAGATTGTGATGTCATAATGCCTCAATCCACAGTGCCTCAGAGCCAACCTCTTCAGTGATGTTACAATGAATGGCTTAATTGTCCTATACTTGGCTCACGTAAGTATATAAGAATAGCCATAAAGGATCAGACCAATGGTTCATCTAGCCTGGTAGCCCGTCCTCATAGTGGCCAATCCAGGTCTCTAGTACCTGGCCAAAACCCAAAGAGCAACATTTCATG
The DNA here is from genome assembly GCF_902459505.1 of Geotrypetes seraphini. Taxonomy (NCBI): domain Eukaryota; kingdom Metazoa; phylum Chordata; class Amphibia; order Gymnophiona; family Dermophiidae; genus Geotrypetes; species Geotrypetes seraphini. Next base: position 142,407,281 of record NC_047092.1, on the reverse strand, counting down.
CTATCGATCCAGGTCAAGCAGTGGCTTTCCCCATGTCTTTCTCAATAACAGACTATGGACTTTTCCTCCAGGAAATTGTCCAAATTTTTCTTAAAACCAGCTATGCTATCCACTCTTACCACATCCTCTGGCAATGCGTTCCAGAGCTTAACTATTCTCTGAGTGAAAAATATTTCCTCCTATTGGTTTTAAAAGTATTTTCCTGTAACTTCATCCACATGAATCCACAATACAATAACTCTCTATGATCAAAGAATATTTCACCATCAGAGGAATAACGTGGAAACTCAATTTTATAGAATACTGGCATAGTGCGCAGATTACGCCTAAGTTGGTTATTGGATTTACAGCTGATAGAAACAGGTGTAAGTCTAGCACCCAAAGTTTGGCATAGCTTGGCAAAATTCTATAACTTTTGGGAATTCTCATTACCTGCACATGCTCCTCCCATGGCCACACCACTTTTTGGATTGTGTGCAGAAGTTAGGCGCCAGGTTATAGAACAGTGCACAGGAGAGATCCACATAGAACTTCAATCAGGCATCAATTAACACCAATTAAGTAGCCAGGGGTGCCTATTACCTAATTAAGTTGGCTCCATTGGCCCCTATCCCCTCTATCGTCAACTTCCTGTTCGAGGGCAGAGGACTGGTAGAGCTGATGGCCACATACATGTGGACTGCAGCTCCACACTTATCAGCTCTACCAGTCCTCTGCCTTGAAACAGGAAGTTGATGATAGAGGGGATAGAGGCCAATGGAGCCAACTTAATTAGGTAATAGTCTCCTACCATTTGGCTTTGGGGCACCTAAATAGAGGTGCTTACTTATAGAATTGCCTCCAATGAGGGTAGTTTTATAAAGAGAACCAATATTTAGGCTCTTTCAGGGCACTTATGTGGATCCTACTTTCCTTTATAGACTGTCATTGTTATTGAGTATATGGTATGCGCAGATATGGGTTTGGTGCGAGCACTTACAAAGTGGTGAATCGCGGCAGGAGCGACCTTTCTTAGCTCCTGCTCATGCAGAGCTGCTAGCTAATTGTCTGCTGTGAGTTGTCATGGTCCCGCAAGAAGTTGCTGCAGCCAATTAGCTAGCAGCTCTGCACAGGCAGAAGCAAAGGAAGATCTTCCTACTGTGATTTACTGCTGGACCACTAGGGAAACTAAAGGTATGCGGGAGAGGGGGAGGGAGATAATAATTAAAATCGGCTGGGACAGGAGGCAATAGGGTCTCTCCTGTCCCGGTTACTGCTGGACTACCAGGTCTCACGGCAGGTCTGGCAGAGGCATCAGGAGGGAAGGGGAAAGGCTACAGAACCTGGCAGGGAGGGAGAGAGGCTGGGTGCAGAGACTGGCAGGGCAGGGGAAGGTGCGAGTGAGGGGGCTGGATGCTGAGTAGCAAGGGGGGGAACAGGGTGCAGAGCCTGGCAGGGCAGGGAAGGCAAGGCACTGCACTTGAATATTAACACCCCCCTGGTTTATATTTGAATCAACATTTTTTCCTCCTTTTTGGGGGAAAAAGGTTACGATTTTGGGGTTCAAAAGGGATTAGATTGGACGAATTCCTGAAGGAAAGGGGAATTGAGGGGTATGGTTAGAGGAATACTATACAAGGCAAAATGTTGTATGTAAATGATCACTAACAGGTCTTTGACCTGGAGGGCCGCCGCGGGAGCACGATGGACCTATGATTCAGCAGAAGCGATACTTATGTTCTTATGTTCTTACCTCAGTTTATATTCAGGTCGGTTTATATTTGAGTATACTGTGTACGGTACAAAAAATATACAACGCAAAAAAAAAATCACATGATCCTCTGTCATAATGAAACATCAGAGCCATATTTCATCTTACAAAATAAATGATGTTTCAGCATTTTCTTAAAATTACATATTGTAGGTCATTTGGCTATCTAATATAAACTAGTAATTTATTCCATTCAATTGGATCTGCACACCAGAACACACTAGCTCTATTTCCAAATGCAATTTTTTCTGAGTTGGAAAACCAAATCCAAATGTCCTGCAGAGCGTAGTGCCCAAGAGGGCATATACGGTAACACACAATTCGGCAAATATTTTGGTGCTAATCGATGCATACTCAAATAGACTATTAGTAACTTGTATTGAACTCTGTACTCCATCATCAACCAATATAGAATGATATAGTATGAGAAAACATGATAATTTTTACTCATTCCAAACAAAGCACGAATATTAATGGAATTTGGGGTAACTTGTAGCGCATGTACTGTATTGTACAGGATGGCATCCCTTAAAAGACAATATTATAGTAATCCATGCTAGATAATACCATAGCTTGAAGAACCTGTTTGTAATCATTGCCTGAAAGATATTACCTAAGATTACTTAATATCCATAACTTAAAATAGGGTTTTCTTATCACAGCCTGATCATGTGGTTTAAATGCTAACTGTGAATCCAAAATTACACCCAGAAAGCAGACTTCTCTAGAGAGATTCATATCCACTCTCAACACATTTACTGGGATTTGGAGATTTAAAACTGGATTTCTTTGTCTTTGGATGTGTGTGTGTGTGTTTAATCATCTGGACTCTCTTCCATTTATCTGTCTTCATATTTTCCCAACTTATCTTTCCATTTGATATTTCCCTTTTTCCTTTCCTTTTCCGTATTCCCTATTCTCTTTTCTCATTACCTTTCTATTCACTTACAGTATACCTAATGTGACCATACGTCATGTTTTGAACGAGACCGTCCCGTTTTTATCTCCCCTGTCTGGTTGTCTCCACCCACAGTTTCGAGATGCAGAAATGTCTCGTTTTCAAAAAGAGTATCCCGAAGCTGTGCCCAAGCCACCGCTGCTGCCTATTTCTCTAAGCCGCCGCTGCACTACAGATCATCTTTGTGCAGCGACTGCAGAAGCCTTCAAACCCCCCTCCCCCCTTCCCAGAGGAAGTTCCAGGCCAGCCTATCGCTGCCTGGCTGGCCCGGAACTTCTTCTCCAACGTCAGAATTGACGTTGGAGGGGGAGGGGAAGCTTGTGCAGTCCCTGCATGAAGATTATCTGTAGTGAGTTAGTCAATGTGTGAATGTAACGTGTTTGGAGCGAGGTCTAGTAGCCAATGGTAGGGAGGGGATGGGTCAACGTTGCTAGGGGTGTGCGTGGTAGAAGCTGGTGAGTGGGAGTTAGTGAAGTCTTTTCCATCCAGTTGGCCACTTGCTGAAGTTGGATTCCCCAAGATAGACATAAGCAGCGTCCTGTGCGCGTACGATGTGGGGAGCGGGCGAATTGGAGTGGCCATGGTCCTGGTGCTGGTACTTGAGAGCGGCCACGCTCTGTGAAAAGGAGACTGCAAAGTGTGTGTTTCCTTCCTGGGAAGATTCTACCAGTCCTTAAAATATGATAAAGTGGAGTTCACAACAACCAGTGTGGAGAAAGCGCTACTAAAATATTGCAAGGAAACAAAAGGAAAGGAAAACAGACTGTGCTATTACATAGAGGCCACCAATGATGCAGCCACTAAAATCACCAATGAGGTATCAAAGCCACTAAGTCACCATATTCCTGTGGAAAAGATCTTTGAGAAACTGAAGAAGATGATAGTGCGGCGATGACTTGGAAAAATAGGTGGCGGCGGCTTTGGGGGAGGGCGGGAGAGAGAAAGAAAGACAGAAAGAAAGAAAGGGGGTCAGGGAGAGAGAAAGAAAGATAGATAGAAAGAAAGAAAGAGAGAAAGAAAGAAAGAGGAAGAAATGAAAGAAAGGATGCACAGTCAGAAGTGCAACCAGAAACTCATGAAATCACCAGACAACAAAGGTAGGAAAAATGATTTTATTTTCAATTTAGTAATCAAAATGTGTCAGTTTTGAGAATTTATATCTGCTGTCTATATTTTGCAGTATGGAGCAACCCAAAAAGCCTCCCTCAAAATCGCCTTTGGGCAGGAGGGCATCTGCACATGCACGGATGCCACGTAATGACATCATATGTGACATCATCACGCCGCATGTGCGCATGCCCTCCTGCCCGACCAGAGCAGGCAGCAGGGGGTAGGGTTAAGGTGGGATTGGGGGCGGGACTGAAAATTAGTAGATGTCCCGTTTTGAGGAAAAAAATAAATGGTCACGTTAAGTATACCTGACTAACACCCTTCCCCCTCTTCTATTATCATTCAGTCTTCCCTGTCCTAACTCTTTACTTGAGGAAAGGAACAAAGAGAACAAGCCTCGGACTGCTATGCAATAAAAAACAAGAAGAGGCACTGGAGATGTCACAGCCAACTGATGGATACAAGTCTTTTATTTGAAGCGAAACACTGAAATTTGCGAACACTGAAACACTGAAAGAACAAAGGCCAGGATTCACTAAGCAAACCTATCATGTACCGATCGGTTTGCGAGCTCTTAGCGAGCAAATTTCCCTCAGGCCCGATTCACTAAAGTGTTTAGCGATCCCTTCCCGATTCGTGCATGCAAATGAGGGAAATGGCATGCAAATTTGGGAGGGCAGTGATTCACTAAACACTTTAGCTAACACCAATTGGGCTTGCCGATCAGAAAAGAAATGACTGCTGAAGACCAGTCACTTCTATCCTGTCCGACTCTCCTGCCTCTTCTGCCTTTTAAAACCATAGGCTCGCAATGCTTTTTAGCCGAGCAAGGCTGTGGTTTTAAATCCACCGCCGACGCTGCCCACCCGGTCTCCGCAAATATGGCAGGAGGGATGCCAACTCCCTCCTGCCATCGTCAAACTGCCATCGGCCCGGCCCACCGCTCCCTGTACTCTTTAAAATTAAGGCAGGAGGATTCCCACACCCTCCTGCCATATCTACAACTACTAACCCCCCTCTCAACAAGTACCTCTAAACCCCCTCCCTCCTCGAACCCCCCAAAAAATTTTACCCGCAGCCGTGTCGAAAATAATTATGACAGGAGGGTTCCCACTCCCTCCTGCCATCGGTTCCACCCAAATACTAAGGTAACGGCAGGAGGGATGCCAATTCCCTGATGCCATCCCCCCAGACACCCCCTCCCCACCCACAATCCACCCCCATACCTTTAACAGAGCAGGATGGGTGCTCAATCCCTCCTACTCCAATGCTTCCTGCGATGAGTCTGAGGCCTTAGGCCATATCTCGGTGCATCGTGTGATGCACGGGGTGGGGCCTAAGGCCCTGATTGGCTGAGGCACCTCGGGCTCCTCCCACTGTAATTCTATAATCTTAGCTCTTAAATGGTAAGCACTGGTTGTAACCTTAGCAAAATTCTGCGGATCCAATATTCAGCCAGTAGCAATTAGTGTTTTGCTGACCACTGTTTTAAACCTGGAACTTCAATACCAAATCGTGTCTGGGCTTTGGCGTTAAGCCCCTATTCTATAAACAGTGCCTTGTTAGGCGCCTAACTTAAGATAAAATAATGTAGCTAGAAGACAGTGCATAGAACCCAAATAAAGAGTGGTGGTATGACTTGTCACTCAGTTGGTCGTCTTTAAAATAGTATACAAGTCATATCATCACTCTTTATTTGGGTTCTATGCACTGTCTCCTAGCTACATTATTTTATCTTACATAGTTTTATCTTGCAATGGTTTAAAGTTCATATTTATTGTTTTTCGCATCTCTTATTATTCTTGTTTTAATATGTGCTGTGTCTTTTAGGGTATACATCAGTTGCAGACTGCTAATGCATAACTGTTTAAATGCAATATTCTGCACTTAAACAGCCATGAGATGCTACATAAAGATAGGACTGCCATTTATATGGTCCTATTTATGTGGTTATCCTGGCCAGTTAAGTACTGATTATCAGCACTTAACTGGCCAAGGGTTGACTCCATTTCTGGAACACCCTCAAAGTAGCGCCTAGTGCCTAACTTAATTGTCAAAATACACTTAATAGTCTCAATATTTGGTTTAAAAAAAATTAATTGTAGGCTTCATAAATAATCCTCTTGCTGTGAGCTGCATTGATTCCCTGTTGTAGAATGCGAGATACAAGAAGGTGTATTGTATTGTACTGTACATGTGATACGCAGCAAAGAATCTTTCATGGTAAGAATCAAACACTATTTTTCATATGTGTATGATCCAGTGAGGAGGGCCACTTATTGAGTTCAGTTGCAATAAATTGCCAAATCTCATAAGGTCCATGAAATAAGGAGTGATCAATGCCAAGTTTCACTTATGTTATCTTAATATTTGATATACCACCTAGTGTAATAACAAAGGGGTCCTTTTATTAAGGTGCACTAGCTGATTTAGCGTGTGCTAAAGATTATCACGCACTAAAGCCCAGATTCTGTAAACTGCGTCCCTACTGTAGGCAGCTGTAGGCATCCTAATCAGCCAATCGAGACGCACTTTTTTTTTTTTTTAAAGATCCCCAGGCATGCCGGCTATATTGAAGGCGCCTAGGGCAGTCTAGGAAGGCCCGCAAGCCCGCATAAGCTCACCTAAGGCTAGGCGGTAGCCTTAGGCAAACCTAGGCGGCCCTACGTGTCTCCCTAGTAGAGCGGGAGACACTTACAATGTAGGCCTGCATTGTAAGTAGATGCGGCCGCTATACTTAATTGCGGCAAGGGATCTCCCTGCCGCAATTAGTATAGCGGCCGTGGCTGTGGCCGTCAATCTCTCCCTCCTCCTAAATGAACAAAGCAGGAGGGTGCCCAACCCCTCCTGCCAGTAGGCCCCCCACCCACCCCAATGATCACGGCTGGAGGGTGCCCAACCCCTCCTGCCCGATGACCATCCACCCTTTCACGAAGATCGCCGGCAGGAGGGTGGCCGATCCATCCTGCCGGACCCCCCAATGAATCCTTCCATCCCCGAACCCCCCATGTTTTGGTGGGCTCACCGTGACCTATAAGGGACTTGTGATGAGATGTTTATGCGGCACCCTTTTTGTGAAGTTTGCAGTAGTACCCTGTAAGGTGCCCCACAACTCTGTTGCCATGTCTGGGTGTCCAGTCCATTACTTTACTGACCCCGCCCGTGACCAAAAGTTCTTGTTCTAGGAGTTTTTGACTTGGATTAATTTTTGGACGACTTAGCGGTCTGGACGATCAAACAGTTGGACGTAGAAAGACGATTCTCGAAAAAAGAAATATTTTGGATGTATTTTTCGAAAATGGACTTTTAACATGTCCGACTTTGGGCGACTAGCGACTTAGGCGCAAAATGGACTTAGAAGCATTTTTTTATTATGCCCCTCCAAGTATATAAAGCAGTGTTCTTCAACCTTTTTACACCTATGGACCGGCGGAAATAAAATAATTATTTTGTGGACCGGCAAACTACTAAGACTGAAATTTTTTTTAAAAAACCATCGCCGCCCCGTCCCCACGAGCTTGGTCCCACAAACCATCTGATCCCATCCGCACAAGCCTCAAATAGTTATGATTTTATATTGAACATATTTTATTAAAGTATAAAAAGAAACAATATTCTGTACAATTGTCATTTTATAAATACAAATAATACAGGGCAAAGATCAACAAAACCCCTGTCTCCCCTCCCCTTCACATATATCCCCTCTACTATCAAGAAAACTGAATAAGCCAAATTATTACAGAATGCTACACAAATATCATGTAACAGAATACCACAGTCACACATGACAGGAATGGTGTTAGGGGAGTGGAACTAGGGCAACTGCCCCCTGATCAGAGAGAGCCCTAAGCCAGCTGGAAGCTAAAGAAGCACTGCCTGGGCTTTGCACTCCCCGGTTATGTCTAGCAAGATACATATTTCAAATCTGATATATTTGAATCACAAGATAGAAATAAAATTATTTTTTTTCTACCTTTTGTCGTCTCTGGTTTCTGCTTTCATTGCCTTTTCACTCTCTTCCAGCCAGTGTCTGCTGGAAGAGAGTGAAAATAAGAACATAAGAACATAAGAATTGCCACTGCTGGGTTAGACCAGAGGTCCATCATGACCAGAAGTCCGCTCACGTGGCAGCCCTCTGGTCTAAGACCAGCACCCTAGCTGAGACTAGCCCTACCAGCGCACGTTCTTGTTCAGCAGGAACTTGTCTAACTTTGTCTTGAATCCTTGGAGGGTGTTTCCCCCTATAACAGCCTCTGGAAGAGCGTTCCAGCTTTCTACCACAGAACTTCCTTACATTTGTATGGAATCTATCCCCTTTCAACTTTAGAGAGTGCCCTCTCGTTCTCCCTGCCTTGCAGAGGGTGAACAATCTGTCCTTAGCTACTAAGTCTATTCCCTTCAGTACCTTGAATGTTTCTATCATGTCCCCTCTCAATCTCCTCTGCTCAAGGGAGAAGAGGCCCAGTTTCTCTAATCTTTCGCTGTACGGCAACACCTCCAGCCCCTTAACCATTTTAGTTGCTCTTCTCTGGACCCTTTCGAGTAGTACCGTGTCCTTCTTCATGTATGGTGACCAGTGCTGGATGCAGTACTCCAGGTGAGGGTGTACCATGGCCCGGTACAGCGTCATGATAACCTTCTCTGTCTCTTCAGTCCAGCATCTGCCCCTTCCATTCACTGTCTGTCTTTCCCTGCCATCTCTCCTCCTGCCCCTCCCCCCAATTTGGTCTGGCATCCATCATCTTCCTTCTGTTCCCCTCATGGTCTGGCATCTCTGTCCTTCCCTCCCCACTGTGGTTTTTAGCATCTCTCTCTTCTCATTTCCTCCACTCAGATCTGATATCATTCTCTGCTCTCTCTTCCCTTTTCTTCTCTGGTCTTCCTTCTCTATTTTCTGCCTCCATCTAAATTAAATTCTTTCTTACTATTTAGTCCCGTTTCCCTCTTTTCACTGTATCTACACAGAGCTTGTCACCCCTTTCCCTCACCCCTCCATTATCTTACTATTTTCTTCCCCCTTTATTTATCTCCTTCTTCCATCCAGTATGTGTTCTTTCCCCACTTCCATTCAGCATCTGCTCTCCCCTCTCAACTGACATCCATCTGCCTTCTGTTCTCTCTCCCTTCTTCTCACTTCAATCATCTGTCCCCTTCTCTCTATCATCTCCTCCATTCCATCATCTGCCCCTTCTCTCTCTCCCCCCCCCCAACTTCCATCATCTGCCCCTCTTCCCCTCACCTTTGCGGGTCACTTTCTTTCCCCTGAGGGTGGCTCATGTCAGAAGGGAAGCTTTGGCCGAGCAGAACCGCTTGCAAGGAACAGTTGAACTTACTTGATTGATGTCGATGCTGGGGCCCCTTGGCCTTTGAAGGAAAAAAAAAAAGGTGGAAAAATGGGACCTGAAAAGGCGAGAGGAAGGGAAACCTCCAGGACAGCTGCTCTTTGCCCTCCTTCAGCGGCTCAAGAGTCCAGACCAACAGTGGCAGCTCTGTGTACTTTTAACTTCGGCACAGAGCTGCCCCTAATCAATAGTTTAGCGCAGTTTCAAGAGGTAGCCTCGGGGCCTTTGATAGCTGGCCCGGTTCGATGATGCGATGTGGGCCAGCCTAGCAAAGGCCTTGAGGCTGCCTCATGAAACCGCTCTAAACTATTGATTAGGGGCAGCTCTGTGCCGAAGTTAAAAGCACACAGAGCTGCCGCTGCTAGTCTGGAGGTGCGGAGACAAGGCAGGAGGCATACGCGGTGGAAGGCAGGAGTCCCGGCAAAGGCAGAAGTCCCGGCACAGTGACTGCAACAGGAAGTTACAAGTTACAGCCGGCCTTTCGTTGCGGTGGGACCGAATCCTTCTCGGACCGGCAAGATTTTTTTGCTGACCGGCAGTATGTCAAATCCCTTCCTCATTTGTCATTTAATACCAGTCATATGATATTTGGACTCATTCATGTAAATCTATATACAGTATAAATGCCCAGATTCTGTATACTGCGGCCAAAGCTGTACACACAAATTTGTGCACATTGCTGATGTGTCTATGCAACTTAATTGTTTAACAAGCCGATCAGCACCAATAATTGCCAATTAACAAGAAATTATTGGCACAAATTTGCCCTAATTCTATAAAGTGTGCCAAACTCCGGAGGAAATTTATAGAATCGTTCTAAGCACCAACCTTTTTGGTATGATTATTTTTAGACAACACACTGTATTGAATTTACCCCATACTACACAAAATGGTTATTCTTTTTATAAAAATGAGAAACAGTCTAGCAGTAACATTGTGTTTATTTGATTTGACTAACCACTTCCCGCGTTCTACACAGCGAAGCATTGTAAAATAAAGAAAATATTTTGTAAAGGAATGATGAATGCAGATTTCATGGATGGCTTTTTTTTTTCTCAGATAAAGATGTTATTAAAGGAAAAAAACAGACTGTACCTTGCACTTTAGGGGGCAGAACTTGTAAATCAATTTTGTATCTTATTTATACAGTAGCTTTGCTAGAAAGATTTTATAGTTCAGTTTCTTCTGGTTTTGTGCTTGAGTCTACAGTTGTCTTCTTTTTAACCAGTGTTCCATGCGCTCTACTGATTGCAATTTACAATGAATTATATCTCCCCCCCCCCCTCCATACCTGAATGAACAAACATATGATTTCTTGATAATAGAGCTGGAAGATCAGTCAGTTTTGTATTGCACATCGTTGAAATAATACTGTCATAGTAACATAGTAGATGACGGCAGATAAAGACCCGAATGGTCCATCTAGTCTGCCCAACTTGATTCAAAATACTTCACGTTTCCACATGATTATGTGTGTTTATTTTCAGCATATAAAACTTTATCCAAAACTTTAGGAGATGCTGAGTCTGCTTTTATTTTGAAAATAAGAAAGGTTCATCTTTACCAATATAGCAGCCTATGTTTAACTTTTCCTGAATGAGATTGAAATGCAAATAATACTCTAAATATCTCTAAAATTCATTAAGAATTGTTGAATAATATGAGCAACATTAATATAATATAAGTATTTGTTTTGCTCAACAACATTGATGCTTTTTTATCATACCTCATTCCTGGAATTCTATCCTGGAATTCTCTGAGACCTGACACTACCAGATCCACCCACAAACTCAAACTATCTTTTCCCTTGTTAATTGCAGTAAATTAGGGAAATCCCTTTTCTTCAAATTCACTGAGCTTTTGAATAACCTCCCTGCCCCGCTGCTGAACCTAGGCTCATTCCAATTATTCCAAAAGCATCTGAAAACCTAGTTTTTCTCCAAAACGTAAAGCTATCTATTTAAAATGTAAAGCTAGCTATCCTCTTCATAACCTCTAATTTCTTATTATGTCCTTCCCTCATTTATTGAATTTACCTGTAAACCGTGCCAAGCTCTATCTTTATGGCGATGAAGCGGTATACAAACCTAAGATTTAGTTTACTTTTAGCTTAGGATACCTGCCCTCAATTCATAAACCTGGCCTTTACCCCTTGACTTAGCTTGAGATACAATAGAAGTAGCACTCACAATCTCTGGTGGGGGGGGGGGGGTCAGATATTGCACAGAAGTGACATCTAGTGGCCAAATTAAGGATGCCCAATTCAGGTTTCTATAAGAAGTTGTGACCTTATTGTCAGACTGCATAAAACAAGAGGGAACACTTAAATCTCTTTTAGAAACACATTTTTTAGGTTGGCTTTTAATGTTCCTCTGGGGTTAACTGAATAGAATGGCAGACACATATTTTAGAATTGTTTAAATTGATTTTAGTTTGTATGATTATTTACTTGTTTGGTCAGTTAACTTTACTTTTGACTTTGGCATTCTTTTCTATGAATGCATAAATTACAAGCCACTATGACCTATTGCACTAGCAGGATATCAAGTGAACAATAAACATAAACATTATAAATTGGTGAATGACCTATGATAGCTCTGAAAGAAAGATTAGAGTGCCATTACCCAAATGAAGTTGGTACCAATGGAGCTGAAAGCCAATGGAGCTGGAAGAAACTGAGCCAAAATCCATAAACCTTACAGTCAGGGCCCAAGGAGCATCATGATTATTGGCAGATAGCCATCCAAATGACACTTAGGCAGCCGAGAACCATTTCCAGCCAGCTAAGTCCCACTGAATATTTAGGGTAAGTCTATTTGGTGCTGAATATTCATGCCTAACCAGCTATGTTGTGCGATATAGCCAGTTAACTACTAAATCAGAACGTACGCAGGTAGGGCTCAGTTGGGGCGCTGGTCTTTGACCAGGGGGCCACCGCGTGAGCGGACTGCTGGGCACAATGGACCACTGGTCTGACCCAGCAGCGGCAGTTCTTATGTTCTTATGTAACTGCTAATCACAAATATTCAGTGGGAGATAGCTGTCTATAGTTGGTTTAAATGGGCCTTAGGTATCTGGCCAATCGGAGCCCCAGGATGCACTGGGAAGGAGGTCTAAGACTGATTGGACCAGGTGCCTCCTATAGGAGGGGCTTTAGGCATCTGAGCTAATCAGGGCTGTAGGCCCCTCCCCATGCATCCCAGAATGCACTGGGAAGGGGAAGGCCTACCATTCTGGGATGCTGACTGGAGGGTGTAAGCATACCTCCAGCTGGACTTTCAACTACAGAGGTACGGCGGTGGAAGTTGGGAGGTGTCATGGGGGGCTTAGGGGTACAGGGGGACCATAAGTTTGGATGTGTGTGGGAGGGTCTGCAGGGGGGGTTGTTGCTGGTTGGGGGATTGGGAACTACCAGGGGGATGGTGACAGGAGGGAGTGGGCATCCCTCCTGCCTGCTGATTTCTCATGGGTGGGGAAGGGGTAACAAAACAAAGGAGAAAGTTCAACTTTCTCCTGGGGGGGGTCAGTGATTCCGGAAGGAGGGATTGGATATCCTTCCTGCTGGGGAATTTCTTAGGGGTGGCATCGGCGGTTCCAATAGGAGGGGTTTGGGCATCCCTACTGCCAGGGGACTTCACAGGGGAGTTCTCTGCTGCAGCTATACAACTGATCGAAGTAAGGGGATTCCCTTACTGAACAACAAAGTGCCGGGTTCTGAAAAGCCGTCCGGACCCCCAGACATGTCTTCGAAAAGGAGGACATATCCAGGGAAATCTGGATATCTGGTAACCCTAACTATATCTGAATGTAACTCATCTTGAACTACTGCTGAAAAAGGTGTGAGCAAATCCATATCCAAATAATTAAATAATCTTGTACCTCATCCAGTATTTCAGCTCCTGAGTGGGGCCTTTCTCTTTTTGTCCAGTGGCTTTGTACCACACATATGTTTGTCAGCATGGGGGATTAGCCCTTCCCATGATCCCTTTTAAAAAGTAGCCTCTGACCTCTCACTCCAAAAATCTTCTATTAATATTACTCCTTCACCTCCCCAACCTTTTGATCCCCTTCACAAAATGACCTCTTAACAGGAGCATCCCTGGTGGGTAATGAGGGAGAATAACTGGATTCCCTTTTGTTCCCTGATACCCTTAGGCCTAGCAGTAGTATTACAGTATTACCACTAGGGGGGTCAAGCTATCAAATAAAGTTCAAAATGCAGGACTCATTAAAAAAAAAAAAATCTGAAGTACTGTATTTATAATATAGTTTATGAATAATTTCTCTTTACCATTTGACTTTATTTGAAGAAAGTACTGATAATAAAACTGCAAAGACACAAGCAATGATTGTGTGAAGAAGAAACAAAAGTCATGTTAAATTTATACAATCCCTATTTAAGAAAATTGAAACATCTTGCTAGGGAGAAACCTTTTTTTAAGCAAATTAGTAAGGTATTGGTTTCTATGAAATTAGGATTCTGTAGCCATGTTCTCTTCAGTTAGTTATAAGATAAATATCGTCACCACAGGATTAAAACTAATTAAGCCGGCTAAAGGAACTACTGTATAATCAGATCTTAATTCCTGTTTGATTCAGGGTCTAGTACAAAATCCAGATGCATTGCCTTAATAAAGCAGATTTATGTCAAATAGCAAATCCTATTCAGAATTCATTAAACTGGATATAAAACTACAGTTATCCTTCTTGTATCCATAACCTCTCTTAATAGGCAGGCACTGCTATTGCATCAGGGGTGTAAGCAGGTTCTGACACTTACAATACTAGTCACACAGTTTTACTAGGGCTGTATTTCAATTACTTTTTAAAATTGTGATTAATTGAGCAATTAAAAAAATTATCTTGATCAATTGCACAATTATTGGTATTTATTTATAACCCACTACAGCTCCTTAACCCGCCATTGCCCTAGATATAAAATAAGAACCTGCTCATATAATATGTATAATGCTTTGATTGTAACCACAGAAAGGTAATATATCAAATCCCATCTCCCTTCCCTTCCCTAAAGGACTGATAATCTTCCTCCCTGCCTCCTCCCAGATCCAAAATCTCTCTCTCTCTCTCTCTCTCTCTGTTCTTTCTCTCCCTCTCTTCTTCCTTTGGTCTATTTTTCCTCTTTCTTTCCTGGAGTCCATTCTTTCTCTCTTTCTTTTTCTTCCCTTCCGCCCCGGCCCCTCCTATTGGCCAGTTTATTTTATTTTATTTGACAGATCACAAATATATACAAAGGAGTAAAATCTATGCAGTTTACAATGTAAAAGAAAATCCTAGGGCGGGAACTATAACTATAAAACCAGTACAAAAACACAATAAAGCAGGTACATAAGGAACGTACTGGTACATAAGGAAAGAACAGGACATGGGGAAATGATACCATTTATCCAGGATAGTTAGCTAAGGATAAAACAAATGGATGGGTAAATGTTCTTGATTAAAATTCACAAAGTACCATGAAGGTATAGATCAGGTTGCAGCTGGTCAAATATCGGGAAAAGAAGTGCAAATTAGTAAGCTTTTAGTTGAGATTTGAAGTTTGCTGCTGATTGTTCAGTCCTGAGATGAAAAGGGAGAGAATTTCACAGAGTAGGGGCAGCAACAGAGAAACAAGCATTCCTATGGATGTCTATAAGATTCAACTAACATAACATAACTTAACATACCTGGATTGCCTTTTTATGCTGATCATCCTCACTTCTCAGTAAATAACAATAATCATAATAATAGATAGTTTGTGAAGCCACCGGGACAGACAGGAAAAAAGGATTGAGTACCTGAATAAATTCATGTAAACCGTTCTGAGCTCCCCTGGGAGAATGGTATAGAAAATTGAATAAATGATAATACATGTAATAATATTAGAAACACTTATCTAAAAGAAGGAATGCTCAAGAAGTTTTTGTGGAAAGAGCGAAGGCTCCTCTGTGTTGTGCAAGGGAGCAGAAACTTAGCTAAAAAAGATAGTAGTCCAGAAGAGAGAATTTGAAACAAAAGAAAGTTTAACTTAAGTGGAATCCTATATTTCAGGGTTCCCCATTCAGGCTGTGGACCAGAACTGGATCGTGGGTTGTGCCAAACTGGGCGGAACAAATATTTTTATTTTATTTACATTACATACAGTCCCCAGGTTCTGGCCGACTCCCTCCTCCCAGCTGCTCTTCTCTTCACAAAGCCGTGAGCAGCGGCTCTTACACGCTGCTCGCGGCTGACCCAGAAGCCTTCCCTCTAGGCTTCTGGATCAGCCGTAGGTCGTGTGTAGGAACCGCAGCCACAGCTTTATGAAGAGAAATGCGGCAGGAAGAAGGGAGCTGGCCAGAACAGGTAAACACCAGCGGGAAGGAGGCATGAACCTGGGACACAGAATACACTTCTCCCTCCATATTTGCGGTTTCGATTATTCACGGTTTTTAGCTTGCTGGCTCCTCTCCCAAATTACATCAGCTTGCGTAGAGAAATCGTTGATTTCAAGTATTTACAGAAAAAATCGCTGATTCCCAGCACTTTCTTCACCGTGTTTTGCCTCTCCTTCAGGAACAGGCAAGGTCTCCCACCATGTTATTCACGGTTTCACCATATTCATGATAGTTTTTAATATAAAACAGCAAATAACATATGAAAAAGTTATTCACGGTTTTTCTGTATTTGCAGTTCGGTTAATCCCCTATCACAGCGAATATGGAGGGAGAAGTGTAGAAGAAGGGAAGGATGAAGAGGGGCACATTGGAACATTTTGAGCCAATAAGGGACTTCATCCCCTCCCACTGTATCCTAAGATGCATTGGGAGAGAGAAGCTCTGCCATTTGTAGCATACCGCCCTGTAGGCAGAAGGGAGTGAGATTCCCTCCCTACCTTCAGAAGAGCAAACAGCAGGAGTGAGATTCCCTCCTGCTGTTTGCTCTTCTGAAGGTATGGAGGGGTTCCAGGGATGTAGGAGGGGGTCCAGGAATGTTGGGGGATATTGGGGGGTGGAGATGTCAGGGGATTGGGGGGAGGTACAGGATGTCAGGGGGATGTCAGGGATGTCAGGGGGGTATCAGAGGGAGGGGTGTAGGGCTCTACAGCTCAGCTGATCCTGGTAGTAGGAATCCCCATCAACTGAGTCACCAGGAATCCCCGAAACTGGCTCAGCTGATGGGGATTCCTTCTGCCGCGAACAGACAAGGTAGTTGATGGGTGCGTCTACAAAACCCGCTTTTCTATGTTTTTCCTGTGGATGTTTTTATTTTTGAAAATGGGCATAAGAGGTAGATGTCCTAAGAACAAAATTAAGCTATGGAATATTTAGCTGAAGAACATGGTCAAAGCTAATAGTTTTGCTTAGCCAAGATTCTGGAGGGTTACACATAATTATTAACCAGAGAGGATTGGGCTTCCCTACCAGTTATACAAGTGAAAGTGAGCAAATTGTAAATAGCTTTCCTATGAGCTTTTTTGGGTACTTCCAATAAACTCAAGACTTGCCATTTTTAGAAATAAGTTACTGGACTTGATGGAATAGTGGCCTGAACATACTATATGTTATGGATAAATGCCATTACTGAGAGTGTGAATCAGTCCAACAAAGAGTGTGTGAATAAAATGGCTTTCACAGAGCAATTTTCTGAGTTTTTCTGGTATTAGAAAGCCGTAGCTATAACTTCTAAGCAGTATCTAAAAACATTACAATTCTGTATTTTTGCCAAATTGGATGTACGAGTTGGATGCAATAGTTGAGTTCTATATGTCCCTGCTGCATTTGGGCACTCACATGTCAGCTCTATGGCTGGTGTAACTATGGGATCTGACATGTTATCTGCACTGATACCAGTTTATGCAAATATTCTATCATGGAACTTAGGTTATTCTGTGATAGAAGAGGCACCTAGGCTATAAAGACTAGTGATCTTCAGCTTGGAGAAGAGATGGCTGAGGGGAAATATGATAGAGATGCAGGAGGGATGAGGAAGCGAAAGATGTTGTTTATGCAAATATGTCATCCATATTTGCAAGCCTTATTTCCTAAAGGTCATAGTGCAGTTTTAAGATGAGTGTCCTAACTGAGATTGAGGAGGGGTAGAGAGTACCATTGGAAGGGGAAGGAAAGGGTGGGTTTGGGGAAGGAAGGTAGAGGGTATTAAATAGATTCAAACATGTAGTCCTATTGAGGTTTGATGGGGGATGGAGAGTACCTTTGAATGGGGAAGGGAGGGTTTGGGGAGGGATGGTAGAGGGTATTAAATGATTTAAACATGTAGTCATACATAGATTGAGTGGGGTTTGATGGGGGATGAAGGTATTTTCTAGGTTTATATGGGATGCATTTTACTTGATGCCTCATTATTATATTAAAAGCAGAACAAATGGCAATATTTTGAATATCTCAATCAGGAGCTGTATCAAAATATCTGTCTCTAACTCAAAGCTCCAAATGTAATCTTATCACCACTAGTAGTATCCAATATCTCACTATGAGGAGACCTCAGCCCCACCACTTCACCGCTGTAGATCATTCAAAAGCGGAAGAATCACGTGGTGCCTTTCATCATTGGTCTCAACATGTAAATATAGCTTTGTTGTTTAGGTCATTTATAGAGTATAAATAGTATGAAATAGTATAACAAAATATACTTATATTGATAAATATTAATATAAAGCACTTAGCTCAGCCTTAGAACGGGAGTTGTGCCCCAACATGTTTCGCACACATAGCGCTTTGTCAAGGGGCTCCCTAAAATAGAAAAAGGACAGGTGTAAAACCCTTATACAACACTCCCCTCTTTCATACTCAAATGCATCCAATTCTAACTCACACATAACACAAAACTAAATTCTCTTACCGGGGCTGTATCTGTCATCCGACTCCCAAAAATCATGTGAAAGGAAGCTGACGGTGGCGTACAGACCCGGTGTTTAAATAACAGGAAGTTAAGTATAGAAGTACCGCCCCCCTGTACCCAATTGGACCGGAGATCAATCAATCAAACAAGGACACCCATTCTAGTTCCCCATTCAAACCATTGGGTTCCACAGTGTCAAACCTGAAAATGCATCTCTGCTCCTGCTCATTCAACCTTCTAAAATCTTTCCCACCATCCCACCCAGTAACCTTTTCAATGACCCGCCATCTGATGTCTTCAATCCTGTGATGCAGGCATCCCCAATGTTCTACCAAAGGGGCTTGGGCGACCTTGTTGACAATACGAGACTTATGTTCAGTCTGTGCGAAACATGTTGGGGCACAACTCCCGTTCTAAGGCTGAGCTAAGTGCTTTATATTAATATTTATCAATATAAGTATATTTTGTTATACTATTTCATACTATTTATACTCTATAAATGACCTAAACAACAAAGCTATATTTGCATGTTGAGACCAATGATGAAAGGCACCATGTGATTCTTCCCGCTTTTGAATGAACTACAGCGGTGGAGTGGTGGGGCTGAGGTCTCCTCATAGTCATTATTATACTAAGCACCTTAGTGTTGTATGTAATATTTCCACATCTATATGTTCATCATATTATTATATTTGATGTATCATCATTGTTATACAAGTTTTAATGTTGTATTTGTTGGTTTGCATCAATAAAAATTGTTTGAACTTAAAATATCCAGAGTGGAGTGGAATGGGTAGACATGAATTTCTTGTTTCTAAAAATACAAGGACTAGGGGACACGCAGTGAAGCTACAAAGTAGTAAATTTAAAACAAATCAGAGCAAAAAAAAATGTCTTCACTTAACATGTAATTAAACTCTGAAATTTATTGCCAGAGAATGTAGTAAAAGCAGTTAGCTAATCAGGGTTAAAAAAAAAAATGAATTGAAGTTCTTCTTACTAGAAAAGTCCATAAACCATTATTAAGATGAACTTGGGAAATCTGTTGCTTATTCCTTGGATAAGCAGCATAAAATCTATTTTTACTGTTTTTGGGATCTTGCCAGGAACTTGTGACCTGAATTGGCCACTGTTGGAAACAGGATACTGGGCTTGATGGACATTCAGTCTGATCCAGTATGGCAATGCTTATTCTTATGTTCTTACCACATAGCCTCAGGGTAACTAAATGCAGGCACCCAGTTATAGAATTGTCTCCCAAGTTTCTAATGTGTGCTACCAGTTTAGCATGCATTAACATCATTAATACATGTTATTTTACCATAGATCACATTTTATGCAAGAGGGCCTAGTTAGCAATAACTCATGTTAATACGCACTAATGCAAATTGCAAGAAAAGTAGAATGTTTTATGTTCTACATTGGCTTCTTTTTCCTCTAGAAATATTGAAAGTTTTATTAAAGCATCAAGCAGCTCTGGGACAAAGAGGCAAGAATTGGTTAGATCAAGTTTGTGCTTGCACAGTGGAGATGTTGAAACTATGAGAAACCAGTGAATACTCCTGAAAGGATGCAGAGCAAGGCAGGCCAAATGTCACCAGCAAGTGGTCTTTCAATCCAAAACAAAGAAAATGTTTTATGAGTGGAAAAACTAAGTCAAGTGACGTCATCCCAACCACAAGAAGCAATG
Source organism: Geotrypetes seraphini (assembly GCF_902459505.1). Taxonomy (NCBI): domain Eukaryota; kingdom Metazoa; phylum Chordata; class Amphibia; order Gymnophiona; family Dermophiidae; genus Geotrypetes; species Geotrypetes seraphini. The sequence continues at coordinate 142,387,593 of NC_047092.1, read as the reverse complement.
CATTATAAATCCCTTTTATAGAAGGCATATGGAAAATACCAGCACTGATTCCTCTTTTCACTTGATGTCTTTCGGTACTTTCATATTATTTTCTTTCCACCTTGAAAACTATTGGCCATTTTTTCAAAGCAATATCTGTAAATAAGTACACTTCCCCCTCAATTTTTGTGGGGGTTAGGGGCAGAGCCGGCCCGCGAATATTGAAAAAAAGCAAATAACTTTTAGGACCCACCCCCGCCTCCCTCCTTCTTCTCGGACCTCTCCACACCTTACCTGGTGGTCTAGCGGTGAAGTGGGGCAGAAGCGATCATCCTACGCTTCTGCCCTGTGCAGAGCTGTCTATCAAATTGGCTGCCATGAGTTCCCGCGGTAGTCTCGTGAGACCATACGGGCTCACAGCAGTCATTTTTGTGGACGGCTCTGCACGAGACAGGAGCGTAGGATGATTGCTCCTGCCCCGCTTCACCACTAGCCCACCAGGTAAGGTGTGGAGAGGTCTGAGAGGCAGGAGGGAGGTGGGGGTGGTTCTGGGTTTAAAAACTCACAAATAACCGAAGTCGCGAGTTCTAAACCCGTAAATTGGGATACAGAAATCAGATAAATTCCAGATTGCCTTCTTTAAGTTTTACTTTCCATTTTGACTTCCTCTCCTCGCATCTACAGTAGAGTACTTCATTCAGAGAGTCAGGTCTAACTGAATTGTTCTCTTATTAAATCTCTGAAAAAAAAAATACTTATGAACATTTCTTGGAAAATTTATTTTTTAGAACACATTTTCCATTCACATTTTCCATTTATCAAACTGCGCTAGTGGTTTTTAGCATAAGAAATTCTATGAGCGTCAGAGCATTTACCATGTCGGCTTGCACTAAAAACCTCTAGTGCAGCTTGATAAAAGGAACCCTTAATTGATGTTGTAAAGTTACTTTTTACTAAATTGAAAAAAATCTGTAAGAACCAGAGGTATGAAGGAATTACTTAACATAAGAACATAAGAAGATAAGCAATGCCTCTGCTGGGTCAGACCTGAGGTCCATCGGTGCCAGCAGTCTGCTCACGCGGGGGCCCAACAGGTCCAGGACCTGTGCAGTAATCCTCTATCTATATCCCTCTATCCCCTTTTCCAACAGGAAATTGTCCAATCCTTTCTTGAACCCCAGTACCGTATTCTGCCCTATTACGCCCTCTGGAAGCGTATTCCAGGTGTCCACCACACGTTGGGTAAAGAAAAACTTCCTAGCATTCGTTTTGAATCTGTCCCCTTTCAACTTTTCTGAATGCCCTCTTGTTCTTTTATTTTTCGAAAGTTTTCGAATACTTCTTGGATTCTGTTTCCTAAACTGCCTTAGGTGCTTAATATGAATTTTAAAATTCACATGTTATTCTATCATTAATATGTACTAATTACTACAGTAAACAACTACAGGACAATTTAATGTCTTTATATAATATAGGTTCTTATTCTAAAAAGAAAAGTAGGCACCTGGGGCAAATTCTATAAACGGCATCCTACCAGCCAAGTGGGAAGCCCGATAAAAAAACTCTTAAGGAGGGTCGCCTACACTATAGGCATTTTCGTGAGCCTAGGAAGATGCATAGGGTCACTTAAGCTTGCCCAAGACTAGGCATGGGTGTGGTTTCGCCTGGAAGTGGCCTTAAGTGAGCTTAGGAGGCCCTAGCTGTCTCTAGGGCCATGCTAGGTGCCTGAAATGTAGGCCAGAAAAATGCTGGTTTACATTTTAAATAGACATGGCTGCTGAGCCAATCGTGGCAAGGGAACCGCCCTGCCGTGATCAGTTTGGTGGCTGCAGCAGGGATCCCGTTCCCCTCCCCCTGCAAAGTCAGCCAGCAGGAGGGATGCCCACTCCCTCCTGCTGGAACCCCCGAAGACCCCACCAAAATGTCCACAGCAGGAGGAATGCCCAATTCCTCCTGCCACAACAGGGAACCCTCATGACAAAGTCTGCAGTAGAAGGAGTGCCCAATTCCTCCTGCAGCCATCCTCGAGGCATCCCCCTAGTAGAAGGGATGTCAACTCTCTCATGCTGGAACCCCCAAACTCCCCCCCCCCCTAAAAAATGTCCATAGCAGGAGAAGTGCCCAATTCCTCCTGCTACCATCCCACCTGAGGCATTCCCTGGCAGGAAGGATGCTCAATCCCTCCTGCTTGAAACCCTCCAGCCCCCGAACATCACCGGTATGAGGGATGCCCACTTCCTCCTGTCCCGGAGCTGCCACCCCACCGTTGCAAGCCGGAGTTTTAGGTTACTCTCAGTGCATCCCAGAATGCACTGGGAAGGAGGCCTAAGACTCCAGTTGGCCCAGTTGCCTAAGACCCCTCCTATGGCCATCTGGGTCTATTGGAGCCTTAGGCCCCTCCCCGGTGCATCCCGGAATGCACCAGGAAGGGGAAGGCCCAGCATTTTGGAAGAGGTGGGCCTGCCAGCCATTGGAAGTGGGCATCCCTCTTGCCAGCCATCTCCTAAAAGTATGGGAGGTGGTTTAGGAGGTGTCAGGTAGGATATTGGGGTGTGAAAGAGTGTCGGATTGTGTTGGGGAATGCTAGGGTGAGTGTCGGGGAGAATCAGGGAGTGTCGGGTGGGTGCTGGGGAATGTTGGGTGAGTGTTAGGGGTTTGTGGGATCAACATGGGCATCCCTTCTGCTGGGGGACTTCAAGGTGGATTCAGGGGTGGTTGCAGGAGGGATTTGGCATCCCTTCTCTAGCCAAGTTTGCAGGAGGGGGAGGGTCAGGGTTTCCCTGCCACTGCTGCTCAGCTGATCACAACAGAGGGATTTACTTGCCTCAAACAGCTGATGGGAAGGGATTAGGCACAATTCTCTAACTGGCACCTGTGACATTGGCACTGGCTAGAGAATTGGGCCAGTTAGGCAGGGTTTAGCATCTGTCCCTTAGGGGAGACGCGATTCTGTATAGGACACCAGTGTGCGATTCTTAGCCACTTCTTAGGTGGCTACAGAAACAGGCGTCCTATACAGAATTTTCCCCTTAGTGTACACTGACAGGATACTAGCTGAATAGGGGTTTATAGTAGACTTAGGGCTAGATTCACTAACAGTAGGGACTCAATCACTGTTGGCTGATTCTCTGGCTGATTTTCCAACAGCAATTGATTCCTGATACTGTAAATCATTTATGCAAATTATTTATGTGATATTATGACAGGTGTAGAAAGGACTCATTCAAAAATAAAGGTTCTAGAATCTAGCCTTTAAAAAAAGGAAAACCTAACTTTGTTCAGATTAGGGATTAAATCAAAGAATTGTTGTCTGGATGGGAACATCTAGAAGAAGTAGGAAAGTAGTGGGCAACACTGAAAGGAGATATTGTAAGGGCAATTAACCATTTTGTAAGGAAAGTAAGATCATAAGAATTGCCACTGCTAGGTCAGACCAGTGGTCCATCGTGCCCAGCAGTCCACTTTGGTTCTTAAAAGTAGTAACTGAGAAGGTAAGGAAAAAGAGGATAGCCAACACAGTAAAATGGGGGAGTGGGAAGGGGGGCAAGACATTTTTTTAGCTATATTAGTGATAGGAAGAAGTGCAAATTGGCATTGTGAGACTCAAAGGTAAAGGGAAGAAATATGTAGAAGCTGATAAAGATAAGGCTGAATTGCTTAACAAATATTTCTGTTCCTTGTTCAGAAGACAAATACAAATAGGGATGGAGATGTGGTAGACCCTGATCAATTTTCAGAGGATTGTGTTCATGAGAAGCTAGCTAAACTAAAGGTGGACAAAGCAATGGTGTACATCCAAGGGTACTGAAGGAATTTAGGGAAGTTCCAGCAGCTCCACTGGCTTACCTTTTCAGTACTTCTCTAGAGTCTGGAGAAGGGCAGATTTGGCCCCTCTTCACAAAGTGGAATTAAGGAAGAAGTAGGGACCTACATACTGGTAAGTCTGACTTATGTGGTAAGTAAATTAATGGAAACACTGTTAAAACAGAGAATAGTAATATTTCTGAAATCCAGTGGATTACAGAACCTGAGGCAACATGGATTCACTAGAGACAGGGTCTTGTCAGACAAATTTGATCAATTTCTTTGACTGGGTGACTAGAGAATTGGATATAGAGTGCTAGATGTGGTGTATTTGGATTTTAGCAAAATCTTTGACAGGCTTTTAATAAATAAACTGAGTGCCCTCTATATGGGCCCTTAAGTGACTGACTGGGTCAGGAACTGGTTGAGTTGAAAACAACAGATGGTAGTGGTCAATAGAGATTGCTTTGGGAAAAGGGATGTTGCCAGTGGTGTGCCTTTAGGTTTGGTTATTGGGCCTGTTCTTTTTAACATTTTTGTAAGCGATATTGCTGAAGGCCTGTCAGGTAAGATTTGCCTCTTTGTGGATGATACTAAAATTTACAATAGAGTGGACACCCCTGATGGTGTGAATAACATGAAGAAGGACTTAGCGAAGCTTGAAGAATGATCTGAAATTTGGTAGTAGCTGAATAGGGTCTTGCAGCTCAACTATATGACCTTGCTAAGAAATGCAAGGTCATATATTTGAGCTGCAAAAACCCAAGGGAATGGTACAATTTAAGGGATGATGAACTTTCGTGCACAAAAGAGGATCAGGACCTGTGATAGTGTGTGATGATCTCAAGATGGCCAAACATAGTAGTCTTAATGCATTCTACAGGGGTAGCAAAAGTCTCAGAAGTACATGGGAGTCTCACAGAAAAATGTTTCAACTTTTTAAAACTCCCTTTCAGTCATAGGCATAAAAAACTCCCCTCAGATGCAATTTTAAATCAATAATTTTTAAATATTATTTTTTACAGTCACAGACTCAAAATATTGCAGTCTTTTCAAGCCAAATACAACAAATTTACTTATCTTTCCATCGTTGCAGTCTAAAAACATTCCTTTTCATGCCGTCATTATAATTCAATATAAGAACTTGAACTATAATGATGAACACTTTATCACACCCTACATTTTCCTACATTAATGTGTGTTAATGCTTAACACAATTTAGTAAAAGGGTCCCTATATGTTAAATCCAAATTGAAATTGAAAGTCCAAATGGCTAAAGCATATAAATTCATTGCTTAGAAATTTAAGGCAGTAATATGGTAGTTCCTTTTAGTAAATATAGCCATTATATAGTACTAATCATATTTTCTGAATCTTTCCATTTAAATATAAATATGTAGTTTTTGTTCCAACTGAGACTGATCCATCTTCAGATTTATACAACCAGAGAATTTACACATTATACAGTTCCTACAGACATGGTTTAATGCAAAATATAGTTGAAACCTACCATTTAAAACCCAGCCCCACCCTTGGGACAGTGTTGCCAAGAAAAGCAGTGGGACAATATTTAAGGTTAAAAGAGGAAAAAAGAGTACTAAAATCAAATAATCCATATGTATTTCAGTGAACTGGAAAATCCTGATACTGTAAATCACTTCCAGATGTTCAGTGGTAAGGTACTTATTATTCAACAAAAATAATATAGGTGATTAACATTTCACTTTTTCTCCATGGGGTCTAAATATGTGTCAAAACTGATAGAAAGAAACACCAGTATAGCCTTGTCTCAGAAGAAAAATATGTTACCATATGTGGATGTCATTAAGAACATAAGAATTGCCATACTGGGACAGACCGAAGGTCCATCAAAGCCAGTATCATGTTTCCAACAGTGGCCAACACAGGTCCCAAGTAACTAGCTCAATTCAACAGGCATCGGTATAAACGATTAACTGCCAGTTGACTTTCTTTCGGAAGCACATAAGAACAAAAGAATAGCCTAGAGCTAGAGCTAGAGCTAGAGCAATGGTCCATCTAGCTCAATAGCCCACCCTCACTGTGGCCAATCTAGGTCACTAGTACCTGGCAAAAATTCAAAAGGTATCAACATTCCATGCTACCCCCATGTCTGTCTCAATAACAGAGTTTGGACTTTTCCTCCACATATACAAATAGTTGACAATATTTAGAGAATGGAGCCAATTTTTGGTTAGTCTTTTACTGTAACCCCATCTCTCAAATTTCAATACAAACTCAGAATGACTGCCAGTTTTTTGTTTTGTTTTTTTTATCTTGGCAATTTGAAGAAAATGTCACTTAGAGGACTGTAACCAGGACTGGATTGCAAGAGACCTACAATAAATATCAAGAGACTATATTTTCATCTTTCATTTAAGAAGTAGGGACTGGTGGAAGAGTTAGAAGTGAATTGTAGCAATGGGATTAAAATTTAATCCATATTACCATATTATTCTTTGACACGTTTATTGTAATCCATTTTGAGCCCTTATTGGGGTGAAAAGGTGAAAGGTGCAATTAAATTAGGAACTCTAAACTAAACAGACAATGGTAGTGTATTTACCGCTCTGCAAGAAAATTCAGCACCACTGTATGGATAGCAATACAGAATATATGCACCCCAACATAATAACTGAGGATTATCACGTCAGCTAAAATGGGAGCTTCCAACACTTTTTGTGTCTTACTAGGAAGAAAAGATGTCAAATGATCAAATTCTCCAAAACATAATGAATTTCCTGAAAGTTAAGAAAATACTTGCATGAAACCCAAAGAAAAAATGAGCCTCCAAGGCTATTGCTTTAGTAATAGTATATAATATATATATACTATTACTAGCTGATGCCCCGGTGTTGCACGGGTATTTAATTATAGCAATAACACTGTAAATGGATTCAAATAAAGATACTTTATAGTGGTGAATGAAATTATTTTTTTACAGCTTTATAAAAAGTACAATATTCAAATTATAATGTGAAATATTTGACAAAATGAATACAATACAACTAACACAAAACTTATTATAAACAACATTTTTAGTTTCACCTCCAGGAGCAAGAACATATAAATTCTTGGGTGAACCCTTGAGCAAGCAACATAGAGTTGACCATGGGAAAAACAGGGGGATCTTAAATCCACTCCACAGTATGTAATAGTCTGTCCCTGTGATTTGTTGATTGTGATAGAGAATGCAAGTATCACTGGAATTTGCAATCTCTTAAACTGAAAAGAAAGATCTGTTGGAATAAGTGGCATCCAAAAGTTTCAGTATTGATTTAAACAACTCAATATGTGGAAACTCAGGTTGAAAAGAAACTCCATGCAGTTTGTTCCCGATTCAGAATGGAACCTGTGTTCCTAGTTCAGGATATGTGAGTACTCAAGTAATGTAATAACATTATGAACTGGGGTGCATGAAGGAAACAGTTACAAACACAGTTAGAACAGAATAGAATAGAAACGATGTCCCTAGTGGTTATAGTGTCATAGAAAGTGTTTTATAGTTGTAATTACTGTGAGAATGGCAGCTGTTTACATTTTTTCCATTGACATGAATGGGTGAAATCTGATTTTCTGTTTGTAGCTCCGCCCACGTGTGCAGGTGGGCCGCGAAACCCCCAGAACATATCACCCCAGGTAGTGAGGGATCTGCATACCAAGTTTTGTTCAAATCGGTCAAGCCGGTTTTGAATTACAGTGAGAATGGCAGGTTTTTACATTTTTTCCATTGACATGAATGGGTGAAATAAGATTTTCAGTTTGTAGCCCCGCCCACGTGTGCAGGTGGGGTGCGAGACCCCCAGAACATATCACCCCAGGTAGTGAGGGATCTGCATACCAAGTTACGTTCAAATCGGTCAAGTCGTTTTTGAATTATTGTGAGAATGGCAGCTTTTTACATTTTTTCCATTGACATGAATGGGTGAAATCCGATTTTATGTTTGTAGCTCCGCGCACGTGTGCAGGTGGGTCGCGAAACCCCCAGAACATATCACCCCAGGTAGTGAGGGATCTGCATACCAAGTTTCGTTCAAATCGGTCAAGCCGTTTTTGAATTACTGTGAGAATGGCAGCTTTTTACATTTTTTCCATTGACATGAATGGGTGAAATGTGAATTTCTCTTTGTAGCTCCGCCCACGTGTGCAGGTGGGCTGCGAGACCCCCAGAACATATCACCCCAGGTAGTTGGAATTACTGTGAGAATGGCAGGTTTTTACATTTTTTCCATTGACATGAATGGGTGAAATCTGATTTTATGTTTGTAGCTCCGCCCACGTGTGCAGGTGGGCCGCCAGACCCCCAGAACATATCACCCCAGGTAGTGAGGGATCGGCATACCAAGTTTCGTTCAAAGCAGTCAAGCCAGTTTTGAATTACTGTGAGAATGGCAGCTTTTTACATTTTTTACCATTGGCATGAATGGGTGAAATCTGATGTTCTGTTTGTAGCTCCGCCCACGTGTGCAGGAGGGTCGCAAGACCCCCAGAACATATCACCCCAGGTAGTGAGGGATCTGCATACCAAGTTTCATTCTAATCGGTCAAGCCGTTTTTGAATTACTGTGAGAATGGCAGCTTTTTACATTTTTTCCATTGACATGAATGGGTGAAATCTGATGTTATGTTTGTAGCTCCAGCCACGTGTGCAGGTGGGCCGCGAGACCCCCCAGAACATATCACCCCAGGTAGTTGGAATTACTGTGAGAATGGCAGCTTTTTACAATTTTTCCATTGACATGAATGGGTGAAATATGATTTTCTGTTTGTAGCTCCGCCCACGTGTGCAGGTGGGCCGCGAGACCCCCAGAACATACCACCCCAGGTAGTGAGGGATCGGCATACCAAGTTTCGTTCAAAGCAGTCAAGCCAGTTTTGAATTACTGTGAGAATGGCAGCTTTTTACATTTTTTACCATTGGCATGAATGGGTGAAATCTGATGTTCTGTTTGTAGCTCCGCCCACGTGTGCAGGAGGGTCGCAAGACCCCCAGAACATATCACCCTAGGTAGTGAGGGATCTGCATACCAAGTTTCGTTCAAATCGGTCATAGTAACATAGTAGATGACGGCAGATAAAGACCCGAATGGTCCATCCAGTCTGCCCAACCTGATTCAATTTAAATTTTTTTTTTTTTTTTTTCTTCTTAGCTATTTCTGGGCGAGAATCCAAAGCTTTACCCGGTACTGTGCTTGGGTTCCAACTGCCGAAATCACTGTTAAGACTTACTCCAGCCCATCTACACCCTCCCAGCCATTGAAGCCCTCCCCTGCCCATCCTCCTCCAAACGGCCATACACAGACGCAGACCGTACAAGTCTGCCCAGTAACTGGCCTAGTTCAATCTTTAATATTATTTTCTGATTCTAATTCTTCTGTGTTCATCCCACGCTTCTTTGAACTCAGTCACAGTTTTACTCTCCACCACCTCTCTCGGGAGCGCATTCCAGGCATCCACCACCCTCTCCGTAAAGTAGAATTTCCTAACATTGCCCCTGAATCTACCACCCCTCAACCTCAAATTATGTCCTCTGGTTTTACCATTTTCCTTTCTCTGGAAAAGATTTTGTTCTACGTTAATACCCTTTAAGTATTTGAATGTCTGAATCATATCTCCCCTGTCCCTCCTTTCCTCTAGGCTGGGTATACATATTCAGGGCTTCCAGTCTCTCCTCATACGTCTTCTGGCGCAAGCCTCCTATCATTTTCGTTGCCCTCCTCTGGACCGCCTCAAGTCTTCTTACGTCTTTCACCAGATACGGACTCCAAAACTGAACACAATACTCCAAGTGGGGCCTCACCAATGACCTGTACAGGGGCATCAACACCTTCTTCCTTCTACTGACTACGCCTCTCTTTATACAGCCCAGAATCCTTCTGGCAGCAGCCACTGCCTTGTCACACTGTTTTTTCACCTTTAGATCTTCGGACACTATCACCCCAAGGTCCCTCTCCCCGTCCGTGCATATCAGCTTCTCTCCTCCCAGCATATACGGTTCCTTCCTATTATTAATCCCCAAATGCATTACTCTGCATTTCTTTGCATTGAATTTTAGTTGCCAGGCATTAGACCATTCCTCTAACTTTTGCAGATCCTTTTTCATATTTTCCACTCCCTCTTCGGTGTCTACTCTGTTACAAATCTTGGTATTATCTGCAAAAAGGCACACTTTTCCTTCTAACCCTTCAGCAATGTCACTTACATACATATTGAACAGGATTGGCCCCAGCACCGAACCCTGAGGGACTCCACTAGTCACCTTTCCTTCCTTCGAGTGACTTCCATTAACCACCACCCTCTGGCGTCTGTCCAACAGCCAGTTTCTGACCCAGTTCACCACTTTGGGTCCTAACTTCAGCCCTTCAAGTTTGTTCAACAGCCTCCTATGAGGAACTGTATCAAAGGCTTTGCTGAAATCCAAGTAAATTACATCTAGCATATGTCCTCGATCCAGCTCTCTGGTCACCCAATCAAAAAATTCAATCAGGTTCGTTTGGCACGATTTACCTTTTGTAAAGCCATGTTGCCTCGGATCCTGTAACCCATTAGATTCAAGGAAATACACTATCCTTTCTTTCAGCAACACTTCCATTATTTTTCCAACAACTGAAGTGAGGCTCACTGGCCTGTAGTTTCCTGCTTCATCCCTGTGACCACTTTTATGAATAGGGACCACATCCGCTCTCCTCCAATCCCCAGGAATCACTCCCGTCTCCAGAGATTTGTTGAACAAGTCTTTAATAGGACTCGCCAGAACCTCTCTGAGCTCCCTTAGTATCCTGGGATGGATCCCGTCTGGTCCCATCGCTTTGTTCACCTTCAGTTTTTCAAGTTGCTCATAAACACCCTCCTCCGTGAACGGCGCAGAATCTACTCCATTTTCTCGTGTAACTTTGCCAGACAATCTCGGTCCTTCTCCAGGATTTTCTTCTGTGAACACAGAATAGAAGTATTTGTTTAGCACATTTGCTTTCTCCTCATCACTCTCCACATATTTGTTCCCAGCATCTTTTAGCCTAGCAATTCCATTTTTTATCTTCCTCCTTTCACTAATATATCTGAAAAAATTTTTATCTCCCTTTTTTACATTTTTAGCCATTTGTTCTTCCGCCTGTGCCTTCGCCAAACGTATCTCTCTCTTGGCTTCTTTCAGTTTCACCCTGTAGTCCTTTCTGCTCTCCTCTTCTTGGGTTTTTTTATATTTCATGAACGCCAACTCTTTCGCCTTTATTTTCTCAGCCACTAGGTTGGAGAACCATATCGGCTTCCTTTTTCTCTTGTTTTTATTGATTTTCTTCACATAAAGGTCCGTAGCCATTTTTATCGCTCCTTTCAGCTTAGACCACTGTCTTTCCACTTCTCTTATGTCCTCCCATCCTAACAGCTCTTTCTTCAGGTACTTTCCCATTGCATTAAAGTCCGTACGTTTGAAATCTAGGACTTTAAGTATCGTGCGGCCGCTCTCCACTTTAGCCGTTATATCAAACCAAACCGTTTGATGATCGCTACTACCCAGGTGAGCACCCACTCGAACATTAGAGATACTCTCTCCATTTGTGAGGACCAGATCCAATATCGCTTTTTCCCTTGTGGGTTCCGTCAAGCCGTTTTTGCGTGATCGCGGCACATACACACACACACACATACATACATACACACATACATACCTCCGATTTTATATATATAGATTGATATGGATGATCACTGCTTTCAACATGTGATTTAGGAAGTGACCATTAAAATCCATTTTAGCAAAATGGCATTTAGTTAAGATGATAAAGTTGCACCAAAATAAGGCATATGGTGCAAAGCATTTTCTACAAGGGTGTGCTGAAAAGTTCTCAGCCCAATCAGCTTCCTAAATTCCGAGTAGCTGAGAAGAGTGTTATTTTATTTTGCAAAGTGCCAGTTTGCAGAATCATAATGCTATGTTTTGACATTGTTTCAGATCATTGATTGATCCATGTCAATGAAAAGTGTGGAATTTTCAAGTGTGGAACTTTGAGCCTTCATGAAGTTCCAATTCCTGCAGAATGAAGTTCCTATTCCTCCAAAGAAAACCCATGAATGTATGATGAAAACACTGAGTGACAAATGCCCATCATACTCCACAGTGAAGAAGTGGGGTGCAAACTTTCAGTGTGGAGATTTTGAGACTGTAGATGCAGCAAGGTCTGGGAGGCCTCAAAAGGTGTCAGCTCCTGAAACGGTTGACCATGTCCATGACCTGATTTTGGCAGATCAGCAAATATCGGCTAAAACAATTGCTGAGACACTACAAATATCCAGGGAACATGGGTGTATAATCCATGAACAGCTAGGTATGCAGAAGCTGTCAGCCAAGTGGATGCCCAAATGTTTGAATGCTGATGAGAAACAACATTGAGTGGACAATTGCAAGTTGATTTTGCAGCATTTTCAGCGAGCTGGTGCCAACTGTTTGAAATGACTAGTTACTGTTAATGAACCATTGCTACACAACTATGATCCTGAGACATGCAATGGTGGCACTCAGGTTCTGCAAGATAAAGTAAATTCAAGACCCAAAATTCAGCAGGAAAGGTCATGTGTTTTTTCATTAGGATGGTGTTGTAATGAGTGACTATCTTTCAAGGGGCCAAACAGTTAATGCAGAATACTATTGTAACTTGCTGTGCTGATTAAAGAAGGCACTGAAAGAAAAAAGAAGGAGCTGCAGAAAGGAATTCTCTTTAGCAATATAATACACCTGCTCACAAGGCTGGCAAAAAGATGGATGTTGGGGTTTCAGTGCATAGATCATCCACCCTACTCAGAAGATCTTGCTCCATCTGACTAGTTTCTGTTCCCAAATCTTAAAAAAGAGTTTGCAAGGGCAACAATTTTCAAGTGATTCAGAGGTGATTGTAGCAGCGGAGCAGTATTTCAGTGACCAGACAACAGAGTATTTTTTGGAAGGGTTATAGAAATTTCAGACACGATGTGCCAAGTGTGTTGAACTTAGAGGTGAATATGTGGAATAACTTGTAAGTTTCATGGCTCCACATCATTCCCTTCTTGGTTGGGTTGAGAACTTCAAAGTTTCCTAATAAAGGCTGGACTAACATATTTTCAAAGGTAATGATAAATGTTTAACACTTGCAAAGTATTTTGAAACTATGTAAGGAGTCCTGTTTTTTTTTACAGATACCATGCTAAAGGGGGTCTACTCCCTAAGTCCCCCAGTGTTTCTCTAAAACAGCCAGCACTTTGAACAAGAAACTGATCCAGCAAGCCAATAGCAGATAAAGAAGGAAGCTCTTCCAGAAAACTCATTTTACTTTCCACTTGCATATCCTAAAGGTGTTGCAGGTACATGATTGAAGAGCTCAAAGGGCCAAATTCTATAAACGGTGCCTAGCAGTACCTACATTGTAGGTGCTACTTGGCATGGTTGTAAATCAATCACTAGGGTGCTGTTTATAAAATCATGCCTAGTGGTGCATAGACATAATTAGGCTTCACTAGGTGTCCTAGAGGTAGGTACTGGTACATAGGCCAGGGTTTTCTGGTCTAATTTACTGACACCTAACTTGGATGCCTAGTGATGCCTAAGTCAACCACACCTATTCTCTGCCCCTAAGCATACCTACTTTTCAGCCATCGGAAGGTGCCTCTTTGAGGCATTATTAGGTGGTGCTTGGAATTCCATGCCTAACTTTTAATTTTAATTTTTTAAATCAATTATTCAATTCACAATGGCACAGACAGTTACTGCACCATTTAAGCTAATTGTTTAAGCTTGGATTTTAGTTAGGCATCGCTAGGCAGCCTCAATTATGGCACATAGTGGCACCTAAGACACCATTTATAGAATCAGGCCCAAACCCATGGATTCTCTAACTAGCGCCAATGTCAATGGCCGCCTTAAAAGCGTCCGCCAATCGCATGTCAATCACATGACAGCACTGATTAGAGAATCATGCCTGCAACAGTGCTGGTAATAGAATCACGCCTGATGGTGGCGTAGCTCCGGTAAAAGAGGGATCCAGGATGGGGGAGGGGGAAGGGTTTTTTGATTTGAATATTAAATAAGGTATATAGGAATGGGGTTTATGGTAGATTTTCTTGAATTTAAAGAATGTTATTGATTAGGGGGGAGGGGGGATAAATTCTGATATGGATTTTAACAGAATATTAAGTGTTGTATTTGAGTTTAAAATGTTATAAATGCTGTTACACTTATTGTAAATTTTTAAAAAATGAATAAAGAATTTGAAAAAAATAAAGAGGGAGGAATTGTACCTAGCGCCTGCTCAGAAAAACAATCGCTAGGCACAGCTCCTCCCCTCATCTTTCCTGTCAACATTTTAAAAACTTTCTTCTCCCCACCGCTGCTGCTCTCACTGCCGGCTGAGCTGCCGCTGCCATGAAACCCCAATCAGCTGAGCCAGCAGGACTTCCTGAAGCTACTGGCTTCAGGGATTCCCCTATGCTTAGCTGTTTGGAGCTTCTGTGCCGGCTCATCAACAGCGGGGCCAGAAGCTTTGGAAATTCCTGCCAGCTCAGCTAATTAGGGATTCCCCTGCCACAATCAGCTGATGTTAGGCAGCAGACTATTGTCTGGATCTCCCAACAAAGATAGATGCCAGAAATGTAGGCCAGGGTTTTCTGGGCCTACATTTCTGGCACCTATCTTTCACCTTCGTAGGCCCTTTAATGCCACTTCCAGCGTGATTCCTGTAGGTGCCTCAACCTTTCCAATTTTTGCTGTTTCTAACCTACCGCTGCCTAAGTTTAGGCGCCGGTTTTAGAATTTCCCCCAAATTGTTTAACCTTATTAATGCTATCTTGGCCATGTTAATGCTATGAGTGGCCATCGGTAAGTGCCTAGAGAGTCACTTAAATTGACATCTACTTGTCATTATAAAATTCTCATATACGTAGCAAAGAAGGCACCTTGAATATAGGAATGATCACTTACAACTGCCTGAGAACTGGTAGATCTACACATGTAGATTAATGTATTTCATAATCTATGCACGTATTTGGTAACTTTGCCTATGTGCTCTCTGCATACCCACCAGCAAAGAATATACCAGCAGATCATCGTGTATACTTTTATGCTAGTCAGTATTTTATAAGAACATAAGAATTGCTGCTGCTGGGTCAGACCAGTAGTCCATCGTGCCCAGAAGTCTGCTCACACAGCGGCCCTTAGGTCAAAGACCAGTGCCCTAACTGAGACTAGCCTTACCTGTGTACGTTCTGGTTCAGCAGGAACTTGTTTAACTTTGTCTTGAATCCCTGGAGGTCATTAAGCATCTATGTGGACACATATGAATGGAGATGAGTTTTTAAAATTACCACTTTAACATCTTGAACATCTTTACTCTTTGAATTTGAATTGATTTGCATTAACATGTCCCCTGCTCTGTGAAATTATTATTCTCTTCAACCCAAATTTATATACAGAAATTTGTTTGACTTACATTTCTTTACAGTAATCCAATGCAATTACAGTATAGAATTTTGATAGATTAGTTATTGTATAGATTTGAACATGACATTTCTATTTTAGGATTGAAATCCAATAGTCTCTTTTTGAAAATGAACTCTGATTGATGTGTCTGAAAAGTAAAGAACACGTTTCCAGAGCAGAGGCATGAAGCCCATGTCAATAATAATTAGGGCTTTCAATTTTTAGGGATTTTTATTTTGCAGGGCTCAGAACTACAGGGAAAAATGCATTCAGCTACAAGGAGCTTTTTCTTGTGACTGGCTGTATTCTTTACCATAGTACTACCACTGGACTCAGAACTAAGCAGAGTCTCTGAGCTCTCCACTTCCTATCCATGAGGAATTCAGGAAGCGTCTAAAAACCTACCTGTTCCCAAAGTATCTAGACAACTGACCCATTCATCTCTTTCTCCTCAATAATGGTTATCTTGTCCTATTAATCACTCTTTTCCACCTCTCTTATGTTCAATCAACTTGTTCCTTCGTTTAATCTTTTGTAAACCGCATAGAACTTCACGGTATTGCGGTATATAAACTGTTATTATATTATATTATCCACTGTTCTGCTGCAGCTCCCAGCAGTAAAAGGAAACAGCACTGTCAGCATTTCAGAGGTTCTTATGTGTTTCCAAGAGTTGCCAAATAAATACTGGCACATATAATTCATAAAATTTGTTAGGATGACAAGAGAAGGTCCACAGTACTGGGAAAAAGTGCAGGAAGACAGATTAGGGGGTATAGAGGGAAGGTATGGATTTTTCATCTATGCTGAACCAAAAATAAAGGTTTCATTAGTATAGTGGCTCAATGATGTCCTGAAAGAACAAGTATATGACCTCTGATACTATGGAAATCTTTTCACGGTAATCACTTCATGTGGTGGCTGTCTTATTGAATGCACAGTATGTGAACGCTTATCACATATCTGAAAGGTTACACATTACCTTTCATGGAGGGACATTTTCAAAACATACGTCTAAGTCTGATTTGGACATATGGTGCTAGACATCCAAAGTTGACAGTAAGAAAATGCCTATTTTTGAAAGGCAAACCACCTACATCTAGAAATAATTTTTTTGGGGGAAAAATCTATCTGGATGTCCAGACCACCAGGACGTCTATCTTTATACCACATTTTCAACCAAAATTTTGTCCATGGGACATGGAAGGGGCCAGTCCTGTAATGGACTGGCCACTTAGACATAGCAATAGAGCAGAGGGGCACCTTAGAGGGCACTGCTGTGAATTTCACATAAAGGGTGCCAGATAAACATCTCACCAGAATTCCCTTATAGGTTATGGTGAGCCCTCCCATATCCCCCAACCCACTATATCCACCTGTCTACAACCCCAATAACCCTTATGGCTGCAGATGGCACTTATATGGCAGTTGAGTAGGGTTTTGGTGGGTTCGCATTTAATATCATGGATGAAGTGGTTAGAGTAGCTTATGAGACTTGCTATTCCTCTCTATGGTTCACTAGCCCACCCACCAGGCTACTTAAGACACCTGTGTGCAGCTCTACTAGTTTTTCCTATACCAAGTGCTGATGTTTTAGAGGCAGGTATGTACATTTGTATTCTGATCTTTGTGGGTGTAAGGGGGTCCATGAGCACTGGGGGAATGTGGGGGTGTCTTACCTTGATGCATGCAGTGGTCATCTGGTCAGTTTGGGTACGTAGACCCTTCTAAAACAGGTCTAATTCCAAACGTATAAGTTCTGTTCAGGAAGTCTTGCAAAATGTTTGATTATCACTGCAAGACGTCCATGTCTAACCCACCCTTGAGACTTCCCAAAACCCGCCCATAACACACCTCAACCACTGATTTAGGATACTTTTTGGACGTCTATGTTTTTTTTATTATTGGCCCCTTTCAATGTCAATGTAAGTTTAATGAATAGGCCCTTTAATGTTTGCTTACTATATCTTAACACTAAACCTTCAGTCCGTTCATCAGGAATCACCATGCCTGGAAAAGTCTCCCAATAACTAAGCACTAACTGGCTACATACCTATCCTTGGAAGGTTCCAGCTGTATACACTGTTCAAGGCATCTATTTAAAGGAAAGACAGTATCTTCAGTAAGTACTAAAGATGATGCACTCCACAATCATTTTGAAAGTGCCTTCTAGGGTGCTTCTAATATTCTTTCTTCATTTCAAAAAGTGTTCAAATGAATTCTTGCAATCATGACCCACACACTATTCTCTCATTTGTCCTTGGAAGATAGCTCTCCATTCTTTTACCAGCAAGTACTGAAAGTACTCAATCGAACCATTTTATAAAGACCATTCAATATGATCTTTTTTCTTCTTTTACTCATATTCCTTCATCCATATATATGTTAAAAATCTTTTTTAAGCACATTTTATCTGAGGAACATAACTAAAATGCAGCTACAGTATATATTTAATACCTACACTTTAATTGCATTAAAATCAAGCAGCAGAGATTCTTGTGATTCTTTCTCTATGATACATTTATTATTTCACCTTATTGCAGCAGGTTTCATCATTCCTCAGGGCTTTATGTCAAAATATTTCTGGTATCGTGACATGAATGTTAGATTCTTGTTCAAAGTACAAAATACACAAATACTGAAGACTGCATTCTTTTAAGCTCCAGCTTGTTTATAAGTCTTGTCAGTGTGAGGAGGGAGATTTCTGTGTTCACTGAATCTTTCAAAGTCAGAAATTTGGCAAACAGGCCTCTGATGTCATAGCAACAAGGAAACTGTCTGTACATTATATAGATCCCTCCCACTGCTAAGGGAAGAGAACTACTATTGGCTATTTGAAAGATTCAGGGTTTGTTTGTTTTTCTCTCAAGAAATAGTGAGGGAGACAAGAAAGCAGTTGGTGTGAGAAGGGGAAGGGAAGAGTATGGAGTAGGGAGAAACAGCCTGTCTCTCCCTGGTTAATAGTTTGGTGGGAGTTGGCAGAAAATTTCTCTAAGCAGCTGCCTATCTCTGCACATATAGCTCTGGGAATAGACAGCGGAATGCTGCTTTGTTTGGGGGAGCCCAGGAGCTCCGCCCTGGCACATGACCTCTAAACAGCTCCCGAGTCTCCTACTCACCTCCTCCCGGCGCTTTAGTTTTAAATCTTCAGCAGCCGCCATGCAGTGTCCATGAGCAGGCTGCCCCTGAAGTAGAATGAAGGGTTCAAGGGCAGGCCTGCTGTTTGACGCTGTGCGGTGGCTGCCTGAAGATTTAAGCAAACTCCGGAAGAAGGGTGAGTGGGAGGGCCAAAACCACAACGACCGAGAATTTTTAGGGAGGCCAAGGCCCTTGTGGTGTCTCCTATTGCTCTGGGGATCAGTCTTCCAGAACCCTGAATGAATATCCAACATCCCTTTCCACAAAAAATAATAATTCACAAAAAACTCTGAGTAAGATGGTGGACACAATGGCTCTGGGGGATCCTTGATAAAGCAAATTGTTGCGAAACATGTCGAATCATGTAACCCAGTAGCATACTAAGCTAAGTGTACAATTTATTTGAATATGTTTAAATAGAATAATCTCAAGGAAACTTCTAAAACTTCTAAAAAGATTATGGTGGATAAAAAAGTTTAAAAAAAATTTACCTAAATAACTGCAATAAAAGAATGTGGGCCAATGAGGAATAAAAACACCAGTATCCCTACATCTATTGAACATTACTAAGGGTGGAGGAGGTGTACCTGAGGCCACATTTTGCCAGATTTGAAATTTATGAGAGCATGTGGAACAACTTATAATTTTGTAGAGAGGGATGTTGGATATTGTGGAGGTTGGGTGAAGTATTGGAGACTTTATGTAGCAATACCTAGGCATACCTAGGTGTGATTCTATAAATGGCACCTAATGGTGTCACTCTGCGCAGTTGTCAATCAACCGCTAGGCATTCTTGGATGTCTGGCAGTGCCCAGAAGTTATCAGGGCATGGCCAATATTCAGAATTTTACCATGAACCAGACATAGTTGGGACTGCATTATACTGTATGTAGTCCATAATGCCCAGTTAATTATACAGGCACTGGCACTGAATATGTATGGTGCCCATATAACTTCTAGCACTGCACTGACTGTCCCATACCACCCTAGCACTAACCATATAATGCCACAGTGGTCAGTGCTAATATTAGTGTCAAGGATTGATTAAGGGGTCCTTTTATCAAGGCGCGGTAGGGGTTTAATGCGCGGAATACCGTACATTAAACTGCCTGCCAAGCTAGCCGCTAACGCCTCCATTGACCAGGCATTAGTTTTTTTGCTTGCCGCGGGGGTTAGCATGTGATGAAATGTCCGACGCGCTAACCCCGCTAGCGCGGCTTGATAAAAGGACTCCTAAGTTGTTTTGAATATTGACCTCTATGCTTTATCTTTATAAGTTTTTATAATTTTTATGTCATTTATTATAGCCTACCGTAAATAAAAATAAATAAATCTATTCTAAAATCCCCAGCAATTTGAAGGTAGCCATGCATTGAGGACATGAATGAATGTTATTTGTTTAGATTTAATTCTTTTATTTTCTTTATTTATACCAGCTGTATACCTCTATATCTTCAGTTGGAATTATATCTTATTGCTGAGAATTCTATATGCATCTGTAGTCAACCTGAAAGCTTACACGGAGAACAAGGAGGTAAGAAATTAATGTGAAAATAGGTCAAAGGATCTGAAACAGACCCATTATTTAAAAAATTATATTTCATGAAGGTTGTTATTTAAAAAAATAAATGTGAGAAAATTGAAGAATAGTGTTAATCATTAATCACAAACAATCTAAAATTAATCTCTGCTTTATTGCTGTCTTCAATTCACTTTCCTGATGGACCCAAAATAGAAATGCCTAGAATCTGTCTGTATTTAGTACAGCCTTATGGAATCTTCTTAAGCAATATCTTTAAAGCCAGATAAAATATTAAAATATTCTTAAAAGCAGGATGTTCATATAACAGCAGGAGTTGCTATTTGGAATACATGTTCTCATGCATAGAATATTCCTGAAGTAGGAGGTTTTCAATACATAAGATCATATTCACTCTGTTCCTTCCTGCCAATCTGTCTTTGTACTCTGGAAGACCTCTTAGTGAGATGCAGTGAATCCAAAGAGAGCTGTATTATCTTGTAGTTCAAACGAGTCTAAATACTTCCTTTACTGTGAATGACAGGCCCTGAGGTTTAGGCAGCTAAACCCCTGTGTTTTTTCTTCATTTTGAATCTGTATTTTCTGGATCTTGTGGTGCAGTTTTCTTGACAAAACCCCCCCAGAGAACATAACAGTTTGCCATGGGAATATTTGTACTTGGAAATTAGGATCTCATTCATACTGCATGAAGGTAATTGTACAAGGGAGTGAATATTTCAAGTGGTAAAGTACATACACACTTTAGTATATTTTAATCATTTGCCAGTGGATGTGGCAACATACATGGGCAATAAATAGTCCCTTATAGAATACTGACTACTTGAAAAATAAGCACCATGTCATCATGATGGTGCTTACTTTGCTGATGAGTTTGCATGAGAAAGGAGTTTGGCAGAGCATACAATTACATGTATAGATTTTAAAATAATCTAATTAGGACTGCACACCAATTACAAACTGGATCGCTCTTCCGGAGTCTGTCATAGGGGAAAACATCCTTCAAGGATTCAAAACAAAGTTAGATAAGTTCCTGTTGAGCCGGAACATACGCAGGTAGGGCTAGTCTCAGTTAAGGTGCTGGTCTTTGAGCAAAGGGCCGCTGCGTGAGTGGACTGCTGGGCACGATGGACCACTGGTCTGACCTAGCAGCGGCAATTCTTATGTACTTATGTAAGGCCATGGGCATTCCCAAAAGTTAGGCATCAAGTTATAGAATAGTGTTGATCTGTGAAGGGTTCTGAACTGATACCTCTTTCTATCAGGCCTAAGACCAGCACTCAAAGATAGGTGCCTATGGTGGTATACATCTTCTTTAAGGAGAGCACACACTATAGTTTGTAGTTTACTCAATTGTATCCCATTTTAGACAAAGCGGGTCACAGCAAATGCGGGGTTTGAGCCGCCTGGGCCAATCAGGCCTTAAGGCCAGCCATTCCGGGGATGGCTTGTCTGTCAGACAGACGGGCTTGTAACCCATCCATCCGACCATCAATTTTCAGGTACGGGGAGAGGGATTTGGGTGGGGGGGCTAATCGGGGGTTCAGGGGGGCAGTCGTGGGGGGGCTGCATCGAGGGCAGGAGGGCCTGGGATCCCTCTTGCCCATATTTTAGTGGGGATGGGGGTAGGGGGTTTTGGCAGGACAGGAGGGCTTGGGCTCCCTCCTGCCCTGATCGTGTCGGGGGTTCAGGGGTGCCGCAGGCCAGGAGGCCTTGGGCTCCCTCCTGCCTGGATCGTTGTAGGGGGGGATTCTGTAACCGGTATTGTTTTTGACAGACACCGGTTACAGAATCCAGCTTTTAGGCAAAGGACTGGCTCCTCCTCCGCCTAAAAGCTCTTGTTTTGGGCGTTAGGGAGTTAGGCTTTTTTTAAGTTGATTATATGGTGTTAGTGTAGACGTAGTGGTGGTCTGGGCGTTTAAACAGCTGAACGTAGAGGCAGGCCATTATTTAAAAAAAAACTCCTTTTGGACGTTTTTTTTTGATAATGGACATTTTCCCTGCTTCTACTTTCAACGTTTAAGGCCTTAGGCCAAAAGGGGACTTAGACGTCTTTTTTATTATGCCCCTCCACGTATACTGTAGAAATCTGAAAGATTTTCATACAGTGCTGTTTTACATAGAAAATGATGGCAGAAAACAGCCATATGGCTCATCCAGTCTGCCCATCCATATCATCTGCTATTTCCTCCTCCCCCTAAGAGATTCCACATGCCTATCCCATGTTTTCTTGATTTCAGACACAGTCCTCATCTCTACCTCCTCCACTGGGAGTTTGTTCCATACATCTACCACCCTTTCCATAAAGTAGTATTTCCTTAGATCACTTTGAGTCATCCCCCTTCAAATTTATCTTATATCCTCTTGTTACAAAGCTTCATTTCAGTTGCAAGAGCCCTACCTCCTATGTATTTATGCCAAGGGGATCTTTAAATGGCTCAATCATTTCCGACCCCCCCCTCACCTTTCTTCCAAAGTATATTTTTTTTCAGAGTATTATTTTTTCCTTATCCCCCAAACACCAGGTTGCCACTTGAAAGTCAGGCCTGTCAGAAGCATTTGATGTAGTTGTTCCTTCTCACACTATTCCTCTTTTAGGCATAAAGATCCTTGGTATCATGCAAGCCTTGGCATTTTTATAAGCTTAAAATTCTGCAACTACATAAATCTTTTTGTTTTCAGTTGATGGTACTCTATCTCAGTGTTTTTCAACCTTTTTACACCTGTGGACCGGCAGAAATAAAAGAATTATTCTGTGGACTGGCATCGGTCCGTGGGCCAGCGGTTGAAGAACACTGGGCTAAGTTGTGAGCCAGACCCCACCCATCTCTACCCAATCTCCACCCCAGACCCCGCCCCCATAATAGTACTAATTGCACCTTGCATGTCCCGTGCCTCATCTGGAAGCCTTCCCTCTGATGTTGCAACCTCAGAGAGAAGGCTTCCGGTTCAGGCGCAGGATGCCCGTAGGAGCCACTGCCCATGGCTTTGTGCACTGAATCAGTTAGGAAGAGGGAGCTGGCTCGAAGATAATGCCGCATCGATCACACCGTGGACCGGTGGTTGAAGAACACTGTTTTGGGCCTGATGCACATGCTGGCCCTGTGGATCGGCAGGACATTTCTGTGGACAGGCACTGGTCCATGGACCGGTGGTTGAAGAACACTGCTCTATCTCCCTCTTTAACTGCTCTGAGAAAAGATATTTCTGAGTTTTCTGCTATCTCAGTTTTGCTTCTCTACTATTAGGACTTGTACGGTTCACTGAGTAGTTTGCTTTGAGGCTTGGTCATCTTTTAAACCTGTAACTGTTGCTCAGTTATTTAAGGCAGTGGTTCCCAACCCTGTCCTGGAGGACCACCAAGCCAATCGGGTTTTCAGGCTAGCCCTAATGAATAGCAAATGCAATAACAAAGGTGACCAATTGGTGTTCAGTCTCTTTATTAGTAAATAGACTCGACACAATCGTGTTTCGGCCCACAAGGGAGTCTTTTAGTGAATTTACTCGTGCAATTCACAAAATCACTTCAATACATACTATAAATAAGCTGTCATGCCATGCTTCGGGATCATTATGCCATCATTTTTATATCCACGATAATGCTATTTCTTCCTTACGTAATCTCCTTCCCTTTAATTGCACTGTTCATCAATATCTCTTCTGGGATGCCGCACACAATTCTGAAAAGACAACGCTGTGCTGCTTCCTTGAAAAGCCGATCTGAAGATGGCGTTAAAGTTTTTTTCATGGTGTCTTGACAAAACAGCTAATCAAAACCTAAGGCAGTGCCAAAGCAAAGCAAGAAATCTCTGCCCTACTATTATCCGGTTCCTGTAAGGCAGAAAACAGACAGTTTTCCCTCAGAGGAACGTCCCTAATGAATATGCATGAGATTTGCATATAATGGAAGTGACCGACATGCAGATCTGCTCCATGCATATTCATTAGGGCTATCCTGAAAACCTGATTGGCCTGGTGGTCCTCCAGGACAGGGTTGGGAACCACTGGTTTAAGGGGCCCTTTTACTAAAGTGCACTAACCAATTTAGGGCACACCAACAATCAGTGTGCACTAAATGTTACGATGCCCATAGGAATATAACGGGTGTCTTAGTATTTAGTGCGCTAATTGGTTAGATCTCTAATGCTGGCTTTTCCTAAACTGCTGTAGAGCTTCCTACCACGGGCCAGCGAGTTAAATGCTCCAACGCCCAAAGGAACTGAATAAGCATCGGAGTATTTACCTCGCCAGCCCACGGTAAGAAGCCCTACCACAGTTTAATAAAAGGAACCCTAAGTTATTTACTTTGTCTTGTTTTACGACGATCTTATTCAATCTTCCTGTTTGAAGGTTTCTCTACAATGCCTTCATCCTTTTATTCTATCTATATTAAACACCAGTTTAAGGTCAGGGAGTCTGCCTCCTGATTTGAAGAAATCTGTGATAAAAACAGTTATTAAGAGAAGAGTACCGTATTAGACACATTTTAGGCTTCTAATTATAGACTAATCTGGAATATTCCATTCATGGAGAAGCAAACTGAAAGGGATGTTTTTCAGCAGTTGAATGAGTTTGTTAAGGAAAGTCAGCTTTCACATCTTCACCAGTCAGATTTTTGGCCATATTGCAGTACCAAAATGAGTCTTGTAGCTCTTTCTAGATAAATTCACAAACAACTTGAGGGGAGATATGTGTTTCATTCTTTCCTTGCATCTGAGCGTAGCATTCAATCTCATTGATCATTCTGTACAATGGCCTGGGTGGTACAATAGTTTTCCTCCTTTTTATTATACAGGAAAAATGTAATTTATTTTAATTCCACCTCTTCCAGATAACATCCCTTACTATGGGGTTCTTTTAAAAAGCTGTAATAAGCACTAGTGTGTGCTTATCACAACCAAAAAGGGCTTACCATTGGACATATTAAGGCATCCTGCAGTAATTTCGCAATGTGCATTCGCCAATCGTGTGCAAAAAAAATACAAAAAATAAATAATAATTTCACCATGGGGGCAGAGAGAGGACATTTTGCTGCCAGGCAGTTAGGCCCATATTCTCAAATGGTGCTGATATTGTTGGCCACCTTAAAAGCGGCCACCGATTGCGTGTCAATCAAACATCAGTGCCAGTTTCGGAATCACGCCGACACAAAAGATAGGCGCCAGAAATGTAGGCCAGTGTTTTCCAGACCTACATTTCTGGCGCCTATCTTTGCATGAATCATGCTTACATAGGTGCTATAGGCCGCCTAATACCACTTCTGGCATTGGCCAAACCTACTTAGGTGTTTAGCAGCCTAAAGTGCCTATGCAGGCATGATTCCAGTGTCAATTTTCTAGGTGCCGGTATGTACCTCAAATCTCAGCTAAAAATGACATATGGACAGCATTTTTAACGGAGGTATGGGCGCCTACTGGCATCTACAAAACCGGTGCTGGGTCAAGAATTCAGGCCTTACTGTATCTGCATTTCTGTATGCTAACTGATTAGTGCATGATTAGCGTGCGAGCCCTTACCGTCTACAAAACAGGTGGCAGTAAGGGCTCACATGGAAAATCAGCTGCATTAAAAACGACCATAGCACAAAGGAAAAGCCGCTTTTTAGCACAGCTTAGTTAAAGGACCCCTCTGCATGGTGACAAAAGGGTCTGCCTTGTCTCCTATTCCATTTAATCATTTTTGAGTCTTCTGGGATTTTTGAGTGAGTCAAAAGGATCGAGCAGTTAGTTTTTTGCAGATGTCATACAGTTGCTTTTTATTGATCCACATTCTCCTGATGTTTCGTCATTGAATGAGTGATTGGTATTTGCTTTTTTGTGATTTCAAGATCATCATTTGCTGCTTAATCCATTGAAGTCTTCTACAACAGTGTTCTCCAACCTTTTTACACCTATGGACAGGCAGACTACTAAGACTGAAATAAAAACCACTACCCTCTGCGTCCTTGTCCCTTTGAATCCCTGTTGTCAGTATTGCCTTCTGTGTCCCCATCCCTTCTCCATCCCCCTCTGTGTCTGTCCCTATTCTCCATGCACAGCATCTCTTCTCTGGGCATCATCTCTCTATTCTTTTCTGCCTGAAGCCCAGCCCCCCCCCCCCCACACACACACACACACTCTATGGCTTGCATGCCATCCTTGCTCTCCCTCTGTTGTTAGCATCTCTCCCTCCCTGTCCACTGTCCCCTATCTACCAATTCACTCTCTCTGCCCCCTTCTCCACTGCCCTCCAACCAATCCAGCAATATCTCCCTTCTCCCTCCTTCCCTCCAGGTCCAGTAGCAGCTCTCCCTTTCTTTCCCTCTGTCCAGCAGCAGCTCCCCCTTCACTAACCACCGTTTCTAGTCCAGTGTGGCAACTCCCCTGACTAGCAGAAGCAGTGTCCCCTTCCCCTCAACCAGCTCTAGCTCTCCTTCCTCCTTTTACCCTACCAGCAACAGGTCCCTTTTCTACCTCCAACCAGTGGCAACAGCACCTTCCCTTAACAAGACTAGCAGCAGCTGTGTTTTAACTTGCCTGCTGCAGTGTCAGTAGCGTCAGCACAACGATTCACTTAAGCAGCCTTGAGTATTTTGATGGGTCGCACGCACCTCTGAGGAAAGAGAAAGTTGCATCATCAGAAGAGGGCCACAACTCAAAAAAAGCCCCAAAGCTTCCTAAGTGAATCACTGTTCTGACTCTACTGGCACTGCTGCAGGCAAGTCAGAATACTGAGAGCTGCTGGGAGGGGAGGGGAGGAAGCCACTGTTAGTCTGGAGGAGGGGTATAAAACTCAGTCACATTAAGGGGCCAAAATCCAAAACATAGGCTCAGTTGTGGGCTAGACCTTGCCCATCTTCACCCCAGACCTTGTCCCCATAATAGTACTAATTGTAACACTATTTTTCATTCATTTTTCATATATACACACTATATAACCTTATTAACAACATATAATGGTTAACCACAAAATTAAACTACACAAAGCATACTGTATGCTTCTCAACATTCATTCCTACCAGAACACAGATAACCCCTATGCAAATACGGAACCAAAAACTAAAAGTACTAATATATACAAATGAAACCCGACTCTGTACACTGTACAACTCCAGAGAAAAACAAACACATTTCTTCCTGAACAATGCAAAATATAGACAGCAGATGTAAATTCACAAAATTGACACAATTCAATCACTAAATTGAAAATAAAATAATTCCCCTACCTTTGTTGTCTCCCTCCCTCTGTGCTGTGTCTCAACTAGGTGACTCCCTCTGGCGGGGATGTCTTACCTTCTGGCCTGCTCCCGAATCTGTCCATTTTATGCTACCCGCAGTGCAATGCATTTTCATTGCCGCCCCTGGTGTTATCTTCTGGCCAGCTCCCTCTTCCTCACTGCTGCAGTGTGCACAAAGCCGCATGTGGTGGCTCCTCGCGCATCCCGCACCTCATCCGGAAGCCTTCCTTTAGAGAAAAGGCTTCCAGTTCAGGCACAGGACATGTGTAGGAGCCACCACCCGTGGCTTTGTGCACTGCGGAAGTGAGGCAGAGGGAGCCGGCCAGAAGATAACACCGGCAATGAAAATACAATGAAACAATGACAATGCAATGAAGCAATGAAAATGCTGCATCAATCGCACAAGAGGGAGGGAGATATGCAAGTGCCCAGCTCATCGGGCCCCCCTGATCTCCTCAGGCCCGAGGCACATGCCGGCCCTGCATGAACCGGCAGGAAATTTTTGCTGTCGGCACCGGTCCACGGGCCGGCGGATGAAGAACACTGTTCTACAATGTGGATTGTAAGAAGGTTCTCCTTCCTTACTTGCACACCATCTTTTCATGGGCACATGATACTATTCATTTCATCCCTTAGGATTTTGGGGGTTGTTTTTTGCCCCTTAATTTACTTTATTTTCTAATTCATATTGTCAGCATAGCCCTAACTAAGATTTCAAAGCCTGTAGTACCAGGGGCAGCCTCTTACTCTGACATTACTGTGAAATCTATATGTCAGGCATATTTAAGGGCTAGATATGCTCAGAGGGAGCAACTTTTGGGTATTCAAGAGGACGTTGAGGGGAGCACCCAAGACGTTCTGACATGTGTGCTTCCTTATTCGAAAGCCACTAGGATGTTGGTGGGATACATGCACTATTACTGGCACATAGTACAGATTCATCCATCTCTTAGCGAGTTCCCTCGTGTGGCATATTCTAGGGGTAGGACCCTGGGGCAGAGATGTGGCCCTTTAAAATATGAGAAGAAGACTGTGAGGGAGAGAGGATCCCACAATCCTTGTGGGAAGTGCCAGTGGTGTTCTTTGACCATTATAGGGGATGTATGGAGACCTCCAGGTAGATCAGTATCATTATACTCAAACACAAGTACAGATTGCACATCTGAGGATGTAATTTATGCGATTGTATGTCCCTGTGAGCTGATCTACATTGGTAGAACTAACCGTAAGATCAGGATCCGACTTAATGAACATAAATCATGGATCGTCAATAATGTTGTTCAGGCCCCCTTGGTTACCCACTGGCAAAAATATAAACATGGGGTGGATCAATTGAGGTGGCGTGTGGTGCAGAGAGTGACGGGGAGGGAGGGTGAGAAGGATGTACGGAGATTGAATGAGATTGAACAGAGAACAATTTTTACATTAGATACTGTTGAACCGCGGGGATTGAATGCTGAGATTGATTGGATCACATTGATTGGAGGGTGAATGGACCAATGGACGGCTGCGTGTGGGGGGGGGTATGACCTTTGCTGTAAAGTGAAACACATGTACACTTTTTTACAACGCATATCATTCAAAGTTCCTTCTAGCTTTTAAGGCAGTTATACATGTATTTCCAGTATCTTCTCTGACACTTGCTAATTTTTAGATGACGGACTATACAACCTAAGACAGAGGTTTGAACTCATAATGGGAACTGTTTATCTTCATAGCTTGGAGATTCTGCAGGACAGGGGACGTGCGGCTATAATGTTGGAGGTAAGAGAGGCATCTGATAATTGCAGACTGGCTGTAGAAGGGTACCACAAGTGTCCCTTCATTTCAAAGAATAAAAATAAAAAAAGTATGGGAGATGTCAGCATAGCTATCGCTAGCAATCAGCATTTTCAGTTGGCATAACTTATGTCAGCAAAGGCCTAAGGGAAATTATATCAATCTGACTTTGGCATGTGAATGTAGATAGACCCTGAGTGTAGGCAGACTGTTTCATATAACCCAAAAAGATGGTTTTAAGTAGCCCTGATTGAATCATGATTAGCTAAAAGGTGTTAATGTGTTAATATCTGATTAAGAGGGTGCTTAGGAAAATGGGTCCAGGTGCACAGATAACTAAAGTTAATCAGAAACGATTGTCAGAGGCATACTGGAAATTACATTTGACCATAGCCTATTCTTCGGCTGTCTAGCACAAGTTTACTAAGGAGGGGTAGATTTAACTTCTATTGAAGCTCAATAGTTTCTATATTCAGAATAAGAATCCAAGCTATAAAAGCCTCCTCTCTGCAACACACAGGGAGCTCTCTCTTTCTCTGCCTATCCTTCTCTTTATCTATGGAACACAAAACTTAGACCATCACCCCATCCCCCTTTTCTCTCTCTCTCTCTGCCTTTCCCTGGAACTTCACGCTTCCTTCTGGACTCTGTAAGGCAGGGAAACTGCTTTGCTCTCTACTTAATTGTAATGCTTCATTGTAATGCTTCAGAATATTGCTTTTCTGTAAGACTATTTCTATAATATATTCTTTATGCAATCACCTCTGGCTGTGCCTTTTTGATTCTACTTCCTGGTGAATCTTCAGTGAGGGAACTGAACCTGGGACCTGGCGTTTGTAAGGGCGCCTCTCAAGTGACCCCACCAACCATATTTTGTGGGGGCCACTAACAATCCTTACACGTATCTCATCAGTTGTTCAGTTTTGTTTTTGTAGTCTTAAATATATTATAGCAATTAGACCTTTTCTTCAGAAACCAGCTTTATTTACACTGAATTTCACTTGGTTGATTAGTAGACTAGATTACTGCAATGCACTGTATAAAAGGCTTCCTTGGGTTTCAGTTTCTCATCTCCAATTAGTGAAGAACACAGCTATTAAATTGGTTGTGGGTTTAAGTCAGAGTTTCTCAACATGCGGTATGCGTACCCTTAAGGCTACGCGAGACATAAGAACATAAGAAGTTGCCTCCGCTGGGTCAGACACGAGGTCCATCGTGCCCAGCAGTCTGCACCCGCAGCGGCCCATCAGGCCCATGACCTGTAATGTGATCCTTCTCTAATCCCTTTTATCCTTCTATCTATACTCTGTCTAAAACCTATCTTTACCCCTATTTGTATCCTTCAATCCCCCTATCGTTCAGGAATTTATCTAAACCTTCCTTGAACCCCCGTAGTGTACTCTGTCCTATCACAACCTCCGGAAGCACATTCCAGGTGTCCACCACCCTCTGTGTAAAGAAGAACTTCCTAGCATTGGTTCTAAAATTGTCCCCTTTCAGCTTCTCTGAGTGCCCCCTGGTGCTTGTGGTTCCCAATAATCTGAAGAATCTGTCCCTTTTCACCCTCTCTATGCCCTTCATGATCTTGAAAGTCTCTATCATGTCTCCTCTGAGTCTCCTCTTTTCAAGGGAGAAGAGCCCCAGCCTTCCCAACCTGTCTGTGTATGAAAGGTTTTCCATACCTGTTATCATTTTCGTCGCTCTTCTCTGGACCCTTTCAAGTATCGCCATGTCCTTCTTGAGGTACGGTGACCAATACTGGACACAGTACTCCAGATGCGGACGAACCATCGCACGATACAGCGGCATGATGACTTCCTTCTTCCTGGTCGTAATGCCCTTCTTAATAATACCCAACATTCTGTTTGCTTTCTTGGAGGCCGCTGCACATTGTGCCGTTGGTTTCATTGTAGTATCTACCAGTACACCCAAGTCTTTTTCAAGATTACTATCCCCTAGCACTGACCCCCCCATTTTGTAGCTGAACATCGAGTTTTTTTTTTCCTAAATGCATGACCTTGCATTTCTATATATTAAAGCGCATTTGCCATTTGCTTGCCCACTCCTCCAGTTTGTTTAGGTCCCTTTGTAGGTCTTCACATTCTTCCGTGGTTCTAACCCTGCTGCAGAGTTTGGTGTCATCCGCAAATTTTATAACTTCACACTTCGTCCCTGCTTCTAGGTCGTTTATGAATACATTGAACAACAGCGGTCTGAGCACCGACCCCTGGGGAACACCGCTCGTGACCTTCCGCCAGTCCGAGTAATGTCCCTTCACTCCGACCCGTTGCTGTCTGCCAACCAGTGTTTAATCCATCTGTGTACGTCCCCTTCCACCCCGTGACACCACAGCTTCCTAAGAAGCCGCTCATGGGGCACCGTGTCAAAGGCCTTTTGGAAGTCGAGATAGATGATGTCTATGGGTTCTCCTTTGTCCATCTGGCTGTTTATCCCTTCAAAAAAGTGCAGTAGGTTCGTTTGGCACGATCTTCCCTTGCAGAAGCCGTGCTGGCTCACTTTTAGTTGTCCATTTTTTTCTATGTGTTCGCAGATGGTGTCCTTTATTAGTGCCTCCATCATCTTGCCTGGGACTGAAGTCAGGCTTACTGGCCTATAGTTCCCCGGGTCACCCCTCGATCCCTTTTTAAAGATAGGTGTGATATTTGCTATTTTCCAGTCCTCCGGGATCTCCCCAGTTTTCAAGGACAAGTTGCAAATTTGTCGGAGAGTTTCCGCTATTTCGTTCCTTAGCTCTTTTAGAACCCTTGGGTGGATTCCGTCCGGGCCCGGTGATTTGTCGCTTTTTAGTCTGTCTATCTGTTCGAGGACCTCCTCATGGCTTATCTCTATATGCACCAGTTTTTCCTCTTGATCTCCACTTATGATCTCTTCTGGTTCTGGTACCTTCGATGTGTCCTCGCTCGTGAAGACCGACGAGAAGAACTTGTTTAACCTGTCGGCTACCTCTTTTTCCTCTTTTACCACCCCCTTTCTGTCTCCATCATCCAACGGTCCAACTTCCTCCCTCGCCGGTTGTTTCCCCTTGACGTATCTGAAGAACGATTTGAAGTCTTTGGATTTCTCAGCCAGCTTCTCCTCGTATTCTCTCTTTGCTTTCCTAACCACTCGGTGGTTGTTTGGTTGTTCGGACGCTTGTTGGTGGTAAGCGGCACTGTGTGGGTTTCCTGCCTCCTTCCTTTTTAATGGCAACTGCTGCCAGGGATCCCATGCCCTTGTTCCTGCCCATCCCCGTCTATTGAAGCTGCCAACACCGGGGATCCCATGCCCTCCTTCCTGCATTCCCCCCTCTGCCGAAGCAGACCTGGAAGGCTTCACTCCGATGTCAGAGCTGGGGGACACAAGGGGAAGAATGTTGGACATAGTGATGGAGGGAGAGATGTGGCAAGTGGCTGAAGAGGGGTGATAGAAGGAAAAATGGGAATGGAGCTGGTGGGCAGTGGTGAAAAATGCTGCACATGATCCGAGGGGATGAGAGCGAGAGAAATGTTGGATGTGGCAGTAGAAGGGATGGGAGACATGCCCCCTGGATACCTCTCTTTCTCCATTCCTTTTGCAGCAAGGGAGAGAATGAGATAAAGACAGATGGACAGTGAGAGAGGGAGACATGTTGCCAATAGAGGTGGAGGAGAGAGGAAGAAAAGTTGGACTCATGAAGGGACAGAGAGAGATGGTTGGTTGGGGAAGGGAATGAGGTCCAGAGGAGCGGAAGCATGCAGGAGGCAGAAAGAAAGAAATATTGGATGCACAATCAAAATCACTCACGAAATCACTAGACAGCAAAGGTAGGAAAAATGATTTTATTTTCAATTTAGTGATTGAAATGTGTTTGTTTTGAGAATTTATATCTACTATCTATCCCCTCCTTTTATGAACAAGTTGTGCGGGTTTTAGCGCTGGCAGTGGTGGTAATTGCTCTGATGCTCATAGGAATTCTATAAGTATCAGAGCAGTTACTGCTGCTGTCGGTGCTAAAACCCGCGCTATACGTTCATAAAAGGAGGGATATATTTTGCACTATATTTGTTTATTTTTCTATAATTGTTACTGTGATGACATTGCATATTTTAAAGTCATCTACCTTGACCTCTTTAAAAAAAAAAAGAATATAAATGATAATTAATATTTTCTCTGCATACGTTCTTTGTGGTTTTTAAAATTTTCTTGGCTACCAATATGTATTAATAAGTTTATATTGTGTGTTTATGAAAAATGGAAGAAATTGCATTACAACTAGTACTATTATTGTGGGGGTGGGGTCTGGGGCGGAGCTTGGGCAGGGGTACTCGGCTGATATTTGTTAGACTTAGAGGGGTATTTGGCTTGAAGAAGTTGAGAAACACTGGTTTAAGTAGGCATGATCATGTTTTACTATTACAGGTATCATTGGCTGACAATTTTGTACCATATTCAGTTTAAAGATTTTCTGTTAGCGGATCTGATCTTTTATGGAGAAATTCCTGTCTACTGCTCAAATTCTTTAATACTCTATTCCCCTCACAGGGATTTATAATCTCAAGGACAAAATTGATCTTTTATTCCTTTGTTGGTGGAAGTGTTTTTGACTGTATGCGTATGGCTACCAGATGTCTGGATTTACCCTTGACATGTCCTCCTTTTAGTTGACTGTGCAGGCGTTCGGACGGGTTTTCAAAACCTGGCAATTTGTCTGGGTTTTGAAAACTGTTGAGCTTAAGGCCCCGTCTGGAAGGCCCCAAAGAGATGAGGTTTATGTGGGGCCGGGGTTGCGGGTGGAATGGGGCAGGGCTTTGGGGTGGGACTTGGGGCATAATGGGGTGGAGCCACACATCCTCTTTCTTTGAAGTAAACATATGGTAACCCTATGCATGTATACATCTGCTTTTTTTTCTGGCTCCGATGTTGTGGAATTCATTGTCACAGTATCTTAGATTTGAGCAGATTTTAAAAGATTTAAAATTAAAACTGGCTTTAAAGACTTTTCACTGGCATTTCCTGATAGGTAATTTCTATTTTTCAATGGTGCTGTCATTGGCATATGACTTTTCCAGGCCTGCATTGCTGGGGCAGTGATCCCAGGTGGCAGAAATCTTAATCCAAAATAGCACTGATAATTGCTAGCAGTGGTGTCACAGTATTACTACAAGGGAATTATTCTTTCAAATGAGAACCTGCAGAAAGAACGCACTGATATATCTTCGTATAAGGAAGGATGACCCCCTAGTGGTAGTACCACAAGACTACTACTAACATAACATACAATCACATTTGTAAACTACAAAACTTTGCAGTTCTATGTGGTTTAACAAACTAAGAAGACTGAACAATCTCAGTGATTAACAAGTCAATTTAGGATTAAGGTACTGATCCAAATGACAGCAGAGGGAGAACACTGCTGCCTGAGATCACTGCCCCACCAATGGAGACCATTGGCTAAGCTCCCAGGGGCAGGGAGGGGGGGAGAGAGGGATTGGGGAGGTAAAACTCTAGAGACAGTGTTTTCTATTGGGGTGGGGATTGTCAATCGGAGGTTTGTGTTTGTATTTAAGGGAACGAGACCTGTGTTTAGGGCAGTTGAATTGATTGGTGGGTCAAAGTTGCATTTAAAGGGGCTGGGGAACTGATCGGAGAATTAGGATTAGGATTATGTGGTTATGCTCCAGGGGATTGAAGGGACCACCAATGCAGCTCTAGTGAGGTGCTACCTGACTGATGTTTCCTGTTGAAGTGGTGGTAAGTTCAGCTGCACTATTGGCAGACATGACAGCTAGCACATGGTTCTGAACTATGCATTAGCTGTCACAGCTGGCCACACCTCTGCCTACCCCTGGCACTCCCAACTTCTACCCACTCTCGCATTAGGCAGTTAATGTGGCATTTTACCACATGATGCTGTTTTTAACATGATACACAATGACAGGGGTCTGCACAAGTGTCTACAACCATATTAGCTGCTTAATATAGCTTAGTTAAAAAGAGTCCCTTAATGTAAGAATTAGCATGATAGATGCATCTGTTCTATTTCTATAAACATATTGTTCTGTGTTAATTGTTTGGGAAAATGCTAGGTATGCTCTCAATAGCTAATGCAGAGGCTGTGCAATTAATTTTTGCACCCAACATATAGTAAATGCAAACTTTTCCTGCACTACTACAAGAGCCACTAAGTTATTCAGTTTTGACCTTTAAAATCTTATGTCGGCTGATGGCAAAATATGATTTTTTTTTTTTTTCAAAGACATTACGGTGGTTTGAAGATATTTGAAAATTGCTCAGGTACCATACATTTATCTGTTGGATTTGGCAAGCAAACAGAATAGCTGCTCCTCACCTTGGTATTCAAAAGATGGAAGCAATACACAAGTGAATACACTGTATTTGTAAATGATATTCAGATGCTAGGTTGAGGATTTTGCTAATTAAATGAATATTTTCAGACAGATTGCTGTCAAATGAAGTGGCACATGATGATGTGAGAGATCAAATCTTCAGAGTAATGTAAATGAGTCTATAATATAGTTCTAGACTTATTAGTGTTCAAGTTGAAAGGCACAAGAATGGGAGCTTTTTCTTGTGCTGGTCCAGATGTGTGGAATGCCATTCCATTTTATATTAGAACAGTGTTCTTCAACCTTTTTACACCTATGGACCGGCAGAAATAAAATAATTATTCTGTGGACCGGCATCGGTCCAAGGACCGGCGGTTGAAGAACACTGGGCTAAGTCGTGGGCAAGACCCCGCCCATCTCTACCCAATCTCCATCCCAGACCTCGCCCCATAATAGAACTAATTGTAACACTATTTTTTCCATTCATTTCTCATAGATACACACAGTATAATCTTATTAACACCATATAATGGTTAACCACAAAATTAAACTACACAAAGCAGATGTAAATTCTCAAAACTGGCATAATTCAATCACTAAATTCAAAAATAAAATCATTCCCCCCTACCTTTGTTGTCTCCCTTCCTCCATGCTATGCCTTCCCTTCTGGCCTGCTCCCGCTTGGCCATTTTATGCCGCCCCTGGTGTTATCTTCAGGCCAGCTCCCTCACTGATGCAGAGCACAAAGCTGCGGGCAGTGGCTCCTTGCGCGTCCTGCACCTCATCTGGAATCTTTCCCTCTGATGTTGTGACATCAGAGAGAAGGCTTCCGGTTCAGGCGCAGGACGTGAGTAGGAGCCACTGCCTGTGGCTTTGTGCACGGAATCAGTGAGGAAGAGGGAGCTGGCTCAAAGATAACACTGCATCGATCGCACCGTGGACCGGCGGTTGAAGAACACTATTTTGGGCCTGATGCACGTGCCGGCCCTGTGGACCGGCATGAAATTTCTGTGGACCGGCACCGGTCCATGGACCGGTGGTTGAAGAACACTGTATTAGAAAGCAAAAACATGTGATTGTTTTTTTAAGAGGTTCTTGAAGAGCCATCTCTTTTGCTAAATGAAGCATGGGTGTTGAGCAATTTCATTGGATAAATTGT
Organism: Geotrypetes seraphini; assembly: GCF_902459505.1. NCBI lineage: Eukaryota > Metazoa > Chordata > Amphibia > Gymnophiona > Dermophiidae > Geotrypetes > Geotrypetes seraphini. Next base: position 142,351,197 of record NC_047092.1, on the reverse strand, counting down.
ATGATATGTTGATGAAATTAACACACGTGTGTTTTATGGCTGTTTGTAATGCTTATTGTGAATATGGTATTGTAACCCACCTTGTTAAAGGGGGAATCTAACTAAATAAACCATAAACCATAAATAAATCCTGGCATCCTAGAATAATTTGTACAGTATCATTGCATTTACCATCTGTGTGTAATTCCATTTGTGTGCTTAGAGTACTCTGTGACATTTAGAGAAATGTGTGCACTTCTGGAGACCACTTTCAGAAAGATATAACCAGGACAGAGGGCAGCAAAATGGTCAGTGGTCTTTATCATAAAACATATGGAGATAGATTCATAGACCTAAATTTGTATACTTTGGAAGAAAGATGAGAGAGAAGATATGATTTAGACATTTAAATATCTTCACAACATAAATGCACAGGAGAAAGACCTCTTTCAACTGAGAGAAAGCTGTGGAATGAGAGGGGATACAATGAAGTTGAAGGGGGACAAACTTAAAAGTAATCTTAGGAAATACTTTTTTATTGAAAGGGTTGTAGATGTATAGAATGACCTCCTAGTGGAGGTGAAAAAGATGAGGACTGTATCTGAATTCAAGAAAGCATGGGACAGGTATGTGGGATCTCTTAGGCGAACATGAGATAGTGAATGATATGGATGGGCAGATTGGAGAGGTCATATGGCCTTTATCTGCCTTAATTGTTTCTGTTTCTCTTGTTTCTAGAGAGTGTACAATATATTTAGGCCTTTAAAATTCAAATTGTAAGCAAAAGTTACCATAAGGGATAGGTAATAGAGAAAAAAGAGCTTCAATGCTTCACTTTACCAGCACACCTTCTCCAACTCGGTCGAGTTCGAAAAGCAGAGACACTGGATCTGAGGCTTCCGATGTGTTTGCAAGGATCGGATGATACCTGGTGAAATTTGGCGGCCTAGCAGTGAAGTCATCTCAATCTGGACTTTAATCCGACTGTTCTGATTTATATTTTCACTTTTTTTTCCAGTTTATGTTCTATTGTTAATTTCATTCATTGATTTGCCCCTTGTTTTGTTTTATTTTTAACATTTAAATTTCTCCAAAATTCTATTGCTCAACGGTTCCTCCTTTCTGCAGCTATTCCTATCTCTCTTCTTTTCTACCTTTCAAAGTCCTTAGATCAATGTAGTCTTGTTAGAATGTTTATTTTCTTATTTTTTTCTTCTATTTCTATTTCTTACTTTTATTACTCAACTAATTGTTATTTTTCCAGGTACTTCAGTTAGATTGTGAGCCTTTGGGACAGTAAGGGAATTTCTAAGTACCTATTCTTTATTTATTTATCTTATTTTTATTGTATCCTTTAATGTATATTTCTCTGTAAACCTATATTACTTATAATTTTAATGCACACTATTGTCTATTTTCTGTAAACCGCTTAGAATCCTAACGGAGTTTAGCGGTATATAAGAAATAAATTACATTACATTACATTACATCTGAGATGGTATTCAAAGATTTCCTCTGCTTGTGTTCATGCACTGTTCAATTTGATACTAATTCATCCGTATTAAACATTTCTTTCACTATGGTCCTGTGGCAGCTCATTGGTCTACTTTTTTTTTTTTTTTTATTGATGGATGCTACATTTTCCTCATGCTTCTTTGGGTGTCTAGCTCCAAACCAGAGGCTGTTGAAATACAATGCTATAATTCTTTCATACCAACCTGTATATATATTTTTAAACTTATTTTAAAACCTCACCCACTTACTTAGCCATAAAAATAATGGTTCTTTGCAATTGCCCATAGACTACAATTTCCTCTTAAAGCTAGTAAATATATAGGTTTGACAGTAAGATGGTAATTTTATAACAGGCTATAAAGGGTAATAAGGAAATATGTCTATTTTTAGCTTTTGTTATAAAAACATTTAATGGTTTTGATCCTATAAAGGATGCCTATAGTTAAGCACCAAGATAAGGTATCTAAGAACTAATTCAATAATGACATTTGGGTGCATTATAGATTTGTATATAGTAATGAGCTGATTTATAAGTTTGCATTTCATTATTATGTATCCCATGGTCACATAGGGATCCTTTTACAAAGCCGTAGTAACGGCCACTGCTGCGGTAATCGCTCTGACGCCCAAAGAGATTTAATGAGCATTGGAGTGATTGTCGTGTGGCAGCCACTACCTCAGTTTTGGAAAAGGTAGGGTTAGTTAATACTGCATTATGGTAATTTAAACGGCATTAATGCCCTTTAACACACATTAAAGGCAAATAATGTGACTTAGAATACTAACGCAGTTTAATAATTACCCTCTTAATTAGACTGAGTTATACCATATCCATCAAACTGACCAAAAATGATTTTTCATATTTCTTTTTTTTTTTTTTATTTCTTTATTCTTTTTCAAACTTACATCAAGTGCACAAAAAGAACAACATGAAATACTATCATATAACACTTGAACATCATACATTATATTCTTAATATGTAAATTAATTAAAAAACCTCCCCCTCCCATCATATTCCTTCAAAATTTCAATTTTGCTACATCTTATCTTCCAATCTCCCCACTCCCCTATGTTTTCACAAATATCCCTGAAATAACTTTCCAATGTGTCTTCTAACTTCAGTTCAAACATTGACAGATTCTTTGCCTGTAAAACTAATTTTTTCACAAAACAGCAAACCTTTATTTTACAGTTTTTGTTGAACTCTTTGCAGCCTGTGATACTTTTTTGTTGGATCAAATTAAGAGTCATCAAAAGATGATGATGTACAGTACATCAGCTTTCAAGACAAAAAAATAAAAACATTTGATCTCTTCTACAGACATTATTTATTGTTTAAAAACCTTAATCACCTTGAAGAAATTACCAGTAGAACTAACTGCATTATGTATGGTTTTACGAGCTACAAGGGGCTGGTAATTGCACTGCCTAGTGCTAGTGGCTTGAATAATTTATGCTTTCAGGTTTTTGAAAAGACTTTCCCATTCATGGAAAGTGTCCTTGGCAAGAATGATCTCAAAGTCTATCTTTCATCAAATCCTATATGCAGAATCTCCATTAATCCATACTCGGATGCCAACATGTCAAGTAAAATACCTCAGATTTCTGGTATAAGTAGCTACATTTTGAGGTTGAATTTGTAAAACTTTCTCCTGTATAAAATTCTGTTTTGCATGCATGAAAGACCTCCAACAAAACTAGATCACAAGTAAAAGGATGTCTATGTACATACACATGCTCAGGAGAGATGTTTGGATGGACGATGGGCAGAGTTAAGATTTATGAACATGTTTTATAAAATACGAGTATGACCAATCACTTATAGTTTATATGCTAACATTTAGGCCTGGTCCTAAATAGGCATAAATGTAAATGTTCATTATGTAGACACTATGGAGGGAATTCTACAACTGAGTGCCTCGATTTAGGTACTCTGAGGATGAGAGGTGAAGGCCTATTCTATAATACCCAGACTCTGTTATAGAATACTAGAGTGACCCAGTATTGGTACACCTAACAGTTACATATCCACAGTAACACCAGTCATAGATCTGGAGTAAAGGCAGGTGGATGAATGTGGCAGGCATGCTTATTTGACCATCCCAGGAGCAAAGCTGGGGCCTGATGTTGGCCACAGTGTAAAGGGGCCAGTCACAGTTCATCCAAGGTGTGCCTTGAGCCCCCCGCTCCCCAAATCAATACCCCCCACCTCCTGGATGGCCCCACATAAGTTACACTTTACAATGTGCCCCATCATTCAAGGCTCCCCTAATGCAAGCCACCACATGTTAAGAACCCCATAGCAGAGGAGTAGCCTTGCGGTTATTGCAGTGGACTGAGAACATGGGGAACTGGGTTTAACTCCCACTGCAGCTCCTTGTGACACTGGGCAAGTCACTTAACCTTCTGTTTTCTCAGGTACAATATTTACATTGCGAACCCACTAGGAGCAAAGAAAGTATGTGCATATAATAAACGTAAAACCACTGTGATTGTACCACAGACAGAAGTAGAAACCTCCCCTCCCCCCAACACACACACACACACACACACACACAAAGCAAAAGACTTATTTTTCTAGACGTTCCCACCAACCTGGAAGCTTCCTCAGAAGCATCTCCTCCAACCCATAAATAATCCAAAATGGTAAGAGCATCCTCCCACCACCCATTCAGTCATAGCCCCCTGGGCCTACCTTCATCCATTCAGTCATAGCCCCCTGGGTCTACCTTCAGGATTTCCTAGAGTCTAGCAGGGACCACGCAGGAGTGATTCCAAGTCACTCCTGCCTCACCAGCACTAAATTCACAACAATACTGCTAAAGGTTGCTGGTGTAGCTCCTGCCTGAAGCCCAGATGACCCCACGGAATCATGAAAGTTCACGCTTTACACATATGTTTGCTCTCCAATGGTTCCACTGGGACTCTTGAAAAAGGTGGATTGCTGAAACATGGACTGTGTTGGGTTCTCCCTACTTGTCTACTATTAGCTACATTGGATGTTTCTGTATTGGTTAATTGTTTTAGATCAGTGTTCTTCAACCGCCAGTCCGTGGACCATTGCCGGTCTGCAGAAATTTCCTGCCGGTCCGCAGGGCCAGCACGTGCATTGGGTCTAAGACAGTGTTCTTCAGCCGTCAGTCGACGGTGTGATCGTTACGGCGTTGTCTTCGGGCCAGCTCCCTCTTCCTCGGTGCTGCAGTGCACAAAGCCATGGGCATAGGATCCTATTCGCGTCCTGCACCTGAACCGGAAGCCTTCTCGCTGACGTCGTAATGTCAGAGGGAAGGCTTCTAGATGAGGTGCAGGACGCGCAAGGAGCTGCTGCACATGGCTTTTTGCACTGCAGCACTGAGGAAGAGGGAGCTGGCCCGAAGATAACACCGGGGAGGGAGGGGGGGGGGATAAAATAGCCAGGTGGAAGCAGGCCAGAAGGCAAGGCACAGCATGGAGGGTTGGAGACAACAACGGTAAGGGGAATGATTTTATTTTTTTATTTAGTGACTGATCTACATCTGCTGTCTGTTCATGAAGAAATGCATTTGCTTCTTTTCCTCTGGGGTTGTATTGCATGCAGAGTATTGCATCTTAGGGTTTGTTTGTATATATTAGTTTTTGGTCCTGTATTTGCATGGGGTTATCTGTGTTCTGGTAGGAATGAATATTGAGAAGCATGCAGTGTGCTTTGTGTAGTTTAATTTTGTGATTAACCATTATGTGTTGTTAATAAGATTATATTGTGTGTGTGTGTGTGTGTGTGTATATATGAAAAATGAATGGAAAACTGGAGAGCTGGAGAACTGTGAGTATTTTTTTTTGTGTTTGCTATTTTGGCTGAGGTTTGGGTTATTTTTGGTCAGCCTGGGACATTGACTGCTTGAACTGTAGGGTTTTTGTTACTCTGCTGTTTTGTTCTCTGCACATTTTTTGTTAAGAAGCTGAGAGTGCCTTTTTGTGGGGAGAAGTTTGCCAACAAGCGGGAGGGATTTTGTAAGCTGTTTTTCTTCTGTTATTAAGGCCAACTTAAGGCACTTCTAAGTCCAGCAGTGCTGAATATTTGCTGGAGGTTTTCTCATTTGAAGCTGTTTGAGTGTGGGACTATTAAAACAGTAACATTAGACTTACCCGAGACCTGCAGTATACAGGCTTGGGAAAATAACTTTAGGGAAGAAAAGCTGTTTGAATAGTAAAACCACAGTTGGAATTAAATGGACTGTGGGAAGAAATCCTGAGAGCCATACAGGATTTTTCATTGAAATTTATTCTTTTGAAATTGCTTTTTGCTTGGCCATTTTGATTTGAAACATTCTGACATTAAATTTTCTTTTGGAAACTGAACCTGGAACTTTGTGCAGTGGTTTTTGTTTTACTGATATTATTGCAGTCCCTGCAGGGTGATTCTTTACTGGGTCACACACTGGTGCAATTTCGGACTGTAGCCACTGGAGGCACTGAAGATCCCCATTGGAAGGCTCTGAAGCCGGCACCAGAGCCTTCCAATGGGGTTCTTCAGTGCCTGGAGCCTGACTGGTCACATTCCCCCACCCTAAAAGGTTACTTACCCAGGGAAGCTTGAAACTGCAATATTTTCAGGAATGCAGGAGAGTATGTCCATGTTGGTATTTAGGTGTTACAATTAGTACTATTATGAGAGTGGTCTCTGGGGCGGAGATTGGGTAGAGATGGGCGTGGTATGACCCACGACTTAGCCCAGTGTTCTTCAACTGCCGGTCCACAGACCGGTGCCGGTCCACAAAATAATTATTTTATTTCTGCTGGTCCATAAGTGTCAAAAGGATGAAGAATACTGTTTTAGATACCACCGCTGGTATTGTGATAATAAACTTTCTTGTGTTCTTCCTTCTCTGATAATCATTCGGAAAACTTTAAAGACTTATCCATTTCAGAAATTTTTAACTGATAAATAAGGGATTGCAATTGATGACTTCCTTGTCCAATTATTCACTTTCCTTGTCCTTTTAGTTAACTTTTTGTGAACCGGATCAAGCCCCATAGTCAGGATGACTCAGTATACAAGACTAAGGTTGGATTGGATTGGATTGTTCTTACCACTGCATTGTGTACCTAGAATTTTATTTGCTACAGGAGATCCCACATACCTGCTTCACCTTTTTCATGGTAATAATCGGTGATTTGACCAGAGATAATCACTGTATTCTTCTACTTTGATATAGTCATGCTCATGGAGTCTGTGGGAGGTATAAGTAGACACAAATCAGAAACTAAATTCAAAATGATATTAAGGGCAAGGGCCAAAGTAACAGCAAGAAATGTCTACCAAAATGAACTAATGCAAAATGTTTTTAATATGTATGCTAAACATTTTCGGACCACTGTGTTTTTCCCCTGTGCAATCCAATTCTGCCTACATGGCATCTCTCAGAGGCGTTGCTTCTTTGGACATGTGCTATACTCACCCTGCCATGATGCTTGCGCTGCCTGACCCTGATCCGGGGGATCCAGCTACAGATGATTTGCTTGTTGACCCCTTATCTACAGGTACAGAGTTTCCTGGGATGGGAGATCAGGGACTGTGTGTTGATTCTGTGGATCCGTCTGGGGCTTTGGGAGCCTGGAAATGCTCTCTCACAAGCCTGCACCTATTTGAATTGGCGGCTTTGCCAGACTTTCTTTCTGAATCTTTACAGAAGGTCTTTTTGGTTTCTCAGCCGGCTCCAGCCACTTCTTCCTCCTGGCTTTGTGGTGAATACTTGCTACCTTCCCCTGGTACCCTATGTGCGTTCTGGTCTTGGAACACTTTAATTCTCCTTAGAGTTCTCTGACTTTTGCTGGGATTTTATGGCAAGGAAATGTCAGTAGCTTTGGTTCAGCCCAGGGTGGATTTTTGGTAGCACAGGTGACAAACTGCACCTTTACTCCCAATGTGGGTGACACAGCTTCCTTAGGTATTAAAGCTGTTTGGAGATGTTTTGGTCGCTCACGCATGTCACGCTCAAAATCTCACTCTATAAAGGGAGGCGGTGGTTCCCTCTTTTTCCCCCTCCCCTGCCCCTTGTCCTACCTTTACAACGTATTGCTCAGCTGTCGCGGGATCGGCTTTCTGGGCTTCTAGTGCCTTGGACTTAACGTCCTTCCCTTGGCACTAAAAGGTTTGTTATCACTTATAATTGTGCATGCAAACTGGGCTCCTGCCCAAAATTAAAAATGCAATTTTAAGCGCCATTTATAGAATTTGGGGCAAATGTTTAAATGCTGTATCTTTGAATTTTCAGAATACTGCTAGCTTTTCGTACAGACTGCCCCAGCATTATCTAGGTATTCAGCTGCTATTCATTTACCTAAATGGCTGAATTTCAGCAATCAAAAATGTTGTCCTAAATTAAACTTCTTAGCTTCATGGATAGTGGCTAAATTGAGCTACTTGCAGACATAGATCAGAAGTAATATGCATCAGCAACTAAATATATAGAGACTATATACCTAATTTTTAAAAAATGTTACATCCAGTACTGACCATGAGGTTTACATATTGGTCCAGTAGTATATATTGTATTTATATTGGTCAATATTCACTTCATAGTGATCAGATCAGAATTGTTTTTGTTTTTTTAATTCTGGTCTCTGAAAGCTCAATTAATACCTGGAGATTGTGCTGGGCCATATCTAGCTACTGACAGTGAATATCTGGGTATTCTGCAGGAGAGAATGATACGGTGACAGTTTTCCGCAGCTAGCCGCGAGTAACCCGCAGGAACAGGGAAATAAATCGACTGTTTGCTGCAAGTACAGGGACAAGGCCATTCACCACCCTGAAGAGCGGTGAATGGTCTTGTCTCTGCAGTAAACGATCTGCCCCGAGTCGCCTCCCTTCCCACCCCTCCCGGTCAGCGATCGCGGGTGCAGCAGCAGCCTCCTCCCTTCCTCTCGCGGTTCCAACAGCCCTCACACCCTCCCAGACAGAGCCACTGAATGTTATATTCTGAGCCAGTCAGCACTATTTAATTGGGTGGGAGCTTCTCCTGTCTGGTTAAATATCACATTTTCCCTTTTAAACAAAAAGTTCATTTTATTTAGCAAGTTTTCATAAGAAAAAAATAGAGAAGGATAGTCTTTCCAAATTGCAATAAATCTACAGCATAGTATCCCAATCTACTCTTTTGGAATGGTGAGGACTGCAGCGGGTTGTCATTTCAGCCTCCGCCAAAACTGCAGGGATGCCATGGATTGCCAGTAGTTTGGAATGACCTGTAGTATAACGTAATCGTTGAATACTCTGAAGTATATACATTGCAATGTTTTTCTCCTCATAAATCTTTCCAGCCTTTTGCAAGATAGTCCTAGTGTGACTGCAAACTATTAGGACTGCACACTGGTTTTGAGATTTACAACCAGGTGCTTGTCATTTCCAGATGCAGCTTTACAAGGCCTTCATTCAGGAGATGTTGCGCGAGGCAGCAGGTTTCCAGTAAAACATGGCTATAAACCCCAGGGTTCCTGGCACAAACATATGTACTCCTACACATGCCTATTTTTATCCATCTTTAACCAATATGCCATGTACATGAAGGTTACACAAGCCTACATTTTAAGTCAAGCATCCTAGCTTCTGAAAAAAGTACAAAAGGATGCACAAAGTTGCTTAAAAAGAGATTTGTGAACAAATTAAGGGCTCTTTTTACTAAATAGCACTTGAGTTTTTTTGGCGCGGGCTGGTGAGGTAAGTGCTCTGATGCTCATAGAATTCCTATGAGCATCGGAGCATTTACCTCGCTGGCCCACGCTATGAACCTCTAGTGCTATTTAGTAAAACCCAGCGTAAATAATTCCAAGCAAATGGTGTGTTTGTCGCATTGGTTGGTGAAGCTTCTTAGCTTCAATTGCTACCCAAATCCACAATGGACCTATAAAACTTGTTTCAAGTTTAATAAAAATGTGATATACCACCTATCAATCTTCTAAGTGGTTTGTACATAATAAAAATAGTAAAATAGGGTAACATACAGGACCTACTGGAACGATAAGATTAAGGTAAAGAAGTACATTATAAAATAGGAAAGAGAGACATATAGGGGAAATACAAAAGGAAAGGGGATCCCATCTGATAACCAAAGCAGAAATGATGATAAGGCTTCATAAGGGAAGTGCATTAGAGGTTGAACGCATCTTTAAAAAGAAACGTTTTCGTTTTCCTTTAAAACGATCTAGCATGGGTTCATCCCATAGTTCCGGGGGTAATGAGTTCGAAAGAGGCGGGGCTGTGACGGAGAAGTTTGTTGTTCGTGTAGTGCTAATAATATGGAAAGAAGGAACCGTTAAGAGATTTTGGGCTCCTTTTACAAAGGCGCGCGCTAAATTGCCATGCATGCTAGCCGCTACCGTCTCCTTTTAAGCAGGCGGTAATTTTTCAGCTAGCGTGCGCAGCATTTTAGCGCACGCTAAAACCGCTAGCGCGCCTTTGTAAAAGGAGCCCTTTGTAATTGTGATCTCAGTGTTCTAGCTGCGGTGTAGGGAATTAGAAAATTGTTTAAGAATTCTGGCAATTGGCACCTAACTTTTAGCGCCTATCTTTTTAGGTGCCGATTACAGAATCTGGCACTTTGCTGTTTAAATTTATCAAGCTGAATTTCTCCTTAGTTCTTTTTTACCTTTTTCTTTTGACCTTGACATTGATTCTCGTTGGGGACTTCAAGGACTAGCCTGTTTTTCTTATTTCATTTGTTCCTTAAAAAAATATAAATATTTTCTTCTTGTGTCCTTTTGCACATGAGAAGTGTAATTGTTATGTTTAAACTCCAACAAATATAAACTAGTTTTAAAATATTGGGACACTGGCAAGAAAGTGATACTGTCATTGATGGATATCTTCTGATTCTCCGAACTTTGGTTCATTGGCGTACTCTGATGATAGTATTGGGCATCCTGGAACACCTTCGAGTACCTTCTCTAGATACACCTCAGGGGCGGTGCGTTTTGCTCTTGTTGGGAACCCTTTTGGACCACTCTGACACCCAGAGCCCGCAGTCATTTGCTGAATGTTTAACTTTTTCTGTTAGTGATACACCGGAATGGGGATTGTGGATTGACCTTGGTTGGTTTTGTTGGTTTTCTGGGTTTTTTTGGGGGGGAGGGGGAGGGGGATGTGGATGGGTGGGAATCCGTATACCATGGTGAAATGTGACAAGAATGTTGGTACTCATTTCTGTGCTTTGTACACTGTGGTGTTCTATATATGTTTGATTCTTTTTGAAATTCAATAAAATATATTATTAAAAAATATATATATATATTGGGACAGGATCAACTCTCCAGAGATTGCTTTAAAGCTTAACAGAATACTTAATTCTGGAATGCATTGCCAGAGGTTGTGGTAAGAGCAGATAGCGTAGCTGGTTTGGACAATTTCCTGTTTGGACAATTTCCTGGAGGAAAGGTTCGTAGTCTGTTATTGAGAAAGACATGGGGGTAGCCACTGCTTGCCCTGGATCGGTTAGCATGGAATGTTGCTACTCCTGGGTTTTGGCCAGGTATTAGGGACCTGGATTGGCCACCGTGAGAACAGACTACTGGATTTGATGGACCATTGGTCTAAACCCAGGGGGGCTATTCTTATGTTCTTATATCAGTGCTTGTTTGAGATTGCTGTTGCTGTTTAACCAGCATATCAGTTGTTTAAATCATATTTCTGGTCTCCAAAAAACATTTTACAAATAACTAAGGAACCTTTGGAGACCATATTGAAATGTTAAAGTTCTTCTAGTTTCATCAGTATATCAAATGTATTTCTCACTGGGGTTTTGCTTTCCTTATTTTAATGAGTCCAATAGACATAGCTCTATTTCCTGAAAAATCCATTGCCTACATTCCTATGCAAAGTTATCCCAAAACTGCAATGCATTAGCACATGTGGGGAATACACAGAGAATGGATGACTGACCTATAACAAACAAACATTAACAGAAAATAGATTTGCAACATATGAAGCTGTTTTGTATCAAATTATTTACTCTGTACTGATTATTTGGAAATCGATTTTCCACATGGATTATTGTAAATAGTTTATTTGGAGTCAATTATCAGAAGTATTATATAGATGCCTGCAGTTGATACCCATAAAACTCCACAATCCATCAATTTTCAGCCTGTACCTGTATATGGACAGTGGAAGGCTGAACATCTATTAAAAGTCTTAAAGTAAAACACACAGACTATTCATATGGGGATAATTAAGCACATAAGCATTGCCTCTGCCGAGTCAGACCATAGGTCCATCACGCCCAGCAGTCCGCTCCTGCGGCGGCCCCCCAGGCCAATGACCTGTAGTGATCTATTACTCAAGAGCATTTTGTCTTGTATAGTAACCCTCTAATTGTACCCCTGGATTCCCTTACCCTTCGGGAATTCGTCCAATCCCTTTTTGAAACCCAAAACCGTACTCTGCTCAACCACCCCCTCTGGAAGCGCATTCCAGGTGTCCACCACCCTCTGGGTGAAGAAGAACTTCCTAGCATTTGTTCTGAACCTATCTCCCTTCAATTTTTTTGAGTGCCCTCTAGTTTTTGTTGGCCCCGCCAGTCTGAAGAATCTGTCTCTCTCTACCTTCACTATACCCTTCATGATCTTATAAGTTTCTATCATATCCCCTCTAAGTCTCCGCTTTTCCGCTTTTCTATGAAGAAAGATCCTGATTCTATATAGTCCACCTAAAAAAGAGGCACTGATTAGTATAATGCTAAGTGTGATTCTATAAAAGTTAGGTGTACTGTATAGAATCACTCTAAATGCCGCCTATGCGGGCTTATATAACGTTCCAGTTGGTAGTATAGCCATCATCTTGTCAGCCTATGCGGGCTTAGGCATTGCTAGGCATCCTAACTTTAGTTGCACCTAATTTCTGCCAGGGGCTTTTTCACATAAATACCTGTGCATAAGTCACTCAGAGCCTGAGAGATTTGTGAAAGAAAAGTCCTCTCTGATATAGAAACAATGCTGCCACTCTTTCTTTTAGACCCCCTGCCTCTGCTATTTGAATATTACTCCATGTTTTTGTTTTAAGCTTTTAGTTTCAGCAAAATAATTCCTGGAGTTCACACCCTTCTTTCTCAGTCTGGGGCACAGTTACGGGTGGGCCTCAGTGGCCCTTGCTCACGCAATTTTGGTTCAGGAGGACCATCCAGTCTCTCTCACAGCACAAGGATGTGGTATTGCCAGGGCCAGGCTGCTGTGCTGGTCCTTCTCACAGAGGCACAGCTTCTCCGTGCAGCCTAGTGTTCTGCCTCTGAAGGTGGGGGGGGGGGGGGGCAAAAAGGGCTCAATGGCATGCTTGCGCAGGTGTAACTGTGGTCCTCAAGGGTGGCCCACTTGTGGCTTAGGCTTACCCAAAATCTGCTGGCTGGCTACAATACCACTCTCAGCTCATTTTTTCTTTCATTTTCCTGCTAAGCTGCTACCCAATATCGGCCATAAGATTTAAGTGACATGAGGCAGAGATAGCCGTGTCTAGCTGCATGTCAAAAAGTTTCATTAGAGTTCAATATTTTCATTATGATTGGTGAAGTGAGTTGTACTTTTGCCTTCTCATAAAATGTCTTTTAATTATATTTGGTTCCAAAAGCTGCATTTTGATGGTACCTAAAACATATGTGCATGAATGATTTGGTTCATTTGCTAAAGTCTTTTCTTTGAAAGGTATATGAATCAAACCTGCCCTTTTTGTTGTGCTTTATCATTCATCCATAAATGTATGTACATCCATTGTGTATTTTAAAATGCAAGCGCATGTGTGTCTTGGAAAATTTCCCCATTGGGATTTTGACTATTTTGTTGTGCATAACTTCATGCTGGTTTACCAGTTGGAGCAGGATTTTGGAAGAGTGTTTGTGGAGGGAATTGTGCTTACCTTTCTGGTGTCCAAAGCTTCCATTTGCAAAAAGGCTGAATTTTTGAGGATGGAGTCTCAGGGCTAGAATAATACAGAACACGGCAATTAAACTTCCCTTTGAGCTTCCCATTGAGCAAGTTTAGGAGAATAAAGAGCAAGCCAATGGAAGTCCAAAGAATGTAGTGGTTTTGAGGGAGTGTAAGAGAAAATTAAAGAAGCCAGATCTCAATCTGTATACTTTGGAGGAAAGGAGGGAGAGGGGAGATATGATATGATAGAGACGTTTAAATACCTACATAATGTAAATGTGCATGAATCGAGTCTCTTTCATTTGAAAGGAAACTCTGCAATGAGAGGGCATAAGATGAAGTTAAGAGGTGATAGGCTCCGGAGTAATTTAAGGAAATACTTTTTATGGAAAGGGTGTTAGATGCGTGGAACAGTCTCCCAGAAGAGGTGGTGGAGACAGAGACTGTGTCTGAATTCAAGAGGGCCTGGGATAGGCACGTGGGATCTCTCGGAGAGAGAAAGAGATAATGGTTACTGCGGATGGGCAGACTAGATGGGCCATTTGGCCTTATCTGCCATCATATTTCTATGTTTAATATAATAAACATGAGTTAGTAGCAATATCTTAAATTGAATCCTGAATTGAATGGGGAACCAGTGAAGTTTGAAAATTAGAGATGTTAAGTGATTGTGCCTTTTAGCAGTTGATAGAAGCTGAGCAGCTGTGTCTTGGAGAGTTTGAAAACGTTTAAGATGGGACTGAGGAAAACCAGCATAGACAACCTTACAGTAGTTTAGGCAACACATAAGTAAGGCATGAATTACATAGATATGTACCAAAACTTAGTACAAATCACAGATTCCTCACATTCAATACCAGATCCCCAGCTCCTCAGAAGTACCACCTGGGCTCAAAGATTTTCACTGCCTAAGGTTTTATGTACTATCTCTTCACTGGAGCGACAAATGACGGAGTAAAGTTCTAAAAAGGGATGATAAGCCTTGAAAAAACTTTGTTCAGGTGAAACATGTTGGCTCCTATGTCCCTGAATGGAAGACCACATTAAAAGCTAAATTAAGTACTTTCATGAATAAAATATCCCCCAAGGGGTGTTATAAAAATAATATAAAATAAGAAATAAAATTTGTCGCTCCAGTGAAGGTGGTACTTCTGAGGAACTGGGGATCTGGTGTTGGATGTGAGGAATCTGTGATTTGTATTAAGTTTTGGTACTTATCTTTGTGATATACATATTGGTAATCCTCAAAAAAAAATATTATAATAAGAAATTGAGTGCTGTATGAAAAATGAATTACATAGAAACATAAAAAAATGAAGGCAGATAAAGACCACATGAACTATCTAGCCTGCCAACCCATGCCATTTGCTATCCCCTCCGCTCCCTTTGAGATCCAATGTACTTGTCCCCAGCTTTCTTGAATTCAGATATACTTTTTGGCCTGGATTCTATAAGAGGCACCTGCTACTTGCCAATAACCAACAGATGCTGCTTCTAGAATTGAGACTCCTAAGGATGCTAGGTGCCGGAAATGTAGGCCAGGGTTATATACAACATAGTCTACTTTTCCAGCGCCTAGGGTTCTTCCTGAATCACAGCCTAGTGATGACAAAGCTCAGCACCGCCTTAAACATGCCAATTTCCTGGCATCAACGTCACTAGGTGACACTAGGTGCCATGGACCTAGGCACTGATCCAGAAGGCCACCTAATGTTTGTTTTGATGAGGTTTTAATTGTTTTTTAATGGCATGACCAATTATTGCTTTTTACATTTATCACAGCTCTATAAATGAATTCAATTTAGATATAATTGCTATAATTGTGAAGTGTTCAGACCAATACCCGTAAATTCAGTGATCTCACCGAACTGGAGTATATTTGGGGACCATCATATCACTTTCTTTCGTCCCTTTGCCAGCCTCTTTCATTTGTACAATACAATAGATCTTATTGTGTATGCTTGTAAGGAGATAGATTTTACTTATCTTGAAGGAAACTTCAATGGGCTTGGCCTCTGTCTCCTTAGTCTCCAGCTGCGGTGAGATTAAAGTGCAAAAACCTTAAAGTGCTTTGTGCTACTTGTGCTTGCCATTGCGAACGTGCTTGCTAAAATTAGTCGATATTAAGCCCGGCCCCCCGACTCGAGTTTCGGGTTCCTTCGTCAGGCAAGCACAAAGGTTTTTGCACTTTAAATC
This sequence comes from Geotrypetes seraphini, assembly GCF_902459505.1. Classification (NCBI taxonomy): domain Eukaryota; kingdom Metazoa; phylum Chordata; class Amphibia; order Gymnophiona; family Dermophiidae; genus Geotrypetes; species Geotrypetes seraphini. The sequence goes on along the minus strand of NC_047092.1, from coordinate 142,335,617 downwards.
TCACCGCAGCTGGAGACTAAGGAGACAGAGGCTAAGCCCATTGAAGTTTCCTTCAAGATAAGTAAAAATCTATCTCCTTACAAGCATACACATAAGATCTATTGTATTGTACAAATGAAAGAGGCTGGCAAGGGGACGAAAGAAGTGATATGATGGTACCAAATATACTCCAGTTCGGTGAGATCACTGAATTTACGGGTATTGGTCTGAACACTTCACAATTATAGCAATTATATCTAAATTGAATTCATTTATAGAGCTGTGATAAATGTAAAAAGTAATTTAACAATCATCACAGAGTAATATTGTATATCTCTCCAGTGGTTAGTGTATGACCAATTTTTGCCCATTTAGAACCACTTAAAACCTTTATGTTAGTCGCCGGGATCTAGGTGCCTGCTGACAACTAACGTTTGGTGGCTTTTTGAGAATCTGGGCCTATATCTTCACCACATCCACCGAGCTTTGGAATTGATTTTTTTTTCCCAATCTGCTCCAGAAATTTAGACTTTTACTTACAGATTTCATTCTTGTCTTAGTAAATCCATTCTTTTCTGTCATGAAACAACTTTGTAATTGACGATTTTCTATCGTTGAAAAAGGAAACTTATTGTTCATGGTAAAATTGCCAGTTATCTTTGTACCACCCATATGTTTAACCACATAAAGTATTTCCACAGGAAGTTAAGCTGTAATTCTCTTAATTGCTTTCAAATGTTGATGTTTATGCAATTTGAAGTGCATTGTTTGTAAAGAAGTAAACTGCCCAAAAATGTATTTGAACACTAACTTGGTACGCATGCATACCACAACCACATCATAAATCCATTTCAGAACTTTAAAAAGACACTCCTACCTCCATGTGTAAAGGAAGTGGTTAGAGGATAATATAAGCCACGATTCTTTAAGATCTCTGAATGCTAATTAGAAACCAGAGGGTGACATGTAAACACAAGTATACAAATCTAGAAAAATCCCAGGGCAAAAACAGTGTGCAAATAATGTCCGATATCCTTACATCATTCTAGATCAAAAAGAATATTTCCACAATAATTCAACAACAGAGGACATTCACAAAAGAGTTTAATACAAGGATATCGTTACTGTGAACCAAGAAGATGCTACATAAATCTGCAGGTTCTTAGTGATTCTTTTCCTTTTGTTGGTTTCATATCATTCGGTTCAATCATATCGAGCTAGTTTCAACTGAGTCCTACTTATTCATCACAAGCTATATGACTTAGACATGCGTAGGGTCAAGAATAAGGGAAATGAAAGGTCATCTTAAGTTTATATCCTGGCTTTATTTCCCCCCATTTTCGATTACGTTATCTGCACTAGACTCCCTGTTGAGTAAACTTTCTTCCTATCTATTATTTTCAAAGCACAGTGTGCTGATGACAGTCTAGGGATCATTCCAGTCTGATCACAGATGGTTAGGATTACACTACACTAAGCCTTAACCTTCACAAGCCAGCAGTTTCTTTTCAATATTACTCGCCTTTGACAGCTGGACTGAGTTTTTGTCAATTCATTTCATTAATGCCACTTTCCCTATGATCAATTATGTGAGTTTAGATAATATTTGAACAAGTTGAAAATAAGGTTTGTGCTAAGAGATAGTTTGTGGTCCAAGAGTCCCAAAGAGTCAAATTTGTGGTCATTGAGCAGCTAAGATACTCTGAGTACTTTCTTAGAATAAAAATAAAAGAATATTGCACAATTCCTCATTTGTCTACCCTGTTTGGAAAAAATCAACCAAAGCATAAGCTACCTACTGTATAACCAGTTTTATTAAACATCATTCATTGTACCGTGGGTCTGAGAACCAGTTACAAGTTTTTATTTGGTTAACTCGTGCTGACCAGGTCCTGAGGGAATATTCAGTGGCACTTCTCCAGTTAGTGCTGTGGAATATCCCCTCTAACCACTAAAGCTGAAATTGGCTATTAATTGGCGGCCCGCAGGCAAAGTTGGCATGTAACTAGATAAGTGCCAGTATTCATTTCATAGCCCCCAGTATTCAGTGTCGGGCCATGTCTGATCACCAGGCACTGGCACTAAATATTGGGGACTATATGACAGCGAGCAAGCTGCTAGAGCTTATGCAGGCCTGGCTGATATAAAGCCAGGCATGCATAAGCACAAAACTCTTCTTGACCCCCCATTAGCCTCTCAAATCCCCTTCCACCCATAATGTTCCAAGTCTTCCCTCCCCCTGAATGACCCTCCTGCTCTCCCCCTGATGTACAGGTAGGGCTCTCTGGTTGCTTGCCTGTGTACCGGGTGGTCCAGTGCGGTCTTTGGCTCATGCCTGCTTGCAACTGAAATATAGAATGGTTGCTGTTACCTCTTGTGGCAGCCATTTTAGATTTTAGCCATGAGGGAACAGGAAAAAGGGGCCCCCCTGCCCCCAAAGACCACTAGGTACACAGGTAGGGTCAGGGGGACTACCTGGACATTAAGAGGAGAGGGAGGGTGGAGGTTCATACAGAGATGATGAGGGAGAACATTGTACATCTCAAGGTGGGCTAGGAGGGAGTCCAAGAGGCCCATGGGGGTTGGGAGGGTTTTATAAAATAGTTATGTGAGAGATGGCAATGAATATGATAACACCCACATAATCTGGTACTGTCACCTTTGACCTGCCCACTTTTTTAGTTAGGCAGTCTGATGAGATATTCCACAGCACCTTCGAATTAAGTGTGACTGAATATCCCCCTCTTAGGTGGGCTCAATTGACTCTTTTGACAAGTTCTTCTTCTTTAATGTAGAATGTTCAACTCTCTTTAGCTCCCTTCTCCTATTGGGAGACTTTGACATGCCATCAACAGCTTCTACCTGTCTCTTGCAATGAGCATTGGCCTTATACAATACATCAATGTTCCCACACACATGGCAGGCAATACCTTAGATCTGGTCTTTACCTCTCAGGACCTTCCTCTTAGCTCTGAATCAATTCAGACAACCACATTGCCTTGGATAGATCATTTTTTTTAGTCTGTCTTTCCCTAGGATTATCCCCAACACCCCCCCCCCCCCTTTCATCCCTAGTTATTCTATTGATTGCTACAATTAGTACCAGCCTTAGAAGAACCCCACCCCACCTAGAAACAGAGTTTAATTATACATTGTGTGAAAAAAAATATTTTCTCCATTTTGTTTTAAATCTACCACTTAGTAGCTTCATCGCATGCCCCCTAGTCCTAGTATTTTCGGAAAGAGTGAGCACGCGATTCACATCTACGCTTTTTAATAGCTGTGCTAGAAATGGACTTGGCGTATGGAAAAGGCCTGTGTTCGGCCACACTAAGCCCATTTCTTAGCCCAGCTTAGTAAAAGGCCCCCAAAATTATTATTGTAATAAATAATAACCCAATATTAGGCCTCTAAATATTTTAAGCCATGTACCTATAAAAGAAACTACCATAACCATCTGCAATAAAACACACTCTCTCTCTCTCTCTCTCTCTCTCTAATACCAAACTCCTAGACTAAACACTTAGCAATTGAAGGCATTCATCAATTTTATTACTTCTTGTTCCCTTTTCCAGAATAAGCCTGGATTCAATTTGTCCATGAACTTCAAAGAAACCGTGTTCAAAATGTGGCCCCAAATGCTCTGAATTGTTCGATGATTATTTGTCTTCTTAGAGCTCTAAAGTAAACTAAAATGGAAATGAGCTTGATGATTTTATTCAGTTGTTTTTTTGTGTGTGTGTCTAAGGGCTCCTTTTACAAAGGTGCGCTAGCGTTTTTAGTGCACGCACTGGATTAGCACACGCTACCTGAAAAACTACCACCTGCTCAAGAGGAGGCGGTAGCGGCTAGCACGTGCGGCATTTTAGCGGGCGCTATTCCGCACGTTAAGGGCCTAATGCACCATTGTAAAAGGAGCCCTAAGTATGTTTATTGGAATTCCTTACAAAAAGTTATTTGCAATACAAACAATAACAGGAAATATATGAATATATAAAATAAACACAAAACGCCTATGTACACTTTATCATAGAGAGTTCAAATTTATGTGTTTGTAGAACATACTGCCACCAAAAATTAAGAAAATAATTATTTTTCCAGTTTAAAAGAATACATTTTACAGCAATTGAGACAAGAATATCATACAATCTAGCTTGAAATTATGTAAATATCCCTTGAAATGTTGCAGAGCCAAATAAGATTCTATGCACTGATATTCCTTCAATGATAGGCAGAAGTTGTTTTAATATGCTCCAAACCTCATTCCAGAATTAGAAGGTCGCAGGACATTCATACAATAGATGAAGCAAAGTAAAGTAATTTTATTCAGTTTTAAATGACGATCACATAACTTCTGAGCAAAATGATATCCCTTTAAGCCTCAATTCAAATATCAATCTATTTAGAATTGGTAATGTGAACCATGTTATTTCTAGGAGCTTGCACATATGCTATGGAACTCATAAGCAAACCCAAAATACGTCTAAAAACCCGCCCAAGTTAGCACTTGGACAACCTAAAAGGTTGTCCAAGGGCCAATAATCAAAATGGGGTTTTAGACATATTCAGAGACTTTTTAGACCTCTGAATTCCGCTGTATGCCCAGAGCTCAAAGGGGCAGTTTTGGAAGAGTGGTGAGAGTGGGATGTGGAGTGGACCGACCTACACTTAGTCGTACTACAGGTTTAATCAAAAGTTTTACCAGACTGCCTGGATGGAATTTATACGTTCTGACTTGAGCAATCTAAACTAATTACTTAAGGGAAACTTAGAATCAACTCAGTGATATCATTAAATACTTTCAATAATTACCACAGGTCTAAGGGCCGAATTCTGTATAGGACACTTGGTCTTAGAAGCTGCCTATGCAGCTTTTGAGATTCACACACGGACATCCTATATAGAATTGCCTAACCCCACGATTCTCTAAACGGTGTCTGTGTCATAAGCACCAGTTAGAAAATTGGATTGCCATTGAGTTGATCACGGTAAAGGAATCCCCCTACCATGATCAGTTTAGCAGCAGTGGTCCCCCCTCATGCACACACACAAAGACTACCCAGTCCCTCCTGCCAGAACCCCAAAGCTGCGCCCCCACCCTCAAATGTCCATGGCAGGAGGAGTGCCCAATCCCTCCTGATGGACACCCACCCACCCACCCACAACGATCAGCAGCATGAGGGATGTCCGATTGCTTCTGCCAGACTCCCCAAAGGACATGCTCCCTAACCCCCCACAAGACCACCCGGACCCCAAAGTATCTTGTGTTAAATTGGTCAGAAGGATGGCTGACAGGCCCGCCTTCACTGGCAGGCCTGCCTCTTTCCAGTGCATCATGGGATGTACCAGGGAGGGGCCTAAGGCCATGATCACCCCAGGTGCTTAAGACCCCCTCCCATAGGAGAGGCCTTAGGTGTCTGGACCAACCAGAATCTAAGGCCTCTCTCCCAGTGTATTCTGGAATGCACTGGGAGTTGCCTAAGATTCCAATTGGCCAGATTCCTTAGTCATTAAATTTTGTTGCCAAATTTCAGACCATTCTTCAAGCTTTGCTAGGTCTTTCTTAATGTTATTCATATAATCTGGGGTGTCTACTCTATTGCAGATTTTGATATCATCCACAAAGAGGCAAATCTTACCTGACAGCCCTTCTGCAATATCACTGATCATAAAATATGGACTTCAAAATATTAATTAAAACCACTACTATAAGTATAGAGAGGAGCTAATCCATACAAACATTTAAATACTTGTATTATCATTAAGGGCTCTTTTAACAAAGCCACAGTAGAGGTTTATACTGTAGGCCAGTGAGGTAAGTGCTCCGACACTCAGGAAATCTATGCGCATCGGAGCATTTATCTCACTGGCCCATGGTAAAAAATCCTCTACTACAGCTTTGTAAAAGCCACAGTAAAATCTTATTCATCTGCCATTTTATCAGAAGCGAGTGAACTTTTCATAAATTCTGAAATGTTATGTTCACACCCCTGAATCCAAAAAAATAAACCTTTCTGCCATAGTCTGAACAAGCTGTAATAACATGTACGTGTGAGAAGCAGAAAAATAGTAAACTACAGTAAACAGAACATGGGAACATAAGAATAGCCTTTCTTCATACCAATGGGTCATCTATCCCAGAATCTCATCCAAGTACCTGAAAAAAACCAAATAGCATCATCATTCCATGCCACTGATCCAGGGAAAGCAGTGGCTTCCCCCAATTCTGTCTCAACAGCAGATTATTGACTTTTCCTCCAGGAAATTGTCCAAATCTTTCTTAAAACCAGCTACATAAACCACTCTTACCACATCTTCTAGCAACACATTCCAGAGCTTAACAATTATATGAGTGAAAAAATATTACCTCCTATTGGTTTTAAAAGTATTACTTTGTAACTTCATTGAGTGTCCCCTAGTCTTTGTAAATCTTGATGCAATAAAAAATCGACCCACTTGTACCTATTCTACACCACTCATTGTTTTGTAGACTTCAGTCATATCTACCCTCAGCCGTCTTTTTTCCAAGCTGAAGAGCCCTAACCTCTTTAGTCTTTCCTCATACAAGAGGAGTTCCATACCCTTTATCATCTTGATCACTCCCCCTTTGAACCTTTTCTAGTGCCATTATATCTTTTTTGAGATAAGGAGACCAGAACTGAATGCAATACTCAAGGTGAGGTCGCACCATTGAGCAATGCAGTGGTATTATAACACTCTTAGTCTTGTTTTCCATCCCTTTTCTAATAATTCTTAGCATCCTGTTTGCTTTCTTGATTGCTGCAGCACATGGATCTGGGTACCATGTGATGGTTCCTGTTCCCATATTACCTAAAATGACACCAGATGATGATCCGTATTACTTCTTGGTGAATTGTGAAAGGACCGCCTGCTTAGCTGGCTGGCCGGAGGTCACATAGACTACATATCTAGGAAACCTGTTAATGGGGGGCAGCCAAATTGTGTTCGAGTGCCAACCCTGATGGCCACGCTCCCTATAAAGATGTTAAGGCAGCCATCTTGGAGTGGGCAGGCTGTACCCCAGAATTCTACAGGCAAATGTTTTAGAAAAGTACCTTCCAGATGAAAGAGGCTCCTTACAGTTTCTTCTACAGACTGAAGGAGGTTGCATGGTGGTAGTTGCAATTGTAGGAGACTGGGGTAGAAATGGCAAATATAGTTCTCCTGGAAAAGTTTCTGAATGGACTACATAAGAACATAAGCAGTGCCTCTGTTGGGTCAGACCAAAGGTCCATCATGTCCAGCAGTCTGCTCACGCAGTCCAAGCTAGGAGACAATGGGTGAGTCAGTACCCTAATCTAACACTAAAAACTGCCTTGGAGTGGAGGAAGTGTTTCTTTTTCCAAGTCTAACCTGGAAGAGAGAAGAGGCCAGTGGAAACAAGAAGAAATGACAAGGGTTTAGCACCCTAGGGGAAAAAGACAGCCAACAAGTCCAGGAGGAAGTTCAGAGCACTGGAGGCCTGCTTCATCCAGAATACCCTGGGCCTTCTGGAACTGGGCATATGACCCAAACTCTCCCATCTGCTTTATATGCTGAAACAAGTATCATTTGGCAAGATACTGCCTGGGAATAAATGAAGATTGCTTGGATGTGAATGTGGTAGAACCTCATGACTGTAATATGGTGGAGTCCTCAAATCCTGGAGGTAGGAACTGCCCGATGGAAGTGGAACTGAATTAAATTCTTACCAGGCACTTATAGACATTTGTGTGTTTGGGGATCACAGACGGTATCCTTCAGCCCAGGTATTCCTTAAGACTCCAGTTGGATAAGGTCAGCTGGAAGCAATGGTTTTATCATGGCTTCCATACCCACTTTTCTTGGGCTGTGACTTCTTTCAGTTAATGACAGGTCCCCAGAAAAGCAAGGGTCTTTCCCCACAATCTTTTCTCTGGAGGATCCTGACCTCTATGTAGATGAACCAAAGGTGCCAAAACACTGCTGACATTGGCGGCAGGAAAAGTTTGGAGGTCCCCTGAAATTAGGGGCTGTGGTTGATGAGAATAAAAAATCAGGAGAAGAGAACCAGAATACCCAAGACCTTTGCTACAGCCTGCCCTAATGGAGTGAGGTTGGATCCCCAGGTGATTTCAAGAGAACCCAGGTGTAAGGTTTATTAGTGGCCCCCACAATATATGGTTGGTGGGGTCATTTGAGAGGCGCCCTTACATACGCCAGGTCCCAGGTTCAGTTCCCTCACTGAAGGTTCACCAGGAAGTAGAATCAAAAAGGCACAGCCAGAGGTGATTGCATAAAGAATATATTATAGAAATAGGCTTACAGAAAAGCAATATTTATAAGCATTACAATTAAGCATTACAATTAATGAGAGAGCAACGCAGTTTCCCTGCCTTACAGAATTCAGAGGAAAAGAGAGACATAGAAGCCTGAAGTTCCAGGGAAAGGCGGAGAGAGAGAAAAGGGGGATGGGGTGATGGTCCAAGCTTCGTGTTCCATAGATAAAGAGAAGGATAGACAGAGAAAGAGAGAGCTCAAGAGATAGATTTTTGTGTGTTGCAGAGAGGAGGCTTTTTATAGCTTGGAATCTTATTCTGAATATAGAAAACTATTGAGCTTCAATAGAAGTTAAATCTCCCCCTCCTTAGTAAACTTGTGCTAGACAGCCGAAGAATAGGCTATGGTCAAATGTAATTTCCAGTATGCCTCTGACAATAGTTTCTGATTAACTTTAGTTATCTGTGCACCTGGACCCATTGTCCTAAGCACCCTCTTAATCAGACATTAACACCTTTTAGCTAATCATGATTCAATCAGGGCTACTTAAAACAGTCTCCCTGCCCTCAGGGTCTATCTGCATTCACATGCCAGAGTCAGATTGATATAATTTCCCATAGGCCTTCGCTGACATTAGTAATGCCAACTGAAAATGCTGAATGCTAGCAATAGCTATGCTGACACCAGGCTGAGGATGAATCCCTTAGGACCGATCATGCACAAGTAGTGACTGTGAATGGGAACCCTGTGGGCAATCAAGATCCATCTATGATTGTACACCTGCACTTCATAATTAAAAGCGATCTTCTGTATAGGGTGCCCTTGTATTACTCTATACTATGGCCATAAATATTTTAGTGCCCTTGTTTCACTCTATGGTATGGTTACACCTCGAATACTGTATATCTAAAAAATATGTAGTGGAATTAGAAAAGGTAAAGAGAAGGGTGTCAAAAAATTATGAAAGGGATGGGATGATTTCCCTATGAAGAAAGGCTACAACAGCTACGGCTCTTCAGTTTGAAGAAGAGACAGCTCAGGTGTGCTATGATAAGGTCAATAAAATACTGAAGTGGAAAGAGTAGATGTGAATCACTTGTTTACTCTTTCCAAAAATACTAGAATTAGGGGGCATGGGATGAAGCTACTAAGTAGTAGATTTTAACCCTTTCAGGACCAAGGGACATATTTGTCCCATAACTTTAAAATCCTATAAATTTTGATTGGGATAGTCTACAGTTCTAAATTTGATATGTACGGATTCCATATGATACTGCCTTTATGTAAACAAACTGGTTCCGACATTCATTCATTAGCGTCGTTGCCAGATTGACGAGAAGATTCACTTGCCACACTGTCCATAAGCCAGAAGTTTGATTTTTTTTTAAAAAAAATAATGATATTTCACAAAAAAAATCAATTTTTTGGCATCTGCAAGCCCTTTTTACCATAAAAATGTCGTCAAAACCACAAAAATTGGCCAACGATCCTTATGGTCCTGAAAGGGTTAAAAAGTCCAGAGAAAATATTTCTTCATGCAATGTGTAATTAAACTCTGGAATTCATTGCCAGAGAATGTGGTGAAATCAATTAGCTTAGCATGTATTAAAATAGGTTTGGATAATTTCCTAAATGAGAAGTCCATAGACCATTATTGAGATGGCTTGGAGCAATCAATTGCTTATTCCTAGGATAAGCAGCATAAAATCCATTTACTACTTGGGATCTAGCTAGGTACATGGGATCAGGGTTGGCCACTGTTGGAAAGAGGATGCTGGGCTTGTTGGATCTTCGGTCTGTCCCAGAATGGCAATTCTTATCTTACCATGGAGGAGGAGGAGACAGAACAGATGTTCGTTCTCCAGCCCTACCACAGACAAGTCATGCAGTTAGCCCATACTCACTTGATGGGAGGTCACTTTGGGGAAAACAAAACCTGAGAATGGATTTTGGATCATTTTTTTCTGGCCAGGCCCATACAAACAAATAGAATTATTTTGTCAATCCTGTCTTCCCTTCCAGTTGAATAGTCCTGCAAAGTTTCCATCAGCCCCTCTTATGCCTATGCCACTGGTCAATACCCCTTTGAAGTGAGTGGCTATGGAATTTGTGGGACCTCTGGAATGTACCACGGGAGGCAACAAGTATATTTTGGCCATTTTGGACTATGCCACTTGATATTCAAAAACTATTGCTCTGTGCAACATGAAGGTCACTTTTGATGGCCACAGACATGTCATACGTTTTCTCCAGGATGGGAATCCTGGTAGAAATATTGACAGACCAAGGGACTACCTTTATATCCAGAGTCATGAAGCAGGTCTGTGTGTTGATTGAGGTAAAGACTCTATGGACATCCATTTACTATCCACAGACTGATGGTCTGATATAGCGTTTCAATAAAACTCTTAAGCAAGTGCTAAGAAAATGTGGCTGAAAATGGGGAAAACTGGAATTTTCTCCTTATGTACATGTTGTTTTCCTCTTGAGAAACACCCCAAAGTTTGACAGGATTTTCTCCATTTGAACTTTTATACGGGTGGTGGTTGAGAGGAATCCTGGATGTAGTTCGAGACGCTTGGGAGGAAGTACTGGGATGAGGGAAGAATTTGGCTGAGCATGTTACTCGTCATTCAGGAGATACTGAAGAAGGCTGGGGAAGCAGCCAATCTCTGCATGGAGAAAGCTCAGGGAGGGAGGGAGGTGGGACAAGCTCGAGTCTACAACCAGAAAGCTGTGCAGAGAGTCTTTCAGCCAGGGGACAGAGTCTTGGATCTCCTGCCATCGTCTGAAAGCAAGCTATTATGTAAGTGGCAGGGACCTGCTAACTACAAGGTAGCCCAACTGGACAAGAGAAATAAGGCAAAGGTCTTCCATGTCAGTCTGTTAAAATAGTGGATCCCAATGACTGCAGCATTAGTCTAGATGGATGACTTTAGTGCGATTCTATAAACAGCACCTAGCAGTTGATTGACAACCATGCCCAACGGCACCTGGAAGTTAGATGCCATTTATAGAATCAGGTCTTTTCCATCCCCCTGACATGCCCCTTCAAAAAATACAAATATCATTTAGTAAATGTTTAGTGCACATTGATTTGGCCCTCACTGCAAGGGCACTTAATACAGCTTAGTAGAAGGACCCTTAAGACTGGTTTTCTATTTTTTGATACAGCTATAGGTCCGGTCAGGCGATCTCAAAGTCCCTTCTTGAGGGCCACAATCCAGTCGGGTTTTCAGGATTTCCCCAATGAATATGCGTGAGATCTATGTGCATGCACTGCTTTCAATGCATATTCATTGGAGAAATCGTGAAAACCCAACTGGATTGCGGCCCTCAAGGAGGGACTTTGAGATCGCTGGGTCAGACAGTTGAATGCTTAAGATAAGTGTACGCTTTTAAAAGTATTTTTTTCAACTAAGAAATTAATATATATAAATAACTGGAGTGATAGAAACAGAATGACTGATGAAGAGGCTGACGAGCCATGGATTGAGAGGTCCATGTGAAAAGAGGTGCTGCTGAGGTCATGAAAGGCGCTGTGCTTGGGGCCCTTAATAAATATTATGTATAATAGCCTTGGGCTGGAGAAGGAATTCTTATGATTGTTGCCCGGCTAAATAACGTTTGGCCCATTTAAAATTGATTTATTAGAAAATTGGCTATTTTTTGGCTGCAGCAAAAACTGTCCTTAGCATATAAGAAAGATCCACGTACGAGTATGCTAAGGACACTTATTTTTTCTGCAGCTCTGGAAAAGGGCCCTTAACCAAACAAGTATTTCTGCTCAAATTACCTGACCCTTCTGCTTGGACCTATAGGAATGCTGTTTCTATTCTTCTGAAAGCTACAGGACCCCACAGAGTTTCTATTAGCACAAATGGTGCACGTGCCTCTTTTACAATATAAGCTATTGATGTCAGGAATCTTACGTATAATATATTTGTTTCTGTGGCTGAAAAATATTAGATATTACTTGCATTTATTTAATATAATGACCTCAACATGGACTATACAGTATAATAATAAACATGAACATTGAATTTAGTATTTGCTTTATACATAATTCACCCAATGTATTGAAAATAAAGGTCAACAAACTAGTTGGAAGTGATATCTTTCATTTTGTAAGGTTGACTTAATGGAATTGTGAATGCTTTCAAGTGTTATTCTCCATCAGGCCAATGATGATGATGCCAGAATAGAGAAATACATTGTAGATTGGATTACACCATCTGTGTTTATTTTCAAAGCTAAAAGGAGTTGTAAAGTAAAGAGGCTTGGGGTAGAGGGAGGTGATGTACTTGGGTGTCCTTCCATCCTTGAGATTCGTGGAAGTCTATTATATATCTGTAGAACAAATAGACTAATAAGGGCTATGATTGGAAGGACCTCCAGGCATATCACCTCTACCCTATTACCCATTTACCCTACAACTTTGAAAACAAACACACACGGTATAATCCAATCAAAAGTGCTTGTGTATTCAGACATCATCTGCAGTTCATTTTGCACTGACCTAATGAAAAGAGTAAAACTCAATAGCTAACCACAGATATATTAAATGCCTACTAGAAAGGATTGTTTTCAATGTATCTGCTAACCCATATTACTGTATATTGGAGGGACTAACACAGCAATTACATAGTTTTATGCATTAGTACATTTTTTAATGATGCACAAAGAAATATAATCAGTAACATGTATATATATATGTGACAATCATTAAAAAATTCAAAACAAAAAAAGTATAACAAAATAAAATTAATTAACATTAGCTGAAACCATTTTTGGACACAAAGAGGGGCATTTTCAAAGCATATGTCTAAGTTTGATTTGGACGTATGGAGCTAGACATCCAAAGTTGGCAGCAAGAAAATGCCTATTTTCGAAAGGCAAACCACCAAACGTCTAGATTTTTTTTTTTTCAAAATACTCTATCTGGACATCCAGGCAATTGGGACGCCCAGACTGCCAGGACGTCTATCTTTATACCACATTTTCGACCAAAATTTTGTCCAAGTTCCAATACCATTTGTACATGGGAGGGGCCAGTCCTGTAATGGACTGGCCACTTAGACATAGCAACAGAGCAGAGGAGCACCTTAGAGGGCACTGCTGTGAACTTCACATAAAGGGTGCCAGATAAACATCTCACCAGAATTCCCTTATAGGTTATGGTGAGCCCTCCCTTACCCCCCCAACCCACTATACCCACCTGTCTACAACCCCAATAACCCTTATGGCTGCAGGTGGCATCTATATGGCATTAGAGTAGGGTTTTGGTGGGCTCACATTTTCCACCATAAATGTAATGGTTAGAGTGGCTTATGGGACCTGATACTCCTCTCTATGGTTGACTAGCCCACCCACCAGATTACTTAAGACACCTGTGTGCAGCTAATCTAATTTAGGGCTCCTTTTACGAAGGCGGGTTAGGGCCTTAACATGCGGAATAGCACACGTGCTAGCCGCTACCGCCTCCTCTTGAGCAGGCGATAGTTTTTCAGCTAGTGCACTCTATAGCGCGTGCTAATCTGGTACATGTGCTAAAAACGCTAGCACATCTTCGGAAAAGGAGCCTCTAGTATTTGTGAGTCGCACATACCTAGACTTTCCTATACCAGGTGCTGTTATTCTGGAGAAAGGTATGTATGTTTGCATTCTGATCTTTGTGGATGTGAGGGGGTCTGTGAGCACTGGGAGAGTGTGGGGTTGTCTTACTTTGATGCATGCAGTGGTCATCTGCTCAGTTTGGGCACTTTTGTGGCACTTAGACCCTTCTAAAACAGGTCTAGTTCCAAACAGATAAGTTCAGTCCAGGATGTCTTGCAAAATGTTTGATTAATTATCGCTGCAAGACATCCACATCCGCATGACACCGCCCAAAGTCCGCCCATACTACGTCTCCACCACACCCATCTTGTGCTCTGAACGTACAGAGGCTGGAATACCTCACTAGACATACAGAAAGACCGTTTTTATTATTGGCACTTGGACGTCCTAGCGGTTAGGACGTCCAAGTGCCGATTTAGGATGCTTTTTGGACGTCTTTGTTTTTTTATTATGAGCCTGAAAGGCATTAATAATGGTAACATCTGCCTTTTGGTAAATCTTTTGGATTATTTCAATGTTCTATATATGGTTTTACCCATTATTATTCTTAAGAAACTATAAATAATTCAGAATGTGGACCTCCGCTACAGCTGCAATGAATGTTGTGACCACCACTGTAGCCCAGGGCAGGGCTCTATAGCAATCCCGGTGGTTACAATAAACAGCACACCAGCGTGTGACCCGAGATGGAGTCACCCTGCAGGACTGGACTCTCAACAGGAACCAAAATTAAAGCAAACAAAATAAAGTCCCAACAATTAAGGTTTGTTAGAAAAATAGTTCAGTTTACTATTTTCTTCAAGCAGGTAAGTAATTCATCAAACATACGCAACATTGGTCAGGATTCCAAACAGCAGTAAGGAAATACTGTCAAAAATGGCAAGAAAATAAAGCAGTCCAAAATAAAGTCCAAAACTTTCTTTCACTCTAAATAAAGTCCCAATTGCTCTTGAGACCAGAGCTCTCCACAGAGCTAGCACTGCCTGCTCCAGAGCAGGAAATTCAGCAAATCAAAAAATGCAGTCCAGGATAATAGTTTCCCCAATTCTCAGTCCTTAAGAAAATGAGGAAAGCCTCTGGCAACATTTATGACTGCCAGGAAAGGAGAGTGTACAGGTTTTGTCAGAATACAGCCACAGAAATGGCCTTCAAAATCCCACCCAGAGTGAAAACAAAACCTCTCCCCACACACTCCTAGCTTTCCTAAAACCAACATCCAAACAAAACCCACAGCAAACAAACAGTTCCCAAAATTCAAACTCACTGTTTGTAGCTTGAGGCCAAGTCCACCTGCATAGGCTCAGGGTAATTAGCTTCACAACCTGCACCAGCTTCTTGACAGTCCATAGGCTCTCCATTCAAAAGTGGCAAGTCCTCATCTTGCCCAGCCTCTGTCAGCTCCATAGGCATAGGGTTGTTGCTCCTGTTTGGCCCAGGTGGATCTTTAGGGAGGCAAGGCCTGAACTTCCTCCCTAATCGGCCTGCTGGCTTGAATGCCACTGCTGGCTTACATACTCTAGGGGCGTGCCCTGTTCTAAGTGAGTCAGCAGTGTTCCAGGGACCTCTTGGGCTCCCCCGGTGGTGACTCGGGTGAAGTTCACCTAATTCTTCCTCTGACAATTCCGGCTCCCTCTGGTGGTCAAAGGAGAAATTATCAGTCTCAGACACCGGAGGGACCTTGGAATTTCCCTTCCTTGTTTTTACTTTTACTTTTTCCCCTGGCTTAGCTAGGACCTTGGCAGGCCTTGTGTCTGACTGGTCACATACCCCCACCCTTAGTGATTGGTTATCCTGGTATCGCTCCATGTTTTCAGGGATACGAGACAGGATATCCACATTAGTGTTCAGGTGACCTGGACGGTGGACTACCGTGAACCTAAAAGTTTGTAGGGCTAAGTACCATCTTGTCAGACGGGCATTGTTGTTCCTCATGGTCCCTAGCCATTTCAGAGCCGCATGGTCAGTGACTAAAGTGAACTGACGCTCTCCTAAGTAGTGTTCTAGAGTTTGCATCACCCATTTTGCTGCTAGACACTCTAACTCTACTGCTGCGTAGCTTCTTTCGTTGGGGTGCAATTTCCTACTTAGATACAGAATTGGGTGTTCAATGCCCTGTGTTTCCTGACTCAATATGGCCCCTAAACCACAGCCAGATGCATCTGTTTGTAATATCAAGGGTTTCGTATAGTCGATTGCAGCTAACACAGGTTGTCTACACAAACTGTCTTTGAGGTCCTGAAAAGCTTCTCTGCTCTCTGTCCCCCACTGTAAGAGGTCTGGGGCGTCTTTCTTCAATAGGTTAGTGAGCGGGGTCGCCCTGGTAGCAAAATCAGGAATAAACCGCCTGTAATACCCCATTAATCCCAAGAAACCCCATAACTGTTTTTTGGAATAAGGTTGTGGGTATTCTTGGATACATTTTACCTTATCTACCAAGGGTTTAATGTGCCCCCTTCCTACTATTCCAAATATTTGACTTCTTGTTGCCCCAAGAAACATTTCTTGGGGTTAACTGTGAATCCAGCTTTTCTTAAAGAAGTCAGTACCGCAGTCACCTGTTCCAGATGCAGAGACCAAGAAGAAGAATATATAACTATATCATCTAAATAGGCCTCTGCATATGCCTGATGCCCCCTCAATACCTCGTTTACTGCCTTTTAACAAATAACCACTGCCCCATGTAGTCCGAATGGCATACGGGTAAACTGGTATAACCCATAGGGTGTGCTAAAAGCGGTTTTTGGCTTAGCATTGTTAGTCAGCGGGATTTGCCAATAACCCTTGGTCAAATCAATGGTGGTGAGGTATTGAGCCTGCCCCAGGCGGTCTAATAATTCATCCACGCGTGGCATCGGAAAGGCGTCAAACTGCGAAACTTCGTTCACCTGACGGAAATCTATGCAAAAACGTGATGAACCATCAGCCTTTGGGACTATAACAATAGGGCTACACCAGGGGCTTTGTGAGGGTTCTATTACCCCTAATGTAAGTATTTCCTGCACTAATTCAGTAACTAATTTTTTCTTGTCTTCTGACAACTTATAGGGTCGTACCCTAACCACCTTGCCTGGGTCGGTTATGATATCATGAGAAACACCTTTGGTACGCCCTGGAATAGATGAGAAGACATCAGAGAACCTTCCAACAAGAGCTTGTACCTGTTGGACCTGTGTGGATGATAATTCCATCCCTATATTTACTTTCTCTACCCGTTCCCAATCTGCAACCTGGGGCCTGTCACAAACCCGGCACTGAAGGGAGGTTTGTGCCAGGTAAAACACAAAAAACCCTAAAATGTAGGACGGCTGATCAATGTGGCAGTAATCCTAGCAGTAGAGAGCCAGGCTCTATCCATTATGAGAATGCCCAAGAGCAGGAGCCCTGGGGGGAGGGGAAGCAGGATGAGTTTCATAACTTCCCTATGCCTAAAGCAGCTCTTAGTAAAAAGCACTCTAATGGTCAGGCTCTTAATCAGGCTAGCCCTCAGCTGCTGAAGCTAATTGAGCAGCAACAGAAGTCTCAGCAAAAGTCCGCCCATTCCCCATTCAGGTTAGGGCGTGGCTTTCTCAGGTCAGGTAAAAAGCAGCAGACCAGGCTGGGAAGATTCAGTCTGGATCCAACCTTGGAAGGAGACTCGTGGCCAGGTGCTGTTCCCGGGACTCAACAAGAAAATGAAATAGAAATGAAAGACCTGGATGATTTCCACCAGCCTAACCTGCCTGATTGCCTACAACCTGAAGAAGCTATGGATGTTACCTGGGAGCCTGAGGACATCTGCATGGAGGAAAGTTAAGTTTTTCCTTGTTGTTTTTTTTTCCTTCAAAACTGCATAGTGTTTTGAGGCACCTGGGACTGGTGCTAACTGTGTCTGTATGTGTGAGCATTTTGTAAGGCTCACTGCAAAGGAATCTTCCTGTATGCTGAAAGATTGTGGACTATGTTTTTGGGACTTTGTTTTTCCTTTTATGATAAGGAGAAGTTTACCTAAGATGTGTTCTTAGTGGGAGTTGTGGGGTCTGAATCCACAAAGATCCTGGGTTGGGATTGAGGGGCCATTTTCTGGCAAGTTGTTTAAGTGGATTCAACAACTCCCCACCCCCGCCAGCTTGCCTGGTTTGCAAGGGGAAGCCTGTTGTGATCTCAGGCTAATACAGTGTGCTTGCTAAAACCAATTGACTTTTATTACCAGTAACAAGGACTACCAATTATTGCTCTGCTCTGAGTGTTGAAAACTTGGTATACTTGATAAAGACTTACCCTGAAGAAAGGGCTGCTCAGATTTAGGCTAATTTAAGAGCTGAACCTTCTGAGCCGTGTTTTGTTTATTTTACCTGTTTGATTTGGACTTTATCACCAGAATTAGCACTCTGTCATCCACCATATATGATGTCACCACCAGGATGTTGCAGTAGTCCACTAGTCCTAGGACAAGGGATTGGACTATGATCCTGTAGTGATCTTTGTCAAAGAATTTTCTTATTTTACTTAGGTTGCGCATGGTGAAAAATGCTTTTTGAGTAACTTTGTTGATTTGGACCTCCATTGAGCAGCATCTATCTATCAACACTCCAAGGATTTTGAGAGAGGGCTGTATGGGGTATTTGTACATTTATCTTATAAAATTAATAAAAACATGGAAAAAATAATAATTTTCTGGTAGGCGCCTAACGTAGAAGGCATGATATAGGTCTCTACAACAAGATGCCTACCGGCAACTACCAGCACCTACCCAAAAAGTAAGCATGGTTTGGGCATGGATTGAGTAGCTGTTGGTGGGCATCTATGTTAGGTGCTGGTATTTTAGGCTAGGAAATCTCTGGCCTAGTTTTTACCCCCTTTTACTAAGCTGCAGTAGAGGTTTCTACCATGGCTCGGAATGCTAAATGCTCTGACACTGCTCCTACGCTGATAGGATTCATATGAGCATCGGACTCCGGTGCTCCGGGCTACAGAAGAAACCTCTACAATAGCTTATTAAAGAGGGGGGAGGATTATGACGCCTACCAGCACCTAACTTGATTTAGGCACCGTTAGACACTATTCCACAAATAGTGCCTAACTTTGAATGACAAGCGGTAGGTGCCATTTCCCTTTGCGCCTACTGAGTTAAGCGCTGTTTATAGAATCAGGTCCTAAGAGCTCACATGCTAACCATAGACTAATTGTTTAGGGTGTGACAATGTAGCTGTACTAACTGATTAGCACAGAGAATGCCTATCCCCCCCCCCCATGCTAAAACATAATTATTTTTAGTGCAAGGGAAGTTTGAATCGATCCCAAAACTACCGTGGGATTGCCTTATTGCTCCCCATGGTAGTGCTTTAAACCTGTGGTAAGCACACATTACTGCTTATCACAGCTTAGTAAAATCACCCCAATATTTCCTGGGCAATAAATAGCAAGGTATTACCAAAGATATTTACTAAACTTCAAGACATATTTAATGATATACCTGGTTGTTACCAATATATAGTATATATATATATTTGTATAGTCTGATTTGAAATTACCACTTTAAGATAGGGATTGGAAGGTATTCCCGTATCCTGGTAAATAAAATCCAGCTGGGATCAAGTTTAGAGTCAGGTTCATGTCTGGAGCTAAGTATCACCAAATGCTACACTGAGGGTTTAAATTTGATTATTGAATGCTGTGACATAATGTTAGAGAGAAAAGTAATAGTAGACATTTTGAACGTAATAAAAACATATTTATGGCTATATTGTTTTGAAAATTTACTGACTCCAGCATATAGTCTATATTAAGAAGTATAATTCAATCAGAGTTGTTCTCCTATGAACCATATGTTTTAACAGCACTGTGAAAGGCAGAGACCAATGTGATTACTCAACCAAACATAATGGAAAAGAGAACTCGAATTGCATCTAAAAAAGTACTACTGAAATATCAAAGAAACAAAAATACAAAAAGTTAAAAAGGTGAACACCCATTTTAGGTAGGTAGGTCATTGAAAGGGGACTTTAGATGTCAAGGCCCTTACATTTTTTATTTGAATGATTTAAACATTACTATTTACAGGTCTATATTAGCTGCTTTTTGACAATTGACATAATTTTTAGCTACTGCCACAGTAAATACATATAGCAAAATGCTATTTGATCATATTAAATGAATTTGTGGAATATGTTTGACAATCATACATACATTAATATAAAACTCAAGCTCCATCTAAAATGGACCAGAAGAAATGAACAACCTAGTTAGTATACTTCAACTCCATTTACGAGAGGCCGCTGAAAAGTTCTCAGTCCAACCAAGCTGAGGCAATCTCCATCGAGGGCTATACACAGTCCAGCAATTTTCCACTTTCTTCGTTCTGTATTTTCCCAACATAATGAAAAAATGTAGAAAATCACTGGACTATGGGGCAGTGGCATACCAAAGGGGAGCTGGGGGGGGAAATCCGCCCCGGGTGCACAGCTTGAGGGGGTAAACAGCCGGCCTGGTCCAGGTCCTCCTGCTCTTCCTTTCCCCCGGTCCACGCTCGGGGCTCGCGCCTGCCTGGTCCTGTGCCGTCGCCCAAATGGTGCTGTTAGTACAGGGGGTATGATTAAAAAGGTACTTGGGGTACGTAGGGGGATGATTTAGGGTACGTGAGGGGTATGGGGCCAGCCTGCCTGTCACTAGGCCACTAGGTGTGCCTGCCTGCCACTAGGTGTGCCTGCCCTGTGCCCTGCCTACCACTAGGCCACCAGAGGGGGGACAGGGTACAGAGCCTGGCAGGGAGGGGGGACAGGGTGCTGAGAAGGAGCATGGCACAGAACCTGGCAGGGAGAATTTGGTTCAGAATGGGTTTTTTTTCTTGTTTTCCTCCTCTAAATCTAGGGTGCGTCTTATGGTCAGGTGCGTCTTATGCTTTTTCCCCCCCAGTGCCTCCTTCCTGTGTCCTTAGTGCCCCCAGTGCCTGCTTCTCATGTCCTTAGTGCCCCCAGTGCCCCCATCCTGTGTCCTTAGTGCCCCCAGTGCCTCCTACTCATGTCCTTAGTGCCCCCCCGTGCCTCCGTCCTGTGTCCATAGTGCCCCCAGTGCCTCCTTCCTGTATCCTTAGTGCCCCCAGTGTCTCTTTCTTATGTCCCCCCACTGCCTTCTAGATTTTGTCCACCCCCAAAGCCAGCCTGCCTGCCTGCCTACCTATCTCCCTCCCTCCCTGCCGTGTTAAAGCCAGCCAGCTTGAATGCCTACATCCTTCTCTCCCTGCTATGGAAAAAAAAAAAGCGCCTCTCTCCTTCCTTTCCCCCGATCCGCGCCGCTGCAATTTTATCTCCCTGTTGCTGCTGCTAATCGCCGCCGACAATACATCTTATTTCCAACGTCAATTCTGACATTGGAGAGGACATTCCGGGCCAGCCAGGCAGGCTGGCCCGGAACGTCCTCTCTGACGTCAGAATTGGCCGACAATACATCTTCTTTCCGATGTCAATTCTGACGTCAGAAAGAAGATTTATTGTCGGCGACGATTAGCAGCAGCAACGGGGAGGTAAGACTGCAGTGGTGTGGACCGGGGGAAAGGACCGGGGGAAAGGAAGGAGAGAAGCGCTTTTTTTTTCCACGACAGGGAGAGAAGGATGTAGGCAGGCAAGCTGGCTGGCTTTAGCGCGGCAGGGAGGGAGGCAGATAGGTAGACAGGCTGGCTTTGGGGGTGGTCAAAATCTGGAAGGCAATGGGGGGGACATAATAAGGAGACACTGGGGGCACTAAGGACACAGGAAGGAGGCACTGGGGGCACTATGGACACAGGACAGAGGCACTGGGGGCACTAAGGACATGAGAAGGAGGCACTGGGGGCACTAAGGACACAGGACGGAGGCACTGGGGGCACTAAGGACATGAGAAGGAGGCACTGCAGGCACTAAGGACACAGGATGGGGGCACTGGGGGCACTAAGGACATGAGAAGGAGGCACTGGGGGCACTATGGACATGGGAAGGAAGGAGGGAGGGAATAGAAAAGGACAATTGTTGGGCCTGAGTGCAGAAAGAAAGAAATGAAAGAAAGGATACACAGTCAATTAATAGATGTCCCCTTTTGATGAAAAAAATAAATGATTACATTACCTCTTACTTACTTTCTTTGCAGCAGAGTCAGCAGCCGCGCTGAGGTGCAGGAAGGTCCCACGATGACTCATCTGCTGGCTCTGCTCCGGAAGAAGTAAGTTACGTCGGAGGGGGTGGACTCGATTGATGCAGTCATTGTGGGACTTTGTCACAACTCCCTGCGTCTGCCGGGTCCACCCCTCTGATGTAACTTACTTCTTCCGGAGCAGAGCCAGCAGACGAGTCATCACGGGACCTTCCAGCATGCGGCTACCGAGTCCGCTCCAGAGCAAGTATGTCGGAGTGGGGTGGACTGGCAGCCAGCAGCTAGAGTGATCGTGGGATCTTGCTGCATGAAGGGAGAGAAAGGAGCAGGATTGCTGGAATGGAAGAGTGGTGGAGGAAAAGAAAGGGGGCAGGGTGATATGGAAGGGTGGTGCTGATGGAATTGATGTACAGAGAAAGGGGAGAGACATAAGGGGGAAGGATATTGGAGGGAAAGAAAGGGGCCAGATGCTAATTGAAGAGGGGTGGATGGAGAGAGAAATGGCAGACATTGGATGGTAGTGGGGAGCCTATGCTGGATTGAAGTGCAGATGGGAGAGATAAGGGAGCAAATGCAGGAAGGAAATGGGAGGAGAGAAAGAGGGGAGCAGACGCTGGATGGAAGTGCATGATGGAAGGAGGGGATAAATAAAAGGAGGGCACATGATGGGGAGAAAAGGATTGAGTTAGGGAAACACTGGAAGGTTGAGGGAAAGAGGTGGCAAGCTTTAGGTAGACAGTAAAAAAGGACATTGATGAGAGGGTAGTAAGAACGTAATCTAGACAGATGCAGAAAATAAATTGAAAAGGAAAATGAAGGAAAAAATGGAAAGGGATTGCAGAGAACAGGTGTGGGAGAGGAGAGAGATGCCAGACCAATGGGGGTGAAAGGAGAGATGGAAGGGGGAGGCATACGGTTTCTGGAAGGGGCATAGAAGGAGAGAAGATGCCATATAGGGGAAGAGAGATGGCAAACAGTGGATGGAAGGGAGAGAGTTACAAGAAGATAAGGAAAGCAGAAACCACAGAAGACAAAGATAGAAAAAAATTTCTATTTATTTATTGCTTTAGGAGACATGTGTCACTGTTTCTGTGGTGTTGCATTGTATGCAGAGTCTAGCATCTTACTGGTTCAATTTAAACTTTGTCTATGTATTTCTATTTTATCCCCCCTTTTACAAAACTGTAGAGCGTTTTTTAGCGCCAGCCATGGTGGTAGCAGCTCTGATGCTCAGAATTCTATGAGCGTCAGAACTGTTACCACCGTGGCTAAAATCCACACTACAGTTTTTTTTTTTATTATGCTTTTGAATACTTTACAATATCCAATATTTCCAAAAGAAAAAAGGAAACAAATTCATACAAAGCAATACATAATCAAGTCATACATACATTATTCCTTTCAAGCCCACATCAATGGGGAGAACATGTTACTATTTCTAATCAAAATAAATTTAAGAAAACTAAAGGACAATGATTCTTGGTTTGTACTAACCTACCTTGAATCATTCCTTACTATGGGATATTAAATTAATTACTCCTCTTATTCTCAGCTAGATGAAACAAAATTATTTCTCTTTCTATTCTCTCGCAACTAGAAATTGTTGTAATTGAATAGGATCCCAAAAAGCATATTCAATATCTTGTAACTTAATTAAACATTTACAAGGAAATTTCAGGTAGAAAGATGCCTCCAGAGCCAGAACCCTATCCTTCAATTTCAGAAATTCTTTCCTTCTCAATTGAGTTGTTCTGGATACATCCGGAAAAATCCTAACAAGATCCCCACAGAATTTCATTAACCTGTTCTTAAAATAAAGTTTCATAATTAATGTCTTATCCATCTCACTCATGCATGTTATCACCAGAGTGGACCGACTCTGGATCACATCCTGTGTATCTTCCAAAAATTCAGTCAGATTTACCTCTGGTGTGGCCAGATGGTCCACCTCCTGGGCAGATTCTATTTTTTTTGGAGGAATATAATAGTAGTTATTTATTGGAAATTTCTCCGCATTAGCCATTCCCAGTACTTCTTTAAAAAACTTCCTTAACAAAATTTCAGGTGACAATAAATGAGTTACTGGAAAATTGACTAAGCGGATATTTTTTGCTCTATTCATATTCTCCATAGATTCAATTTTAGAATGTATCACTGTAGAATCTTTAACTGCAGATACCGAGACAGCTTGTAAATTATTGCATTGAGTTTCTACAATATTTAATCGTTTGTCCAAACAACCTAAGTTAGAGTCCACATTTTCTAATTTTGAGGAAACAGACTGAGAAAAATCTCCCATTTGTTTCATCATTGTCCTGAGACACCCTTCAACTCTTGATATTCCTAACCATAAATCCCTTAAGGTAATATCCTGTGTTTCCTCTGTACATGGATTTTCCTCCACTCCTCCTGAGAGAATCAATGGTTTAGGTATTTCAGTGTAAACTAATTTACCTATATGAGTAGAGGAGACCCCTTGTGCATCGGATATAGTAGGGTTAATATTCCTACTATCACTTGATACTGGATGAAGGGGAGGGGTCCGTTCGAGGGGACTTATTGATGATCCTGACAAAGATGAGTCTATATTTGATGATACAACAGGTAGATTTTGAGATAGTAATGTTAAATGTCTGTCCATGGGACCAGATACCACTGGTGTTGAACTCTTTGGTTTAATTTTTCTTTTCCCCATATCCAAACAAACATACAAATATAAAAGTAAATTATATTACCAAAATGATCCTGCTCTCAGGCTCCTCGTGGCTCCAAGGGGCTCCCAAGGGGCCTTGCGTGCCCCTTAGGGCACGCCCCTTCGGCCACACCCTGCGGCCGCAACCGCGGCAGCGGCAGCTTATCAATGAGTTGGAGACGGACCCGATGACATCAGGGGTCCGTCTCTGGAATTGCCTGTCGGCAATAACGCTGGTAAAGAAGAGCCGCTGCTGCAGGAGACAGGATCAGGATCCACCAAACAGCCTCCTCCTGAATATCCACCAGGTTGTAACGCTCCCGAAAATCACCCGCGGCAGCGGCAGCTTATCAAGGAGTTGGAGACGGATCCGATGACATCAGGGGGTCCGTCTCTGGAAATGCCTGTCGGCAATAACGCTGGTAAAGAAGAGCCGCTGCTGCAGGAGACAGGATCAGGATCCACCAAACAGCCTCCTCCTGAATATCCACCAGGTTGTAACGCTCCCGAAAATCACCCGCGGCAGCGGCAGCTTATCAAGGAGTTGGAGACGGACCCGATGACGTCTGGGGGGTCCGTCTCTGGAAATGCCTGTCGGCAATAACGCTGATAAAGAAGAGCCGCTGCTGCAGGAGACAGGATCTGGATCCACCAAACAGCCTCCTCCTGAATATCCACCAGGTTGTAACGCTCCCGAAAATCACCCGCGGCAGCGGCAGCTTATCAAGGAGTTGGAGACGGACCCGATGACATCAGGGGGTCCGTCTCTGGAAATGCATGTCGGCAATAACGCTGGTAAAGAAGAGCCGCTGCTGCAGGAGACAGGATCAGGATCCACCAAACAGCCTCCTCCTGAATATCCACCAGGTTGTAACGCTCCCCACTACAGTTTTGTAAAAGAGGGAGGGGTTCGTTTGTGATTACATATTCCATACTAGGCAAAAGTGTTTTCTGTGTGTTTGAAAGACATGGTTTTCTGTTAGGATTGACGGTGTAGGATTGATCTGGCTTGTTTAATTTTACAATGGGTGTATTGATGTTGTACTGCTCACTGCAATATGTAAGATGCTGCCTTTTCCTAGGTACTCATATTGGAAGTGTGGCTTGTTACTAAAAATCATGTTTTTTTGTACAGATGGGGGGGTCAAAAAATGATGGGCCCCGGGTGTCACATATGCTAGGTACATCACTGCTATGGGGCAAATTCTATAAACGGCATCCCGATTGTAGGCGACAGTAGGCGTCTTATCGCTATCTAACCAGCCAATTGGGATGCACGTTTAAAAAAAAAGCAAAACACCCCGAGGCAGGCAGCCTACATTGTAGGCATTTTTGCGAGCCCAGGGAGGTGTGTAGTGGTTAGGCGTAGGCGTGGTTTTGACCAGAAGTGGCCTTAGGCGAGCTTAGGCGGCCCTAGGTGTCTCCCTAGGGCTGCAATAGGTGCCTAAAATGTTTCAAATAGATGTGGCTGCTGAGCTGATTATGTCAAGGGAATCTCCCTGCATATCCATGGAAGGAGAAGTGCCCAATTCCTCCTGCTGTCACCTCCCAAGACATCCCCCGTCATGAGGAGTACCCAATTTCTCTTTCTGCCACCATCCCCCGGCAGCAGGGATACCCATTCCCTCCTGATGCTTCCCCCCATAAAATATCCTCTGGCAGAAGGGATGCCCACTCCCTCCTGCTGGAAACCTCCCCACCCCCACCCCCCAAAGATCACTGGCAGGAGGGATGCCCAGTCCCTCTTGCCAGACCTCCCCCTGAATATCTATAAACAAAGGAGGAGGGGGTATAAAGGATAATTTATAATGCTTCCTTTCAACAATCTTCTTTTGCACATCAGTGTCAAAATTTGATTAAAGGGTTGTACCACCAGTTAGTTAGTCAGTTCTTTTAATTAATTGATTAATAAATAATTAATAAACAAATAATCAAACTTGAGGTTAGGAAGGAGGTTTTGAAGATCCATTCCTTTAAGGTCCTTAAAGTTCAGACAAAGGCCCAAATGTTCTAAAGTTACCATTAAAATCCTGTGGGTCATTGTAGTGCTGGTAAATTTTCCAATTTCGAAAAGATCAGCGATGCTGCAAAAACTTTGCATGCAAATGAGCTCTGTAGAAGTCCATAGAAATTCCATCAGATCATTTGTTGGAGAAAGCAACTGACTTATGTGCAGAATGCTCCATGGAAAGAGGCCTAAATGTGTGGATGTGGCAGGAAATGCTACATCATAGGCACACATGAGCATCAGTCATAGACATGACTTATTGTAGTACATCATGGGCACATGTCATAAGCAGAGGGGAAAGATGGAGATCTACCAGCAAACCATGCAAATGCTTTTTTCTGCATCACTTCTGTGGGACATATACTGTCTCCGTATTTTTTTTTTAACTTCCACCTCTCATGAAATCAGTTTCAGACCTGCCGGCATATGCTTTTAACGAATGTGCATGAGATGCACTTTTAACACACACATATATGGGACCCCCTCATCAAGTATGATAAATGTATCTTCATCTCTTATGCACTCGGCAGCCCAGATCTGCCAGTGTACACTTTTGATGGATGAGCATGAACTACGCCTTTAATACACGTGCCTGAGATGCACTTTTAACACTCTACTGGCATCTCAAGACTATGATTCAGGTAAAAATGTTTTGATTCGATTTAATTTGATTCAGCCTATTGAATCAATTTTTCGATTCAATTCACTTTTCCTGCTCAATTGGGTGCTTTTTTCCAAACGTCCTGACAGGTTTATTTTGTAGCCTCTTCACCCACCCTACCCCCTTTTCCCTCTCTTACTCACGCTGGTGCTGTGGTGTAAACAAAAGAAGCAAAAAATACTTTACCTCTCTCTGTTAGGTCCTAGCTCATGCTCGCTGTCTAACACCAGCTCTGGCAGGATACACATTTCAAATCTGACATATTGTAATCACAAAACAGAATATAAAATTATTTTTTCTACCTTTTGTTTTCTGGTCATTATTCAAATCATGTTGGCCCCAGGTTCTGGTTTCTGTTTGTCTTCTGATAACTCTCTTGCAGGGTCTCCTGCACATTTGACGTTTTCTTCTTTTTCCATGTTCACCATCCATCTTCCATTTCTGCCCTCTCCTTCCATTTCCCTTCCCTCCCCTGGAGGTCTGGCATCTTTCATTTTTTGTCTCCATCTCGCAGTCCAACATTTCTCTAATGCCCACTCTCCCCATCTCTCCCCTGATTGTCCAATGACCCCCCCTGCATTCCTCTCCTCCATGGGATTCAATAAGGCAATACAAGGATCAAGATAAGGAAATTGGGTCATTAGGGCACAGACAGGGGGTGGGTAAGCAGAGTGGGCAGACTTGATGGGCTGTAGCCCTTTTCTGCCGTCATCTTCTATGTTTCTACACATGCACTCTTCGAACCACTGGTAGTGTGAGTGAAGCTTTCCCTCTACTACTGCTTCACGCCTAAGCAGGACCAGGAAGCAGTAGCAGAGGGAAAGCTTCTAGCCAAGGAAGGCAGCGTGTTTACTTCACTCACGCTGCCGGCGGCCCAAAGAATGAAAGAGCGGCTGCAGCGATGGATCCCACCATTCCCAGATCCACCATCTTTCCTTTTCTCAACTACCCTTTAACCTAGCATCTCTCTCTCCTTCTCCACCACCCCAGGGTTTACCATCTCTCCCTTTCTCTTCCCAACTACCCTTCTATCCTGTATCTCTATCCCCCTCCCTCCACATCACCCCTTGGGTTCAACTTCTTTCTGTTCCATCTATCCTATTGTCCATCATATCTCTCCCTCTCCTCTGTTTGGTTGTTATTTAGTATCCCCCATTTTACATGTTTTCATGTAATTTTATAATCTGTTTTTATGTAATTTTATATTGTAAACCGCTTAGAAATTTGAATAGGCGGTCTAAAAAATCTTTTAATAAACTTGAAACTTAATCCATTATTTTTTCCCTTCACCCCTTCAACCCCCACCCTCAGTCTGGCATATGCCCCTCTCTTTGGACCCCCTCCCTCAGAGTATTTTAATAGCTACACCAGGGAGCACCCCCGAAGGCCAGCATGTTTCCCCCTTTTCTCCACCGTCGTCCCCCTAGACACCCGGTCTTACTTTAAAAACTAATTACGCCCTCCAGAGGATCTCTGGTGCTGTAGCGATTTTATTAGGCTGCTGTCGGCCTGAGCTGCACGTTCTCTCTGCTGTGGTCCTGCCTCTCCTTTGATATAATGTCCTGTTTTGGTCTGGGATTGCCCACAGCAGAGGGAATGTGCAGCAGAGGTCGATGCCAGCCTGTTAGAATCACTACAGCACCGACGATCCTCTACAGGCCGTAATTAGTTTTTAAAGTAAGACCAGGAGGCCAGGGGGAAGCTGGTAGAGAGAAAGGGAAAACATGTTGGCCTTCGGGAAGCCCCCCCTAAAGCCGTGGAGCCGAAGGTATGCACAGCGCTGGTACCTATACATCACTTCCTGACTACCCCCCCTATCATGAGTTCTGACATCGGGCCTCCTAAAGCAGGAGCAGCAGCGGCAGTGGACAGCCAGCAAGAGGAAGTGCTTTTCACTGCCAGGGTGCTGCTGCTGCTCCTGCTTCAGGAGGCCTGAAGGTATGCGGGGAGGAAGTTTGGTCACTGAATTGTCGGATCCAAATTTT
This sequence comes from Geotrypetes seraphini, assembly GCF_902459505.1. NCBI lineage: Eukaryota > Metazoa > Chordata > Amphibia > Gymnophiona > Dermophiidae > Geotrypetes > Geotrypetes seraphini. The sequence goes on along the minus strand of NC_047092.1, from coordinate 142,306,317 downwards.
TTAAGAAAACAAATTGATTCAAATTGATTCACTGAAGTATTCAGCATGCTGGTCGGTACTAAAAACCTCTTGCATGGTTTTGTAAAATGGGGAAGGGGGGTGGGTAAGTTTGGTAGATCATGATCTGGGTAACTTACCCAAAGAGCTACCGTATTTTCACGCAGATAACGCGCACCCGTGTAAAACGCGCACACGGGTATAGCGCGCAGAAACCACGATTTTATGTACAAAAACTTTTGTATACCGCGCTCACGGGTATACCGCGCATGCAGCCCGACTGTCCTTTCGCCCGCCCCGACTCTCCTCTGGCCACCCCGACTCTCCTTTCGCCCTCCCCGACTCTCCGTGCGCTGTCCCGACTCTCCTTTCGCCCGCCCTGCCCTGGAAATGGACCCGGAGTTTTCTCAGCAGAATTTCCCAGACCACCTCTTCCTCTCAACACATTGACACGCTAGTGGGTTTATTTTATAGCTTTTTCACTCCCTTCGGTCTGCCTGTCCCCCCTTGAAGTCCTGTCCCCCCTTGAAGGTCTGCCTGTCCCCCTTGAAGGTCTGTCCCCATCCTGAAAGCCTGATGCCCCCCCCCCGACGTCCGATACATCCCCCCCCCCGGCAGGACCACTCGCACCCCCACCCCGAAGGACTGCCGACTCCCCGACAATATCGGGCCAGAAGGGAGCCCAAACCCTCCTGGCCACGGCGACCCCCTACCCCCACCCCGCACTACATTACGGGCAGGAGGGATCCCAGGCCCTCCTGCCCTCGACGCAAACCCCCCTCCCTCCAACGACCGCCCCCCCCCAAGAACCTCCGACCGCCCCCCCAGCCGACCCGCGACCCCCCTGGCCGACCCCCACGACACCCCCACCCCCCTTCCCCGTACCTTTGGTAGTTGGCCGGACAGACGGGAGCCAAACCCGCCTGTCCGGCAGGCAGCCAACGACGGAATGAGGCCGGATTGGCCCATCCGTCCCAAAGCTCCGCCTACTGGTGGGGCCTAAGGCACGTGGGCCAATCAGAATAGGCCCTGGAGCCTTAGGTCCCACCTGGGGGCGCGGCCTGAGGCACATGGTCGGGTTGGGCCCATGTGCCTCAGGCCGCGCCCCCAGGTGGGACCTAAGGTTGGGGGTGCAAGCGGTCCTGCTGGGGGGGGTGAATCGGGCGTCGGGCGGGGTGGGAACTATGTAAAAAAACTTTTGTATACCGCGCTCACGCGTATAACGCGCGAGGGGTATGCGCGCTAGGTAAAAACGCGTATAACGCGCGCGTTATATGCGTGAAAATACGGTAGTTGGTGCCCAAAGATGTTATAAGTGAGATCAGGGTTACAGACACAAGATAAATCTGCATACAGTAGAGACAGGGCATGCAAATTTACTCAGGAACACCCACTGAGGGCATCCTGAAAGCCCGACCAGCCAGATGTGTCTAAAGGACTGGGCTGAGAACCCCTTAAAATATAAAGCATACACTTTATAATTTGCAAAATAAACAGCCACCCCTCTGCAAAAATGATGGAAACTCAGCTATTCTACCCAGAGTTGTGTAGGTTACCCTATTCCAGGAAGTAGACTTGATGGCCAGTATTGGTTTTGAATTTACATCCTAAAGCAGTTTCCCGAGTCGGTTCCCAACACCACCCCTTCCTTCCCCCTCCTCTACGTCACACAGGTCCCCAGGATGAACATGCATGAAAGAGTCATGTAAAAGTATGTATGTTCTTCTAATTGCATGAATTTTGATGCCTTAGGTATATTTTTATTAGAGGTACTTTACATATGTGTACTGTCATATTTGTATGAAAATGACTTGATAAAATTGCTTTCAATATGTTAATAATGCACTGGTAAAGAGCAGGGCTGAAAATTTAAATACAGGTTTTCTTTCATCTCTTAAAGCAATGAAGCTCTGCATGCCATTTGAAAAAATGTATTTACCCTTACAATGTGGGTTCATTAGGCAACATTGATTTATTATATTCCTTCTTTTATAAATTATTTTCATTATGTTTTATCACAGTGCATGCCTGCTGCCCCGAGGGAATACGTGAGAATGAACTGAATGACGAGTAATAGACTGTTTTAATTAAAATAGGGTAATGCATATTTCAATGCTGTTCACAAAAGCAAAAATTGATTTTGTTTTCTGGTTAATTGAATAAAGGCCAGGTGCTTTGCATCTATTGTTTAACCTTCTAAGGTCAATTTGACTTTGGTGTGTTTTTAAAAGTAGATTGTGATGCCTTTTATTGGACCAAACAGATGGAGTTAATTTCCTTCAAACTGTTTCAGGCTGAGAATTTGTTCTTTTCCTATTTATAGAGTATATCCTCTTTGCACACCCTACATTATTCCTCTTGACCTGGACATTCATGGTATCACCCCACCGAGACACTTAAGTGGAGATCCATGTTTTCCATAAGACTCTTGATCTTCTTCAAACTCTTATAATGAGAACAAGGGCAGTTATACCGTTCTATAAAAAGACAACAAAGACTAGTTTTATTTCTCTACAATTTTTAGAACAAATAAAAAGTTACCACCATGCAGCGATTCTATTAGGCAAGGAATTCTTTCACTATATGACTAGCATAAAAATATACCTACACAATTACGGGCACACTTCCTTATTTCTGCTTTGAACATATATTTCTTTTTAAATACTCCACATAATTTCCCCTGCCTTTTTTTTTTTTTTTTCTTTCATCTCGAGGTTTCTCTGCAGGGCAGGATTAATTTTGTACTTACAGTGAAAATTAGCTATTGTAGATTATGGTAATCACATTGTTCAATGTCCTTGAGAATTTTGAGTAAATAGTCCTGCCTCAATTTCTATCCTAAATCATGGTAGTCCTTTGTGGGAATCCAGCTCCTCTTCCCTGCATCCCATGTATGCAGTCTAGTTCCATAGAAATGAACCTTGTTTGAGAGTAAATGGCTTAATAGTTGGTTTTCATGAGCTGTTTGATAAAAATGTATGAATTGAAGACAACTTTCCCAGCCTTCAGAATGATAGTAGGGGGTATCATCTATCACACAATAGTGCCAACTTGCAGTACAACTTAGTCTTAGAGTACCTGAAAATGAAAGCTTTTGGTACCAAAGCTATGCAGAAGTTGGTTCCAATTGAGCTGGAAGCAAAAGGAACAGCAGGAAGCTGGCAGGCCACACATAAAACAAAACAACCAATTTGTTTAGTGCCCAGGGACTGAAAGATTGTACATATCCTTCTGCAATTAAACTTAGCTCATTTTCATATTTTGCCAGGAGCTATAGCTAATACAAAATATTATTCAAATCAAATCTCCATGGTGGGCAACGTTTCTGAAACACTGCTGAGGCTGACAGATTTTTCAGCGAGACAGAAAGTGAGGGCAACTTCAGACCAGCGCAGAGAGAAGAGGGAGAACATGCTGGGCCGAGGAAGCCCTTTGGACTAACTTTTTTTTTTAAGTACAAAGGGGAAGAGTGTTAAAAAAAGTGCCAGACTGGGCATGGGGGAGGGGAGCTTATGGGACCAGAAACATAGGAGAGAGAGAGATGGTGGGCAGTAGTCTAAAGTGAGAGAAGTTGGACCTGAGGAAAGAAATACTTGAAGGGAGGACTGTTGGGAAGAGAAAGGGAGAGATGGTGGACCTGGGAGAGGGAGGCAGGCAGGGAGATATATGGGATGGGGGGCAGTTGAGAAGAGAAAGGGAGAGAAGTTGGCCCAGGGGATGGAAGAGAAGGAGAAATGGCCAGGGGGTGGAAGGGAGAGAGAGATGCAGCATCTCTTTTTTTCCCTCCATCAAGGGGGGAGGGAAGAACAACAGAAAACAGAGGAAGCAAATTGTTGGACCATGGGGGGGGGGGGTTAGAGAGAGAGAGGAGGAGAATTGAACCAATGGGAGAGCAGGAGGGAAGATAGCTGGTATAAGAAGATGCTATGGGATGGAGGGAAAGGGACAGGGAGATATAACCTGACCAGTCAAGAGAGGGAATTAACAAACGGATAGACAGAGGAGACCCCATAGACATCATATATCTAGATTTCCAAAATGCCTTTGACAAGGTACCCCATGAACGCCTACTTCGGAAACTGAAGAACCATGGGGTGGAAGGAGACGTACATAGATGGATCAGAAACTGGTTGACAGGTAGGAAACAGAGGGTAGGAGTGAAGGGCCACTACTCGGACTGGTGGAGGGTCACGAGTGGTGTTCCACAGGGCTCGGTGCTCAGACCGCTGCTATTTAATATATTTATAAATGATCTAGAAACAGGGACGAAGTGCGAGATAATAAAATTTGCGGACGACACCAAACTATTTAGTGGAGCTCGGACTAAAGAGGACTGCGAAGAATTGCTAAGGGACTTGAACAAACTAGGGGAATGGGCGACGAGATGGCAGATGAAGTTCAACATTGAGAAATGTAAAGTACTACATGTGGGAAACAGAAACCCGGGGTACAGCTGTACGATGGAAGGAATGTTATTGAAGGAGAGTACCCAAGAAAGGGACTTAGGGATAATGGTGGACATGACAATGAAGCCGACGGCACAGTGCGCAACGGCCGCAAAGAGAACGAATAGAATGCTAGGTATAATTAAGAAGGGTATTATTACCAGAACGAAAGAAGTTATCCTGCCGTTGTATCGGGCGATGGTGCATCTGCATCTGGAGTTCTGCGCCTAATATTGGTCGCCGTACCTTAAAAAGGATATGGCATTACTCGAGAGGGTTCAGAGGAGAGCGACACGTCTGATAAAAGATATGGAAAACCTTTCATACGCTGAGAGATTGGAGAAACTGGGACTCTTTTCTCTGGAGAAGAGGAGACTTAGAGGGGATATGATAGAGATTTACAAGATCATGAAGGGCATAGAGAGAGTGTAGAGGGACAGATTCTTCAAACTTTCAAAAAATAAAAGAACAAGAGGACATTCGGAAAAGTTGAAAGGGGACAGATTCAAAATGAATTCTAGGAAGTTCTTCTTTACCCAACATGTGGTGGACACCTGCAATGCGCTTCCAGAAGGCATAATAGGGCAGAGTATGGTACTGGGGTTCAAGAAAGGATTGGACAATTTCCTGCTGGAAAAGGGGATAGAGGGGTATAGATAGAGGATTACTGCACAGGTCTTGGACCTGTTGAGCCGCCGCGTGAGCGGACTGCTAGGCACGATGGACCTCAGGTCTGACCCTGTGGAGGCATTGCTTATGTTCTTGAGGGAGGGATATTCTGAAAGTGGTGAGCCATTTGGATGAGGTCAAAAGGGAGTTGACAAGATGAGTGAGAAAACAGTGAGTACAATGGTAGAAATGTGGTAATGTGGAGTAGATAGAAGGAAATAGGAGCCTGGGAAAGGAGTTAGATGAGAAATGGGAGAGCTAGGGATTGAAAGGATATGGAGAATTGAGAGGTAGCTCAAAATTTAAAAAGAAGAAGGGTGAGAAAGAGGGCAAGATTTGAGTGGACAGAGGCAGAAAAGAAAAAGTTAGGAAAGCTGAAAGGGAAAAAATAATATGTTGGAGAAAAGCATAAGGAAGCATAAGGAGGGAATGGAACAAGAGAGAGGAGGAGAAAAGAAATGGACAGCAGACACTGGAAAGAGAATTAGTAGAAGATACTGGAATTAGTAGAAGATAGACAAAAAGCAGAAAGAGAAACTGGGATCAAGATGATGAAAAAACAAAGGCCCAGATTCTGTAAAGGATGCCTTTCCCGGGCGTCCTATACAGAATCTGGCCTACACCCGCCCAAACTAATCCCGATTCTGTAACCGACATCCATGTTGCAGACGCCGGTTACAGAACTGGGTTACTTTAGACGCAGACACTATACTTAATCGCAGCAAGGGATCTTATGTTCTTATGTTATTTCCCTGCCGCAATTAGTATAGCGGCTACAGCTGCCAGTCTCCCCCTCCCCTCCAACGATCGCAGCAGGAGGGTGCCCAACCCCTCCTGCCGACAGAACCCCTTGATCGCCGGCAGGATCAACCCTTCCTGCCTGTAGGCCCCCCCCCCCACGACGATCGCTGGCAGGAGGGTACCCCCTCAACAAAACCCCCCCCCCTCCTCCCCGTCCCCCCCCAACAAAACACCCCACCCCGGAACACCCCCATCGGGCATACCCTCAAGTTGGCTGGACGGGTCCTCGCACTGTCCGGCAAGCAGGCCCGTCTCCGTCCAAATGAGGTGGGCCCGCCCTTTCCCACCCAACCCACAGGATCCTAGAGTCTGATTGGTCCAGGCACATAAGGCCTCCTATGGAAGGGCAGACGAGATTTGAGGCAAATTGGGGGCGGCAGGCAGGAAGTTTTGGGGTGATTCAGAGCGAGTTGGGGCGGCAGGCAGGAAGATTCAGGGCAGGCAGGAGATTGGGGCTTATAGCAGAGATGCAGGGCAGAGTGCAGGGTGGTAGAAGGCAGGGCAGTCGGAAAGGGCTTGAGCAACTGGTCCTCAGCAGTCGCTTGTTTGTGATCAGCCAGCCCAGTCGGTGTTGCAGAGTTTTGGTTAGTGAATCGCATCCCTGCCTACTTTGTATGCCGTCCCTCTCATTTGCATGTGCGGATCGAAGGATGGTCGGCAGAGAGGTAAGTGAATCTTGCCGGAGTAAAATCAGGTGGCAAACCGATCGGTACACGATCGGTTTGCATAGTGAATTTAGCCCTTTGTCCTACAGGACAAACCCCGCCTCTCTCGCAGACCATTACTATTCTCTTTCCCGAACCCCAAGGGAGGCCAATTCAAAAGATTCCTTGACGGGACATTATCCTTCCAAGCAAGCGTCTGGAATAACACCCTCAGTGACCTCCTCCTGAATTCCCTGTCATACCAATCTTTCAGAAAAGCCCTGAAAACTCACTTATTCGACAAATTTGTTTGAATTTCCAACTCCACCTCTAACACGCTTCCTCTTCCCTCTTCCCTTGCATCTCGCCTCCCATGTGCCAATTTATTCCCACCCTAAACTTGTTGCTGTTGCTCTACCTGTACCCTGTAATCACGCTGTTCGCTTTCAAGTCTGTATACCGTCTTGAACTGAAAAGGTATGACGGGATATAAATAAAGCTGTTATTTTGTCATTATTATGCACTCCTTTATAGACTAGTACTTAGTGAAATTGCATGTGTACATGCCACAGACAGTGGAGCACTGCTTGGTATGAGGGGAGGGGCAGGAGCTCCGCCCTAGTGCACAACCTCTTGGCAGCTCCCGAGTACCCCACCCACCTCCTCCTGGCGCTATAGTTCTAGATCTTCGGGCAGCCGCTGCACAGTGTCCATGAGCAGGCCTGCCCCCAGAAGTCGAATGAAGGGTTCCGGGACAGGCCTGCTGTTTGATGCTGCATGGTGGCTGCTCAAAGATTTAAAATCATAATACCAAGGGACAGGAGGGAGGACTGGCAACAATTGGCAGCCAAAAATTTTTGGGGAGGCCATGACCCCAGTGGCCTCCCCCCATTCCGACGCCTATGGTACACACCAATTAAGGCATCACATATGCACACTATTACCCTGTCTTTGAGGCAGTTATGGAGGCTCCTGAAGCATGGGAGTCCAGGCCAATTGCCCTGGTTGCCATCCTCTTATGCTGTCCCTGAATCTCGGAGAGTTCATGGTAAAGACCCATGATGCCAATTGAATTGGATGCCCAATGAAGTAGAAGCAAACAACCTCATCCTCCTTCCACATATTAAAAAGCTAGTAAACCTTGGAATAATATCATAATTCTGGCACATAACCTACTGCTAAAGGGATAAAAATAGACTCTGATGATGACTTAAGGGCTTTCATATGTTAATGTATAGCAGTTCTTGGGATGCATCAGTGGTGATGCATAAAACAGCAGCCACAGTCAGACTATTAGTAACAGTTAATGAGGCACGTGTGCTTGTCAGATAAAGTGTGTAAGGCTCTATTTTCTTCCAACCTATACCTGTGGGAAACACAAATTTCAAACTTTGGTCTATTGAATCTGATGCTTAACTCTGTTAAATCTAAATTGCTCTTTACTTAGGAAGTACTGCATGAAACCAATGACACACATTCAAAGCCAAAGTAACTGATCTTTGGACCATACTTCAAATATCTGCATTCACAAAATAATAATACCAAAATCGTTTTGGTAATGCATTGAGCCCTTGTAACAACATGGTTAAAAAAAATGCCCTATTTTGATATGATTTATGTCTTGGCCTTAAATAGAGATTAATGTTAAATATTTTTCATCTCTCTACTGTTATAAATGGGGGAAAAAAAATCTGCTATCAGTTCTCATTAATAACTCGTCACATTTATATCTATGAACAGACTCAGAGAAGATGGAAGTTGAAAGTTCTTAGGTCTGAAATTAACTGGGCACCTATAATTAGGTACTCAGAAAATATCAGAGGAACCTTCTCTATAAGGGAACCTAAGAACATAAGAAGTGCCTCTGCTGGGTCAGACCAGAGGTCCATCATGCCCAGCAGTCCGCTCACGTGGGGGCCTACCAGGTCCAGGACCTGTATAGTAACCCTCTATCTATACCCCTCTATTCCCTTTTCCTTCAGAAAATTGTCCAAATCCTTCTTGAACTCCAGTACTGTACCCTCTGGAAGCACATTTCAGGTGTCCACCACCCTTTGGGTGAAGAAGAACTTCACCCTTTGGGTGAAGAAGAACTTCCTAGCATTGGTTCTGAATCTGTCCCCTCTTAATTTTTCCGAATGGCCTCTCGTTCTTGTAGTTTTCGAAAGTTTGAAGAATCTGTCCCTCTCCACTTTCTCTATGCCCTTCATGATCTTGTAAGTCTCTATCATGTCCCCTCTAAGTCTTCGCTTCTCCAGGGAAAAGAGCCCTAGTTTCTCCAATCTTTCAGCGTATGAAAGGTTTTGCATACCTTTTATCAAATGTGTCGCTCTCCTGAACCCTCTCGAGTATCGCCATATCCTTCTTTAGGTATGGCGACCAATTTTGGATGCTGTACTCCAGAGACCTATTTTCCTCTATAGAATGCATAACCTCTTAAATATGTGGCTGAAATTCTAGACATAGGCACTTATATCAGCCAAAGAGATGATTTAAGTTTGGAAACCTATATGCTGGAGCTATGCATATAATTTATAAGCTACATACATATGAGTCTTACTTGTGATCCGCCCAGGCTTCACCCATGTGAATCCCACCTGCAAAATAGGCTATAGGCTATGTCAGCTATATGCATATTAATAGACTAAATGATTTTGCAGAATTTTGACAGGGTATATAATCTAACTTCCACCAGTAATTACTTAAACTTCACCACGCCAGTTCTTCCAGATAAGTTTCAATAAAAAGATAAGTTTCAATAAATTTAAGAAAATATGCATGAGTCCATATAAGTATACAGTATACATATGAGCCGATGAAGAAGCATAGCAGTGAATACTCTATAAAGTTGTGTGCTTTAGAGTGCCGCTTCTGATGGCTCTTGAGTTAAAAGAGAATTGCTAAGTCTAATTTGAATAGCAGCATTACGAATCCTTACTGAGTTGTGCAAAGTGGTATATTGGCTTGAACTATCGTTGATGTACTTATTATATATCAGACCTTTTAAGTAATTGTGCTTCGACCAGTTTAAGTGATATTCTATAACCCCCACATGCCTAAACCACCAGAGTACAACTCAAAAGAGGGTATGGCCAGGAGAGCTGCAGGGTCATTCCTAAAAGCTGCAAGCGGGGTTATACAATAACCCATTTCCACACCAGAATGCCCAGAGTTGGATGCCAACATTTATACCAAGTTTCATCTGGTGTAAACTAAGCTAAACTAAAACTTAACCTTATATACCGGGTCTCGACACAGTTAACAATAAATTTAAAAAAATAAAGTAAACTGAAATACAAGAGAGTTAGTTTTCAAAATGTTTAGCGAATAAAAAAGTTTTTAGAAGTTTACGGAAGAGTTGGAAAGAACTGGGACACCTCAAAATTAGGGGAAGTTCATTCCATAATTGGGGAAATTTAAAAGCCAGAGAGTTGCTAAAATTCCTAACTCCTTGAATTCCTTTCCTAGAAGGAAGAGAAACTTTAAATCGATGAATGCCTCTCGCCTATGAAAATCTATAAACATTCCATAGCAGAGGAAGAGGAGCAAAAATACCAAGTAAAATACAGTACCATGTAAATACCAGCACCCAGCTTTTGGTGTGGAAATAGGATCAAATTATTTATTTATTTTTAATATTTATTGACCAGTTAAATCTAAGCGGTTTCCTTAAAAAAAACATACATAGGGCTCCTTTTATGAAGCCACGTTAGCGCATTGAGCTGGCATTAGTTATAGCCACGTAGCACGGGTTTGGTGCACGCTAAAAAGCTGCGTGCGCTAAAACCGCTAACGCACCTTCGTAAAAGAAGCCCATAGTATTCAAACAAACAACACATAACACAAATTATGACCATTACAACAAACTTATCATTATATTTTACAAACAAATAAAATGTAATCAGCATCAAATCAAACATAAAATCCATTCATGTCCCACACCTAATCATAACACTCTGGGCAAGACTACAAAAGGAAAAAACAGAACACCATTTTTTTTTCAGTGCTGAGATCTTGGTGCCATTTATAGAATGCCCTCCATAATGTACACACTTCTTAAAGGGGTGTATGATATTTGCCTTAGTGCACTCTCATTTCCAACAGAATTCAGGAAAGAGTGCGCGCTAAGGAAAAATAGTACAATCTTCAAATTCTGTATATGACACATACGGTTGCGCGTGCGCACAATTTAATTGATTAATCGGCCTAATCTGGGCTAATTGCCAATTAACACCTCATAATCGATGTACTGTGTGCAATTCTGGAGGCCACATTACCGTAAAGATGTACTTCGAGCTGAGTCAGTCCAGCGAATGGCCACTAGGATGGTCTCCGAACTCAAGGGTCAATCATACGAGGAAAGACTGGGCAAGTTGCAGCTCTACTCTCTAGAGGAGCGCAGGGAGAGGGGTGACATGATTGAGACATTTAAGTACGTCACAGGTCGTGTCGAGGTGGAAAACAACATATTCTTTCCTAAGGGACCTTCAGTCACAAGGGGGCACCCGCTCAAACTCAGAGGAGGGAGATTTGGTAGTGACACCAGGAAGTATTTCTTTACAGAAAGGGTGGTGGATCACTGGAACAAACTACCGGTGCAGGTGATCAAGGCCACTAGCGTGCTCGACTTTAAGAATAAATGGGACATCCACGTAGGATCTCTACGTGGGTCGAGCAGCACTCTGACTTAATGGGGTGGGACAGTAGAGTGGGCAGACTTGATGGGCTGTAGCCCTTTTCTGCCGTCATCTTTCTATGTTTCTATGTTTCTAATTCGCACTAATTAAAAATTATTTGCACAATTCGGAAAGCGCAGTTCTATAAAAAAGAATGCACCAGAAGTTTGAGATCAGAGGATAAAAACCATTTAATATAATAAATACAAGACAAAATACGATCTTTGCAGTGACAGCGCCCAGAATATGGAACTCCTTACCTGCATTTATTAAGGAAGAAAAATCACTAAATAAATTTAAAGGATTGTTAAAATGCTGGTTCTACAAGGATGCTATTGAAACCTAATCATCCGTCTCTTTTGTTCCCATTCGTTGCTTAAACTCACATGTACTCTGTCTTTAGGCTCCAAGAAATTAAAAAAAAAAAGTTCTTAATTTTCTATTCCATTTTATCATTACTTTTAAAATTTCTTACCCTCCTTCTGTACTTTCCTTTCATGTGTCCTTTACTATGTTTATTGTAGTTCTCCCTACTTTCCTTATGTATTGGTATGTCATGTTCATGTGTGTCAGTTGTAGTTAATAATTTAGACCCTGTTTTTAATTGTAAATCGCTTTGAATTAATGATATTGCGATACATCAAAATTTTAATAAAACTTGAAACTTGAATTTGAAAAGAGGGCGTGGCTGCAACGTTATATGCATTGTTTTAGAATACACCTGATACACATACAACTTAGATGCAGGCATTTAGGCTTGATTTTAGCTGGCCTAAATGGGGGCGCCTAAGTTATGCAATGCATACAGGGGCTAAGCATGATTCTATTAAAGATATGCACACCTTGCAGAATTGCGCTGAGCGTTGTTCGAGTCAGCACTGATTTTATGCGTCATATGTATAGGGTTGCTGGATTTTGCAATCGGAAAATCCGGACCCCTAAACTCACCCCCCAGGCTCACCCAGTTCCGTCCATTCCCACCCTGCAACGCCCTAATCCCATACATATAGAATTAAATTCTACAAATGGCGCTCAAATTTGAACACTGATAAAAAAAATTAGTACTAAGTGTCATTCTATAAATGGTGCTCAGAACTGGGCGCCATTTATAGAATAGCGCTTATCATTGGGAACCACTCCAAATTTTGTGTGAAGGATTTACAACAAATGAAACCTGGTGCAAATGTCCATTCCTAAATTAAGCGCGGACATACTTTTTTCTGTAACACCACATAAATTCCAGTAATGCCCCTGATCTGCCCATGCCTCCCCATGTTCCGGTTCCATTTTTTGATCCAAGCATAAAATGTATGCATGGATTTTAGCATCTAAAGATGTGTGCATCAATTTGAAGTAATTAGCACCAATAATTGACTGTACCCAATTATAGGTGCTAATTGGCTCGTTTGTTAGTTAAATTGTGTGCCCAAATTTGAATGCACAATTTTCAGCAATATATATAGCATTAGGATGCTAATAGCTGTGTAAATAAAAATTATCCCAAGAATTATGTTTGCAATGACTCAATAAAAGGTACCAAAGCCTATGAAGCTGCTTAGGGAAAGAAAAGGGGCTTAAATATAGAATCCAGAAACTAAGCAGTACATCAAAGAATATTAGAAATATTTTCAGAAATAAGAACATAAGCAGTGCCTCTGCTGTGTCAGACCAGGGGTCCATCCTGCCCATCAGTCCGCTCACGCGGCGGCCCATCAGGTCCAGGACCTGTATAATGATCTCTATCTATACCCTTCTATCCCTTTTTTTCTTTTATCTATCTATACCCTTCTATCCCTTTTTTCTTCAGGAATTTATCCAATCCCTTGAACCCTGATACCGTACCCTGTCCTATTGTACCCTCTGGAAGCACATTCCAGACATCCACCACAATTTGGGTGAAGAAGAAGTTCCTAGCATTGGTTCTGAATCTGTCCCCTCTTAATTTTTCCGAATGCCCTCTCGTTCTTGTAGTTTCTGAAAGTTTTAAAAATCTATCCCTCTCCACTTTCTCTATGCCCTTCATGATCTTGTAAGTCTCTATCATGTCCCCTCTGAGTCTCCGCTTTTCCAGGGAAAAGAGCCCCAGTTTCTCTTATCCGGTTTTCAGGATATGCACATTGAATATGCATGAGTTGGTTTTTGGGAGTATTTTGAAAGCACAGCCTCCATTTTATACAAATATATCTAATATGGATATTCTGAAAATATGGCTCATTAGGCTGGGCAGTCACTGAGCTAAATTCCTAAAAATAAACTATGCCCCTGGGAGCACCCATGCATAGATTATATAAAAACAGGAACAGTCTAGTAATAAGCCTATTTTTTTATTCATGCACGCCTGTGAGGGAGAGAGTAGGACAATAAAGAGCATTCCCTCACTGATGCTGCAATTACATTTCTGCGCAGTAGGGATTGCTAGCTCACTGAGGCTAGGAGTAAGCCACCATATGATAGGTGGGACAACCCTGCTGAGTTGAGGGAGGAGTTCAGAGAGGCCCCAAAGGCAGAGATTTCCAGGAGAGAGACCCCGAGACAAGATGTCTCTAGGAAGGAGCCTGAGACAGAGGCTCTGGGAAAAAGGGAAGCTGCCCTGGAGTTGGAGTTTGGGTATCCTTACTTGTGTGTGTAAGTCATGAAAAGTAATTTAAGGTAGGCCAAGCTTTAGCTTGGCTATACAATAATCCTATTTAAGAAGTCTGGCTGGAGCCAGGCCTGTGTTTGTGCAACTCTGCAAGTAGCTGTATGTACTGACACTATCAACCCAAATTCCCAAGGTAGAATTCTCTTCCTTCTACTACCTATGACAACTGCTACTTATCCAACACTGACTTCACCCAGCTGTTGTATGCCTTTGTTTCATCCCACCTAGACTACTGCAATGGTCTCTATATCGGTCTACCGGCCAAGGAGCCACACCGACTAGTCCAGAATGCAGCAGCAAGACTCCTAAAGAACATTTTCGACCACATCTCCCCTTTACTGAATCAGGCCCATTAGTTTCCAATACACCAGCGTACAATCTTTAAACAACTGTTAGCCTTTAAATGCTTTCATGGCATGACTCCCAACTACATAGCGAGGAAGCTTCCAATCTACTACCCTCGACAACCTCTCCAATCTCAACTTGAACTCAGGCTGTGCAACCCTCCAGCAAATCACCTCCACCAGGAAACAGCTCGGAAGCGATCATACTCCCACAGCATGCCTAAACTGTATAACCAACTCCTTTCTGCCATCAGGACAATTTACAACCTACTGCCCTTCCAGAAGGCAGTGAAGACATTACTGTTCATGAATCAGCATGCTATTGGTCTCAAACTTTAACCAGCCGAATGTCAGCGCCCCTGTAACTCAGGGCACCTGAGCCTTTCCATCAACCAATCTTATCTACTGCAGCCATATTGATACCTTATTAGATTCTATATAGCAAGTGTGTTCAAAGATTCACTAAAGCATGCATGTTCTTAGTTTCTCCATAGCCTGTGTGTTATTGATACCCTTCTTCAGTTCTCTGTAGTATGTGTGTTATTGATCCTGATGACTTCCATGTTCATACCATGTTCTGGGCTCCTGGGGAGGACCAGCTATAAAACTAACTAACTAAATAAATGCTGAGGATTTAAGGACTGTGCAAATGTTGCCTCTAAACTTGAAGAGTCATTATTCTTTATTTATTGTGTCTGTGAAGTAACGAGGTTCAGCATTGTTTAATAGAGGGGCTTCGGTTTCACCTTGCATCCTTGTCTTGTCTGACTCTGCTTTATGAAGGCTTTGCTCCCACACCACTCCCACATTACCATGGTGCCCATATGCAATTTTATGAGTCTTTTTCATATGCAAAACATGCTTTAAAGACTAAATTCTATATAAAGGCCCAAATTCTGTACTCAGCGCCTATAGTTAGGCACCTATTTCGTAGGCGCCTATCTAAATTGAATACCAAGCTCAATTAGGCTTTTTAATCAGCACTGATTGAAACATAGGCGCCTATCAAGAAAGCGTGATTCTTTAACAAGGCGCCTCTAAAAATTTAGGCGGCCTTCAGAAAAATAGGTGCTATGCATGTTAGGCATGGGCATGGCTATGTGTTAGGCGCCTTCTTACAGAATCGCTGCTCTTACTTAAGCGCTCGCATAAGCACCTAACTTTTAATTGTGCCTTGAGTTGACCTATTTATTGGGTGCCTCCAAACTAGGTGCCCAAATAGGTACCGCTCAGTACGATTCACTAAACAGCACCCAATTTTACTTGAATCACGCTGAACAGTGCCTAAGTAGGCGCCTAAGTTTTGGGCACTTCTTATAGAATTTGCCCTAAAGTGTCTAAATAATTGGCACAACCCCCCCAAAAAAAACCCAACTACAGCACTATTCTATAAATGGTGCTTAAAATTAGGTGCAGTTTATAGAGTACCACTTATGCCCAGGACCTGCACCATACTTTAGGTGCAGCCATTTGTACAAACTGAAATAAGGTATAAATCCTTGCCCCATATCCTTACAGATCCTCCTTAATTTATAACTGCAGGCATAATAATAATGATAATAATTTTATTTCTTATATACCGCTATACCATAAGTTCAAAGCGGTTTACAACAAGTTACATACAATGAGAGTAAAAGATGTTTACAACAAGAAGTAAGAGATGTTTACAACAAGATACATACAATGAGTGTATGAGATGTAAGGGGAATAGAAAAAGTACTTTCTGGGATATAAAATGCAAATGGAAGAGAACCAAGATGGCTTGAATCAAAAGGAAGTATCTAGTCAGAGATTGGGGTGCAGGGGAAAACAATTTGGGTAGAATACCTTTACAAATGGGAAGAAGGATGAGTTAATCTAAAATCAAGAGAATTGGGGAATGGGATGAGGATAGCATAAATCCAAGCAACATCCCCCAATCACCCATGACCCTCCCATTTCCATGCCCTCTTTTTGGACTCATATGTAAAATTTAAGCGTGGATCCCATGTCTAAAGTTAGGCATGCAGACCCGGATTCTCAAAAAGACACCGGCACCTGAAAAAAAACAGTGCTAGTCGCATGTCACTTAAACTGCAGCACCGTTTTGAGAATTGCGGTCTGTGTTGAAGATAGGAGCTGGAAATGTAAACCAGGGTTTTACAGGCCTACATTTCTGGCACCTATCTTCGAAGTAGAATCACGCTTAGTAGCGCTGAACATCATCCATGCCCATAATCATACCTCTTTTTTGGTTCAGCGCCGGTAAATGTCTGCGTAGACATGTTTCACGTGACTTCTTTGAAAGGTGCCTACTTTTTTTTCTTAATTCATTTTTAATTGATTTTTTAACAGCAAAGTCAATTAACCCACCATTAATAGCCAATTAAAACACTTAAATGCTGTTCGTGCACCTACCGGCACCTTCCAAATGGGGCAATTTTGACAATCCGGGCTATAATGTTTAATTAAAACCAATTAATGCTAATAGTGATTTATTAAGATCCCAATCATTGGTGCTACTTGGTTCACTGTTCAATTAAATTTCAAGCACAAATTGGGTGTATGTCCAAATTTTGCATGTAATTTTTAGCGCTTTTTATAGAATTCAGGAGTAAAAGTGGAAAATGGTTAATAAAATTGCCCCATAAATGTTACCTTGTATGGTGAATATCTGAAAACCATATCTTGAATGCTGTTGATGCTGTTGATTTGAACTTAAATAAACAAGTTAAACATTTTAGAAAAAAATTCAAATAAATATGAATGAAAAGTAAAGGTAATATGATAATCAGATGAAAAGCTGAAGAGAATTTTTCAGGTTATAGAACGTTAAAATCACTGCACTTTTTTCAGATTAAATTACATCTGGTCCCAGGTAGACATTCTAAAGAATGGATACAATTACAGTGACTATTAAGGTATAATTATGTCTGGCACAGCTTATTCTAGCAGCATGGCTGATTGCCCAGTTTTGTAGATCAAAAATAAATTTTCTTGGCTACTGACGGCAAACTATGACCAAGTTATTTTTTTCTGTCCTGACACTGGGCAAACATAGCTAGATAGTTATTTCTTTCAGGCCTCTTTTTGAGAGAAATGGTGTGGCAACCATGTTAGTCCACTCTTAAAGGTAATATGTAGAAATTAAAAAAAATAAAATAAAACAAAAAGAATCCAAGTGATACATTTTTTTTTATTGGACTAACTAGAGCATTGTTAGATTACTGTAGATTTCAAAGGTAATCATAAGAACATAAGAATAGCTTTACTGGGTCAGACCAATGGTCCATCAAGCCCAGTAGCCTGTTCTCACGATGGTCAATCCAGGTCACTAGTACCTGGCCAAAACTCAAAGAATAGCAACATTCCATGCTACCGATCCAGGGCAAGCAAAGGCTTCCCCCATGCCTTAATAACAAACTATGGACTTTTCCTCCAGGAATTTGTCCAAACCTTTCTTAAAACCAGCTACGCTATCCGCTTTTACCACAGTCTCTGGTAACGCGTTCCGGAGCTTAACCATTCTTCAGATGAGAGATAAGCAAATGAAGGCAGCTATCAGTTTTTAAAACTTAAATGATATCTAAAATGTATATAGATACCTCATTTTAGAGATGTAAGCATTTTTTAATTACTAAAGAAAGAATATACATGGAATGGACTCTGAGTGGAAGTGGTGGAGAGATAAGCATTATGAAAATTCATAAGTGCTACGTCTGTCATACACGCATGCCTTACCATTTTGCCAAGCCAGGTCATACTATTATTAACCATGTGTTGTAAAACTGTTTGTCATGCTGTTTTGCCAAACCATGCTCACCATGCTATGTCTCAGCATTTCATGTTTTACCATACTATGTTTTCCATGTTTTGTTAGCTATGCTTTACCGTCTTATCTAATTTACCATGCCATCTGTCACCATACTGTGTCTGAAAATGCAGCACCGTGGTTGAAGCTGCAGCCTAAGCACCCTGAGGTTATAAGTGCAGGCCCATAATAAAGTACTGGGAAACCTATATGTAACCACAGTGCAGTCCAAAACTGTATTAAAATGATTATATTAGGCTTCCAAAACAGCATTGAGGGAGTGGTACAACCTTCATTTCTAGTCATAAACACCTTCCCAGGCAGACTGCATAGGTCAATTTGGCCTTTAATTACCATTGCTTTACATGCCAATTAAGGTAATTAAGCTAGGCGCCAGTAAACGCAAACTAGGCTCATACTGGTGCCTAACTTTCGGCACCATTTACAGCATATGGCCCTAAGTGTAAATTCTGTAATGCAATTGTGCCCACAACAGCCATTACAGAATGCTAGTATAAGTCTGCATTTGCATGCCTAACTTTAGGTGCTAATATTTATGCAAGCTCAATAACTGGTGTAAATGCTCAGGTCAGTAATATAGTAGAGGGGATGGGGGCAGAGCACCCCAGGATCTGTCTTAGCAGGGGCACCACCCAGCAGCAGCACAGCAGCACAACAGCGATATGGCTGGTGGGGATCCCCAAGCTCCACCAGCTTAAGACTTCAGAGGGGATATGATAGAGACTTACAAGATCATGAGGGGCATAGAGAGAGTGGAGAGGGACAGATTCTTCAAACTCTCGAAAAAATAAAAGAACAAGAAGGCATTCGGAAAAGTTGAAAGGGGACAGATTCAAAACAAATGCTAGGAAGTTTTTCTTTACCCAACGTGTGGTGGACACCTGGAATGCGCTTCCAGAGGACGTAATAGGGTAGAGTACGGTACTGGGGTTTAAGAAAGGATTGGACAATTTCCTGCTAGAAAAGGGGATAGAGGGGTATAGATAGAGAATTGCTGCACAGGTCCTGGACCTGTTGGGCCGCTGCGTGAGCGGATTGCTAGTCACGATGGACCTCAGGTCTGACCCAGCGGAGGCATTGCTTATGTTTAAATCTCTCTTCTCCCCACCCCTCAGCAATAGGGGGTCTCTTAACTCCACCCCTATCCATGGTATCTAATAAATCCTTCTATTATTTGTGGGGAGTGAGCAAGGACTCCTATTCATCACTCATGCTGGCCCTGAATCCTCCCTCTGATGTAACTTCCTGTTTGCAGGACCAGGAAGTTACATCAGAAGGAAGGCTTGAGTGGCATGAGCAGTGCATAGAAGTCTTTGCTCGCTGCCGGTGAAGAACAGAAGAATTTAAAATATACCAGGGAGAGTTCAGTTAAGAGTTCCCCCTATTGTCCAGAGGGGATGGATCCCTCTGCCCTTCAACCTGGGCACCATTTTTCCTTACTATCCCACTAGATTAACTGTAAGCAGATAGGTGCATAAATGCTAATATTCTATAAACTGCACGCATAACTACCTGATATGTCTATAGCCCACCCTTCCCATCCCAAGTCTATATCCCTCTTGAAGTGGAGCACTCTGGAGTTTGAGCGTGCAACTTATACCGTAGTATAGCAACTAAAGGCAGTTACAAGCATAACTAAGAATATAATAGCCTTACTGGGTCAGACCAATGGTCTATCAAGCCCAGTAGCCAATTTTCACTGCTAACTGATACCAATTAAGGAGCATATTATTTCTTGTTAACACCAATTACCAGCACATTATAGCACTTATGTAGTTGGCAGTGGGATCAATGACATATGATGCTTTATTTATAAAATGTTCTATATGACTCCAATTATCAATCTGAGAAAGAGGCAGAATTTTAGTTATTCTAGGTACAGTGACACCATCTAACTTTTATGTCTAAGAAGCAATATTTAATCCATTACAGGCATAAAGGGATTTCTATTTTTAGGCACAAAGAATGTGCTTGTTCTATTAAGAAAATAGGTGACTACTTTTCTTCATAAAATATTAGTAAATAGTCAAATCTCGGGACTAGGGCTTATTTTGGGGGTAGGGCTTATATTAAGACCCACTCCAAAAATCCTGCTAGGGCTTATTTTTGGGGTAGGTCTTAATATAAGCCCTGCTCCCAAAATAAGCCCTAGTCCCAGGATTTGCCGGCAGTTTCCCTTCCTTCCCTCCCATCCCTTGTGCAACAGAACCCTTGAGTGAGCATCCCCCCTCCCCCCGAGCACCCGCACCCTCCGCACAGCTGAATCCCCCATCCTTCCTTCCCTCCCATCAGAACCTTGCTGTGAGCCCAACTTACCTCCCTAAGCAGCGTCGGGCTGGCAGCACTTTAAACAACTGATCATACCATATCATTTTCAAAATGAGCTAAAAGACAGGCCTTGTCTGCCCATGAATTCACTCTGTCGTTACGCGGGACCCTTTATGAGGTCTATGTATATTATTCTAAAATCAATGCTCCCCTGTATGTATCAGTAACATACGTGTATTTGCCAATGACTTCATATCCTCATGTGTTTTATAAAAGGCTTTGGGTTTGGTAGAGAGCCTTTTTGTAAAATACCAGGAATATATGACTATCCCATCCTAGATATTCCATTTGCAATTTAGAGCCCTTATGCAAAATGGGGCTTCACTGGTAGTTTGTTTTTCTACTTCAAAGACACCAAAGGCTTGATTGTATAAACAGTGCCTAGTGGCACCTAATGATAGACACCATTCAGCATTGTTGTCAATCAACCACTAGACGTTTATAGAATTGTACCTAGCAGTGCTTAACTCGACTTGGGTGCCAGTATACGTCTTAATGTTAAGTACCGTTATATTAAGCCAGATTTTTCCTGGCCAAATTTACCTGGGCCAACACAGATGCCCAAGTCATACCATGTTGTTCTCTTCCCCTAACATGCCAACTTTCCAGGTACGGGTAGGTGCCGGTAGGCACCTTGGTTTAGCCATCAATAGGTGCTGCGCCGATTTCTATGTGGAACTTAAATTGATTGGTTTTTTTTAAATCCTTTTAATTGGCTTATAATGGCATTTTCAATTATCATGCCATTTAAGCCAATTAAAAAAATTGATCTGTGTAGAAATTGGCGCCGCTAGGCATCTCTGATCTAGGTGCCACTTATAGAATCAGGGCCCATGGGAAATGTTGACATTTCTAAAAATAGAGGGCATTTCCTGCTTCAAAAGAATTCACAGCTTTTAAAAAAAATACTCATATAAAAGTTTGTGCATATTATAGAACCCCTAAAATACATCATATCTAAGAAATCTCCATATTTAATCTTAGGAGAACTATTTTATATGATCAAAAGTGAGTGGTCCGACTGGAATTAACTAGATAAGTTGTATTCCAATCCTCTACAGAATAATTGCTACTTCCAGGCATCCATTAAACTCCTGGTGAATCAATGTCAGACAGATCAATGTCTTTCTGCCATGGCCACTAAGATAATCTTCAGTGGAATAAATGAGCACTTTAATTTATTTCTCTGGAATTTGATTGTGGTTATTCCTCTAGGTTGTCTGTAGATTGGTTGCTTCTGTTTCCTACAGTGTCTGCCAGGTTTGTCTCAGTAACTCCTGTAGCACAAATGTACCGCAAATGCAATGCTTTTCAGACTCTTTTGTAGCCAAGCTTCTAGGAGTTGGACATAATTACAAAAGGAAACACTACGTTTGTGTCATGAATTTGTAGTTCAGCCTGTCTTTTAGCTCATTTTGAAAATGATATGGTATGATCAGTCGTTGGGTTTTTTTTCCCCCTGAAACATTTTTGTGGCCAGATTTTATATTCATGCAAATTCTTCTCACAGTGAAGTGTTTACTGTTCTTTTGCTTGCTGAACCATGAAGCAAATATATCTATCTGCAAGCGAAGAATTCACCTTGCACTAATAGCAGAAAGAAGGCTGAGCTCAAAATTTATTTTAGTGGTTTTGCAGGGAGGTTTCTTAAGTTTAAAGTGAAAAAAAAAAAAGGTGAGTCAAGGGAATGGACTGAAGTACTTCCTCTTAAGTCCAAAGTGCGAGAACCCCCAGGTAACACATATTCTTTTTCCACTTGTTATGTGGAGATTCCACATATTATTTTCATTTTCACAGTTAAGTAAATTCAACTTGTGGAAGTCAATGATTACAGGCACTGATTCCCACTAGCAGGCTTTGACCTATATATTCAAGCCTGGCCTAATATAGACACCAGCATTGAATATTCAGGTCTTAGGTAGCCGCTGGAACTATCTGGGTGCTGGCTAGGGTTGCCAGATATTCCAATTGGAAAATCTGGACCCCCTAGACCTGTCTCCAGACCTGTCCATTTCTGCCAATCCCTACCCTGTAACATCCTAATTCCGCCCCCAGCCCCACCCTAGCCATGCCCCCTGCTGCCTGTTCTTGTCGGGCAGGGAGGAAGCTTTTCAAAACTAAACTAAACTAAACTTTAAGTTTGTATACCGCATCATCTCCATAAACATAGAGCTCGGCACGGTTTACAGGTAAATTCAATAAATGAGGGAAGAACATAATAAGAAATTAGAGGTTATGATGAGGATAGCTAGCTTTACATTTTAAATGGATAGCTTTACGTTTTGGAGAAAAGCCAGGTTTTCAGATGCTTTCGGAATAATTGGAATGAGCCTAGGTTCAGCAGCGGGGAAGGGAGGTTATTCAAAAGCTCAGTGAATTTGAAGAAAAGGGATTGCCCTAATTTATCTGCATACATGATGCCTTTTAATGAGAATGAGAAAGAGAAAGAGAGAAAAAAAAGAAGAGAGAGAGAGAAAAGAGAGAGGAAGAGAGAGAGAGAAAAAAGAGGAAGAGAGAAAAAGAGAAGAAGAGAGAGAGAAAAAAGAGAGAGAGTAAAAAATAGAAGAAGAGAGAGAGGAAGATAAACTAAACTAAACTAAACCTTAAGCCAGGTTTTCAGATGCTTTCGGAATAATTGGAATGAGTCTAGGTTCAGCAGCGGGGCAGGGAGGTTATTCCAAAGCTCAATGAATTTGAAGAAAAGGGATTTCCATAATTTACCTGCATACATGACGCCTTTTAACGAGGAGATAGTTTAAGTTTGTGGGCGGATCTGGTAGTGTCAGGTCTCGAAGAATTCCAGGATAGTGGAATTAGGGGAGGAAGAATGCCATGTAGGATCTTGAATATTCGGCAGGTACATTTAAAGTGAATCCTAGAAATCATCGGAAGCCAGTGAAGTTTTGACAGAAGCGGGGAAACATGGTCAAATTTGCTTTTTGCGAAGATCAACCTAGCCGCAGTGTTCTAGATCCGCTGAAGTCTTTGAAAATTTTTATTAGTTAGACTTAGATAGATGGAATTACAATAGTCCAGTCTGGAAAGAATGATTGATTGTACAAGGACAGCAAAATGTTGTTGGTGGAAGCAGGGCTGGATTTGGATGAAAAGAAACCCTAGGCAATTCCACTTATGAGGCCCTTTCACCTCCCATTTTTAAGTTTGTAAATTACATGAGAGATAATAAAATACATCATTACTGTGATATATATCAATATGTTAAATGAAACATGTTGTTATTGGTACTAACCTTTATAAAAAATGTGACACGGATAATAAATAAAAAAAAGTCGAGAACACTTATTTGGACATTTATTCTCAGCACCATATATAGTACTTGTAACAATAACTAATCAAACATAACACACAACATTGCCCCTTCCTATGTCCATAGTGCCCCCAGTGCGTCCTTCCTCACCTCACCCCCCTCCGATGCCCGCCTGCCTCCCATCCCCCTTCCATTGAACACTCCCCATGCCATCCTGCCTGCCTGCCTTCCATTAAACCCCCCCACCCCCCTCCGATGCCAGCCTGCCTGCCTGCCTCCCATCCCCCTTCCACTGAAACCCCCCACCCTACTCCACCTCCGATGCGAGTCTGGGCTGCCCTGTCCTGACGGATCCACGTTTTGCCTCTCTCCCCTCGGGGCTGGGCTTTAACCAGCTGTTTCCGGACTGACATCTTTCCTCCCCGATCCTCCTCCCAGGGCGAGAAAAAGAAAGGGAGAAGCCGAGTCGGCGCCCCGTTGCGGCCGGAGCCGGTTCCGATCCCGAAGCGTAGAATTTCTCCTTATTTTTGGTTCAGTGTTTTAGTGTTCACTGTTTTTAGAATAGTGTACGGTAATTTTAATTTTGCTAACAATTTGAATATAGGCCCCTCTTGATCTTGAGGCTCTAGGCTGAAGCCTAGTTAGCCTATAGGAAAATCCGGCCCTGGGCGGAAGCAGGATCTCACTTTTCTCAACAAAGAGCCAGGTTTTGAAGAACCATCCAGACCTCCTCAAAAGGAGGATGTGTCCAGGGAAATCCGGACATCTGGTAACCCTAGTGCTGGCTATATTCAGACCAGTGCCCAGATTACTCCCTGAATAAAGTGAGGATAACAACCACCTGTCCTTTCTCTCACCCACTTCCTGATCCTGAATGCAACCCCCTCCAAAAGGCCACTCCTGCTCCCAGAGGCCTAGGGCCCACACCTGGTGCTTCAGTGGAGTTACTAGGTAGGGACAATCCTTTGTCAGCCCTGCCTGGCGTGTGCCGCCTCTTAAAATAGCGCCTGTAGCCAGGGCAGGATTAACCAATAGGCCCAGTAGGCACGTGGCTAAGGCCCCAAACGGTGATGGGCCACTCTAGAATCGATCGGCAATGTGCCCCCCCCTGATCGGCAATGTGGGCCCCCCCCTGATCAGCAATGCGGCCTCCCCCCATCGACGGAAAGTAAGACAAGCAAGCAACGCGGGTAAGAAAGGCAACGGGAACTGTAATTTTGCAAGCGGTGCTGCTTGCCCAAAGCTTCCCTCTGACACAACTTCTTGTTTCCGCCTGGGTGCATGGTGAGGTGGGGCAGGGCAGGGGGCCCAGTGTACTTGTGTGCCTAGGGGCCCTCGATGAATTAATCCTACCCTGCCTGTAGCAGTAGTCTTATGCATCCTTCAAACAGGCACCAACTAAAAAAGTCATCTTCTTCTCTGGCAGTGGTACACTTCCTCGAGCTCAATGTAAAGAAAAACTTCTCCTCAATTTCATCTGCAAATCTCATAGCACTCAATTCAAATTTATCTGTCTTCTAAGTGGTTTGTACATAATAAAAATAGTAAAATAGGGTAACATACATTAAAACATACAGGACCTACTGGAACGATAGGATTAAAGTAAAGAATTACATTATAAAAAAGGAAAGAGAGTAATAAAGGGGAAATACAAAAGGAAGGACGATCACATCTGATAACCAAAGCAGAAATGAAGTAAGGTAAGTACATTAGAGGTTGAATGCATCTATAAAAAGAAATGTTTTTAGTTTTCCTTTGAAACGATCTAGCATGGGTTCATCCCGTAGTTCCGGGCGTAATGCTTTGACAGAGAAATTTGTTGTTCGTGTAGTGCTAATGATATGGAGAGATGGAACGGTGAAAAGATTTTGTGATTGTGAGCTCAATGTTCTAGCTGGGGTGTAGGGAATTCGAATATTGTTTAAGAATCCTGGCTGGTTGTTACGGAGTGTTTTGAATGTTAAAAGTATGATTTTGTAGGTTATTCTGTGTGGAATAGGGAGCCAGTGAGCTTTTATCAGACGAAGTGTGACATGGTCAAATTTTTTCGCATTTCCAATAAGTTTTATTGCTGTGTTTTGTATAACTTGCAAGCATCTGATTTCTTTCTGTGTGATGCCTTTATATTCAAAAAGGTGCATGGCTATGGGAAGGGAACATAGGTAAGTCAGGGATGTTCACTAAAGATGGACTCAGTTTTGCTGAATACCGGGGATCTGCATCTAATTTATGTGTAATAATTTATACCAGGTTTCAATTGATTTAAATTCCATACTATTTCTTATATCTCACAATTTTCTACATGTAGCTTACAATAACATTTGGGATTGGGACTTGTATACTCCCTTTTTGCAGTTATACCACACTCAAAGTGGTTTATATACAGGTAACTTCAAGCATTTTCTCTATCTGTTCTGATGGGCTCACAATCTATCTAATGTACCTGAGGAATAAGTGGCTTGCCCAGGGTCACAGGGAGCAAGGTAGGGTTTGAACCCACAACCTTAGGCTGCGGAGGCAGTAACACTAACCACTGCACCACACAGCAGTTATTGTAGAATTTATGGTTACAATTTGTCAATGGCCATAAGATTACTGAGAGAAAGGATTCAGTGCTGCCTACAGTATAATAATAATAATAATTTTATTCTTTTATACCGCCGTACCAAAAAAGTTCTAGGCAGTTCACAACAAGGTAAGCTAATACATGGGATACAGATAAACTGATCAACGGTCACTAGATTGCAGAGAGAAGATGTGTATTTTCAGCATTCTTCTGACGTGATAGTAGGAAGAAACTTCTTGTAAACATAGGGCTCCTTTTACTAAGCTGCGATAGCAATTTTAGCGCGTGCAGAATTTTAGTGCGCGCTAAACCCACATACATGGCTAGAACTAACGCCAGCTCAATGCTGGCATTAGCGTCTAGCATGTGCAGCAATTCTGCGTGTGCTAAGCGCCCGTTAAAACCGCTATCGCAGCTTAGTAAAAGGAGCCCATAGTGAGAGATGGTTCCAAGTTTTGGGACCTTAAAAAGCGAAAGTACAGTGGTGCCTCGCATAAAGAACGCCTCGCACAGCGAACGCTGCACACAACGAACTTCATTTCATGATTCATACAACGAACTTCGTTTCACACAACGAAGTCGCCCGAGCTTCCACGATCGCTGCCGATGTATTGCATCCTTCCGCGCAGGCACTCCAGGCAGTCGTTAGTCACTGCGCTTAACGCGTTTCACATAACGAATTTTTCGCATAACAAACTTGCTCCTGGAACGAATTAAGTTCGTTGTGTGAGGCACCACTGTAGTCTCAAATCATTTTTTTTCTATGAACTTATAGAGGGGTTGAAAAGGTTAACTTATGCCGTTGTGCAGCTCTGGAAGTTTGGAATGAATTGTTGGCCGTTATGTCTGAGCTGAGTCCCTTCAAGTTATCCCCATATGTAACTTTATGAACCATGCATGCTATTTTAAATTGAATTATTTTATTGGTAGTCAGTGTAGTTCAAAGTTTGGCATAAAAATAAGATCTAGGAACTGCCCACAATTAGGAGCATAGTTCAAAGAGTAGTGCTCCTTTTCCCCGATATAAAACAGGCATTGCACATGAAAAATAGTTGATAAACTCGTCCGTGAATATTGAATACCGAGAAACGTAAGGAACCATGGGAATTTAAAGAATAAGGAAAGATTACAAGTTATCACAATGTTTTGCAAAATTATATTACCATTATGTAAGCAGAATTAAATGTTGTACAACAAATTGGTGGCTATCCAAATGTGGATCCAAAATTTCAGTTTAATTTGGGGAATAGTTTGAAAATTCAAATGTTTCCAGATGTTAGTAGAGAAACTCAGAATCGTAGACGTCAGTTTCTTTTGTTGAAAGCAGGAGTTACACAGCTGGGTGGCATTTTCTTTTTACGTTTCCCATGTAAATGTATAGTAAGATATCGAGATAATAAGTATGTGTTTTTCGAGCCATCTCAACTTACAGCTTTTCTGACACTGAAACGTCTGGAAAAAGAGGGTATAACAACAACTACCACAATAACAACTATGTAACTGTAATAACAACTAATTGGACTTGGTATTAGAATAATTCCTCAAGTCAGACACATGATACTATTCTTTATTATATAGAATTTAAAATTGATTTCCTTAAAAGTTCACTCTTATATATATGTAATGTAATGTAATTTATTTCTTATATACCGCTACATCCGTTAGGTTCTAAGCGGTTTACAGAAAATATACATTAAGATTAGAAATAAGAAAGGTACTTGAAAAATTCCCTTACTGTCCCGAAGGCTCACAATCTAACTAAAGTACCTGGAGGGTAATAGAGAAGTGAAAAGTAGAGTTAGAGGAAAAATAAAAATAAAATAAACATTTTAACAAGACAGCATTGATCTAAATACTTTGGAAGGTAGAAGAGAGGAGAGAAAGGAATAGAAGCAGAAGGGGGAGCCGTTGAACAGTAGAATTCTGGAGAAATTTAAATGATAGAAATAGAACAAAACAAAGATAAAAGGCAAAACAATAGATAAGATTAAAGATAAATCATAAGCTGGAAAGAAAAATAAAATAAAACTTTGTCTTCAATCCACGGTTTCAGCGTCAGTGATGAAGTGGAGCAAGTAAGTTTAGGAGGAGCGATTGACGTTTCCAGAAAGGGCTTCTTCAGGGAAGAGACTTGGCAGACAATCCCAGGATGCCTATGTCTCCTCCCCTGCGATGTTCTCTCATCCATGCATTCTCTCCCAGACACACTGCCCGTGCCCCAGCCGCTCCAAGGAGGCTGCCCCAGATGAGGCCCACGGTGAATGCAGGATTCTCTCCTCTGCGGGAAAGCCGCCCGGAGCCGACAGTCGATCTTCTTAGCGGATTGCATGGGGGGAAGAGTTCACACTCTTGGTAGGATCGGGTCTGTGTGCTCTCGGTGGTTGTGGCTGGTCTCGTTGCTGCTTAGGTGTAAAAGCAGTTGATCTCCACTGCTGCTGATATTTAAAAGCAGGCAGATTGATCTCTCCAATGGACTGCAGGGGGAGGAGTTCACACTCCTGGCAGGATCGGGTCTGTGGGCTCTTGGTGGTTGCGGTAGGTCTCGCTGCTGCTTGTATGTAAAAGCAGTTGTTTTTCTACTGCTGCTGATATTTAAAGCAGGTAGATTGATATCTTAAATGGGATATAGGGGGAGGAGCTCACATGCCTGGTTGGATCGGGGCAAGGGCTCCTATTATAGGCTGCTTAGGTGTAAAAGCAGTTGATCTCCTACTTCTGATAATATTTAAAAGCAAGCATATTGATTTTTCCAACGGAATGCTGGGGGAAGAGCTTACTTGTTTGGCTGGATCAGGGCAAAGGGCTCTCGGTAGTGGTGGCTGGTCCTGTTGCTGCTTAGGTGTAAAAAACAGTTGATCTTCCTAGTGGACTGCAGGGGGAGGTGGAGCTCACACTCTTGGCTGGATCGGGTCTGTGTGCTCTTGGTAGTTGCGGATAGTTCCGCTGCTGCTGAGGTGTAAAAGCAGTTGATTTCCCACTGTTGCTGATATATATATATATCTTGGATCATATAATTATTGAGGACTTGAGATTGTCCGATTAGAATTTTGTCCATATTATGTTAATGATTTACTTATTATTTTGTGTTCGATCTGACAATCTTTCTGTACAAAATGTTTTGATTTTGTTAAAATTTTTAAAATGATAAATAAAGAATAAAAAAAAAAATAATTTGGGGAATAGAATTTGATTTCCTGCCTGACTTTTATTGAATGTTCCATTTGTTGTTCAACGGGGAGAAACTGTGCAGGAATTATGCCCTAATTCAAATGCATTGGTGTATATGGTTCTGAAGGAAAATTAAATAGCTTGATATTTACAAATCTATGGCCCTCTTTTACAAAGGCGCGCTATGCATTTTAGTGTGGATTTAGCGCACGCTAAATCAACGTGTGCACTAACCACTAATGCATCCATAGGATAACATGCACGCGCTAGCATTTAGTATGTGTTTAGCGCGTGCTAAAAAGCCTAGCGCACCTTTGTAAAAGTGGGGGTATATATAAAGAACTATAAACACATCTCATGTTTAAGTTGTTCATGTTTAATGCTTGCAAGTTAGATTGATGGCTTCTATTGCATTATTTATATGCAAAATACATTTCATAACTGTTCTCAATACTGTACAGTACTAGGTCCACCATCTCTCCCTTTCTCTTCCCAATTGTCCTCCTATTCAGCATATCACCCTCCTCACCACTCCTGAGTCTGCCACCTTTTGCTTTCTCTCCCCATCTGGCATCTCCCCATTCCACAAAACGATCCATTGGGCCAATGAATTTTTAATTTCTAATTGGAAATGTTTATCTATTTCTTTGTAGTTACTTTTATTGTAACTATTATAAATTTAATTTTTTTAAAAATTATACCCACTGTATACCACCTTGGGTGAATCTCTTCATAAAGGCAGTTAATAAATCCCAATAAATAAGTACATAATGGAATTTTTTTTTCCCTAAGGGAGGAAGTTGGAATTGGGGAGGTACTGGAATATGGTAGTTATTTACTGAATGGCTATTGACAGAATCTATAATGTTAGCGTTAACTTTTTTCTGTGAACTAGTCAATTTGAATCTGAACTATACTATGATTAGTTCCGTAAGGATCATCTGCATTGAAGAAGAGATATAAAGAATTCAGCACTGTTGATTACATTGCACATTTCTTGAGGGAGTAAAAATAGTGAGAGAAAACTTATACCAGACACTGGCTCCCAGAAGATCAGACTTTTAAAAGAAATTGTCTGCCCTATGCATTCACCAGCTGTCCTCTTTTGACTCTCTTTGATATTACAGAGTGAGGAAATAATGGACTGAAACTTATTTTTCAGCTATTTGATCTTTTTTTTTCTACCTCGCAAACATCACCGAAGAACAGCATCCAGGCAGCATCATCTTGGAAACAATTTATTACAGAACATTTTCAATCATAGTAACATAGTAGATGACAGCAGATAAAGACCCGAATGGTCCATCCAGTCTGCCCAACCTGATTCAATTTAAATTTTTTTCTTCTTAGCTATTCAAAATAACAGAATCAACATAAAGTTGTTTTTTTTTTTAAATAAAAAAAGAACATAAGCGCCAATTTACAAAGTTTTATTCCCATAGAATCAAACTGGTGGGGGGAACACTCAGTAACTCAGAGCTGGATTGTGGGTTATAAGTCATCAAGTTATGACTTATAGCCCACTCATTTTATAGCATACTTTCTATCAAACCATTTGACATTTGTCAGTGATATGTTTAATGCTAAAATTAAAACAAAAGGAAAGTTAAAAAAAACTCTGATAGATGTTTCCAGGAATTCAAGGCAACTTGCATTTCTTTTTCAGGCCCTTACATCTTTTTCTCTGATATAAATAAATCTAATACTAGATGAAGTGCATCCAGCAGTTACATTTTGATATGTATGTGGCAAATTTATCAAGTATACTGATCGAAATCAATGGAAACAAGTTATTAATTCCTAAGATCACAAATAACAAAACTTGTTCAGTAAATGTTTCAAGGCTATAACTGAACTCTCAGATCCCTGCTCTTTCTGTCCAGAAAT
Organism: Geotrypetes seraphini; assembly: GCF_902459505.1. NCBI lineage: Eukaryota > Metazoa > Chordata > Amphibia > Gymnophiona > Dermophiidae > Geotrypetes > Geotrypetes seraphini. The sequence continues at coordinate 142,275,072 of NC_047092.1, read as the reverse complement.
GCAGGAGGAGGTATCATTCATCGAGTTCGTTATAAATAATAAACTGGTGCAATAACGTGTGTTAAACAAAACATCCAGTGAAAAAAATCAGTAAATAAAATAATCGCACTTATCTTTGTTACTGGTGGTAAGAATTTTCAAGTGCTAGTGTCAAAAATCCTACGGGGACCCATTTCACCATTTGTGGCTTCCTCAAGGGTCAAAATCTAAAGCAAAAATAAAACATAAACAACTTAAAACACTTTAAAACATTCACATAATTTATCAAGACAAGAGGGATAAAGTACTCCACAGAAGCATCTGCTAAGATGTGGGATGCCTACAAGCCATATTTAAGCATGCCTGTTGGGGATCAAGACAAACCTTGGGCACCTCACTTCACATGTGAGCCCTGGCAAAAAAAAACCTCTTGGAAGGTAAGACAATTTTGGATGGTGGAATTTTTTGCCATAAAATTTCTTAGAATGTTTAATTAAAAAAATATATTTTAAAATTTTTAAATTTTCAATGTTAGGTGAAAATGTATCAAATATGAAATAAGGTGTGAGAATCTCATACACATTAGTCATAGGTGAAATAAATTTATTGTTTTCATTACAACACTTTCATTTTGTTCTACAGGATGGTGCAGAGGGGAATAAAAATCATTGAAGTTTGCTATCCAAAGAATTTGGTGGGAACCCACTGACCACTCAAGCAACTGGTACTTCTGCATGCTACTTCCAAATGTTGAACTGGCAAGCATACATCTGCAATCACATATCCAGACATTCCTTCATGTATTGCCTTGTGCCACATTGCCCTGAGCTCCCCATACCCGCTCCCCTAGAGAGAAAGCAGCTATCTTCAGAAGAGTGAGGGAGATGTAGATACAGTTTATACTATCAGTGGTGCAGCTAATTAGAGAAACTCATACTATCCAAACCAAAAAGACCTCAATTATTTGTCCAATGCCAAGTGTATGACATCTAGGCTCAAGCAATAGAACTTAGAAGAAAGTATGCAAGTCACAGATCAGTGGAAACCAAGTCCAAGTCCAATGCCAAGTCTGTAAAATCTAGACTCAAGCAATAGAATTTAGATGAATGTATGCACTAAGCTTTTTCTACCTTCTTCACCCATCAAGATGGGCTCTGCTTCTACCACAATATGCCCAGTCTGTTTGAGGCAATTGGAATCGCCTGTAACTTGAAAGAGTGGTGTATCTTCATTGATAGCTCATCAAAGCAGTTCTGCTCTATAATGGAAACAAGTACCTGTCTCTTACAATGGTTCATTCAGTGTACCACAAAGAAGATTCCAACAACATTAAGACCTTACTAGGCACCTTGAAGGCTGGGAGGCCATTAGAGACTTCAAAATGGTGGCATTCTTAATGGTTTTCCAAGGTGGTTTTACCAAATTCCCTTGCCTTTGGGACAGCAAGGACACAAAGGTGCATCACCAAAGGTGGGACTGGCCACAACATACTGAGTTCTTTATTGGGAGAAACAACATCAAATAGGAACCACTGGTGGACCCTTGGAAGGTGCTGATGCTATCACTACACATCAAATTGTGTCTAAAGAAACAATTTGTCAGAACTCAAGATAAGGAGTCAGCAGCCTTCAGGTATCTTCCAGACATCTTACCTAATCTATCTGAGGCAAAGATCAAAGACAAAGAAGATCCTGGTGTGCAATGAATTTCCTAATAAGTTAAGTAGGAAGGAGAAAGTGGCTTAGAACAGTTTTGTTGCAGTGGTTTGAGGCTTCCTGGAAAGTCACAAGACTGAAAACTACATGAAGTTGGTTGATAATCTGGTGAAGAATTACAGTAAAATGGGCTTTAGGATGTCTCTCAAAGTTCATGTCCTTGATGTTCATCTTGAGACATTCAAGGAGAAGATTGGAGTATATTCAGAGGAGTAAGAACATAAGAATATAGGCACCAAGGAATGTGGCTCATAGAGGTTGTCAATCTTCAGTTAGACACCATTTATAGAATCACACCTAGCCGTGCCTAAATTAGACTTGGGTGCGAGTAGGCATCAAAATCTTAGGTGCCCCATATTTATGCTAGGGTTTTCTTGGCCTAAATACCAGTGCCTACTCGAAAAACATGCCAAAGATTCACCCACAATCCACCCTTAACCACACCTATTTTCTGATAGGCACCTTGGGCTAGGCACCTACCAATTTAGGCATATAAATAGCAAATAATTTTAATTTAAGCCAATTATTTGTCCAATTAAGCTTGCTAACAGTGCTAATTAATCTAATTAAATAATGATTAGGCACCTAAATCGGCTAGGCATGCTGATTTAGGCAAGTAACTTCAGGCATTGTTTATAGAAGCTGGGCCAAAAAGGCCATAAGCCCTGTTTCTGTAAAAGGCATCTACAGTTAGGCGCCTAGATAGTGCCACCTACTTATCTAGGCGCCTAACTTATTATTTTTTTAAATTGGCTTAATTGGCACTGATAATTGAAAACTTCATTTTAGAAATGATTAAAAAATGAATTAGCCAGTAGGGCCCAAATGCTATAAATGGTGCCGCTAAATATTTAATTGTCTTTAATCGACTCACTTTTATGGGCGTTTGCCAATTACAGCATCATGGATAGAATCTGTGCCTAGCCACCTAACTCAGTTGGTGCCTACCCCTCTGATCTAGATGACTATACTGAGGCACCTACCGGTAAGTAAGAGTGGTTAGGGGTGGATTTGGGATGAAGTTTGGTCGTGGATTCAGTTGGGCACTGGTAGGTACCTACCTTAGGCACTGGTATTTTAAGCCAAGAAAATCATGGCTTAATATACCAGCACTTAAGGTGTACTTGCCTACCAGTTTCTAAGTCAATTTAGATGCCAATAGGTATGATTCTACAAACAGTGCCTAGCTTTGATTGACATGTGGTAGATGCTGATGTCCTTGGTGCCTACTGGGTTAGGCGCCATTTATAGAATCTGGCCCATGGAAACCAGTATTTAAAAAACAGTGACTGCCATGGGCTGAATATCTGGGGATAATTTCTGCATATTAAGGGGTCGGAACAGGGGAGACCACAGGGGCCATAGCCTCCCCCAAAACTGGTGCCTGCCTACCCTCCCAACTCTGAGGATTTAACTTAAAATGATCGGGCAGCTGCCGCCACGCAGCTTCAAAGATCAGACCTGCCCCTGGAAGTAGAATGAAGACTTCCGGGGGCAGGCCTTCTTCTTGATGCTGTGCGGCAGCTGCCCGATCATTTAAACTTGAAGCTGCCGCACAATTTTGCTGGGGCTAGGGCGGATCACCTTGGCCCCCCCAAAAAAAAACAAGACATCATTAAACTGCCTCTGTATTTACTAAGCTGTGTGATAAATGGCCTTAGCATGCCCTTATGTGGGTCATTGCCTTGCACTAACCCTAATTTTCTATTTAATTCATTAATGATTATGTACTAATGTTTCCATATGCCTGTAGACATAAAAAAAAATACTATGGGAGCACTTTTCATCACCTATTCTGCATCCGACCAGTTAGCGTGCATTAATGCAAATATACTAATTGATTAGCACAGAAACACCCACTTTCTGCCCCTGATATAGCTTCTAAAAATGTACAACCAATAGCACAGTTAGTGCTGATATATCGTAAAATTAACACAGAATGTCTTAACGCATCTTGCATTAAGTTCTTCTTTTTTGCTGTTAGGCACAAGTTAACACCTAGAGCAGTTTAGCAAAAAGACCCCTATTTAATTTTAAATAGGCAATACAATTCTTTCAAGATCAATTTGAAAACAAAATGACTCACATTGTAGAAATGTTTGTAGATAGATGCAGAACGAAAACATTTCAACCTGTTAGGATTCTGTGGTTTAGCAATAGTAAGAAAATCATAAACTAAAAGACTAAATTTCTCCACTATTCTAGGCTGGCACATCTTGTTTTTTTTATCAATGAGGAATATACATGATCTTTCAGTAATGACAACAGTTTTCCATATCTTGCTATTAAGTTGATGCATTGATATTTGTGAAGGCAGTCTTCAAGGACAATACTTCTTTGAGTTCCTTTATAATGCACTACAACGACACTATATTCATACTGTCTAACTAGAAAAGAGCAGTTATTTGAACAGTAAATGTATAATAAGCAGTGGATATGATCTGAAACTATAAGGAGAAATTCTTCATGGTTACTTGTGAGCGATGGTATCTCAATTAGGTCAGACAATAATGCAACAGGTCAAATGGTACTCGAAGGCATTGAAGTCCTCCAGCACTTGATTGAATTCTCCAGAGAGAGTTATCTTTCTCCATGATGAAAGCATTTGTGCCATAACAGTTTGGAGCATCTCAAAATTAAGGATTATGTTCAGGAAAAGTAGACTGACTACTACTTTTTAATTATTTCTATAGCGCTACCAGCCATATGCAGCGCTGTACAGTCACAAAGAAAAAGATGCTTGAAAGAGCTTACAATCTAAACAGACAAGACAGAAAAACAAACAGAATGTCATGGATACAGTTAAGGGGAACGGTTAATCAGCTGGCTGGGTTGGTGGGCAGAGGAGTAGAGTTATGGACTGAAGAATAAATATAACAGTGAGCTTTTTTCAAAATTGGTAGTTAGCTGAAAGATGAGTCCTTTCACTGTAAAAATTAACATGCAACACCCCACCCCCCTCCATTCCTCTCAGATTTTTTGGCTAACCCCGCTGCAGGAAATTATTAGATAATATATCAGCCTGTCTACGAAACTCTTTATCATCTGAACAAATCCTTTTAATCCTCAAAAATTGACCCATCGGGATACTATCCTGTAATGCTTTAAGATGGTAACTTTGCGATCAGATTTCTATCTATGAAACATGGTTTCAAAGTGGTTCTGGGCAGTTCTGAAGAGTTTTATGTTTGCGTAAATAACCTTGTGAAATTTCTGCATATACAATATTATAGTAGTCTAACTTAGGGCTACTTTTACTAAGGTGCGCTAGCGTTTTTAGCGCACGCATGAAATTACTGTAAGCTAAACCGCACAGCATGTTTCTAGAATAACGCCAGTTCAATGCTGGCACTAAGGTCTAGCGCGTGGGGCAATATAGAGCGTGCTATTCTGCGTGTTAAGGTCCTAACGCACCTTAGTAAAAGGAGCCCTTAGTTGTAAATAAAGTAAGAATAGGAGTAGAAAATATAGAGGTACCTATGAGATACCTGTGCCTAATTGTCAAAGTGTGAAAAAACAAGATTTGCTTAATGCGGATATTGAGGGGAAAATGAAAAATTAGAATCAAATAGAATGCATAAGTATTGAAAAGTATTTACTGTCTTCTCAGGGTTAAGGAGTAGATGGTGATTAAATAACCAATCAGAAATTTGAGAAAGGCAGTTTTGTAATGGTTGAAGATCAAGCTTTGTAGATGTGGTATAGTATAATATGAGAATGTCATCTGCGTAGAAATGGAACGATAGAGCCAGAGGAGTGATGTAGAATTGAGTAGCATAGGTGAGAGGATAGACACTTGTGGAACTCCGCAATTTAAACAAGATTGCAGTGGAGCAAGATCAGGAGAAATGGGTGATGTGGGAAATAAAAGAATATCATCAGCAAAGATGAAGGCTTTAATACTGTAGTCTTGAATAAGAGTGGCGATAGGGTTTAGAAAATAAGAGCAAAGGTGACAAGTTGGATCCCTGAAGGACCCCATAGGAAATCTCATATTGTGAAGAGCTCAGAGTTAACTGTAAAGGTGTGATTCGAAAATAAAACCACTAAGAAAACTGGGAAATCACTGTCGAACTGTGCCCATAAGGCCAATTTCTTTCTGACAATCTAGTAAGCAATGAACCAGATCTAGTAACACTAGGGGGTCTTTTTGCTAAACTGTGGTAAATGCTAGTGCATGCTTTACCACCCCCACGTAATAAGCTCACGCGTAGTCTCAGAGCAGTCTGTTCATCTGAGACTAAAGCCTTCTTTTACAAAGGCACGCTAAGCATTTCAGCGCGGATTTGGCATGCGCTAAATCAACACGTCCGCTAACCGCTAACACGTCCGCTAACACCTTTGTAAAAGAGGGGGGTAAGCCGAAGAGTGAGCTTACAAGTTGAACGCATTGCATTCTACATTATTAAGTGGAGATTTTGCATATCTATATTTTAAAGTTTATCCACCATTTTTTGTTCTGTAGAGTGAAAATTCATTTTCCGAGCACTTGCTTACCACACTTTAAAGAGGCTTACTGCGTGATATGTTCTGGCGTCCTGTGGTAAAATGTCCAATTTGAATGCACACAAACGTGTGCTAAAAAAAATAGTATTTCTTTGGGAAGGAGGCATGGTAGTGGGTGGAAAGTGAGTGTGAGAGAGCTAATCAGATAGTGAATGGGGCATGGGAGCTCTTACAGCATACAAAATGAGTTGGTGGTAAGAGTTCACATGGTAATATTTTTAATAGCCATGCACTAATTGCACAATTAGCTTATGGCCATTAATTCCAAAAATAGAGAAATCTGCCTATTTCTGGCCACAACAAGAGTGGCCTTGGTATGTGGAAAAGACTCACAGTAAGGGCGCGCTAAGGTCTCTTTCGCCATGGCTTTAGTGAAAGAGACCCTAGAAGAGCCCCTGTCAAGAATGGAGTGGAGTTCACTCACCAGAAGGGTAACAAGATATATTTTTGTCAACCCAAATGTTATTGGCAAATGTTTGCAACATGCATTGTTAATTACAAATACATAAACAGATGCCTGTTTAACCTGTTATCCTAGGTTCCCTGTAATATAATTGACCCCTCCTCCTCCCAATACTTGTCTTTAAAATAAGTGGCCTTTCATAGATGCACTGCTTTATGAATTGTATATCTCCAGAGAATGTAGTCAAGGTTAAAAGAAAGCAATCCATATAAAACACGATAAAGAATTGCGGTATGGACCCAACACGGTTTAAAATTGAAAGGGGATAGATACCGTACAAGCATAAGGACGTTCTTCTTCACCCAGAGAGTGGTAGAAAACTGGAATGCTTTTCCGGAGTCTGTCATAGGGGAAAACACCCTCCAGGGATTCAAGACAAAGTTAGACAAGTTCCTGCTGAACTGGAACGTACGCAGGTAGGGCTAGTCTCAGTTAGGGTGCTGGTCTTTGACCAGAGGACCGCCGCATGAGCGGACTGCTGGGCACGATGGACCACTGGTCTGACCTAGCAGAGGCAATTTTTATGTTCTTATGAATAACCTTCTTCTGGGATCCAGTCAGATTGTACCACAAAATTTAGATATGCATGAATGCATCCAAAAATGTGTGAATAAAAACGCGTAGCGCAGACAGCATGGAGTGTGTGTCAGGTACATACCACAATTCTTTGTTGTGCGTTATACGGATTAATTTTATTTTGAGTGCATCGCTTTATTTGAGAAGAATAACTGTTATTAAAACTCCTACATCAAGACCATCATTTCCACAGTTTTGCTTTGTTTTAGTTTTGCCTCCTCTCTGTGGAACAACCTGGTGGCTTCCTTGTTTTGGTCACTAAGAAAGAAAGTTAGGACTTTATTTTAAGGTGACATTGAGAACGGATTCATAATTGCACACAGGTCATTTTTTGGGTGTGGAAATTTCATTCTTTTCAGTAAAATAGTGCCTAAAAGGCACAAAATACTTCAATGATTTAGGCCCATACTACTAATGATGTCATGCAGCAAAAGGAGAAACAATTATGGCTTTCAAGTCAAAGGTCATGAATTTCATGCCATTGATTAACTACTTCTGAAAGTATGTAACTTTATATATGTCACATATACCAGCACCAAAACTGTATGCCTGAAGATATATATATATATATATATATATATATATATATATATATATATATATATTCTAAATTAGATTGAAATACAACTTAAATAAAATAAATGGCAGATGTGAAGTACATACTTCTATGTTTGTCAAAGTTAATAATGTCAAAATACATTTTAATGAATGGTTGCAATGCTGTCGGCCTGCTGTACTTCCTAGTTGTGGTTTTTTAACAGAAATGTCTTTTTCTATAGCCCCTAGTTCTGTTCGCTATATTGATCCTAGAGTAAACTGGGTTATTTTTAGGTTATTATATATTTTACTGAACCAACACAAGAATAAACTAAAGCTATTGGAGTGCATGAATATTCAACACCACATGTTTCATATTTGGAAACAGTATTTGTGTGTGTGTGTGTGGGGGGATAACTTTATAGAAATCATATTCATTAATGGCCACATATGCACATAAATGACCCCCCATAACCTTGTGACTTTCAAAAAATATGTTCTTTGCCATAGTGGCTCATACTTTACTGGTAGGCATGTACAAAGTGCACATATTGGTGTATGATTTATAAAATATGCTCATTTATGTGTATACAGTACTTAAAATTTATAGGTGTGGACCTTGGACAGGTGTAAAGGTTCATGTCTGCAATGTTAGAAATTATCACAAAAGGAATAGAGAAGAAAACAAAAAATATAATGCTTTTATCACTTCATGGTATGATTGCACCTTGAGTATTATGTATAATTCTGCTCTCATATGCAAATACGCCAGGGAGTTTCTGGCTTTTACTGTAGTTTGGAGAAGATTGAAGGGAGATATGAAAGAGGTCTGTAAAATCCTTAAAATGGATTGCTTGCTTTTAAAAAAAAAACAAAACAAAAAAACAAATACAGGGGACATGCCCTTAAGTTACTAAATAGTACATTTTTTAAATTAATCAGAAACAATATTGTTTTCACTTGGGGCCTGATTCAATAAACAGCACCCAACACATAGGCATTGAGGAACATGGTGCATAGCTCATGTCAATCTTAAGTTAGGCACTGTTTACAGAATTGTGCTTAGTAGCGCCTAAAGTAGACTTAGGAGCCAATAGGCATCTGAACCTTAGGTGCACCCTATTTATTTCAGGGTTTTGTTGGCCTGAATTTGAGCACTTAAATCCACTTTAGGCTCCTACATGCCCAAGATCTGCTCTAATCATGCTCACTTTCTGGTAGGCACCTTGGACTAGGTGCCTACCCTAAAGTGGTAGGCGTCTATTAAGTTAGGCGCCTTCCAACCAATTAATTTCAGTTTAAACCAATTATGATGTGCAAATTGCTTGTTATTGGAACCGATTAAGCTTTTTAAATAATTAAGACCCTCTTTTACTAAGCCACGGTAGAGGTTTCTACCATGGCGTCAGAGCAGCGTTGGAATATTTAGTACTCCAGGCCATGGTATAAACCTCTACCATGGCTTAGTAAAAGGGGGCATAAGTTAGGTACCTAGATTGGCTAGATGTGCCAATCTAGGTGCTTGACTTTAGGCATCTTTTATAGAATCTGGGCCTCACTACATAGCTAAACTCTGGAACTTGCTGCTAGAGCAATGGTAAAAACAGTATAGCCGGGTTTAAAAAAATTTGTTCAATTCACTGGTGGTAAAATCTCTACTCCAGTCATGGTACATGGGCTTGTCATGCCACTGGGGCTTGCACAGATCTGTGAAGCTGAAAGCTATGCCGTCGGTAGTTTCACTGCCAGCAGGGCCTCCGAAGGTGGACAGGATTCAGCGGAGATGTCAGACTAACGATGCACCACCCATCTGGGCAGCAGCAGATGGGCAATTCTGGAGGCAGAGGATCGCATTTGATGTGACAACATCAAATTTATACTGCATAGAAGAAAGGCCCAGCAATCTACTTCTGTATTCTGCCATGAAGACATGATGATTTTCATCAACACGAGTCGATAGCACCTAACAAACAGATTCTAAACCATTTTTTAAGATAGAACTGAGGAAGGCTATTGCTTATCCCTGGGGGCTATGTTACATGGAATCTTACTACTTTTGGGGATCCTGCCAGGTACTTTGTGACCTGGATTGGCCACCTTAGAAAGCAGGATGTGGGCTTAATGGATCTTTGATCTGACCCAGTATGGACATTTCTTATGTTCTTATATAGTATAAAGACAAGGAGGTACCTATAAAATTGGCATAAAATGGACTTAACTAGGTACCTTCTTATAAAAGTACCCTCATGTTGTCTCTCAAGAACATCAGTGATGTCTTAGAATTATTTACACATAGATCCAATACCAAGTGCACCAGAATCTACAATGTTGTTGTGGACTTTGTGGCAGATAGCATGCAACAATATGTTTATCATGTACTAAATATTAGTGAATTTGGAATTTAATGTATTTTTTTCCATATCTCCTTAACTTTATACTACAGCCATCCTGTTGATAGTTTGATGAAGACATCCCTATCCATTGGTTCATGCATCTTATATTTTTCCTTTCTAGCAAAATTACTTTCGAAAACAACTTATGGTTACCTCCACTGCCCTTGTCAACTGATGTCTCCATTAAATGGTTAACTGGCAAGCTTTGCTGAACCCTACATCCTCTGTTGACTTTTGCCAGGTATAGTATATTTCCTAAATTGTTGAGAATGCAATTACCTGCTAAATGAGTCATACAGCCCAAGAGCCTCTCAGGTGACTGGAGAGTGCTTATATCAGCTGTATCTACTTACAAATTTAATACAAACTGTGTAAAATGAATTAAAAGTCTTTCATGTGAAATGCTATATGACTGAAACTCTTGATTTATCCATTAGGAGTGAAAGGATATAGGAAAATGTATAACACTGCATTATTATTGAAAAATTAAAGTTCCAATTCTATTTTAAAAGACTAGTTCTTCGGTTCTCAAACTTTAAAAGAAAGCCCATTAATAACTTTTCATGCTTGCAAACATGACATTTTGAAAGAAAACAACACAAGAAGAATTTATTTTCAGATGATTATAATCTACAATTACCAACTGAATGAAAAGTCATTCACCTACAGAAGTGTAAGGAATAATCTAATCACTGGGTCCAAAGAACAGGATGCTTTGGACAGGGGCAGGGGACAGGAGAGAGAATTGTATCCTTATCTTGGTGCAGTAAAAGAGACAGTCATTAAAATCCAAAGAAACTGATTTAAAATGCATTAATAATCAAACTGCTGGCTTGAAGCAAGCAATGTTCACTAGGGCACAGAAATTCCAAGTGGATCCAGAAAATAGAGGTTTGATTGTGTTGTAAAATTGATGTCCTAAAACCGTATAGGATGGGAGGATGCTGATATATGAGAAGCACTGAAGGGTTTAGCCTTGAAGGAATTTCCTTTCCCAGACTTGGCAAGTAGTGAATTCTATATTGTCTGGACAATCATGCTAGATTTGTAGGGTGGAAAGAAAATGAGCAAGTAAAAAAAAAAAAAATAAATAAATTAAGGGTGGAGAAAGGAATCTATTGGGAAGTTGAGGGTCATATGCCTGAACTTTAAACTATAAATAAATAAACTATTTATCATTGCTGGACTCTACTTGTCCCTCCAACTATTGCCTCATCTCCCTCCTCCCCTTTCTTTTTCAAACTACTTGAACGTGCCATCCACTGGCCATTGCCTTGACTTTCTTTTGTCTCGAGTTATCCTTGACCCACTTTAATTAGACTTCCAACCTCTTCATTCTATGGAAACTGCCCTTGGTAGAGTCTCCAATGACCTGTTCCTGGCCACCTCCAAGGGCCTCCACTCCTTCCTCATCCTCCTGGATCTATCTGCGGCATTCAAAATTGTAGGTAACCGCATCCTCATCAATATGCTGTCCTCGCTTGGGTTTCAGGTTTACTTCCTATTTTTCCCGTTGCACTTTTAGTGTAAGCTCTGGAGGATTCTTCTTCACTGCCATTCCGCTATCAGTTAGAGTACCTCAAGGCTCTGTCCTAGGACCTATTCTCCATCTACACTTCTTTCCTTAGTGCTCTAATCCCCTCTCACTACTTCCAGTACCACTTCTATGCAGACGACACACAAATCTACCTCTCTATGCCTGAAATTTCTATAGGAACCCAAACCCAAGTATCAGTCTGCCTGTCTGACATTGACACCTGGATGTCTCGCTGCCAGTTAAAATTAAACATGGCCAAGACTGAACGCCTTATCTTTCCTCCTAAAACCGCCTCTTCCCTTCCTCCTTTCTCTATTTCAATGGATAATGCTTTTATCCTCCCTGTCTCGTCGGCTCACCTCAGGGTCATCTTTGACTCATCTCTTTCCTTCTCTTTGCATATCCAGTAGACTGCCAAAACCCAGTGGCGTACCAATGGGGGGGGGGGGGGGGGGGCGGTGCGCCCCAGGTGCCAGCCCTAAGGGGGTGCTCCCGGCCTTGCCGTTCAGTCCCCCCCCCACCCCCGAAGGACCGCTCGCCCCACTGACCTTCCTGCACCAACTGTGAAGCAGCCCGCAGCAGGATCGCGAAGTCAGCGTCAGCGATCCCTGCGCTGCTTAGGCGCTGCTTCCTGCGCCGCGATCCCGCCCCTCCTCTGACGTCAGAGGAGGGGCGGGACCGTGGCGCAGGAAGCAGCGCAGGGATCGCTGACGCTGACTTCGCGATCCTGCTGCGGCTGCTTCATAGGTGGTGCGGGGAGGCCAGGGGGGCGAGCGGTCCTTCGGGGTGGGTCGGGGCATCAGGCCTTCAGGGTGGGGCGGGCGGGCAGGCAGGTAGGCTTTCAAGGGGGAGGGGGTGACAGGCAGGCAGGCAGGCCTTCAAGGGGGGACAGGCCTTCGGGGGGGGTGCAGACCTTCAAGGGGTGCAGGCAGGCCTTCAGGGGGGGGTGCAGGCCTTCAGGGGGGTGTAGGCCTTTGGGGGGGTGCAGACCTTCAAGGGGGTGCAGGCCTTCAAGGGGGGGGACAGGCCTTCAAGGGGGGGACAGGCCTACAAGGGGGGACAGGCCTACAAGGGGGTGGGACAGGCCTTCAAGGGGGGGACAGGCCTTCAAGGGGGGGTGCAGACCTTCAAGGGAGTGCAGGCCTTCAAGGGGGGGTACAGGCCTTCAAGGGGGGGTGCAGGCCTTCAAGGGGGAGACAGGCCTTCAAGGGGGGGAAAGGCAGGCAGGCAGGCCTTTTTTCGGGGGTGGACAGGCCTACAAGGGGGGGGTGCAGACCTTCAAGGGAGTGCAGGCCTTCAAGGGGGAGTGCAGGCCTTCAAGGGGGGACAGGCCTACAAGGGGGGGACGCCTACAAGGGGGTGGGACAGGCCTTCAAGGGGGGTCAGGCCTTCGGGGGGATGCAGACCTTCAAGGGAGTGCAGGCCTTCGGGTGAGGGTGCAGGCCTTCAAGGGGGTGCAGGCCTTCAAGGGGGGGAAAGGCAGGCAGGCAGGCCTTCAAGGGGGGGAGAAGCTACAAGGAGGTGGGACAGGCCTTCAAGTGGGGGACAGGCCTTCGGGGGGGTGCAGGCCTTCGAGGGGAGCAGACCTTCAAGGGGGGGACAGGCAGGCAGGCCTTCAAGGGGGGGACAGGCCTACAAGGTGATGGGACAGGCCTTCAAGGGGGGTTCAGGCCTTCAAGAGGGGACAGGCAGACCTTTAAGGGGGCACAGGCCTTTGGGGGGGACCATGATTTAGAAGTACACGGAGGGAAGGGGGTGTTCAAAGAGACGTGCATATGCCAAACTTTGGGGGGGGGAAGAAATAATGGGTCTGAAAATAGAGGAGAGGGAGAGAGATGATGGACCATGGGATATAGGGAGGGAAGGAACAGAAAGGGAGATAAATTGGACACAAGGGATGGTGTGGAGGAGGGATAGAGATACTGGATAGGAGGGTAATTAGGAAAAGAAAGGGAGAGATGGTGGACTCTGGGGTGGTAGGGAAGGAGGGAGAGATGCCGGACGAAAGGGTAGTTAAGAAAAGGTGGATCTGTGGAGGGAGATGAAAAAAAGGAAAGATACCAGACTTCCTGGGAAGGGAAGGGGAATGGAAAGGGAGGACAGAGTTGGCAGATGGATGGTTAGCATGCAGAAAGAAGGAGACCCTAGCAAGCAAGTTATCAGAAGAAAACCAGAGCTTTGGACCAACAAGATTTGAAATATAACCAGACAACAAAAGGTAGAAAAATTAATTTTATTTTCTGTTTTGTGATTATAATATGTCAGATTTGAAATGTGTATCCTGCCAGAGCTGGTGTTGGACTGCAAACGTGAGCTAGGATTTAACAGAGAGAGGAAAAGTCCTTTTTGTTTCTTTATTTTATTTACACCACAGCGCCAGTGTGGTTAGGAGAAGCCAAAGGGGGTGAAAAAGCTATAAAACCCACCAGGAGTTTAGAAAAAAATCACCCAACTGGGCAGGAAAATCGAATTGAAAAACCAATTCAATAGGGCTGAATCGAATCAAAATTTTTTTTCCTGTATCTGGCAGCATTAGTTTGCGCTACTGTCTTAGACTTTAGGACCTGGGATTGGGGAGAGATGGCATCCTCAGTACTTTATAATGCAAGTGAAACGAGGATTTGGTCAGACTTTTGAAGGGTCTGCAGAAAAAAAATATTGTATAGGCCGGGGACATGAGACAGCAGGAAATGGGAACTTTTCTTCCTTCTATTTTTGTGAATGGAAAGGCTGAGGATGTCAGAGAGTTCAGTTAAAATATGTGCTTTATAAGAAAATATAATAATGTGTTTTATAAAGTTTATAGCATAGCTGGCCTACCCAGTGAGGTGGTGGCAGCGTGTCAATGTGTTGAGAGGAAGAGATGGTCTGGGAAATTCTGCTGAGCAAACTCCGGGCCCATTTCCACCCCCCAGTTAGTCCACTCCACTCAACTGGTTCACACACTGAGTGGGTCTTTGGGTGTTGTTTTGGGATCTCTTCCAGTGGTTTATCTCCTTCTGGTCCAAGGAAGGAAACTTTGTTATCCTTAGCATTGACCTACAGAATATGTTTGTAATAGCGCTGCTTGTGTGGCATTAGGCTATGTAGTGATCGAAGGAAAAAAACAGACCTTTGCACATTTTTGCACTATATGGTGGGTGTATGAGGAGATTCACATTTCCTGCACAGCTAAGTCCATGTGAAGTTACCTTGTGCTGTATTTGACATCTAGCAATGTCTCTGTTTGAAAGGAAAGATCTAAACTTAAAAATGAAGTGGCCAGAAGTTATGGTAAAAGCAGATAGTGTAGCTGGTTTTAAGAAAGATTTGGACAAATTCCTGGAGGAAAAGTCCATAATCTGTTATTAAGACATGGGGGAAGTGTCTGCTTGCCCTGGATCGGTAGCATGGAATGTTGCTACTCTTTGGGTTTTGACCAGGTATTAGTGTCCTGGATTGGCTACCATGAGAATGGGCTACTGGGCATGATGGACCATTGGTCTGACCCAGTTAGGCTATTCTTATGTTATGTTATCATCTGTAGGGGCCTTTGTTTTCACTTCTTATTTTAATGTATTTTTTTTCTGGGAACTTATCAGTGTTTTTTATAATGGGAACAAAAATGGAAGAGAATTAATGTGTGTGGGATGAGGGGGAACTAATTTCTTCAGCTAAATAATTCAATCCACTTCAAACAAACATAGGCGAACTCACACACCATTCACACACCCTCCAGGTTTCCAAGTTTATTATTATATAGTTTGATTAATCGCCTATTCTACATTCTAGGCGATGTACAAATGTCAAAAGAACCAAAAACGTCAAAAGAAAAAAACTGTTCGACAACCTCCTAGCCATTCGAGCTGCAACACTCGACCCCCAACTCTACAACCAATTGACATCGACCACAGACTGCAAAACCTTCAAAAAGAAATAAAAACCCTTCTATTCAAAAAACACATAAAACCGAACTAACATAATCAGAACTGTCCCAAGCATCACCTGCAACTACTCCATATGTACTTCTCATGTCATGACAATTCAGACATAATTTATGTTATGTTATGTTTGGAATATAAGAAAATTTTCACTGCCTGTTTCTATTCTGACCATTTATTCCGTTTCATGGTCATTACAAAAAATATTTTTTTACATGGGGGGGTGTCAAAAAATGATGGGCCCCGGGTGCCACATACCCTAGGTACGCCACTGGGCGGGGGGATTTGCAAATCGAGTCAACACTCATCTTGCAAAACACTCGCAAACCGCGTTACTCACAAACTGAGGTTTGACTGTATTTGTTTTATCTAATTATGACACTTACTTACAGCAGTCAGTTGTCTACAATAATTGTAAGTTTTCATAAGCATATAAAGCCTGTGTGAAAGGAACAGCAGTAAAGAAGAACATCAGATTCATCAGGTGTGATATAACATTAGCTGAACTGATGTCACCTGCTAATAATATTTATAGAAGGTGGTGTGGGTGAAATGGGGGGGGGCAGAAGGGGAGGGGGAATATATATATTTATTTATTTGTTTAGCAAGTCCTCCTAAAAGAGTCCAAAATGGGTTACAAGAGTACATTCACAATATGGGCCAAGGCATGACATAAATGACATAATGACAATATAGACCTGATAAGATCTAACCTAATTTGCATAGATGACATGAAGGCAATGTAGACATGACAAAAGCTAACCTAATTTACAATGTAACATCTGAGTGACAGTAGGTTACACAGTTTCGTTTTACTGGGAATGGCATTTGTATGCAATAACTAAGACCTGGGCACAGGTCATTAAGGTGATGTCAAGGGTCTGAAGAATAAGGCACGCCTCTCAATTAGCTGCTAGGCACCAATAATAGAATCACACCTAGCAGGGCCTAAGCATTCGCAGGCACCGGTAGGCATTGAAGCCTTAGGCACACTGCCTTTTAGTCAGGTCCTGCATCTTCATATATGAGAACCAACATTGGGATCACTACATTGCATTTACTTCAATAAAAGATCCTGGGCTTTGTACATCGTCTCTCCAGTCTTTTCCTTTGTTCATGATTGTTCTGCAGTTTTATGTTATGAGCAGATTAGACTTGTTTCTCGGGGAGTATCCCCATACCCTTCCCCTTTCTGTGTCCTATGACTGCTTTTGTACCAACTGGAAGTCAGGGGATAGTCATCAGGTAAGAGGGGAGGATCAAAAATATGTAAATAAACTTCTTACAAGAGATCTCGCGAGATGGGATTGACTACCCATTTGTCCAGGAATAGAGTGTGGATTTACAAGAAAGAAGATTAGCAAAGGTAAGAACCTAATCTTTCCTAGTATGGTACATTGTTATTGGTATGGTTATTGTTTCGTTAGCATAATTCTCTTTGAAGATTATTTTGTTTCTTTAATTTTTAAATGCTAGGAGCCCTTTTTACAAAATCACGGTAGTGATTCCTCCTCAACAAATACACCAAAGTCCATTCAATTTCTACGGGCCTCAGTGAATTTGCTGTGGGAGAATGACTACCGTGGCTTTGTAAAAGGAGCCCTGGTATTTTTTTGGCAAATTGATAAATATAAAATAAAAATAAACCTGACCCCTCATTATTGCTCTATAAAATTCAGGAGGAGACACTTTTTCTTCCTTCTTCTCTCCCAAGGATCGGTTATACTGTATACAGTTTGTGTCTAGCATCACTCTTCTTGATGGATGGCAGAGTCCAAACTGAGTTTACTGCACTACAAAATCACAGTCTCAGCCAAGATGTCAACCCTTAATTTCCCATTAACTTCAGTGTAAATATGCATTATTCTTCCCTAAATCTCTTGATGATGCTGTTATGTTCCACTTGCTGAATTTGGCACTGTTAGCTTGTTTAGTTTTATGCCAACTAAAACAAACAGAAGACAGCTAAATTAGAGAATTGAATGTAATTATATTCCAGTTTATGCAATCTTGCAGCTCCCAAGAGTATAGCAGAATTGTGTTTTAATATGGCATAAACCAGAAATGAGGAAATGAAAGGTAGAACATAGATTCTGCTATTAGTGATTAACCACATAGCCAATGTATTCACTTATAAATGATGCTTGGAGAAATACCTTGCTCAAATTAGGGCAACCACAGCTTTTAATGTCATTGTCCTGTAGACCACAATTCTAAGATCTCTTTTACTTCTAAATTTCAGTTCCCATGGCATGTCAGGTTTGCTTGTTAAATATAGAAGAGGTCATAGGGTAGATGCATTAAAAAGAGAAATAATCATTTTTATTTGTTCCCTATCAATCAGTCTTAAGTCACACCTGTTAGAATTCAATTGAATTGAATCTATGTTCTTTCCAGAAGTGCTAATATTGTATGTGCACTGTAAAGATAAACAAAACAGAAGTGTGTGGTATAAGTGGTTGAAGTTACAACCTTGGCACCCCGGGGTTGTGGGTTCAAACCCCGCGCTGCTCCTTGTGACCCTGGGCAAGTTACTCGGTCCTCCATAGCCCCAGATACGTTAGATAGATTGTGAGCCCACTGAGACAAATGGGGAAAATGCTTGAGTACCTGATTGTAAAACCGCTTAGATAACCTTGATAGGCGGTATATAAAAAAACCTAATAAACTTGAAACAGTACAATGATCAAAGTTACTACACTTTGGGGCAATGTTATAAAGTGCATTAGATACTGCAGTTACCATGCCTTAATGTGATAAAGTAACGTGCAGCTGGTGCAAATTTAAGCCAACAATTATTGGAGCCCGAGCAGTATGTCCTTTGCAGATCCTGTGTTAAAATGTCCATTAATGTACAGTTCCTATTTGCAAATAGTGCAAATGGACTTAGGTCCTGACTCTATAAAGCACATCTAAAGGTAGGTGCCGATCTATTAATAGGCTTAATCGGCGATGATATTAGCACTCAGCTTTAATTGGATGTAACTGAAAGGTGTCTAACTTGAAAATCTCATCTATAAAAAGTAAGCGCCTACATTAAAAGAAGGTGTGGTTGGGGGTAGATCATGGGACATCTCTGTGAATTAGGTGCCATTAGGCACCAATATCAGTGCCTAACTTTATGCAAATAAAACCCTGGCATAAATTGGGGACACCTAATTGTTAGAATGTTGAGTACCACCTAATAGCGCTTAGGCGACACTGAGAGTGGCTCTATAATGGGTGCTTGTTTTAATAGAATCAGTGCTGATATCAGCATTTAAATTTAGGCAAACTTTATAGAATCAGGGCTTATGGGTATCCTAATCAGGAGATGCTAAGTGGGTAAGTGCTAATTGTACAATTGCATTAACTCCAGTACACTCTCCATGCCCATTCTCCACTCATGCCTCACTTAGTTCCTGGCCCTAATTCAAAATGTTCTTAAAAGCAGCTGCCAATTGTACATCAATCACGCGATGGTAACATTTAGAGAATCACGCCTCTGGAAAAAATAGGTGCTGGAAATGTAGACCAAAGTTTTCAAAGCCTACATTTTCGGCGCCTACCTTTGATGTAAATTGCACCTCTGGAGGTACCTACCAATGTCGAATGCCAGCGGTTTGATTCCAGTCCCCTTTTTTAGGCATCGGTAGGCACCTTGAAATTTTTTTAAAGTAGTACTTTAAACAGCATTTTTTGCTTAACTTAGCTGCCATTTAGAGAATATGGGCCTAGATGTCTACACTGAGGCACCTACTATCAAGTAGGCATGGTTAGGGGTGGATTTAGAGCCGAGTTTGGGTGTGGATACACCTGGGTGCCAGTAGGCACCTATCTTAGGTGCACTCATTTGGGCCAAGAAAACCCTGACTAGGGCCTAGATTACATAGTAACATAGTAACATAGTAGATGACGGCAGATAAAGACCCGAATGGTCCATCCAGTCTGCCCAACCTGATTCAATTTAAATTTTTTTTTTTTTTTTTTTTCTTAGCTATTTCTGGGCGAGAATCCAAAGCTTTTCCCGGTACTGTGCTTGGGTTCCAACTGCCAAAATCTCTGTTAAGACTTACTCCAGCCCATCTACACCCTCCCAGCCATTGAAGCCCTCCCCTGCCCATCCTCCTCCAAACGGCCATGCACAGACACAGACCGTACAAGTCTGCCCAGTAACTGGCCTAGTTCAATCTTTAATATTATTTTCTGATTCTAAATCTTCTGTGTTCATCCCACGCTTCTTTGAACTCAGTCACAGTTTTACTCTCCACCACCTCTCTCGGGAGCGCATTCCAGGCATCCACCACCCTCTCCGTAAAGTAGAATTTCCTAACATTGCCCCTGAATCTACCACCCCTCAACCTCAAATTATGTCCTCTGGTTTTACCATTTTCCTTTCTCTGGAAAAGATTTTGTTCTACGTTAATACCCTTTAAGTATTTGAACGTCTGAATCATATCTCCCCTGTCTCTCCTTTCCTCTAGGGTATACATATTCAGGGCTTCCAGTCTCTCCTCATACGTCTTCTGGCGCAAGCCTCCTATCATTTTCGTCGCCCTCCTCTGGACCGCCTCAAGTCTTCTTACGTCTTTCGTCAGATACGGTCTCCAAAACTGAACACAATACTCCAAGTGGGGCCTCACCAATGACCTGTACAGGGGCATCAACACCTTCTTCCTTCTACTGACTACGCCTCTCTTTATACAGCCCAGAATCCTTCTGGCAGCAGCCACTGCCTTGTCACACTGTTTTTTCGCCTTTAGATCTTCGGACACTATCACCCCAAGGTCCCTCTCCCCGTCCGTGCATATCAGCTTCTCTCCTCCCAGCATATACGGTTCCTTCCTATTATTAATCCCCAAATGCATTACTCTGCATTTCTTTGCATTGAATTTTAGTTGCCAGGCATTAGACCATTCCTCTAACTTTTGCAGATCCTTTTTCATATTTTCCACTCCCTCTACGGTGTCTACTCTGTTACAAATCTTGGTATCATCTGCAAAAAGGCACACTTTTCCTTCTAACCCTTCAGCAATGTCACTTACATACATATTGAACAGGATTGGCCCCAGCACCGAACCCTGAGGGACTCCACTAGTCACCTTTCCTTCCTTCGAGCGACTTCCATTAACCACCACCCTCTGGCGTCTGTCCGACAGCCAGTTTCTGACCCAGTTCACCACTTCGGGTCCTAACTTCAGCCCTTCAAGTTTGTTCAACAGCCTCCTATGAGGAACTGTATCAAAGGCTTTGCTGAAATCCAAGTAAATTACATCTAGCATATGTCCTCGATCCAGCTCTCTGGTCACCCAATCAAAAAATTCAATCAGGTTCGTTTGGCACGATTTACCTTTTGTAAAGCCATGTTGCCTCGGATCCTGTAACCCATTAGATTCAAGAAAATATACTATCCTTTCTTTCAGCAACACTTCCATTATTTTTCCAACAACTGAAGTGAGGCTCACCGGCCTGTAGTTTCCTGCTTCATCCTTGTGACCACTTTTATGAATAGGGACCACATCCGCTCTCCTCCAATCTCCAGGAATCACTCCCGTCTCCAGAGATTTGTTGAACAAGTCTTTAATAGGACTCGCCAGAACCTCTCTGAGTTCCCTTAGTATCCTGGGATGGATCCCGTCTGGTCCCATCGCTTTGTCCACCTTCAGTTTTTCAAGTTGCTCATAAACACCCTCCTCCGTGAACGGCGCAGAATCTACTCCATTTTCTCGTGTAACTTTGCCGGACAATCTCGGTCCTTCTCCAGGATTTTCTTCTGTGAACACAGAACAGAAGTATTTGTTTAGCACATTTGCTTTCTCCTCATCACTCTCCACATATTTGTTCCCAGCATCTTTTAGCCTAGCAATTCCATTTTTTATCTTCCTCCTTTCACTAATATATCTGAAAAAATTTTTATCTCCCTTTTTTACATTTTTAGCCATTTGTTCTTCCGCCTATACCCGATTCACTAACAATAGCTACTCAATCGCTGTTGGCCAATTCTCTGGCCGATTTTCCTACAGCGATTGATTCACTATTAAGTTCGCTTACAAATAATTTGCATGGAGGTGCAAATCATTTGCATGCAAACTCACCAACTCAATCACTCAGTGAGCAATTGAGTCGGGGTAGAACCCTGACAGTAGTGGCAGGTGAAGCAGCCTCCTGTCACTGCTGCCAGCGGCTTCTGCCAGTTTTTTAAATTATTTTTAATGGCACAGATAATTAGCGTGCATTACACATGCAAAATATCTGCCCAATTAAAAAAAAATTTTTTAAGTCCCCCCTTCCGCAACAAGTTACCCCCTCACCGAATGCAAAAAAAGCCTCCCCTCCCCATTGCAGCTGCATCAAAATTATGGACAGGATTGATTCAAACTAGCATCGTACTCTACAGTATATTTCATTACAGACAAGGTGTACAGTCTTTACAATTAACATGAAATGTAACAGGAGTGTAGAGGCCACAAATTTTTGGAAAAGGGTAATAGTACACAATTGTAGGCATGATATCACCCCACAAACCAGGAAAGTGACACTCATACCAGAACCTGTAATTTCAAGATTATAACAAGAGATATGCCCAATTTTATCTCCAAACCATAATCATACGCCTACAAAGACACAAACCAAGATATCTATGTCATGAACCCTAATGAAGTAATATAAATCCTGGACATGGCCAGGCTCTTCTATATTGTAAATCACATTGAATTCCTTCTGGGATATATTAGTGATCCATAAATACATGTAATGTAATAGATACAGACGAATGAGGCTTTGGTAGCAGTGCTCGTTGTGCAGGGTAAAAGGCAGGGTAAGCATCCCAATGGTGGGCCTGTGAAGACAATTTTGTCTTAGCAATGACATCAAATATTAGTAAAGTGTGAAGGGTAATGGGATTTGATATACCACCTTTTTGTGGTACAACCAGAGAGGTTTACATTTATTATATGCAGGTACTTTCTCTGTCCCTAGTGAGCTCACAATCTAAGGGGCCCTTTTACTAAGCTGCACTAAAAAGTAGTCTACAATATCAGTAGCATGGAACTTCACCATTTGCTGAGGTCACTTTTAATGTGGCTGTAAAAATCCCCACATTAATGGCCATGAGCTAATTTTTCAGTTAGTTCATGACACCTATTTACTATGTAATAAGGGCTCCCGTGCTAACCACTTGCTAATCAGTTAGTACACAGTGAAACCTGAGTGCCGCAGTAGTGGTTACTGCTCTGGTGCTCATAGAATTCCTATGAGGATCAGAGCTGTTGCCACCAGGGCCAGCGCTAAAAACTGCACTACAGTTTTGTAAAGGGGGAGGGGAGGGTGTAATCTTTTCATACATGAAGCTCTGCATTCCTTCCCCTCTTGCTTTTTACCAAATCAGTCTACATGCCCTCTTTGGTCGTCTTATCTCTGAATGCGCTAACATTTGGAACTTGTAAGACACTATTCATTAGCAAAATCCCACATTCCTTCATTTCTTTTTCTAGGTTCTTAGAACCTACTAGAATGTTTGCGAAGGCAATATCAAAAATCTCCTTTTTGTCTTTCCTCAGGTTCACTGAGCCACCCGGGTCAGTGGACAAACCTCCCAAATTCTTGTATATCTCAACTCTTTATTTCCTTCAGTCAGCTTGGATCTTGGGCTAGAAACTTGTCTACTGAGTTATGTATCCTCTGTGAGAATGCAATAGAAGTTAAAAAAGACAAAACATCTCTTTCATTATCTCACTTATGTGCTCTTTCTTACCTGAAACAATCACATTTTACTGCTTCCTCCCAAGATATTTAAAGTAGGGGAATCCATTTGCACATATACTCCCACAACTGCTAAAAGGAACAGATGACACCCCTTTGCATTTACATATTATTTTTATCAGATAAGTTTAGGGTCCTTTAACCAAACAACGATAAACACTAAAACGTGCTTATTGACATGAAAAAGGACTGACCACAGGCATCCTGTGGTAATTTTTCCATGTGCAAGCACTACCCACATGCTATAAAATAGATTTTATTTTTTAGTGCTGGAACAATGTTTATGTTTATTAAAATCTTTATATACCACCTATACAGCCAAAAAGGATCAAAGCGGTTTACAATATAATTCAATCAAAATTATGAAAATAACTCCATTTAAATAGAAAAGAAAAAAGAAGAAAAGAGATAATATTTCTAATACATAATATCTTATAACATCCAAATTAATCAAATTAAATTAAAAATTAGTTAATTAATACAAATTTAAAATTATTAAAATGTATAACCGCAGACCGCAGTCCCAAATTCATATTCCATCAATTTAAAAAAGGCCAGTTGAAAAAATATGCCTTTAAATGTCTTTTGAAATTTTGAAAATATTCTTCTTTTCTCAGTTCTACAGGCAAGCTGTTCCATAATATTGGGACTAAATAACAAAACATGCATAGTTTCTAGTCGAGGCAAGATGAGCCTTTGAAATATGGGGTACAACTACTCTGTTATCGTTCAAAGATCTTAATAAACGCCTAGGCGCATATAGTTGCAAATGAAGACTTATGGAACCAGATCACAACTTCGATTCTGATTGAGTTGGAAACTCAAACAAGTAGAAAGAATCTTGCACTTCCCAAAAGATAAAAATATAGCAGTATAGAGTGAATCCTTTGCAGTTTATGGGATTAAGGGCTTCTTTTACAAAGACGCACTAGCAGTTTTAGCGTGCGCTAGCCGCTACCGCCTCCTTTTAAGCAGGCGGTAATTTTTCAGCTAGCGCACGCTATAGCACGCACTAATCTTGTGCGTGCGCTAAAAACGCTAGCGCACCTTAGTAAAAGGAGCCCTAAATATTTCTCAATTTATCATTATAGTAGGATTGTGATTATAAACTCATATTCTTGTAAGTTTGGCATAGGCATTTCCATATCCTCCGACCATTGTTTAAGTGGTTTCAGATGACATTCCTGGAGTCCAGTAGTCTATAATCAACCCTAATGATGGTGTAGTAGTCTAAGAGGGTTGGGATGTTTCCTTCAATATTCTTCAGCTAATATTATGCTGGTCAAAAGAGTTATGGCTATTTAACATTTATATGCTCTTTTTCTGAAATCTCATGGCAGCATTATAGTGTAATTAAACATAT
The DNA here is from genome assembly GCF_902459505.1 of Geotrypetes seraphini. Taxonomy (NCBI): domain Eukaryota; kingdom Metazoa; phylum Chordata; class Amphibia; order Gymnophiona; family Dermophiidae; genus Geotrypetes; species Geotrypetes seraphini. Next base: position 142,250,343 of record NC_047092.1, on the reverse strand, counting down.
GAAAAACATCTAATGTTTTACACTTACTCGCAAGAAATAAAGCATCGCTGTCTCTGAATCTGACGTGGATTTCATCCCTCTGTTTCAGATACTACTATGTAACATGACAAATTGTGCTCATGGTAGTCAAATGATTTCATCCTGAGAGAATGGCAATGAGGTAGTTCAGCTTGGATAGGATGGCTCAAACTATTTCCTAAACTGAAGAGACATTGTTATTGGACTTTATAGTAGACGAAGAGGAGAACAAGAACAGCACATTAGAAGATGAAGTTGTTAATGACCTTCCTCGGGATGGTGATTTCGCTTTTAATTGGCTGTTTTGATGGAGAGAGAGCTGCTAATTGCCATTCCTTTCTGTCTACATATGACCATTGTAGGGCAAGACTATAGTTTGAGAACATTCTATGTTAACCTCAATGGAAGTTTGGGTTCCAGAAGCTATAATTACAACTGGGATTTGTGTGAATGCATCAGAGCTGCAAATATGGGCTTCTTTTCCCAGAGCTCTGTTTTGGGTAGAAATAGAGGCCAACTCTTGAAGTCTAAAGACAACACTGTCATAGTTCTGCAAGCTATTATCTTCTCCAGTGAGGGAACAGTATAACATGTGAACTTTGTCTTAGTCTTAGTGCATGACTATCTAGCCCAGGGGTGTCAAACTCAATCACATAAGGGGCCGAAATCTAAAACACAGGCTAAGTCGAGGGCCAAATTTTCTATTAAGCTACTTAGGGCTCCTGTTACTCAGGTGCGCTAGCGGTTTTAGCACGCGCTTAGCTCGCGTTACAATGCCTCCATAGAGCTTGCATTAGTATTTTTTATCTAGCGTGTGGTTAGCGTGTGCTAATCTTTAGCTCATGCTAAAAATGCTAGCGCATCTTACTAAAAGGAGCCCATAGTCTTAGTAGAAGTATAGATCCTTCCTCGCTCTGAGACATCTGTGGCGCGGTCAGGCACTTCTATGGAGTGCCCTGCTCCAACTTAGCTTTTGAATTGGGACTGGGTCCTTCTGCCTACAAATGGGTACTGAGGCAGCATGTTGAGGAGCTTGGAGCACCACTGGGACCAGGGCTTCACAGTCAGGCACTTAGATGCGACACAGTCACCGATGGCTACATAAAACGGCCAGGAGGGCCAGATTTGGCCCCCGGGCCTTGTGTTTGACATGTGTGATCTAGCCATATCCAATCTAAAGATTCTACCTAGTGATAATTCTTTAGGTGGCACTCTTTTTATGTATATAATAAAATGTTCAAAATAATCCTACAATTGGATAGCTATTTGGGATGGATGAATTATGTTTTAACAAATCAGGAGACTAGTGTGACAACATGCTTTTATATAAAACTTTTCATGCAACAATTGTCTAATTGTATCAGATGAGCATACAGTATATGCATCAACTTCTAGAGGAGATTATTATATTATTGTAGCTTAAACATGTCATAATGGCTTCCAAAGGATTAAAACAATATCACACTATACTACTATTATTCCTATCAAATTACTATCAAACTAAATCACACCAATGTAAAATATCTCAATTATAATGTTAGCTTCTATATTTGAGACCAATTAGAACTGATCATGAGAAGAAAGGCCACTGTTTGACAGCTAAACCCTGAGGTGCACATTAAGGTAGTATAAATATTGGAAAACATCAAGAACAATCTTAGATTTTGTAGCAGGGATGTTATATTTTAAGCTTGGCATTTCCTCCATGAAATATATACAAAGATGGTAAACTTATAGTGAACTAGCACAATCTATATTTCTGCAACACTGTAATATTTCTGCGTTCACTTTCACAGCTAAGGAAAATAAAATAATGAAGACAACTGGGTCATATTAGATAGAGTTAGTGAAATACTGGAGGGGTAAGGGAAAGAGATGGCAAGCTGTAGGTAGACACAGTGAAAAGGGAAATTGAGGACTGAATAGTAAGAATTTAATCTAGAAAGATGCAGAAAATAAATTGAGAAGGAAGATAATGGGGGTGAGGGGTGGAGAGGGAAGGGAAGGAGAGAGTAAAATGCCAGACCATTGGAGGAGGGGAGGGGGGCGAAGGAAAGAAGATGGATAGCAGGCAAATGGGGGTGGAGGAAAAGAGATGGAAAGGGGAGAGAGAGATGGAAGGTGGAGGCAGTTTCAGGAAGGGGCATAAAAGAGATTAAATAGAAGGGACAGAGAGAGGGCAGACAGTAGATGAAAAGAAAAAAGTGATGAGAAGATGAAGAAAAGTAGTACTGTAGCTGTGTTGATAAATATTTATAAATAGAAAATGGAAATAAGGTGATCCTTTTATTGGACTAATTATAACACATTTTTGAATAATTCAGAGAACAAAACCCTGTTCCTCTAGTCAGGGCAGGATACCGTAACAGCAGTATACATTACTGACCTGAGAAAAAAGATTTTGGCCTCTGAAAGCTAATTGAAAAATGCATTAGTCCAATAAAATGGTATTATCTTATTTTTCATTTTTGCTTTTATTTTTCCTTCTTTTTGTCCCCCTCTTATAAAGCCACATTAAGTTTTTTTATCACTAGCCATGACAATATTAGCTCCGACGCTCATAGGAATTGGGCCAGTTGCCTAAGATTCAGTTGGCCCATGTGCCTTAGGCCCTGCCTATAGGAGGGGCCTTAGGCAACTGGCCCAATTCTGGTTGGCCCAGGTGCCTAAGGCCCCTTCTATGGGCGGGGCCTTAGGCACCTGGACCAATCAGGCCCTAGGCCCCTCCCTGGTGCATCCCACAATGCACCAGGAAGGGGTAGGCCCACCATTTAGAGGAAGGTGGGCCTGCCAGATGGAGGGAGGACCCATCCACCCACCCAACTTTTGAGGTTAGGAGGGTCTAGAGGGGTTCAGTGGGTCCGGGGTGGTGCGCAGTCAGGGGGTGCTTGCCTTCCAGCAGGAGGGCTTGGGCTCCCTCCTGCCGGGCATCACAAGTGTTGGGGTATTCTTTCCGGCAGGAGGGCTTAGGCTTCCTCCTGCTAGGCATTGTGGGTGTTGGTGGGTGTTCTTTCCAGCAGCAGGGCTTGGATTCCTTCCTGACAGGCATTTCCGGTGTTAGGGGGTGTTCCTTCCAGCAGAAGGACTTGGGATACCTCTTCCGGGCATCGCGGCGATTTGGAGGTGCTTGCCTTCCGGCAGGAGGGCTTGGGCTCCCACCTGATGGTCATCGCGGGTGTTTGGGGGATGTTCTTTGGCAGGAGAGATTGGGCATCTCTCCTGCCATGATTGGGGGAGGGGCATGATGGTTATAGGATTCTGTAACCGGCGTAGTTTTTGACAGACGCCGGTTAGAGAATCCTAAAAGGTCTTGTTTTGGGCGTTTGAAACTTGGGGAGTTTTTGGGTTGGGAATGTGTCTTAAGATTAAATGCAGTGGGGGTTTGGGCAATTAAACAGGTGAACTTAGAGGTAGGCCATTCTAAAAAAAAACATCATCTTGGACTTTTTTTTATAGAATGGACATTTCCCTGCTGCCTACTTTCTGTGTCTAGGGACTTAGGCCAAAAGGAGACTTAAGAACATAAGAAGTTGCCTCTGCTGAGGCAGACCAGAGGTCCATCTCGCCCAGCGATCCGCTCCCGCGGCGGCCCATCAGTCCCATTGCCTGAGCAATGGTCCCAGACTATCCCTATAACCTACCACTACTCCTATCTGTACCCCTCAATTCATTTATCCTCTAGGAACCTATCCAAACCTTCTTTGAAGCCTTATAACATGCTCCGGCCTATCACAGCCTCCGGAAGCGCGTTCCATGTATCCACCACCCTCTGGGTGAAAAAGAACTTTCTGGCATTTGTTCTAAACCTGTCCCCTTTTAATTTCTCCAAGTGCCCCCTTGTACTTGTGGTTCCCCATAATCTGAAAAATCTGTCCCTGTCTACCTTTTCTAAACCCTTCAGGATCTTGAAGGTTTCTATCATGTCTCCTCTAAGTCTCCGCTTTTCCAGGGAGAACAGCCCCAGCTTTTTCAGTCTGTCAGTATATGAGAGGTTTTCCATACCCCTTATCAGTTTAGTTGCTCTTCTCTGGACTCCCTCAAGTACCGCCATGGCCTTCTTGAGGTACGGCGACCAGTACTGGACACAGTACTCCAGATGCGGTCGCACCATTGCACGATATAGTGGCAGGATGACCTCCTTTGTCCTGGTCGTGATACCCTTCTTAATGATACCCAACATTTTGTTTGCTTTTCTTGAGGCTGTGGCGCACTGTGCCGACGCCTTCAAAGATGTGTCTACCATCACTCCCAGGTCTCTTTCAAGGTTACTTACCCCTAGCAGTGATCCCCCCATTTTGTAGCTGAACATCGGGTTCTTTTTCCCTACATGCATGACCTTGCATTTCCTTACGTTAAAGTTCATTTGCCATTTTTTGGCCCATTCTTCTAGCGTCGTTAGTCCCTTTGCAGATCTTCGAAGTCTTCCATGGTTTCAATCCTGCGGTAGAGTTTGGTGTCATCCTCAAATTTAATAACTTCACAATTTGTTCCCGCCTCCAGGTCATTAATAAATATATTGAACAGGAGCGGTCCCAGCACCGACCCCTGCGGAACTCCGCTTGTGACCCAATGCCAGTCTGAGTAATGGCCCTTTACTCCAACCCTCTGTTTCCTGTCTGCCAGCCAGTTTTTGATCCATCGGTGGACCTTCCCTTGCACCCCGTGTTTCCACAGCTTTTTAAGCAGTCTTTCATGCGGTACCTTGTCGAAGGCTTTTTAAAAGTCAAGGTAAATGATGTCAATGGATTCCCCTTTATCCACCTGGCTGTTTACCCCCTCAAAGAAGTACAATAAGTTTGTGAGGCATGACCTACCCTTGCAGAAGCCGTGCTAGCTCGACTTTAGCTGTCCACTGTTTTCTATGTGTTCACAGATACTGTCCTTAATTAGTGCTTCCATCATCTTTCCCGGGACCGAGGTCAAGCTCACCGGCCTGTAGTTTCCCGGGTCCCCCCCTTGAAGATGGGCATGACATTAGATGTGTCTTTTGATTATGCCCCTCTATGAGTCTAAGTTTTAAAAATAAATAAATAAATAATACAGAGATGCCATGTGCAAAATTGATCTCCACATTTCAAAAATGCAGTCTCTTTTGAATTACTCTGAGTAAGAATATTGTAGCAGATAATTAGGGTATAATAAATCTGTCAAGCCATCATATAAGCATCTTTAACTTGTGTCTAGGAAAAGAGTACACCCACTGCTAATTACCAGGTTCAGGCTTATGCAATATGTACAGTACATAGAATACAATTAGAACATTGTCTGTATAGAGGGGCATTTTCAATAAGACGTCTAAGTCTGAGTTTAAATACGTGACGTAAATGCGCATAAGTCAAGTCTCTTTCAATTGAAAAGAAACTCTGTAATGAGAGTTCATAGGATGAAGTTAAGAGGTGTTAGGCTCCGGAGTAATCTAAGGAAATACTTTTTTTTACATAAAGGGTGGTAGATGCATGGAACAGTCTCCTGGAAGAGATGGTAGAGACAGAGATTGTGTCTGAATTCAAGAGGGCCTAGGATAGGCACGTGGAATCTCTCAGAGAGAGAAAGAGATAATGGTTACTGCAGATGGGCAGACTGGATGGGCCATTTGGCCTTTCATCTGCCATCATGTTTCTATGTTTCTGTGAGTTTGGAGGTTTTGAGAAAGATGTCCAGAAATCCAGTAGAGAAAATGTTCATTTTCAAAGCTGCAGGATGCCTATATTTATTTATTTATGACTTATCTAGACTTTTTGGCCCTTAGTACATCTATCATTTGTGGCCATTCTCAAATATAAAGACACCCACATGAAAAATGCATAAAAGCAAGATTTTCAGACAGCCAAGCAGCCAGCATTCTTAGCAAACTGTTTACAGACAGCTGGGCACAGCAGAGGGACCCTCTAAAAGGTACTGTAATGAATGTCGCATAACTCCAATGAAAATATATATGCAATGAGTGGAGATATCACTTGTATTAGCTTAATACATATTTTCAAATCAAAACCCTCAGTTACACCCCCTCTTCTGCTGCATGGCGAGTTATTGATCAATTACAAATAGGGAGGGAGGGTGGTAATTTGGAAAAAGCTCTGAATTTGAGGGAACAATGATAGATTTATAGATTGGGCATGGTAGAACCTGGAGGTTTAAATGTTGAAGTAGAATGGGTCAGTTTATTCTAATAAGTTTTGTTTTAGTACAATAATGGGTTGGGACCTCCTATTGTGGGAGCACCCAAGGGAATGGGTAGGATGTTTTGTCTCTTTAACTAATTTAACTAATTTTACACTGATAATGAACAGTTATTGATAAAGTTATTTAAACAATTCAAAGAATGCCGTGGCCATCTTGATCTAAGCACTAGGGAGAGTCGGATGACTGTAGTGGCTCTGGTAAGGCTATTTTTAATAACGGCTTTATTTTAACTAATGTATTGCACTTTTTTGGGATGAGGTAAAAGCTGAAACATTTAAAAATGAAATAGTTTACTTGTCCTATTTATTTATAGGGAGTTCCTTGATAAAGCATTTGTGAAACATGTTGAACTCCATATCTCCCAGGTCGTGGTTGAAGAAAGCATAAGCTAAGTTTACAAGTTTAATATTACTTATCCTAAAAAAACATGTTAAATACTATTTAAGTTCACTGCTAAAAAAAATATATAGCGTTTTGAATCAAGGAAGCCGGTGAAGATTCATCACCCAATAACTCTCAGCTAAACAACTAATGCAGTGGAAGAAGAGGTGTAACTAAGGCTTTCGATTTGAAAATATGTATTAAGCTAATACAAGTGATATCTCCACTCATAGCATATATATTTTTGTGGATCTTACATCTATGAGTAAAACGATTTAAGTTGACCATCTTAATAGGAACATAAGTCCAATGTACACATTAGAGAATGACACGGGGAAAAAATCTGTCCCCATCACTGCACCGTCCCCGGCCCACCATCCTCTGCACCGCCCCATCACCGCCGTTCTCTTCACCGCCCCGTCACCGTCACCGCCATCCCTTTCACCGCCCCGTCACCACCACTGCCATCTCATTCACCGCCCCGTCCCCGTCCCCGTCTAGCACCCATCTTCTTCCCTCCGCTCCCCCATAGTCTGGCATCTGTCTTCTTCCCTTCCAGCGTCTTCTCCCCACTCTGCCTTCCACATTTCCTTTCAGGGTCTGTTCCTCTCTACCCTCTTTCAATGTCTGTTCTATTCCTTTACACCACCACCCTTCCCTCCCTCCTTTACCATCTATTCCTTTCTACCACCCTTCTTTCATATCTTCTATCAGTCCCCCCACCATCACTAGCAGTCTCTCTTCTCCCTTACCATGAGCAAATAGAACTTCTGAAAATTGTATTGCTGAGGCATTATTTCTAGTACGCCTTTTTTTCCAGATGGATAATGACATCAATTTTATAATTCTTACTGTCTGCTCTGATTTCATTCACAATTTGGTTTGTGTTTTGTACCTGAGGATTCCATGAGGCATTTAACCTTTTCCTGTCTCTTCTGTGATTTCAAGTTGATTCCTTCAATAATGGAGTCTCGAGGCAGTAGCAGTTTTCTATTTTGGGCTCTTTTGACATTGTTTAAGGGATTTCTCGTACATTTGGTGCTGGTCTTGTTTGATGAGGTCACTTCAGAATCTATTTCCAAGGAAGAGAAACTTTTTCCCTTTCACCCCCTCCTTCCTTGTGTGAGCCGGAACACGCGGTCCCCGCAAGCAAGTAATTTTATATCATTTTCATTCTATTCATTCATAGAAATTAAAGTCACATAACAAAACATGATGTTATGTTTTGTTATGTGACCAGTCACATAACAAAACATGATTTTACAAAAATAATTCCCTGCACAGTCAAGCCTGCAAGGATTACTAGATGTCTTTCAGCAGCTCCCCTCCCTCCCTCCCTCCCCCTTACCTTTGTGGCCAAGTCAAATTGATCTACCAACAATAAAATTTTAAAAACACAAAGCACGCTGTACGCAGAGAAAATGTTAATTATCATTTATATTCCGCGGGTTTTCAAAGAGGTCAAGGCAGATGACTTTATGCAATGTCACCTCAGTAACAACTATACAAAAATAGACAAATATTCCCCCTCCCTTTTTACTAAACTGCGATAGCGGTTTTTAGCGCAGGGAGCTGCGCTGAATGCCCCACGCTGCTGTCGACGCTCATAGGCTCCCTGCGCTAAAAACCGCTATTGCGTTTTAGTAAAAGGGGGCCATAGTGCAAAATATAGACAGCAGATATAAATTCTCAAAATGGACACATTTTGATCACTAAGTTGAAAATAAAATCATTTTTCCTACCTTTTTGTCTGGTGATTTCATGAGTCTCTGGTCCTTCTTTCTTCTCCTGCCCACCCCCTCTTTCTTTCTCTCTCCCCCTGGCCCCCCTCTTTATTTCTGCCTTTCTTTCTCTCTTCCCCTGGCCTCTCTCTTTATTTCTCTCTCCCCGTGGCCCTCCTCTTTCTTTCTGCCTTTCTTTCTCTCCCTCTTGACCCCCTCTTTATTTCTGCCTTTCTTTCTCTCTCCCCCTGACCCCTCTTTATTTCTGCCTTTCTTTCTCTCTCCCCCTGGCCCCCCCTCTTTATTTTTTCCTTTCTTTCTCTCTCCCCCTAGCCCCCACAAAGCCATCGTGCCAATTTCTCCACTTCCACGATTCTTTCCCTACCCTCACCCCCAAGCCAGCAGCCGATTTCTCCCTGTTCCTTCCCCGATGTCCTGAACTTCATCGGGCAGCAGCAGCATTCACAATTCACTGCTGTTGCCTGCTTCAGGCCTTCCTCTCTCTGTCGGGTCCTGTCTTCATGAAAACAGGAAGTAGGCAGGACCCAGCAGAGAACAAGGCCTGAAGCCGGCAACAGCAGCAAATTGTAAACGCTGCTGCTGCCCGAAAAAGGTAATGGAGCACGAGGCAGACCGCTTCTCCCCCCTCCCAGCTGAACACCCGCTGACCCTCCTATCTCCCCCCCTCCGTGAACCTTTCCGACCTTCCCAGCGAGAGCAGCAAACCTCCTTCGCGGCTTTCTCCTCCCTCTGCCGCATCACTGATGACGTCATCAGTGATACGGCAGAGGGAGGAGAAAGCCGACGCTACTGGAGGGAGGTTTGCTGCTTTCGCTGGGAGGGTCGGAAAGGTTCACTTAGGGGGGAGAGATAGGAGGGTCAGCGGGGGTTCGGCTGGGAGGGGGGAGAAGCGGTTTGCCTCGGTGCTCCAAGGCCTGGCGCCATTACCTTTTTCGCCCCTCCCGCCCCCCCCCCCCTTGGTACGCTACTGCTCTCCAGCTCGCCTTAGTTTGCCGGTTTTCTTTTTCGGCGACCGGCACGCTTTCAAAGAGCCGCGCACGCGCGGCTGCTCAACGTTCAATCTTCTGCTCTGCTGCAACTTCCTGTTTCCGGTTGGGTCAGAGCAGAAGATTGAATACTGAGCAGCCGCGCGTGCGCGGCTCTTTTGAAAGCGTTCCGGTCGCCAAAAAAGAAAGCCGGCAAACTAAGGTGAGGTGGAGAGGAAGCTGGTTAAACGATCGAGCCGGCGTGCGGGTGGGCGGGTGGGGGCTGCGGGAACCGCACGATCCTTTATGCCTCACTGCAGTGACAAGACCATTCACCGCTCCACGGGGCGGCGATGGCCTTGTCCCCGTCCCCGCAGAGGCTGCTAATTTTCATTCCCCGTTTTTGGCGGGTTACCCGCGGCTAAACGCAGTAGCCGCGGGTAAACCGCCACCGTGTCATTCTCTAGTACACATGTCACTATAACATGCTTATATTGTACGGTGAGCCCTCCAAAACCCAACCAAAACTTATTGCACCCACTTGTACACCACAACAATAGCCCTTATGCCTGCAGGTATCATCTTCATGTAGGTACAGTAGGATTTGGAGGGATCACCATACAATATATGCAAGTTATAGTGACATCTGACCTGTGACTTTTAGGGCTCCTTTTATCAATGTGCGCTATGGGGGGTTAGCGCATTGGACATTTCATCACCCGCTAACCCCCGTGGCAAACCAAAATACTAACGCCTCGTCAATGGAGGCGTTAGCGGCCAGTGCGGCAGGGGGTTTAACGTGCAGTATTCCGCACGTTAAACCCCTACTGCGCCTTGATAAAAAGACCCCTTAATGTGACATTCACTACAGTAACCCATAGAGTGCCCGTCTGCTCTGTTGTGGAGATGTATATGAGCCATGTGAATATGTGTGACAGGTTAGAAAGTACTTTTTTACATATTTGGGTGGTGGGAGGGGGTAATTGGCCTCTGGAGAGTAAAGGGGATCATGCCTTAATCCCTCTGGTCAGTTTGGGCAGCTTTTTGATCCTTATTTATTTTTAAAACAGGTCTAGCCTCAAATGTCTAAATGGTGCTCCGGACATTTTGTTAAAAGCTTGATTATCACTACACAATGTCCAAGTCCTAAGCCCACCCAAAACATGACTCTAACACACCCCCTTAAGATTTAGATGGACCGGAGAGAAAGTCTATTTTCAGAATGCCCATTTAGACGTTTTGACCACCAGATCCTCCCAAAAATTAAAACTATCCTTCCCCTCGCTAAAAGGCATTTCCCACACAGGAAAGCTAGGGACCTCCCTCCACTTCAAAATCACTGAGCTTTGGAACAAACTTACCACCCCTCCTCGGAACTTGAGCTCCCTCCAAGTTTTCCGCAAACATCTTCCGAAAACCTGGCTTTTCTCAAAAAATGTAAGTCTCCCTCCAATTTAGGAATCAAGGACACTCTTATATCTTGGCATCCCAAGTCCTCTAAATTTTCTTCACACTTCTACCTCTAACCTTCTGTTGTAGTTCCTTCCTATTTCTCCTACTGTAAACCGCATCGAGCTCTACGAACATGGAGATGATGCGGTATACAAACCTAAGGATTAGATTAGATTAGATTATGATGTCCAAGTGCTGGTTTATGCTATCTTTTGAATATCTCTCTTTTTTTGAAAATGATCCCTATAACTTCTAATTAGTGCCAATTAGCCTCACTTATTAGGTATTAATCAGTGCTGATTAGCTTGTTAAAAAATTAAGCTGTCCGTGCAAAACTGCTGGTATTCTGCACATTTTCATGTGTTAACGCATTTAAATGTGGGCATCCAGTTAAGGAATTGTCCTTTACATGATTATTTCAGATACTTTTTATTTCACTTATCCAAGCATCATTTGTGATTAAATAAACACATAAAAAGCTAATGTCTGATGTAATCCGGCTTTCTGCAGTGCTTTAAGATAAAAGCAAGATAATGGCCCACAAAATTCTAACTTTTTTTTTCTCATAGTTTATGTGCCTTAGGTCACCAAACCTAAATCCTAATCAAAAATATATGTTGACAACATAGCTTGATGAATTATCAGCTTAAGGCTCTCAGGTTTCTTTAGAAAAAATGCTTTGTTTTAAAATACCAAGAAGCTGGGTACTTAGATGCCCGGAAAGAAGCATTAAATTACAAACTGTTTGCAATTTTTCTCTCAGTTGGCAACACTGACATAAATACACAAGTGCCATTAAGATATGGGATACTCTGTTTATTCCATGTTAGGTTCATGTTTTCCACAAAAGCATGTGTTGGCATTTGAAAGAATACATGGGTTCCTCTTTACAGAGAAAATAAAAAGCTTGATTATTTCTTCCTAACGACTAGATATCCCACCCCTCCCACCTCCAAATTCTGGAGCAGCAATTGTCTAGCGTTGTATAACTAAGCTGTTGGTAGTCAGTCCAGCTACTAAAAACGGGGTGCTGCAGAGCGTATTCCCCCCCTCCCCTCACAGGTTCCTCAAGTGCTACACTGCTGAAATCTCTATTATTCAAGGACTAGCAAATGCATAGGCATCCAAGAAGAGCAAATGGTTTTCTCTGTTAACTAATTGAACATTAAAACAAAAATAAATGTAAATAAAATATTGATTAGAAGCTAAAAGGATTTTAATTGTATTACTGAAATAATTTAATTCCACTTTAAACAGACAATTGGGACCAGATATTTTACTTCACTGCTTTGAAACACTAATTAAAATTTCCAATAAAGTCTGGAGTATGGATGCCAAGGAAAGGCATATCTTTATAACTTTTGTTTTCCTTATTCTGCCATGTTAATGTAATTTTTATTGCATGTATGTATGTGTGTGACAATAGAAAAATAAAGTCTAAATAATCATGATGCACTGCACATGTCATGGAGTTTCTAATTAAAATAAAAGTAATAGAGAATATTTATGTGGGAGATGCAGCCACCACTTAATTTAAAATTATTCTCCTATGCTAGGTGCCTACCTGTAGGCGCCTTTTATAGAATCAGGGCGACAGTGTACATGTGTAGGTGCACACATACTTATGTAAATACTAATATTCTAAATGTTTTTGCATGTAATATATGTATTGCATTGATATATATCTCATGAATTACTCCTAGCATAGGAGCCAACTTTTCAAAATGATTGGAGGTGTTCAAGCTCCGTCCCAGACCTTGCCCAATCTCTACCCCAGCCCTAGCCCCCATAATAATAGTACTATTTGTTAAATCATTTTTTTCATTCATTTTTCATATATATATATATATATATATATATATATATATATATATATATATATATGAAAAATGAATGCAGCCCCCAAAGCAGCCCTCTCCCTATCTCTCCATGGCACCTTCTGTCTTCCCCCCAGAGCAAAACTGTTTGCCCCAAGCACACCTCTCCCCCCAAAGCAGCCCCCTTTCCCTCTCCCTCACACACACACACACAATATAATCTTATTAACAAAATGGTTAACCACAAAATTAAACTACACAAAGCACACTGTATGGTGCTTCTCAACATTCATTCCTACCAGAACATCTGGCCCTTGGTCACACATACAGAACACAGATAAATGCTATGTAAATACAGGACCACAAACAAGAAATCCTAATATATACAAATGAAACCTTAAGTTACTAGACTCTGCATGCATGCAGTACACCTGAGAAATAGAAACAAATGCATTTCTTCCTGAATATGCAAAATATAGACAGCAGATGTAAATTCTCAAAACTGTCATATTTCAATCACTAAATTGAAAATAAAATAATTTTCTTACCTTTGTTGTCTGGTGATTTTATTTTCTCTAATCATCTTTTCCTACTCTCTGTCTGAACATCTTTCTGTCTGTACTCTTAAGATGTAATATGAGGGGGAAGCCCCGTCATTTGCAGCCCACAACCCTGTAGGCAGGAAGGAGCTTCCCTCCTGCCATTTGCTCTTCTGAAGGTACGGGGAGGGGGTTCTGGGGATGTGGGAGGGGGTCCCAGGAATGTTGGGGGGATGTGGTGGGGCGGAGATGTCAGGGGAGGTCTGGGGAGGTATGGGATATCAGGGGAATGTTGGCATGTGAGGGGAGATGTGGGGGATATCAGGGCGGTGTTGGGATGTGAAAGGGATGTCAGGTGGAAGGGTGTAGGGCTCCACAGCTCAGCTGATCCTGGCAGGGGAAATCCCCAACAGATGAGCCACCAGGAATCCCTGAAACCAGCTCAACTGATGGGGATTCCTTCTACCACAATCAAATAAGATAGTTGGTGGGTACGTCTACAAAACTTACTTTATTTTTTTTATTTCTAACTAGTCTTTAAGCCCGTTACATTAACGGGTGCTAGAATAGATGTGTCTGTCTGTCTGTGTTTCATCTCTCTCTCCTTGGCCGCTGTCTGTGTCCTTCTGTCTTTCCCCCCCCCGAGCAAAGCTGTCTGCCCACAGCACACACCTCCTCCACAAAGCAGCCCCTTTCCCTCTCCCTAACTGTCTCTCCATGGCCCTCTTCTGTCTTCCCCCCCAGAGCAAAGCTGTCTGTCCTCAGCACACCTTCCCCCAAAGCAGCCCCCTTTCCCTCTCCCTATCTCTCCATGGCACCTTCTGTCTTCCCCCCAGAGCAAAGCTGTTTGCCCCAAGCACACCCCTCCCCCCAAAGCAGCCCCCTTTCCCTCTTCCTGTCTCTCCATGGCCCCTTCTGTCTTCCCCAGAGCAAAGCTGTCTGTCCTCAGCACACCTCCCCCCCAAAGCAGCCCCCTTTCCTTCTCCCTATCTCTCCATGGCCCCTTCTGTCTCCCCCCATCATACCCCTTCCCCCAAAGCAGCCCCCTTTCTCTTTCCCTCTCCCCCTGGCCCCCGGTATTGATCCCCTTTTTACCCTCCCTCCATCCCGGCGTCTTCTGGACTGCTCCTCTTCAAAGCAGCCTGCGATCGTAGTGGCTGGCTTTAGCGAACCTCGCAGGCCGCTCTCCAACTCGGTAGCACGTTCCCTCTGATGCGATCCCGTGTGTCAGAGGGAACATGCTACTGAGGTTGGAGAGCTGCCTGCGAGGTTCGCTAAAGCCGGCCACGATCGCAGGCTGCTCTGAAGAGGAGGATCAGCGGCGGCGGCAGCGGTAAGTGAGGGCAGGAGGTGTGTTCCCTGCCAACGACGCGGGCAGGAAGAGAGCTTGCGCTTCCAAATGGTGAGTGAGGGCGGGAGGAGGGGAGTGGCCAGAATGTTCCCTGCCGCCGGGTTCTAAAATGGAACACGGCCACGGATTACACACCACAGCAGCAGGGAACACGAAACCCTAAGTGCGCATGTGTGCTTATGGTTCTATTATATAGGATTATACATCAAAGTTTACAAGAATACATCTTGCTCCATTAAACACAGGGAGGAAAAACAAATCAAGGTATTAAAATTCAATCTTACAATATCAATCAATCTTAATCCCCTTCTTAGATCACTATAAACTTACTTTTTTTTCCACGTGGACGTTTTTATTTTTGAAAATGGGTAAAAAAGGTAGACGTCCTAAGGACCAAAACCTAGTTCATTTTCAAAAATAAAAGATAGACGTTTGGCAGCTTTGAAAATGGACATATTTCTTGCTGGGTTTGTGGACGTCTTGCACAAAACGTCCAACCTCAGACTTAGGCACATTTTTTTTTTATTATGACCCTGCATACGAATAAAAAGATAAAAATTGCATGTAAAAAAAACAATGTTAAACAAAGTTAAGCAAAAGGCAAGAAAAAGTAAGCTAAACACAGCATCAGCGTTTGAAATGACAAAAATATGAGACAATTCAAGAACCGCAAAGTGAAGGACTCAGGCAAAAACAGAATACGCCATTAAGTACAGTGAGGAGCTAGTTAAATTCATGAAAGGTTGAAAACCATGATATTGTACAAGTAAGTGGGAGCATCTGAATAAATTCATGTAAACTCTTTTGTGCTCCCCTGGAAGAGCGGTATAGAAAATTGAATAAATAAGTGAAACTATTCAACTTAAAAAAAAAGGGGAGAGATGCTGAAAAGCGGTGTGAAAACAAGTAGGCAGTAAAAACAAAGGGCAAAGCCTTAGGCGGTGTTGTAAAAGTGTAAAAAACTGAAGTGAGGTTAGCTATTTGGAGCAACATGCACTAAAAGGTTAAGCTGCCTACATAGAGTAGAATGTATGGGAAAAGATTGGCTGTCTAAACAAAGCTCAGTGTGGACTGAGCAGTCTACTACAGAGTTAAACCTGTAGAAAAAATGTTGACTGTCTAAAAACAAGCCCTTACATATGCTGGATGACATCTGTCTGCTGAAGAGTGAACCTCAGAATGGTAATCTGAGCCAGAGTAGCTGTCTAAAACAGAGCACGGAGTACACTGAAAGGCTGGATAATCTGATATAATAATTCCCTTAGCGCGCATGCGCACTTCAAAGTTGGTGGGTCTATGATCCGTGGTGCTGTGCCCGCGCATGCTCAGTGCCTGCCTCAGCTGATTTTCTGATCTCCGACGCTGGCTGATTTCCGACTACGCTGTGCTTGCTGGCTTCCCAACCCTGTTCCTCCGAAACTGGAGATGAGGGGAGGGAGGAGAAGGGAAGCCAGCAAGCACAGTGTTAGAGCCCCCAGAGTATGGCCATAGTCACTTCCTGGCTAGGGCGGCATTGAAGGAATATAGGGCAGGGAGGGAGGCTTCAACTCGCTGCTCCTGCTTGCTTCAGGCCTTCCTTGCTGCCGGTCCTGCCTTCGTGGAAACAGAAAGTAGGTGGGACTCGGCAGCGATGAAGGACCGAAGCAAGCAGGAGCAGCGAGTTGTGAATGCACGCGGCTCTGTGCACACTACGGCTCTGAGGAGGAGGGAGCCGGCCATAAGATCACATCGGGGGGCATTGGACCGCGGGGCGCATAAAACAGCCAGGTTGGAGCCGGCCAGAAGGTTAGACACCCGCCGGAGGGAGGCACAGCATGGAGGGAGGGAGACAACAAAGGTAGGGAGGAATGGTTTTATTTTCAAGATCCTACATAGCATCCTCCCTCCCGTTATCCCACTCTTTTGGAACTCCTCTAACCCTAATTCCACTAGATCCTCCCAAAAACTGAAACTATCATTCCCCTCTGCAAAAGGTATATCCCACATAGGAAAACTAGGAACATCCCTCCCCTTTAGAACCACAGAACTCTGGAATAACCTCATATCTCCACTCAGAATTTCAAGCTCCCTTCAATCCTTCCGCAAACACCTGAAAACTTGGCTCTTTTCAAAAATCTAACACCTCCAGCTCTTTGGTACCCTGTCCCTCTTTATCTTCCTAGCTCCTTTCCTATAACCCTTCATTGTAGCTCCTTTTCAATCTAACCCTGTAAACCGTGCCGAGCTCTACGCTTGTGGAGATGGTGCGGTATACAAACCTAAGGTTTAGTTTAGTTTTAGTTTAGTGTTTAAATTGTGTCAATTTTGAGCATTTTAATCTCCTGTCTATCTTTTGCACTGCTCAGGAAGAAATACATTTGTTTCTTTTTCTCTGGGGGTTGTACTGCATGCAAAATCTTGAATCTTAGGGTGTATTTAAAAAAAAAATATTATTAGTACTTTTAGTTTTTTGTTATCTGTGTTCCAGTAAGGGTTATCTGTGTTCTGGTAGGAATGAATGTTGAGAAGCATACAGTGTGTTTTGTGTAGTTTAATTTTGTGGTTAACCATTACCATTATGTGTTAATAAGATTATGTTGGGTGTATATATGAGGGGAGAAATCCAACACAATCTGCAGTAAAGAGAGCGCAAACAAAAACAAAGAGAACTGCAGGCGATGTACAAAGATGCAGGCTAAATTTATTGTACCAAAGTCATGAATGCGGTTAATGTTACCACCTTGTACCAAACAAAAGGACCCGACACAGTCCCTGTTTCGGAAAACACACCTTCATCAGGGGTCCCAGGTGGATAAGGTTTCAAATAAATCCGCAAAACAAGAACTTAGCCTGGAAAGATAGCAGCAACAGCAATGAGAACAATCTCTTTAGATTGTGGCCACGGCAGAGTTTCTAAAGAGATTGTGCTCATTGCTGTTGCTGATATCTTTCCAGGCTAAGTTCTTGTTTTGCGGTTTTATTTGAAACCTTATCCACCTGGGACCCCTGATGAAGGTGTGTTTTCCGAAACACGGACCGTGTCGGGTCCTCTGGTTTGGTACAAGGTGGTAACATTAACCGCATTCATGACTTTGGTATAATAAATTTAGCCTGCATCTTTGTACATCATCTGTAGTTCTCTTTGTTTTTGGTTGTATATATGAAAAATGAATGGAAAAATGGTGTTATAATTAGTATTATTATGGGGGCGGTGTCTGGCTTGCGACTTAATAGTCACTTCTATAAGGAGAGATGTAATTCATATACTGTGATATTAATTTAAACCTTTCTGTACTATAATCACAGTGACTTTTTTAATTCTTAATTAAATATAGTGAATATCTCAGAATCAACACCCGTGACTGGTGAATTCACCAAAATGGGGCTAATTGGGGGACCATCATTGAAATTCACTGTCCCCTCACCATCCTAATTTATATGATTGAAAGTTCCAAAGTATGGTCACTTATCTTGTGGATCGGATGGTTAGATCTTGATGTTATTCCCCATCGGTGAAGTATTTAACTTATGTGCTTAAAGTGTTAAAAACCACTGTAGTAACTCCTCCAAACATTATCCGGGTCCCCCCGACTCGAGTTTCGATAGATATCGTCTTCAGGGAAGGACTCTGTTAGAACGAGGATACAGGGTAATTATACCTATAATTCTAACTATCAAAAGGAATATATACTCTTATACCTATAATTCTAACTATCAAAAGGAATATATACTCTTATATTTCACAGAGAGCATGAAGAAATCATCTCAGTTGAATCAGATAGGATTTGAATGCCATAAAGAAGTTGCTTTTGGAGAAGTTTCACAAAAAGGTTTCTTCTATGTAGACGCCATATATTTCTGCACATATCTTCCATGGAGAAGCCTTCAACCTCTCAATCAATTATAGGTAATTATACCTATAATTACCCTGTATCCTCGTTCTAACAGAGTCCTTCCCTGAAGACGATATCTATCGAAACTCGAGTCGGGGGGACCCGGATAATGTTTGGAGGAGTTACTACAGTGGTTTTTAACACTTTAAGCACATAAGTTAAATACTTCACCGATGGGGAATAACATCAAGATCTAACCATCCGATCCACAAGATAAGTGACCATACTTTGGAACTTTCAATCATATAAATTAGGATGGTGAGGGGACAGTGAATTTCAATGATGGTCCCCCAATTAGCCCCATTTTGGTGAATTCACCAGTCACGGGTGTTGGTTCTGAGATATTCACTATATTTAATTAAGAATTAAAAAAGTCACTGTGATTATAGTACAGAATGGCTTGCGACTTAGCCTGTGTTTTGGATTTCGGCACCTTAATGTGATTGAGTTTGACACCCCTGCTCTAGGCAGTTGCATAGTAAGGGTGGGAGGTGAGGTATCCACTTGGGCATGGTCTTGATAGGGGCGCAAGCACCCATCCTCCTCTCCACCACCCCCTGCCGCACACATGCGCCCCTCCCCTCCTCTTATACCTCATTAATTTTACCTGTGCGAGCAGCATTACGAACTTGCTGCCCGCTTTGGTGTCATATCTCTCTGACGTCACTTCCGGGCCCTGCGTCTAGGAAGCGACATCAGAGGGATAGTCGATGCAATGCAGGCAGCAAGTTTGTGATGTTGCTTCCGCCTGGAAAATTAAAAAAGGTATGGGGGAAGGGACAGGGATGCATGTGAAGTGGGGTGTGGGTGGGGGGCGGGAAGGAGCTGGGGCGTTGAAGAGGACGGGGAGGGGCGCCAAGGCCACGCCACTCACCCTCGCTATGCCACTGCCTCTAGGTGACTGGACTTTTAGTGCCACTGGATTGAGAGGTTGAAGGCTTCTCCATGGAAGATATGTGCAGAAATATATGGCGTCTACATAGAAGAAACCTTTTTGTGAAACTTCTCCAAAAGCAACTTCTTTATGGCATTCAAATCCTATCTGATTCAACTGAGATGATTTCTTCATGCTCTCTGTGAAATATAAGAGTATATATTCCTTTTGATAGTCAAACTGGAACAAAAAGGAATTTTCAAAATATCAGAAGCATGAAAGGAGGAATAGTTTAATGGTTAGTCCAGTGGGATGAGAACCAGGGAAACTGGGTATGATTCCCAATGTGGGAATTCCATTGCCCAGATACAAAAATTTACACCCCCTTCCCCTTTTCACTAAGCTGTGATAGAGGTTTCTTTTTTTTTCTTCTTCTTTTTCTTTTTTCTTTATTTCTTTATTTATAGATTTTCAAATTTACATACCAAGCATATACTTGTACAGAAAATTTGTCAGAATAAACATTGCTATTTCAAATGTATAAAACAATTACACCTTGAAATTTTTAACAACAAAGAAAAGAAAATGTATTTTAACTAATAAAACTCAAGTCCTCAATTAGGATCCAAGGTTCCACATAAGCGAGAAATTAAGGAAAATGATAATTCTTATAGAATATGCTATGCATAGTGCTGAGGTAGGAGTAACATTTTAAACTATAGAGCACTTGATTTCGATGTTCCCTCTTCCATTTGGGACAAGGCCAAGAAAGAGGTTAACTGTTGTGGCTCAAAGAAAACATATTTAACTGAGCGGTGACAAATAATACACTTACAAGGATGTCTCAAGTAAAATGTAGCCTCCAGTAAGATGACCCCAGGTCTCAAAAGAAGAAATTCTCGGCAACATTTCTAAGTCTTTCTACAAAGATCAGGAAACATTTGAATTTTATATCCAAGAAAGTCCTTCTGTTTATTTTTAAAGAAAAGCCTCAATAACCATGCTTTATCTATCGATAGAGCTACTGTTAATATCAAAGTAGAAGGTTTTACCATGTCCTTATCAGATGTTTCCAACATTTCAGACATATTCAACTGTGCTTGAGGCCCATTTTTTTATTTGGTAGATAATATACCTGAGAGAATGGAGGCAAATTTTCTTCCGAGACTTGTAGTACTTCTACCAAATATCTCTTGAGCATCTCCCTAGGAGTTACCAAAAGTAATCTAGGGAAATTAATAAGTCTCAAATTGTTATTTCTTGAATTGTTCTCCAACATTTCTAATTTCCTTCTTAGGTTCACATTGTCCTTAACCAGGGTCTCTTGTAATTGTTTAGATACTTTTAAATCTTGATCAAGCTTTTGAATAGATGATTTTGAACTCATCTGGTCTTCTTTTAAACCCTTAAGCTCTTTAGTGTGTTGTATCAATTTATTCTCTATATATTGGAAATTAGAGCTAATTGTTTTAGAGAAATTAGCAATTAAATCCCATAGAGAGTCCAAAGTCACCTGGGGGGGGGTTCCCATTGTGGAAACTTTTGTTTTGTGTAGAAATGCTTACCCTCTAAGAAGTTCTCCTGGTCATGATCCATCTGGATCAATTCACCTCCCGTTGCTGGTCCGACTCCAGCTTCTTCTACAGATACCACCTGAAGGGGTGATTCTGGTTCCATGCTCTCTACTGTGGTCTCCACTGCCTCAATAGCGGGTACTTCCCCCAACTTTGTGGTTTCTTCGCCATTCGGAGAGCAAGTAGACTGGGGTTGTGGAGGTGGTGCTCGAACGTCTAGGCTTAAGGTGGTATACGGCCCAAGAGAGACAGCCCTGGTCTCGCTCAATCCAGGCGCCCTCAGCGGGCTGACATCAGATGCCAACATCGTTACAGCTCCCTGCATCCTTTGCAAAAGCTCCTCTATATTGCCGAGAGTCGGCACCATGGAGCGCTGCGAGGCACCAGTGGCGCTCCTGCCTCTCCTCTTCGGCATCGGAAAGCAAATCGGGCTGCAAAAACTGCTTAAAGAAGAAAGAAGGAGAGAAGAGATTAGGCTGATCGGGTGCGTACTTCTCAGCACATCTTAGCCGTGGCCATCTTGGATCCTTAATACTTCTTTTTAGCGGTAGAGGTTTCTACCATGGCCTAGAGCGCCAAAATGTTCCGGCTTAGTAAAAGAGGACCTTAGATTGTGAGTCCATTATGAACAGAGAAAATACCTCTATGTAATATTTAAACTGCATTCGTTGTACCAAGAAAAGGTGGTTTATCAATAATCTAATAATACTTTTGATTTGATGATGCTGGAACACTGCGAGAATTTTAAAACAAATTTGACCGTAGCTTGAGTTGACCACATTGCCACACAAGCTGGATTCTGAAATGCCTGGAAATAACTGGCATGAGCAAAAATATCAGAAAATTTATGCAGAAAACAATGAGTCAGTAGAAAATAGAACCAACAGTTGGCAGTGAAGAAGTGGGTCAGGTGAACATCAGGAAAGGTATATTTCAGGGAAACACACCCTTACCTTTGTGTTTGTGATCAGTAGGATTCCACTGTTACTTATACTGAGAACGACAGCATTAGGCTACCAGACTAGAGAGACATCTCCTAAAATCTCATACCATACCATAGGCATGGACAATATGAAGCGCTGTAGAAAATAACAACTGGAAATCAAATTGCTACTACAGTAAATACCACTTGAATAATCAGTGAGGATATTACTGTAAAATTTGGGTTAGACAAATGCACCGCCCTAGCTATGAAAAAGAGAAACATGCAATACAACACAATACATTTAAAAAAAAAATAAATCTTTATTCATTTTGAAGCCAAAAATAAGTGCAACATATTATACAGTCATTTTATACTTTAACAGCACTTACAATCAATCAAAATTATATTCTATGACAAAATACATATATCACCCCCCTACTACATATCCAACAATTTGCACTCAAATTAAAAATATATCTTCCCACCCACCCACCTTGGACGTGTATTATCAATGGGCAAAATCAACAATCACTCCTTACAGAATTTTGTCAATGGCTCCCAAATATCCATAAACTTCCTATAATGTCCCTGTTGTATGGCCATCATACATTCCATTTGAAAATAGTACCTTTATAGCTCAATGCAGGTAACACATTTCAACAGACTGGCAATAGTCCAGGAGCATAACATCTTTAAAACATAAATAATACATTTCAAAAAAGAATTAGAAACCACCTGGAAACATCTTTAAAACATCTGTGATTAAAAATCACAATGTTCTCCATAAATAGTCTCTGAAAAGGATCGATTTTACCATCTTTTGAAACATTAAATAATTTGTATTAAAAATTTCTATACTTCTTATAATGACTAAATAGTCAATTCAAAGTGATTTATAATAAACATCCGATTAGCGCGCACTAATTGATTTTGCACGCGCTAAATGTTAATGCGTGCATGTTAGTCTATGGACGCGTTAGCATTTAGTGTGCGCTAATCAGTTAGCGCACCTTAGTAAAAGAGGGGGTTAATTACTTAGAAATGACATTCCACCACAGTGGAGCCATTACTGAGAACATTGTCACCCTGATACGCTCATATTTAGGGCTCCTTTTACTAAGCTGTAGTAGCGTTTTCTTCTTTCGTTGCTGACCAATACTCAGCCAGGTCTGCATAAAACTGACCCTAGCTGAATATCACGCCAACCACATAAGACTTTGTTTTGTTTTGGGCTTTTTCTTACATATACAAGAAAAACAAACAAACCCTGATCTCACTCATTCTCTCCCCCTCCCAACCTCCCTGAACATGCACCTCTGCCTTCCTCCATGCTGTGCCCCCACCCCAGAAGGCCTGCCTAAACCCCACAAGTCCACCTGATATATAGGTAAGCCCTATCTTTGTCCCTGGTGGTCCATCAGGGGTAGCAATAATCCTTACTTAATAGGCCTACCACCTCAAGCTGTGACCCAATCCCCACCAAAAAACTTAAAAACATCTCCAACAGTAAAGACCTTAGGTTCCCTTCATCCCAACAACCTCAGTCCCCCTTCATCCCAACAACCTCCCAACCATTAAAAACCCACCAGACCAAAGGGTAGGATAGTGGGCAAAATTCTGTAACCTTCTAAAACCTCCATCACCAATTCCCACTCAACACAAAATGCTCAACCAGCCAGCCAATTTTCCTTTCCTCTCACT
The DNA here is from genome assembly GCF_902459505.1 of Geotrypetes seraphini. Taxonomy (NCBI): domain Eukaryota; kingdom Metazoa; phylum Chordata; class Amphibia; order Gymnophiona; family Dermophiidae; genus Geotrypetes; species Geotrypetes seraphini. The sequence goes on along the minus strand of NC_047092.1, from coordinate 142,226,949 downwards.
GCCCCTCTTCTAATCCACTTATCACTATTCTAGTGCTGTCAAACCCCACTGAGAAAAAAGGAAATGCTGACCTAATTGATGCTACTGACGACTGCTGCCCATCAAAAGGACAACTGCTGAGGAATGAGACAGCTTGTTTAAAAATAAAATTTGGGCCTGATCTAAGCTCCAAACCAAGGATACTGTCACTGCCACTGAGAGCCCACATGCATCAGCCACTTACTCAGTCCCCCTGAAGATCCAACCTCCTTCTCCTAATGCTAGCCTAGAAGCACACCATTCAGGCATGCACCCAACTCTTACCTCTAGACCAGAATGAAAATGTTGACACCAAGCAGATACTAGCACTGATCAAAAATTGGTTCAAAATTCCCTAACCTTCTAAAACCTCCCTCACCCATTCCATATCCACACAAAATATTCATGCTGCATGCCAATTTTCCTTTTTGTTCCTCTCACTCTCTTTCTTCTAATCCACTAATCACTATTCTACCTCCTCTCCAATCACATAGAAACATGATGGCAGATAAAAGTCAAATGGCCCATCAAGTCTGCCCATCTGCAATAACTGTTATCTCTTTCTCTCTTGGAGAGATCCCACATGCATATCCCACGCCTTCTTGAATTAAGACATAGTCTCTGTCTTCACCACTTCTTCCAGGAGACTGTTCCATGCATCTACCACCTTTTCTGTAAAAAAGTATTTTCTTAGATTACTCTGGAGCCTATCACCACTTAATTTTATCCTATGCCCTCTCATTATAGAGCTTCCTTTCAATTAAAAGAGACTTGACTCATGTACATTTTCATCACATAGGTATTTAAACATCTCTATCATATCTCCTCTTCTCCCGCCTTTCCTCTAAAGTATACATATTGAGATCTTTAAGTCTGTCCCCATATGCTTTATGATGAAGATCATGCACCATTGTAGTAGCCTTCCTCTGAACCAACTCCATCCTTTTTATATCTTTTTGAAGATGCTGTCTCCAGAATTGTACACAATATACTAAATGAGTTCTCACCAGAGTCTTATACAGGGACATCAATACCTCCTTTTTCCTACTGGCTATACCTCTTCCTATGCACCCTAGCACCCTTATAGCTTTCGCCGTCACCTTTTCATCCTGTTTGGCCACCTTAAAATCATCACATACAATCACACCTAGGTCCCTCTCTTCTACTGTGCACATAAGTTCTTCACCCCCTAAACTGTACTGTTCCTTCAGGTTTTTGCAGCCCAAATGCATGACCTTGCATTTCTTAGCATTAAGTTTTATCTGCTAAATTTCAGACCATTCTTCAAGCTTCGCTAGGTCTTTCTTCATGTTATTCACACCATCCAGGGTATCTACTCTATTCAGTGGCGTACCTAGCATGTGTGACACCCGGGGCCCATTATTTTTTGGCACCCCCCCCATCTGTACGAAAAACATGATTTTTAGTAACAAGCCACACGTCACACATGAATACTTAGGAAAAGGCAGCATCTTACAAACTGCAGTGAGAAGTACAACAGCAATACACCCATTGTAAAACTAAACAAGCTAGACTAGTACAGATCAATCATGCAGTCAATCCTAACAGAAAACCATGTCTTTCGAACACACAGAACACAGAAAACACCTTCGCTTAGTATAGAATGTCATCACAAACTTACCCCTCCCCCTTTTACAAAACTGTAGTGTGGATTTTAGCCACGATGGTAACAGCTCTGACGCTCATAGAATTCTGAGCATCAGAGCTGCTACCACCACGGCTGGCGCTAAAAAATGTTCCACAGTTTTGTAAAAGGGGGGATAAAATAGAAATACATAGACAAAGGTTAATTGAACCAGCAAGAAGCTGGACTCTGCATACAATGCAATACCACAGAAACAGTGACAAATGTCTCCTAAAGCAATAAATAAATAGAAAATTTTTGTTCTACCTTTGTCTTCTCTGGTTTCTGCTTTCCTCATCTTCTTGTTACTCTCTTCCTTCCATCCATTGTCTGCCATCTCTCTGTCCCTATATGGCATCTTCTCTCCTTCTATGCCCCCCTTCCAGAAACTGTATGCCTCTTCTTCCATCTCTCCTTTCACCCCCATTGGTCTGGTATCTGTCTCCTCTCCTTCCCCCCTGCTCTGGCATCTCTCTCTCCGCTCCCTTCCTCCTGTTCTTCCCTGGTCTTCCTTCTCAATTTATTTTCTGCCTCTGTTTAAATTCTTTTTTACTAGTCAGTCCTCAATTTCTCTCTTTCACTGTGTCTACCTATAGCTTGCCATCTCTTTACCTCACCCCTTCCAGTAACTAACTCAATCCTGCATGTGCCCTTTTTTTCTTTCTCCTCCCCACTTCCTTCCAGCATCTGCTCCCCTTTCCCTCACACTTCCATTCAGCAGCTGTCCTTCCTCTCCCCAACACTTCCATTCAGTGTCTGTTTCCCTCTCTCTACCCCTTCCATCTACTGTTCACCCTCTATCTCGTCCCTTCCATTCACTGCCCTATGCGCTCTTTCTATCCAGTGTGCACCCTCTCTCTCTATCTTCCATATGGCATCTTCCCTCTTTCTATGCTCCTTCCATAAACTATCTATCCCGTGCCCCTTCTCTCCTTTGTACATGATTGATTTCAACTCTGTCACCTCTCCGTTTTTCTCTCTCTGTCACCACCCCCTACCCTATGCTCTGGCATCTCTCTCTTCTCCTTTCTTTCCTTCCCACCTCACGGTCTGGCATCATCCCTTCCCTGATTCCCAGCATCTCTCTCCTTTCCTTTTCTTCCATCTATCCCTCCCCCTCCATGCTCTGATATCTCCTCCTTCCATTCCCCCTTCCTTTTCCCTTGATCTGGCTTACCTTCCTCCTTCCCTCCATGCCCTGACATCTCCTTTCATTCCCTCCAGTTAGGTACAGCAACACTCTCTCCAATTCTCTCCCCCTCTGCTCCCTTTCCTCCTTCTGTCACCCAAGGCCTGGTGTCCTGAACTTCATCGGGCAGCAGCAGCATTCACAATTCACTGCTGTTGCCCGCTTCAGGCCTTCCTCTCTGTCGGGTCCTGTCTTCATGAAAACAGGAAGTAGGCAGGACCCGGCAGAGAGCAAGGCATGAAGCCGGCAACAGCAGCGATTTGTAAAGTCTGCTGCTGCCCAAAGAAGGTAATGGCGCCAGGCCCTGGAGCACCGAGGCAGATCGCTTCTCCCCCCTCCCAGCCGAACCCCCGCTGACCCTCCTATTTCTCCCCCCCAAGTGAACCTTTCCAATCCTCCCAGCGAGAGCAGCAAACCTCCCTCCAATAGCATTGGTGGCTTTGCGGCTTTCTCCTGCCGGTGAAGCGTCACTGATGATGTCATCAGTAACGTGGCAGAGGGAGGAGAAAGCCGCGAAGCAGCCGAAGCTACTGGAGGGAGGTTTGCTGCTCTAGCTGGGAGGGTGGGAGTGCGATAGAGACTGGGCCGGCTGTGCACCCCCCTAAGGCTGCACCCAGGGCGGACCTTCCCCCCACCCCCCCTTGGTATGCCACTGACTATTACCGATTTTGGTATCATCCGCAAAGAGGCAAATCTTACCTGACAGCCTTTCAACAATATCGCTTTTACAATGTTAAAAAGAACAGGACCGAGAACAGAACCATGAAGCACACCAATGGTTACATCCTTTCCTCAGAACGATCTCCATTGACCACTACAGTTACAGTTATTTTATTTGATATACCACCATTTTTAACAAAAGTCATATCAAAGTGGTGTACAATTAATACAAACAATGGGCAATCAAAGTGGTATACGGTAAATAAAAACAGTGGACAATATTTAAAATAAAAGCATAACAAGGGGGAGAATATATGAACAAATTAACCAAACTAGACACAAAAGAGCAGGAAAGGTTTACAATATCTTAAGGAAAAACCCAAGCAGGATAGGAACAAGAGGATAAGATTCAGAAACAATAAGGAAAATAAAAGTAAAGATAAGCGAAAGATAGTGAATACCTGTTATCTTCCACTCAACTAGTTCCTGAGCCAGCCTGTTACTTTGGGGCCCATCCTGAGGGCACTCAGTTTTTTTTATTAGATATCTCTGTGGAACAATGTCAAAGGCTTTGCTAAACTCTTAATATACCACATCTAGCATTTCCATTAATTTGCTTACCACAGAAGTCAGACTTAATGGCCTTTAATTCCCTACTTCTTCCTTACTTTCACTTTTGTTGAACTGGTCCACATCTGCCATTCTCTAATCCTCCGGTACCATTCTCGACTCTAGAGAAGCATCACTTTGGGGCCCATCCTGAGAGCACTCAGTTTATTTATTAGACCTCTGTGTGGTACACTGTCAAAGGCTTTTCTATAATCTAAACACACCACATCAAGTCACTCCCTCTACCCAATACTCTGGCCACCCAGTCAAAGAACATAAGTAATGCCTCTGCTGGGTCAGACCAGAGGTCCATCATGCCCAGCAGTCCGCTCACGCGGCGGCCCATCAGGTCCAGGACCTGTATAGTAATCCTCTATCTATACCCTTCTATACCCTTTTCCTTCAAGAAATCATCCAGTCCCTTCTTGAACTCCAAAACTGTACTCTGTCCTATCACGCCCTCTGGAAGCGCATTCCACCACACGTTGGGTAAAGAAAAACTTCCTAGCATTTGTTTTGAATCTGTCCCCTTTTAATTTTTTCCGAATGGCCTCTCGTTCTTATAGTTTTTGAAAGTTTGACAAATCTGTCCCTCTCCACTTTCTCTATGCCCTTCATGATCTTGTAAGTCTCTATCATAACCCCTCTAAGTCTCCGCTTCTCCAGGGAAAATAGACCCAGTTTCTCCAATCTCTCAGCGTATGAAAGGTTTTCCATACCTTTGATCATATTTCCATACCTTTGATCATATTTGTCTGACATGACCTACATCTAGTGAATCTATGTTGCCTCTGGTCCACCAGCATTGAGCTGACGTTAGTTCTAGCCACGTAGCGCGTGGTATAGCGTACGGTAATACCCTGCATGCGCTAAAACCGCTAGCACACCTTAGTAAAAGGAGCCCTTAATTGGAGTGGTCCATTCGGCCAATGTTAATAACCCCTTAGATTATCCTGGAGGGTTCCCTAAATCTAGGATACTGACGTTTTCATGCACAGCATCTTAAATCATTTATATAAAAATTAAAGAAGTCAACAGTTTAAATCCTCTAGTATTAGAGAGATTCAGTCCCAGAAGCAGTGGCGTACCTAGCATATGTGATACCCGGGGCCCATCATTTTTTGACTCTTCCCCCCATCTATATGAAAAATATGATTTTTAGTAACAATCTACATATCGCACAACAAGAGTGTACCTAGGAAAAGGCTGCATCTTAAACACTGCAGTGAGCACTAGAACACCAACACATACATTGTAAAACTAAACAAACCAGATCTTGCACAGTCAATTGATCCTGTACAGTCGATGCTATCAGAAAGCCATGTCCCTTTCATACACACAGACAGATACACCCTTGCCCAATATGGAATAATCACAAACTAAAAATAGAAATATGTATACAAAAGTTAAACTGAACTGCCAAGAAACCAGACTCTGCATACAATGCAACACCACAAAAACAGTAATACATGTCCTCTAATACTGTGCAAAATATAAAGACAGTAGATGTAAATTTGAAAAAATTGATACATAACAATCACCACTTTACAAATTAACAAATAAAAATAAAACAAATAATGAGAAATAAGAAAATACCATTTTATTAGACTAATCCCCGTAAGCTTGGTCCTCATCCCCACAAACCACCTGATTCCATCCACACAAGCCTTGAATTGTTTTATATTGAACTTATTATATTCAAGTATAAAAAGAAACAATATTCTGTACAATTGTCAATTTATAAATCAGCGTCTTTTCCCCACTCTCTGTTTCTCATTTCCTTTCAGCGTCCCCAGCCCACTCTCTCTCCACTTTCCTTCAGCGCACACACATAAAAACAAGCAAGTAATTTTATATCATTTTAATTCTATTCATTCATAGAAATTAAAGTCTAAATAATGCAAGTCACATAACAAAACATGATTTTACAAAAATAATTCCCTTCACAGTCAAGCCTGCAAGGATTACTAGATATCTTTCAGCAGCTCCCCTCCCTCCCTCCCCCTTACCTTCGTGGCCAAGTCAAAATGATCTACCAACAATAAAATTTTAAAAACACAAAGCACACTGTACGCAGAGAAAATGTTAATTATCATTTATATTCCGCGGGTTTTCAAAGAGGTCAAGGCAGATGACTTTATGCAATGTCACCGCAGTAACAACTATACAAAAATAGACAAATATACTCCCTCCCTTTTTACTAAACCGCGATAGCGTTTTTTAGAGCAGGGAGCTGCGCTGAATGCCCCACGCTGCTCTCGACGCTCATAGGCTCCCTGCGCTAAAAACGCTATTGCGGTTTAGTTAAAGGGGGCCATAGTGCAAAATATAGACAGCAGATATAAATTCTCAAAACGGACACATTTTGATCACAAAATTGAAAATAAAATCATTTTTCCTACCTTTGTTTGGTAATTTCATCAGTCTCTGGTTGCACTTTATTCTTCTGACTGTGCATCCAATATTTCTTCCCTTCTTTCAGCCTCCTGTATGCTTCCTCTCCTCCAGACCTCATTCCCTCCCCCAACTTTTTCTTTGTTTCATCCTGTCCCCTTCTTTCTTTCTCTCTCCATGCCCCCTTTCTTTCTGTATGTCTGTCTTTCTCTCTCTCTCCCCAAGCCCCATTTTTTCTTTCTTTCACCCTGCCCCCTTTCTTTCTTTCTAGCTGCCTGTCTCCCCCCTCTTTCTTTCTTTCTCCCTGCCCTCCCCCATGCCACCGCCGCCACCACCACCATGCTGCCACCACCGCCGGGGATAGGCTGCCACTGGCCATTGGAAACAGGCCGGCGCCAAATTCGCCCTGCTTGTTTCACGCGGGCCAACCAACTCTGGCTGTCCGACGTCAATTCTAACGACGAGGAGGACGTTCTGGGCCAGCCAGGCAGCGATTGGCTGGCCCAGAACGTCCTCTCCGACGTCAGAATTGACGTCGGACGGCTAAAGTTGGTCGGCCCATGGGAAAAGAAGCAGGGTGAATTCGGAGGGAGGGAGAACTGGCGCCGGCTTCTTTCACGGCAATGGCAGCCTTTCCCCTGTGGCAGGCCAGCTGTTCACCCCCTTGGGCCCATGCACCCGGGGCGGACCGCCCCCCAAGCCCCCCCCCCCTAGGTACACCACTGCCCAGAAATATGAATAATTCTAGAAACCTGGGGATGTAAGTGACCACTTTTCCAGGGAGAATATAAACCAAAGTAAAAAATATGTTTTCTGCCTTACTGGGCAAATACCTTGGACATTCTTGAGAAAGCTATATTACCTATCAGAACTACAAGTCCTCCTTAAATATAATTAAAATCCCCCCTTTCCTCCCTCTCTCATTAATAGGTTTCAGTGAGATACCCAGTGAGACATAATTGATTCAGTAAGTGAATCCAAAGCACTAAGCCTTTTTACTGGTACATAGAGAATGGAAAGCTGATAAGTAAATAAGAACTCTGTAATCACTAGGAATTTATTCCTTACAGACCTTGCATTAACTAATACAATTTTCAAATCCTCTTTACTAATATTTTCTATAGTCACATCTATTTGAACTATCTACTCAAACCAGTAAATAGAGAATGACACGGGGACAAATTTGTCCCTGTCCTTAGAGGAACTCAATTTTCCTGTCCCGTCCCTGCGAGTTTTATCGCTGTCCTTGTCCCTGCCCCATTCCTGTAAACTCAGCCTTAAATGCACAATTCTTGAACACTTATGATTTTAAAGGATTTGAGGCTTGTGCAGATGAGGCTGGCATTTACAGGAATGGGGTAGGGACAGGAAAAGAACTTGCGGGGATGTGACGGGAAAATGAGTTCCCACAGGGATGGGGAAAAATTTGTCCCCATGTCATTCTCTACCAGTAAATAATCATCAAATTTACAATAATGTTTCAAATTAATCCTTCTATACCTTCCCTGCCCAAGAGAACTGTAATATGATTCATTACAGGAATCCCAATATTTCCCATTAATAAAAAATAAATTAATAAAAATAAACCACTGAAGTTAGACCCAAATATTACTCTCATAATCTCATGTGCCCGATGTCAAACATTTTAGGGCATATTCTATAAATGGCGTCCCGACTGTAGGCGGTAGTAGGCATCCTGCCGCTGTCTAACCAGCCAATTGGGACGCACATTTAAAAAAAAATAGGCATGTGTCGTGATTGAGGGAAACACGTAGGGATGCTTAAGCTCCCCCAATGTAGGCATGGGTATAATATCACCCAGAAGTGGCCTTGAGCGAGCTTAGGTGGCCCTATGTGTTTCCCTAGGGCCTCAATAGGTGCCTAAAATATAGGCTAACAAAGAGTCTACATTTCAAATAGACGTGGCCGCTATGCTGATAGCAGCAAAGAAATCTCACTGCCACGATAAGTTGAGCGACCATGGCAGGGAACGTGCCCCCCTGCAAAGTCAGTTGGCAGGAAGGATGTCCACTCCCTCCTGCCACCCCCACACCTGAAACATTCCCCCTGAAATATCCCCCGGCAGGAGGAGTGCCCACTTCCTCCTGATGGAACCCCCCAAGCAATCCCTGGCAGGAGGAGTGACCAATTCCTCCTTATGGTACCCCATTAAACACCCCACCACTTAACTGCGATAGGTGGGACAGATGCCCACTCCCTCCTGTCAGAACACCGCCCCGAACCACCCTCATCCAACCACGATAGGAAGTAGGGATGCCCACTCTTTACTGCCAGACCACCCTCCCCCAAACACCCCCCACCCAATTGCGATAGGCAAGAGGGATGCCCACTCCCTCCTGCCAGAACACCCCCTTAAAACATCCCCCATCCAACTGCTATAGGCAGGAATGATGCACACTCCCTTCTGACAGAACACCCTCCCCAATCACCCTCCTACCTGGTGACTGACTGACCCCCTATCCACCCAGCAATCCCTCTACTCCCTCCTAATACCTTGTAAACAGGTCTGGCCAGAGGGAGGCATACACCCTCCGGTTGGCAGGCCATCCCCTTCCCGGTACATTCTGGGATGCACTGGGGAGGAGCCTAAGGCCCTGATTGGCTCAGATGCCTAAGGCCCCCCACTATGTTAGGGGCCTTAGGCACCTTGGACAACCAGAGTCTTAGGTTTCTTTCCCAGTGCATTCTAGGATACACTGAAAGGGGCCCAAGACTCCAATTGGCCAGATACCTAAAACACCTCCTGGGCGTCCTATATAGAATCAGGCCCTTTAAGTCCACCCCTTAGGTCTCACAAAGGGGTGCACAAAGGAGTACACCCCTTTAATACTCCCCTTTATCTGGGTGCCTGCCATAGAACATCACACAGGTAAAGTCTTTTGAGTGGGTCAATGATAACAACTAATGATATGGGACAGAGACACAGAACTCACCCTGCCCCACTGGAAACAAGCAAAAATTAAAGTACTCTGTTCTGTGCTAAACCTTAGGCCACCTTTTATGAAGCTGCACTAGGGCATTTTATCATGAGTCACTGTGGTAAAAGCGCTGACATAGGAATTCTATGAGTGTCAGAGCTTTTGCCCTAAAGCGACTTGATAAAAGGGGGCCTTAATTTGATCAGGGGAGTATAAAAAAAAAATAGCAAAAAGTGACAGGTGGAAGGTATAAGCTGGCATAGACGGAGTGAATTTAAGGTACATTTCTGCTATTTAGTGTACCTTAGGAAACAGACCTTTTTGTCCTTCACACCATGGCTGTATTTTGCAGATTTTTTTTTTTTTTGCCAATTAAATGATTATGCTACGGTCTTCAGCCTACTTTTTTGGCTGGTCTCTTTTCCTTCACACATGAAACTGCTGAAATATACTGTCAGCTATTAACTAGTTTGCTGACGAGAGGCTGACTGATCTTGGAACAGAGGGTAAAAAAATGATTTAGATATTTTCAACCCTGTTTACTTTATTTTATAGACACAGACATGCAGCTAACACAACCTTTTGTTTAAGTTAAGCAGTTGGGAAGGAAGACTAATGACTGATCATTGCTGTCCACACTGTTTTGAGAACAAGATAAATATCCTATGGGTTATAATAGACGCTGTGAGGAAAGGAAGGTTTGGCAGGGTGTAGCAAATTGGTAAGAGTGCGGCTCTGTTTGATTCCACTATCCAGCGCTAACTGTGACCTTCAGTAAGTCATTTAATTTACCTCTGCTCAGAAATATACTGTGTAGAGCAGGAAAATAAATGTGTCCTTGTAATATACAGTTCATTGAACACAGATGGTGTTATAGAAATAATAAATTATCTTTACAATAATTTGAAAGGATGAAGTCATATACAAATATGAGCCAGAGGAAAATTCTCCATGATACTAATAGGTGCTTATTCAACAATGGCAATTCACAATCAAAATGGAATTTGGCACACATTGTATTGTTTATCTAGGGCAGGGTCATAATCAAGACACGAAAGATTATTTACGCCGAAGAGCGCAACTCAAATCACTTTGTTTTCCAGGAGACTAAAAGATGAGATTTGTATTCCAGGTCAGATGGTAATAAGAGAAGGGGAGGGTGGGGGGGGAGTTGGTTAGAGAAGACAAGGGAAATTGTAACGTGTTCGTTATCATCTATCCAAACACTCTAGATAAAAAAAGAATCCAGTATTTCATTCAAAAATTGTGCTAGTCCCTGCTAGCAATTAGAAAATTCCTATGTGCTGCATCATAGGAAGGGGTGCTGAAAAGTTCTCAGCCCAACCAAGACGAGAATGACGATCTGAAACAATGTCAAAACATAGAATTTTGTTTCTGCAAATTGGCACTTAACGGAATAACACTCTTTTCAGCTATAGTGGCAAAATAACACTCAGAATTTAGGAAGTTGTTTGGTTGGGCTGAGAACTTTTCAGCTTCGTATTTTAAGTACTTTTTCTATGAAACCCTAAAACAAGACACCCCTACACCTTCTCACAATATTTAGTCCATGAGGGACAGTGGGGGGTTTTAACACTAGCTGCTGTGTTTCTTTTTTTTTTTATATATAAGCAAAAAACAAAAAGAATTGACCCCAAAATATCCACAAAGACGAAAAAGTCTTCTTCAGGGGTCTCTGGGGGTCCTATAAAGGTGAGTACGTGGGAAACAATTGTGTGGTGCTTGCATTTTTGTCGAAACGCGGACCGTGTTGGGTCCTTTAAGGCTTTTATGTAGATGATTTATTTTTATGTGGATGAAATTATTTTATGTGGATGATTTCAGTGTACCTTTGGAACTTTGACACTTTCAAATAAAGTCCATTTAGGAACATCGTCACTCCACAGAGTTTTTTTTGGTTTTCTCTGTTTTTTTTTTATAACCACATATTCAGTTTAGGGCCATGCCTGGATATTGTTTCAGTTTGGGTGTAGAGCTAGGAGAAGGATTAGGGTAAAGCTTTCCCCCGCCCCCAAACAAAAAGATGTTCTTCTACCCTGAGTTTAATCAGACAGTAAAACTTTGGATTGCGAGTAACTTGGGCCCTCTTTTACAAAGGCACGCTAAGCGTTTTAGCGTGGATTTAGCCCGCGCTAAATCAACACTTGCGCTAACTGCTAATGCGTCCATAGGACAAAAAAGCTTAGCGCACCTTTGTAAAAGAGGGGGTTGGTGTGCGAGTGTTTTGCAAGACAAGCAAAACGTCTTATTAAATCTTAACTTGATAAACGAGCGAGGTCTTGCAATACGAGTATGTACAGCATATACGCGTCACGTCATCACAACTGAGTCGATGGTTCTTCTCTGATGCTGTGGGAGTGTAATGAATGTTCTAAACGAGCGAGGCCTAGCAATACTTACAGTATGCGCGCATCAAGTCATCACAACTGAGCCGATGGTTCTTTTGTATTAAAGTTTTCTTATGGGGAAATTTGCTTTGATATATGAGTGTTTTAGATTGCACGTGGACTGATTGGGGTGCTGGATGAATTTGTGTCAGAAAGTATCAGTGTAAAAACTGTAGAAAAATGGATGAGGAAGAAGAACAATGACATGAAGGACTGACTGTTTTTGATTCTTTGTTACTTCATCTCAAGGACCCCTGAGGAGGCCATATAAAGCCGAAACACGGTCCGTGTAGGGTCTGGTCATCGTTTTTGCAGTGCAATTTTTGGAAATAGTTTTTGTGATATATTTTATTTGTTTTATACACCAATAAACTTTGCGATTTTAACTCTTGGAAGTTCAGGAACTGGTTCCACATCTCTTCTCTTCTGTATTACCTGGTCTTCTGTGGCTCCAAGGCCCATTCCTGTGGTGGGTAGGACAGTGTCGTTCGCTATTTGGAGGATTCTGTTTTGGATTGCAAGCATGTTTCCGAAACAAATTATGCTCACAAACCAAGGTTTTAATGTATCAGAATTTTCTTCTGCTTCTGTGAGGCTTTTTTTTTTTTTTTTTTTTAGGAGGGGTGTATTCTATAACTGGGCACTACAATTTAGGCACCCACTTTACTCAGGCTATGAGATGATTCTAAAAGAACAATCTTGTGGGGAAATTGTCTTACAGAATGCTAGCATAAGTGAGCATCAAAGTGCCCACGTGTAGCAGCATCCATTTAAACCAGGTATAAGGCTGACAGAATACGAGGAACTGCTGAAAAGTTCTCAGCCCAACCAACAGTTGGGGCAGCCTCCATCGAGGGCTATACTCTTAGTCCAGTGATTTTCCTTTTTTTTTTTATCCCGTATTATTTTGGATGCCCAATTTACAGAATTTAAACTCCCCCCCCCCCTTTCCAAAACCGCTCAAGAGATTTTTAGTGTCGGCTGGCGTGCTGAATGCTCTGCGTTGCTTCGATGGTCATAGTGTTCCTATGAGCATCGGAGCAACGCAGAGCGTTCAGCGTGCCAGCCGGTGCTAAAAATCTCGTGTGGTTTTGTAAAAAAGGAGGAGGTATTCTTTTGTGCGCTTAAATTATAGAATAGCATTTATTGCTCTTCTAACACTTATATATGTAAGTGTACTTCTAACAGTGTCCCGTGAACTACCTCTTTCCTTTGCAATCTGCGTAAAACTCAGCTGTACGACTTATTTTCTTCCAACCACACTACACACACCTTACCCCTTTCCTCAAATCACTTCACTGGCTCCCTATCCACCTTTGCATACAGTTCAAACTCCTATTGCTAACCTACAGTACAAGTGTGTTCATTCCGTAGTCCCTCAGTATCTCTTTTCTCTCCTTAAACACCTCCCCGAGAACTCTGTTTCTCAGATAAGTTTCTCTGTTTCTGCAGACTTCGTTCCTTTCGTCTAGCTGCTCCGTATGTCTGGAATAAACTACCTGAGTTCATCCATCACGCCCCTTCCCTTACTTTGATAAAAGTAAACTGAAAATGCACCTTTTTTGATATAGCCTTCATTTCATAATCCTAATCCCCACTGTCCATTTCTCACCACCCTAGCCAGCAGATTAACCATCCCCCTAACTGCATCCTCCACCGTGACATCCTGTTTGTCTGTCTTCACTGTTTAGATTGTAAACTCTTTTGAGCAGGAATGTCTGATAGCTCTCTAGAAATAATTAATAGTAGTAGTAGCTTCGTGCACATAAGTGCTAATATACTATCAGGCCCTGATTCTCTAAAAGTGCGTCCCGATTTTAGGCAGCTGTAGACGTCCTACAGCTGTCTAATCAGCCAATCGGGATGCACGTTTTAAAAAAAAAAATGCTCCCCAAGCAGGCCTGAAGGCGCCTCCGGGAGCCTAGGGAGACCCGCAAGATGCCTAAGCTTGTCTAAGGGCCTTAGGCGGGCCTTAGGCTGAACCTAGGCGGCCCTACGCGTCTCCCTAGTAGATGAGAAGCTTAAAAATGTAGGCCAGCAAAATGCTGGTCTACATTGTAAGTAGACGCGGCCGCTATACTTATCGCGGCAAGGGATCTCTCTGCCGCTATAAGTATAGCGGGCCGTGGCCCCTGACCGATCACTGGCAGGAGGGTGCCCAAACCCTCCTGCCCGAAGACGCACCCCCCCTCCCCGACACTACCGACCGCCCCCCCCCGACACTACCGACCGCCCCCCCCGACATTACCGATCCCCCCCGACAATATCGGTCGCTGGCAGGAGGGTGCCCAATCCCTCCTGCCCGAAGACGCACCCCCCCCCGGCGCTAACAACCCCCACTCCACCAAACCTGTTCTTACAGATGGGTCTTGCACGTCGAGCAAGCAGGCACGCCTCGTCGAAATGAGGCGGGCCCGCCCCTTCCCGCCAAAGCCTAAGGCCTGATTGGCCCAGGTTCTAGAAGCCTGGACCAATCAGGCCTTAGGCATAGCGGGTCCAATCAGACCTTAGACTTAGTAGGGATGGGCGGACCCACTATTCCTAAGGCCTGATTGGTCCAGGCTTCTAGAGCCTGGGCCAATCAGGCCTTAGGCTTCGGCGGGATGGGCCAGGAAGGGGCGGGCCCGCCTCATTTTGACGAGGCGTGCCTGCTTGCTCGACGTGCAAGACCCATCTTTAAGAACAGGTTTGGTGGAGTGGGGGTTGTTAGCGCCGGGGGGGGGTGCGTCTTCGGGCAGGAGGGATTGGGCACCCTCCTGCCAGCGACCGACATTGTCGGGGGGGGGGGGGCGATCGGTAGTGTCGGGGGGGGGGGGGCGGTCGGTAGTGTCGGGGAGGGGGGTGCGTCTTCGGGCAGGAGGGTTTGGGCACCCTCCTGCCAGTGATCGGTCAGGGGGCCACGGCCCGCTATACTTATAGCGGCAGAGAGATCCCTTGCCGCGATAAGTGTAGCGGGCCGTGTCTAATCTAACCCGATTCTCTAACCCGCGTCTGTAACATGGACGCCGGTTACAGAATCGGGGTTTAGTTTAGGCCGATTCTGAATAGGACGCCTCTCCCGGTGTCTTGCGGGCCTCGCCTTCAATATAGGCGGCCTGCCTGGGGAGCATTTTTTTTTTTTAAACGTGCATCCCGATTGGCTGATTAGACAGCTGTAGGACGCCTACAGCTGCCTAAAATCGGGACGCACTTTTAGAGAATCAGGGCCTCAGTGTATATATGCAAATGTTGGTTTAAGTGCCCCCTTATAGAAAGAGGGGTCATGTGTACAGGCAAGCAGACAGATGAGCAGTTCAATATACTCTCAACAACAGGTGGTATCACTTTCCTAAAAAGGAGAAGGTTTGCCAATAGCTGGTCATTAAATATTATAAAGAAAAAAAAATAAAACTGAAACATACTTAGGGTAAAAGTAGAGGACTATTTTTCTAAAATGAAACAAGTAGGCAACAGAGCAAAGAAAGAGGCAAGGTGATATTTTGAACAGAATGGGTCAATATTCAAAGAGATGTAACCAGCTGGGAGAGGTTCCTAACTAGTTAATCACTTGTGCAGGGTTATCCAATGATATTAAGTGGCACATAACTAGTTACTGGGAAAGTTATCAGTGTGAGCTACTGTTAAGACAGGTTGTTGTGTTTTTTTTAAGTAATTTTTATTGAAGGTGGCAGGTTATAGTAACAAGAGGGGGGAAAAAGAATTTTGCCTCAGAAATAGCACAGACGTAGAATGGAAAGAGGCAAATGAGATGTCAAATATTCAACCAAACAGTTACTTTACTGTGCAAATCATATACTGTAAACAAAGTCTATATCTTAATGTCCTTCTTGAGTATAAGGTCTCGTGAGGAGATCCAAGATATAGACTTTGTTTACAGAACAGTCAAACCTCGGTTTGCGAGTAATGCGGTTTGCCTCGCAAACCGAGCTTTGACTCTATATCCAAGCCCCCACCCATGAGAACCGGCATTGCCCCACCCACCCAAATCCATACCGTGATCGGGCACCAGCACACAGCACTAACCCACAGGACATGCCGGTGCCGAAAGAGCCTGCCACTGATCTCTGCTGGGCCTTGAGCATCTGCATATGCTCAAGGCCTTCTGGATCCCGCTGTCTCCAAAATTCTAATGAGATTCTCGGTTTCTCTGAGAATCTCATTAGAATCTCGGAGAGAGCGGGAGCCAGAAGGCCTTGAGCATGCGTAGATGCTCAAGGCCCAGCAGAGATCAGTGGCAGGCACTTTCAGCACCGGCACATGCTGTGGGTTGGTGCTGCATGCTGGTGCCTGATCGCGGTAAAGGTTTGGGAGGGCAGGCGTACGGGGGGGGGGGGGGGGGGGGGGGTGATGCCAGTTCTCAGGGTTGAGGTGGGCGAAGCCAGTTCCCAGGGGTGGGGTGGAAGTGTGCCAGCGGCCTAGGGGGGAGGTGGGGGGGGGGATGTAGAAAGAATCGCCTGCATTTTCATTCACTCCTATGGGGAAAGTTGCTTTGATATACGAGCACTTTGGTTTACGAGTATGCTTCTGGAACGAATTATGCTTGCAAACCAAGGTTCCACTGTATATGATTTGCACAATAAAGTAACTGGTTGAATATTTTACATCTCATTTGCCTCTTTCCATTGTACATCTAGGTTATATTCACACAAATTGTGCTATTTTATGGAACCCTGTGCTAAAATAGCATCAGTTGTAATAAATAATCCATTTTAACAGTAGCCTGCTTTGAGGACTAACCATCAAACTAAAAACTGTCTATTTTGTGAATGGTCAGGATATGGAGTTGGAGCATATGGAGTTAAGTGCCAATATCTGCACTTAACCACCTAAGTTAATCAGACAAATCGGACTGCATAAAACACAACCCTGTCTTTTCCAATTCTACTTAGGGGTTAAGGCCAGGATTCTGTAAACGGTGTCTAAATCGTCCGGCGCCTAGAAAAATGGTGCCAGCTGTGCGTCAGTCACGCTTAGGCAACCATTTACAGAATCATTCTTAGCAGTGCCTCTGTAAGAACTTAGGTGACGGAAATGTAGGCCACAGTTTTAAAGGCCTACATTTCAGGTGCCTAAGATTTTGGAGAATTGCACATAGGGCTCCTTTTATCAAGCTGCGCTAGCGGGGTTAACGCGCGCGACTTTTCATCACGCGTTAACCCCCTGCGCTGGCCAAAAACTACCGCCTGCTCAAGAGGAGGCGGTAGCACCTAGCGCGTCCTGCGGTTTAGCGCTCTATTACGTGTGTTAAACCGCTAGCACGGCTTGATAAAAGGAGCCCTTAGTTGTGCCTAAGTCATGTTTTGCCCATATAAACACCCACTTAGACATTAGGTGCTGCTAAGCGCCTTGCAGCAGGCACCTACCTTTTATAGAATCAGGTAGGCGTCTATCACCCAATTATTATTATTTTTTTTCAATTATTGAAGTTATTGAGGGGATTTTGCAAATTAGGATAGGTGTCTAAAAGGCATCTAACTTTAGGCGCCCTTTAAAGAATCTGGCCCTAAGTGCTGAATGTTGCACTCAATCGGATAAGAGCTGGCCAAATAAACCTGGATATTGAATGCCGGTGCTCAAACATTATCTGGGCTAATGCTAGTGGTAGCCAAAAAAAAAAACAAATTCTAATTGCCCTCTGGCCAAATATCTATCCCTAAGATCCTCTATGATAAAGAAGGTTACCTATCTATTCTAAAAGGAAACCAAATCATATTTCTTCAAAGGTCAACAAAGTGTAGTTGGCTTGATAGAAACATTGTCATATTGTTCTGTCATATTCTATTTAGGATTAAAGCAAAAACTGATTTTGTTAAGTAGCTGACTGAACCTGAAATTTTATGCTACACCAAATTTAATAAATTTGTCAAAACGTATAGCATCGATTATCAGAAAGGCAAACAAAAATTTAGCTAGACTTTGGTAAAAATAACATTAAACAAAACAACAACTACAACAAAAATCAAATTTGAATAACGTTTGTTGATTAATGCAGTGATTCCCAACCCTGTCCTGGAGGAGCACCAGGCCAATTGGGTTTTCAGGCTAGCCCTAATGAATATGCATGAGAGAGATTTGCATATGATGGAAGTGATAGGCATGCAAATTTGTTTCATGCATATTCATTAGGGCTAGCCTGAAAACCCAATTGGCCTGGTGTTCCTCCAGGACAGGGTTGGGAACCACTGGATTAATGTATTGCTTAGAAAATTTTCTAAATACATTTCAGACTGTTGTATTGAAAGTTCACAAGGCAAACACAATTTTCACTAGTGATCAAATATTAAAATTGTATAATTGTATAGGCTGTGTAAGAGTGTAATATTCCTTTCAGTTGTTACTTTGGCTGCAATATCAAAATGATACTACATCCACTTAAACAGATCAAGTAACTTCTCTATTTTATTTTTAGTAATAGCAAAATAGTAGGGCAGCCATTCGAATAAACCCAAGAGGTGCCATTACAGGTCTGAGCCAGCCCTCCCCTGCCACAGGGGCAGGGGACAAGAGGACTGAAAGAGAGCGAGAGAGGTCAAGCCAGAATTTGGTTGGAGGAAGGAATCAGAATTTGATTGGTGCTCAAGGATCATCGGGCACCAATCAAATTTGGTTTGGAAAAAAGACAAGGTGCAGCAGTTGTGACGTGTTTCAATTTTTTGAAGGGAGAGCAGGCAGTATGAGGTCTTTTGATCCATCCACCCACTCTGTTTGGTTGAGCAGGAGGCAACAGTATTTTCTTATGAAATATGGGGAAGGTGTAGGGGGAGACTGGGAAGCAATATCACAGTGGTATTTGGTGTTGCCACCCTCTTTGAATGGATTAGTGGAGGAGTACAGAATTGGCATTACCACAGACCATGCTAAAAGGAGATTATTCAGAGGGTGCTCGATTAAATGATATCAGGTTAACTTGGCACTGACTAACCAGAAATTGCCAAGTGGATGGGATAAACTATTGTTGAATCATTAAAGGGAGATGATTGGAACAAATACGCAGGTAGAAATTTGATCAATTATGTTTTGTTGTATTCAATGTGACTCAATAAAGCTGCAGCCAGTTTCTGCCACATACAAGTTAAGTCTGCTATTTTCTGGGAGTGCTGGGAAGGATGGGTGGGGGAGGGAGTGTGAATGCTAATGCTATGTTAATATGATGGCTCCAGCAGTGCAGAGAGGCTGTTTAAAATGTTCTAAAACTCATATTTTACATTTTACATTTACAATACTCACAATCTATCCACATTTTCAAGCACTTGTACCATGCATAGAATTCTAAGTACGATGATTGTAAATCCACCCACCTGTCACTCTTTCAGCCTCAATACAATTTTGTTGATTAGAGTTTACCATTACTAAATTTCATTCAAATTTGAATTACCTTGGTAGGCTTCTTAAGTGCAAATAAAAGTGAAGACCATCTGAAGTAAATTGCCAATTTTTATTTAATTTGCAAAGCTTAATTTTGACAAAAAAACCTATTTTGTCACAATTATATTCTTGGCTTGTTCTGCTTCTGTTAAGAACATTGCATGACAAAATTATTCAATCACGTGCATTTTATACCCAAATGGGATGTTTAAATTGCTTAATTAAATCATTGATCATCAACATCAGAAAATTATGATGGCAACTTGGCAACCTTATTTTAGATAAAGTGATTTAGATCAAAATTTCTTTAGAGTATACAGTATTTGTGTGCGTGACCATGAAGTTCAATAATGTTACATATTCTGTTTTCTGTTCTTAGCAACCATCTGAGAACTTTACACGTTAACAATTGCTAAAGAAAATGCAACATGACTCAGTCACTTTGGACTGGATTCTGAAAAAAATGGCGCTTAAATGGGCGTCGTGTACAAAAATGGACGCCAACCATGCCTACCCACCTCCCCTCTCTCCCTCCTCTCCCCCCTCCCTCCCCATCTTCTCCCCTCTTGCCTCTCTTTACAGTCGCCTTGAGCCTGTAAAGGTATGAGCGACGCACAAATATAAGATTAGATTATCAGAATCACAGCTAAAGACGCTTAAGGAAAAACTTAGACACCTGCAATTTAGGCCAGCGTTTAACTGGCCTACATTGCAAACATCTAAGTTTTTTAGTGAATCATGCCTAATGGCACCCAATATCCGCTCTTCCCCTAACCATGCCCACTTGGCGTTTGGCATGGTTAGGCGGCCTGCTGTAGATGCATTAACAGCACCTACACTGCAGATGCCTTCTGGCACCTGCTTTTTTTTAACAAGTCTTTAATCAGTTTTAAATGACACGGTCAATTACCATGCCTATTAAAGCCAATTAAACCAATTAAGTTAGGCAGCGGCACACAAACGAAACCCTAAGATACCAGACTCTGCATGTGTCTGTTTTCAGAATTTACATCTGCAACCTATATTTTGCACTGTTCAGGAAGAAATGTATTTCTGTTTCTCTGTTGTTGTACTGCTTGCAGTCTGGCATCTTAGGGTTTTGTTTGTGTATATTAGGACTTTTGGGGCCTCTTCTATCAAACTGTGCTAGCAGTTATTAGTGCAGAGAGCCAAGCTGAATGGCCCGCGCTGCTCCCGATGGTCACTGAGTTCCTATGAGTGTCGGGAGCAGAGCGGGCCATTCAGCGCGGCTATTTGATAGAAGAGTTTGATAGAAGAGGGCCTTAGTTTGTGGTCCTGTATTTGCGTAGGGTTTATCTGTGTTTTGCACATGTGACCAAGGTCAGGTGTTCTGGTAGGAATGAATGTTGTGAAGCGTTATTGGTGTCATGACCCCAAGTAGGAAGATATTTAACAGCAGTTTGTCCGGGTTTTGGAAGGCCCCATGCTCAGGACCACATCTGAAGGGATGGAGACATGAGTTTCATGTGGGGGTGGAGCTTGTGGCAGAATATGGTGGGGCAGAATGGGGCGGGACTGGAGATAAGGCAGGGCGGGGGTCATATGTCCTCTTTTTTTAAAGAGGAAATCTAGTAATCTGAGTCATAGTGGAGAGAACAGACATGAAGGTGAGAAAGGAGTAAGACTAGAAGAAAGCAAGATGAGAGAAGCTTTATAGAGAAACCATGCAGAGACCAATATACATGAAGAAAAAGAAATGATGAAAGGAGACTGGAAGATAATTCTTAAAAGAAGGAACTTGAGCACAGAGAAAAAAAACAAGATCAAGTAGAGACAGAAACCAAACTACAGACACAAAGGTTGGAAAATTGTTTAAGATTTTAGTAAAGTTTTCTATGCCAGCTGGGCTGGATCAAGGGTAGGCAATAGCTATATTTTCCTCTTCTTCTCCAGCCCTGTAATCACCAAAATTAATATGTTATTTTACTGGAAGGACATTGGGGGGGATTGTGCCAGTATTTGATGCTATAGTTTAAAAAATATCTTTAATATTGTTTCTTTTCAGCAGCTCTGAAATTGAAACCTATGATTGAGTTTCAAATTTTTCATAAAACTAAAGCACTCATTCCCTTATTATATCTTATGGGATTCAGTGGTGTGAGACTAAGTGGGTTTATTATGCTGTATAGTCACAAAGAAATAGTGTGGCAGCAGCTGCAACAGGTTACAAGAGAGAGATGTGAAGTTATAAAGGGGGTAGGAGGTTCCTGGTTGGGTTATCCTCTTGGCTCAGCTGTTATGCCATGGCTTTCCATTCTCAGTCAGCACAGCTCTGTTACAGGCTAGCTTTAGGGCTTTATGACTTTTGTGGCTGTGCAGGGCATCATGAATGAGGGGGTACTGCTATATTGGTAAGCCACCCCATATCCTTCCACATAATATGGGCCACGAAAAGAGGGGAATGGGGATATAATGGTGCTGTTCAAAGAATAGAGGAGAAAGAAGGGGTGTTTGGTAAAAGGAGAGAATAAAAAGAATGTTGTGCTGGAGTCAGCACTAATAAAAAAAAAAAAAGGGGGGGGGGGCATTGTACCAAAGTTGTTACCACCAAATGAGGTGCCAATTTCCATTTTTACAGAAGGTACTAACTCAGCTCCCCCATTGAGCAAGCACTTACTCTATAACCACTAGAGCTTTAGCACGGAGATTGGCACACAGTGAATTGATTTTCAGTCTGATAGCAAGAAACACCACATGCAAATGTGGCCCTAGGGGCTGTGGAGTTCTGATTTCTGAGCTTCCAAGGTTTGTACATTCAGATGGTGAAGTAGCTCATACGACATTTCTGGATGTATTTTAATACTATTGTATTTCAGTCTGTGAGTTCTAAATATGAATGGTGTCTGGAGCTCTGGGAAGGAGGACTAGGAATATGATCCTTGCCAGGAAGGGTGGGGATACAAAATTTGAAATCTACAATGAATCTTGCTTAGCAAGTATGAGGGATCCTACCTACAGGCACTCTCCAAGGTAGAGTAAGAGTGAATCCAACAGGGAAGGAATAAGTAAAGGGCAAGGCAGGTCAAGTTGGGAGATAGTAGAGAGCAGCGAAGTATAGAATGGGTGGTTGGAGTATGAATGGGGTGGGGATGGGGGTGATATTAGGCATCCTACCCCAAAACAAAAGTGAAACTGCATTTAAGTGAGGGATAAACAGAATAAGAAGAGAAGAGAGAAGACATTAAGGAAGAGAGATACTACGAATGAAGTAGAGATGGTATAAGAGAAAAGAAAGTATATGGTCTGCATAGGTTTCTTAGGGAAGATGGACTATTGAGGACTAGTTCTGAAAGAGAGAATATGGGCTGTGTAAATGGATCAGGGTAGACTGGATGGCATAGCATGAGTGTGATGTAGATAGTCTGGAAATAAGATGGTAAACTGTGGTGATGAATTGGGATTAGAGAGAAAGAAAGACTGGTGAAATTTGCTGTGTTACCCCTAGCATTTCTTTTAACCACAAGTCCTCCCTGTGTGACACCACATGCTATGATTTTCAATTAAGGACAGACTGGACAGTTGTGTTCACAACCCACCATGCTTTAATTTCCTTTATATGGACTTGGTAATTTGTGGCGAGTCAAGCACCCTCAATCATTTTGAAAAGTTGGCTCCTATGGATCTCACCATCACTTACTGGTTACGCCAGTGGAAAAACAGTGTTCCAAGCTGAAAGAAGTAATAAAAAAATGGCTAACGACATTTATGTGAGGAAAATAAATAGAAACATGAGAAAAAGAAATTGATATGGTTCTCCAAACTAGTGGTGGAGAAAAATAAAGGCAAAAGAACTTGTATTCCTGAAATATAGATATATATATTGTAAGGTAACACAGAAGTATTTGTTTAGCATATTTGCTTTTTCATCATTACTCTCCATATAGCAGATCATAGTTCTTTCAGATCAGAAATGAAGTGTGTAAATTGAAGAACGAAGTCCAGAACTGGGCACTCTCTAAAGTTAAAAGGGGATAGATTCTGTACAAACATAAAGAAGTTCTTCTTCACCCAGAGAGTGGTAGAAAACTGGAATGCTCTTCCAGAGTCTGTTATAGGGGAAAACACCCCCCGGGGATTCAAGACAAAGTTGGACAAGTTCCTGCTAAACTTGAACGTACGCAGGTGAGGCTGGACTCATTTAGAACACTGGTCTTTGACCTGGGGGCTACCGCATCAGTGGACTGCTGGGCACAATGGACTACTGGTCTGACCCAGCAGCAGCAATTCTTATGTTCTTATGTCTGTGGTCTGTATATGGCTATTCGGTTTAGGATGGGCTGGGGAAGACTTTGATGGGAACTCTAGTAATAAGGGATGGTTTAGTGGGTCAAGTATTTTCATCTAGTGGATCATAAGATTTTGTTGGGTATGTTGGATAATTTGAGAGTATCTGGAAAAGTTTTACATTGATTTCAAGCATTTTTACAGTCCAGATATTATCACGTTTTTATCTAAGAAGTGGAACAATCCTTGTAATGTATATTTGTCATCTTTAGGTTATGTTCTAACACAAAAGGGATTTATAAGTTTTAATTATGCAGATAATATTACTGTAATTATCTTTTTATTCTACAGTCTTAACAATCTTCTTCAGAATGGAATCTTTCTTATTATTAATAGAGCAATGAATGTCACAATATTGACTAAAATTAAACTCAGAAAAAAGATTTTGTAGCTCTCATACAGCCACTAAAATAGAGTTGGAAATTATGGCTCTTCAAAATCTGCATCCTTTTGTATCCACAATAAGAATATTGGGGGTCTACTTCAATGCAGGGCTAGCTTTACAGCCACATGTTGATACTGTTTGTAACAAAACGAAAACCAAAGCAAAAACTGCAGACTATGTACAGGATGCAGGCATTGTTTATTATACCGTCAAAAAAATGCAGTAAATCTACAACCTTATTACCAACCAAGGGACTGACACGGTCCGTATTTCGGATAACATGCCTTCATCAGGGGTCTATGGTGGATAAGGTATTGAAACAAACCGCAATGAAAAAGAATCAAACAAGTGCCTGTGTGAATCCGACACTAAGAATAGATGTGCCTTGTAGTCGCGATAAAAATAAGTGCCCTTATTTTTATCGTGACTACAAGGCATTCAAGGGAAACCCATAAGAATAGCCTTACTGGGTCAGACCATTGGTCCATCAAGCCCAGTAGCTCGTTCTCACGATGGCCAATGCAGGGCACCAGTACCTGGCCCAAACCCAAGGTGTAGTAATATTCCATGCTACCAATACAGGGCAAGCAGTGGCTTCCCCCATATCTTTCTCAATAACAGACTATGAACTTTTCCTCTAGGAACTTGTCCAAACCTTTCTTAAAACCAGCTACGCTATCCGCTCTTACCACATTCTTTGGCATTGCGTTCCAGAGCTTAACTATTTTCAGTGAAAAAAATTTCCTCCTATTGGGTTTTAAAAGTATTTCCCTGTAACTTCATCGAGTGTCCCCTAGTCTATGTAATTTTTGACGGAGTGAAAAATCGATCCACTTGTACTCCACTCAGGATTTTGTAGACTTCAATCATATCTCCCCTCAGCTGTCTCTTTTCCAAGCTGAAGAGCCCTAACCGTTTTAGTGTTTCCTCGTACGAGAGGAGTTCCATCCCCTTTACCATCTTGGTTGCTCTTCTTTGAACACCTTGTCTAGTGCCACTATATCTTGCTTGAGATAAGGAGACCAGAAATGAACGCAATACTCCATGGAGCGATACAGGGGCATTATGACATTCTTAGTCTAGTTAACCATCCCTTTTTTAATAATTCCCAGCATCCTGTTTGCTTTTTTGGCTACTGTCGCACATTGGGCAGACGGTTTCATCGTATTGTCTACAGTGATACCCAGATCCATTTCTTGTGCGCTAACCCCCATAAAGTTAATCATTTTGTTTTTCCATCTATTCATGGTTGCCCAAATCAACAATATATTGAGAAGTTGTTAGCATATCAAGCTGTGCAATTTTGGAGAGAATTACTGGATCATTGTTCTATTAATGTATCTTATCTATCTTTTAAACAATTGGTAAAAACACATTTCTTTAAATGCTTTAATAAGTGCTTTTTCTTTTATGTATAATTTTTCTTTTATGTATAATTTGTTAAGCCTTTGATTATATATTCTCGATGTTTTATTGGTTACTCTTCTAGTGAACCACTCTGAACTTGTTGGATGTTGCGGTATACAAATAAAGGAATATTATTATTATTTAGATAGGCTGGAGTGAACTTCAATGGCAACTACAGTAGTTGGAACCTAAGAACAGTCCCAGGCTGCCTTCCATAGTTTATGGCCCAGAAATATAAAGAGAAAAGGCAATTTAATTTAATCATGAATTTATAATGCCTGTGCCTATTGGGCAGACTGGATGGACCATTCAGGTCATTTACCATGTAAGCAAGCATAGAAATGATTGGTAGAACAGACATCTGCAGGCTCTGGTAAAAAACCAAAAACAAACTGGAAATGGTTATTCATTTTATAACTGGTTGCTAAATGTTTATGACAGAAAATTTCTATATGGACAGGCACAACAAGGGGCTATATCTCATTCATTGGAAATGTTGTAAACATTACAACATAACTGTATCAGAAAAAAACATTGAGATCATGACCCTATGAGAATTGAGAAGAGTTAAGAGATTATAATAATCTGTGACATCCCCATCCTGACCATTATAAGCTGGATGGAAGGAAGCTGGACATAGTGAGGGGCATTTTCAAAAGATACGCTTAAGTCCGATTTGGACATATGGAGCTAGACATCCAAAGTTGGCAGTAAGAAAATGCCTATTTTCAAAAAGCAAACCACCATACATCTAGAATTTTATTTATTTATTTTTTTGAAAATCTTTTATCTGGACATCCAGGCCATTGGGACACCCAGTCCACCAGGAGATCCATCTTTATATCACATTCCCCCCATTGCTCACTGACCCCTGGGGAGTGTGTATGTGTCTTACCTTGATTCATGCAGTAGTCATCTGGTCAGTTTGGCCACCTTTGTGGCACTTAGACCCTTATCAAATAGGTCTAGTTCCAAAACATATAAGTTTCATCCAAGATGTCTTGCAAAATGTTTGATTATCACTGTAAGATGTCCATGTCTAGCCCACCCGTGAGAGAGACTACCCAAAGCCCACCCATAACACACTTCCACCATGCCCATCTCATGCTCTAAATGTACAGAGGCTGGAACACCTCGCTAGACATACAGAAAGACGGTTTTGATTATCGGCACTTGGATGCCCTGGCGATTAGAATGTCCAAGTGCTGATTTAGAATGCTTTTTAGACGTCTATGTTTTTTGATTATGAGCCTGACAGGCAACTGAGAAAAACACCAGAACTGCATCGATAATAAAGGTGTCAGTTCCAAGTGACTACTCAGTATGAAGATCCTCTAGTACTAAGAAATGCACAAAGCTCAAAGATTCAGAAATATTTCCTATCATATTAGATGCCTCACGATTAAAAAAATGTTTCCATGCACATATGGATAGGTTGCCTTTATGTGTGACATCTTATAAACTCGGCCAACAAAAAACAAAATATGTACCAATACACAAAATGTAAATCCAAGCACTAAAAACTGGTACTATAATAATAATACAATCCCCAAAGATCTGAACCTACAACGGTAAAGACAAATGTACCACCAGCTAGATCCTTCAATAAGGATAAAATATATATAAAGAAATTCAAAAAATCAAAAGATCAATCAAGAGGCACTATTCAGTACGAGCCTGTATGAACCCTTATATTGACCAATGGCTCCGGACAGGTATTTATTGAGTGACAAGCACTTTAAATTGGAATCTAAATAAATCCTGTCCCGTACATCATCATGCCGTTTGTAGAATATAATAAACAAACTGGTGAAACAATCAAGTGCATGAACATTACCAAAGAGGTGCCAGAAGGGGAAAGTATAAAATGTAAGGTGATAAAAGAAAAAACCCTTCCGGAAGAACACTCACGAAAAATTCAAACCAAAACCAAAAGTAAACTGAGAACCAGGGTTGAAAATCAACCAAAGAATCCCCCGGAATACCCAAAGTCCACACAAAAATCCAGTGTGAAAATCCAAAAATGGAGGTGAAAAAATGAAAAAGAAGGGGGAAAAGGAGACTGCACAATAAAACTAAGTAACCCCCCCCAAAAAACAAAATTGGGAAAGTGTCCACAATTAAATATACAAAGTCCGTGAGAAAACAAACAACTAGAACTTTAAAAGTCACTGACACACCAGCAGGAGCGACCCTAAAGTTCAATCAAAGGTCTGATGCATAACTATCACAAAAAGGGCATTATGAACTACCCCACACGAATAAGAGAGTAAATAAAGTATTTAACTCAGACAGCTGGGGTAGTCAGTACCCCAGCTAAGTACTTTATTTACTCTCTTATTCGTGTGGGGTAGTTCATAATGCCCTTTTTGTGATAGTTATGCATCAGACCTTTGATTGAACTTTAGGGTCGCTCCTGCTGGTGTGTCAGTGACTTTTAAAGTTCTAGTTGTTTGTTTTCTCACGGACTTTGTATATTTAATTGTGGACACTTTCCCAATTTTGTTTTTTGGGGGGGTTACTTAGTTTTATTGTGCAGTCTCCTTTTCCCCCTTCTTTTTCATTTTTTCACCTCCATTTTTGGATTTTCACACTGGATTTTTGTGTGGACTTTGGGTATTCCGGGGGATTCTTTGGTTGATTTTCAACCCCGGTTCTCAGTTTACTTTTGGTTTTGGTTTGAATTTTTCGTGAGTGTTCTTCCGGAAGGGTTTTTTATTTTATCACCTTACATTTTATACTTTCCCCTTCTGGCACCTCTTTGGTAATGTTCATGCACTTGATTGTTTCACCAGTTTGTTTATTATGTTCTACAAACGGCATGATGATGTACGGGGCAGGATTTATTTAGATTCCAATCTAAAGTGCTTGTCACTCAATAAATACCTGTCCGGAGCCATTGGTCAACATAAGGGTTCATACAGGCTCGTACTGAATAGTGCCTCTTGATTGATCTTTTGATTTTTTGAATTTCTTTATATATATTTTATCCTTATTGAAGGATCTAGCTGGTGGTGCATTTGTTTTTACCGTTGTAGGTTCAGATCTTTGGGGACTGTATTATTATAGTACCAGTTTTTATTGCTTGGATCTTATCTATATATATAAAATCGGAGGTATGCATGTGTGTATGTGTGTGTGTATGTGCCGCGATCACGCAAAAACGGCTTGACCGATTTGAACGAAACTTGGTATGCAGATCCCTCACTACCTGGGATGATATGTTCTGGGGGTCTCGCGGCCCACCTGCACACATGGGCGGAGCTACAAACATAAAATCAGATTTCACCCATTCATGTCAATGGAAAAAATGTAAAAAGCTGCCAACGCAAAAACGGCTTGCCCGATTTGAACAAAACTTGGTATGCTGATCCCTCACTACCTGGGGTGATATGTTCTGGGGGTCTCGCGGCCCACAACTCTATGTTGCTTGCTCAAGGGTGGGTTCACCCAAGAATTTATATGTTCTTGCTCCAGGAGGTGAAACTAAAAATGTTGTTTATAATCATGTTTTGCGTTAGTTGTATTGTATTCATTTTGTCAAATATTTCACATTATAATTTGAATATTATACTTTTTATTAAGCTGTAAAAAATAATTTCATTCACCACTTTAAAGTATCTTTATTTGAATCCATTTACAGTGTTATTGCTATAATTAAATACCCGTGCAACGCCGGGGCATCAGCTAGTAAACTCTAAAGGTAAGAGTCCTTTAGAGGTTGAGATCATATTTCACATTCCTTGGCTTAGGAGTGAGGTTCATTTCTGTCATAGTATGCACAAAACTAATTAAAAAAATACTTTTGTACTATGGTCACTGAAAGGCATATATTTAAAACCTTGTTAAAATAAAAATACGGTGAGCAGGTGTACACAGAGGAACATCGTACGTATGGGACTTTTCTCCAGTGCTCATCTCCAAGGGATAAACATCATCATTGTTTCCGTACACAAGTCTACTGCTGAAAACCTTACAAAGCTAAGTGAAATCACTCTTTTTTGCCGTTGAGTATTTAGATTTTAATTTTTGAATAGCACTGGAATTCACAGTTCTTTACCATTTCATACACAGTGATTGGGCTATGGGTTCGACTATAGGAGCTTCGGCTCTTGGTCGAATTACACAATTCTGAGTGTATGAAAAGCAGTACAAATTGCATAATTTATTATGTTCTTGAGACAACTTATTAGAAACCACAACTTTTAGGAGTCTTGTAACATTACCATATTAACCCAATTCGACTTCCTAATTTATTAACACACTATAACAAGCTTCCCTATCTCTCTCTTTTTGACCAAGTCTACATTGAATGGCAGCCAGGAACAGCAGGACACTGAACTCTTCCAGCTTTCATGATTTCACTACCTCCAGTTTGATGACATCACATCCTTATCCCTCAAAATTCAAAAACAAAAAATAAAACAAAACCCTCCAAACAAACAACCTCCCCCCCTCCCAAGAAAACCAAATATACTGTATCAACCATTGAAAATAAAGCATGCCACTCAATTCTCTGGTTCAGCCCCTATGAACACACAGTTCTAAGTAAAAAAAAAAAAGAAATCCACCGCTATTCAATCTGATGAAGCTTTCTTCTTATATTACCCTGGCATTGAGAAAGAACAAAGAAAGTCCAATACAGTACATTTCAAATCGCAAAAGGAATGATGTCGTTGAGCACAATGTTGCCATAGTACATCCACTCCCTTCTCATGATCGATATCATACCGATGATCAAAAAGACAGGTCTGTCCAATATAACAATATATAATATAACGAGCTTTTAAATGTATACCTTTCAGTGACCATGGCACAACAGTATATTTTTTGAATAGTTTATTACTAAATTGGTTATTATCCTTTGAATTTTTTGTATGCAGAAAACGAACCCATTTGGAGACATCGCACCCAGGAAAAACTATGAGGCATTTCCTTTTGAAATGAAGAGGTTGGTTGTGGACCTAGCAACTGCTATGTACTCAGCAAGTATAAAATTCATAAGCAGCCATAGGGATGTCCAAATGAAATTCTTTTGCCATGGTTAAAAATAATCGGGTGGATTCTCACTGGGCAGAGCTTTGGATTCTTGCCCAGAAATAGCTAAGAAAAAAAAAATTAAATTGAATCAGGTTGGGCAGACTGAATGGACCATTCGAGTCTTCAAAGATCACGGGATGTAGATACAAACCCTTCCTGGATAGAACCTTTAAGTTCCAAGCGAACAGACAGCAAGTCTGGCTGAGAAACTACATAAATGAACCCAATCTGACTTACAGTGCATTCTGAAAATCAATTAAAACCGCCCTATTCGCCAAATTCATTGACTAAAACTGTCCTCTCCCTCACTAGGATTTCCCCTCTGTAAACGCCTTTTCCTTCCCTCAAGAAGATCCTTTATTGTATTCTTTATCCATAGAACTCCAATTAGTATGTAAGCTTTCTATTTAGACTTATTGTATTGTATTAAGACTTACTGTATTGTATTCAGACTTATTGCTATTCGCTGACTGTCCAGCCTTCTTTCAATGTGAACCACCTAGAAATCGCTTGACTTTGGCGGTATAGAAAAATAAAGTTATTATTATTATTATTATTATTAATCTGCCGTCATCTACTATGTTACTATGTGTATGTGTGTATGTGTGTGGAGGGGGGGAGGGGGTGATTTTCAGTATCCTGTTGTCTGTGGGTAAGCATAAGTAACAATTGTCAGTTTAAAAATTACCCCCATCTTTAATATAAAACCTTAAACATGGGCTAGATTCATAAAGCAAACCGATCGTGTACCGATCGGTTTGCGACCCCTTAGTGACCCCGGCCTGATTCACTTACCTCTCTTCCGACCATCCTCTGATCCGCGCATGCAAATGAGGGTAAGGCCATGCAAATGTAGGCAGGGACGCGATTCACTAGACAAAACCCTGCAACACCGACTGGGCTGGCCGATCAAAAAAATACGACTGCTGAGGACCAGTCGCTGAAGCCCTTTCCGAATGCCCTGCCTTCTGCAGCCCTGCTCTCTGCCCTGTCAGCCCCGATCTCCTGCTGCCTCAAATGCCTCCTGCAGCCCCGAACGTGCCTGCCTTCCAGCCCTGAACCCGAACACCCTGCCTGCCTGCCCCAACTCTCCCACTCTTCCCCGCGGGCTTAAGCCAGTTAAAATCACAGGCTCCCAAAAGTTCCTCTATCGCCAAAAGAAATCTATTGCCGGCCCTGAGGTCCAGCAATAGCATTTTTGTAGGCTTTATCTTGTGGCCCTGGCTGTGCTAATAGAAGAAAATTACACCCTTTTTGAGTAGAATATTACATTATGTGATTTTTCCAAATACAAGTTCAAGGAAGCGTTTGAGTTATTTCCTGCCCAAATGTATTCACAAGCTAATAGAAGAAGAAGAAGAAGAAAAAATCCAACTCTGATGGCACAGAGGTCCCGCGCATGCTCAGACCATCTTTAGATGGTCTGCACATGCGTGGGGATCGCTATAGCGCGATCTGTGCCTGCAGATGGAGGCGTTCCTCCGATTGCCCTCATCTGCATGTTAGAGTTTCCTGAATTAGTCGGACCTGCCCGGATCGGGCCCAATCTGGCAGGTTAGTAAATCCTGGCCCTTGGACCTAAATGAAACAATTTGAGGGAGTGGGCTAAACGTGTTCTCCACCTGTTTCATTTTGCTGGTTAGATTTAAATTAGGGATGTGCATTGAACAGGTTTGTAGAACCCTCTGAACACACACACACAAAAAAAAAGATCAAAAAGTTAACCTGGCCCTGTATAACGTCCATTAGATTAGCAGGAACAAAAGAAGAAAACAAACTTTATGGCGTGCAGATGGTGGAAAGGATTTGAAGATACAAGTTCTGGAAAGAACTGAATCCAAGCAGTAAACCTGCTATGAGTTAACAAAAGTGTGAATAAATGTGTCCAAATCTGTGACTGTGTTCATCAGCACACACATTATTTCAGTTATCTTAGCAAATATGACATCCATTAGTGCAACAGTTCTTTCAGAGAAGAGAAACAGAAATATAAAAGTTCAAGCTTGTGTGTCTGTTATTTTTTTTAGCACATAAGGAAATCTCATGAAACCAGATCTTCTTTGCGAGCATGCCTACAGACAGTTCATATAAAGAGAGATTATTAGGCACCAGGGAAAAAAAAATCAATTTTACTATCTTTGGTCAAGAGCTTGGAGGTTGTATACAATTTAAAAAAAAATCTTGATGTTGAGCGGGTGATCTCTGTTACATTTCTACTTTAATTTCTTTTGATCTCCAGCTCCAAACACTCTCCTCTCACCTTGATATTTAAACTCCATAATTGGCATTGCTGAATATCTAGATATGATAGAGACCTTCAGGATCATGAGGGACATAGAGAGGGTGGATAGGGACAGATTCTTCAGACTGAAGGGGACAACAGGTACGAGGGGGCATTCGGAGAAACTGAAGGGAGATAGGTTCAAAACAAACGCAAGGAAGTTTTTTTTCACCCAAAGGGTCGTGGACACTTGGAATGCGCTACCGGAGGAAGTGATCAGGCAGAGTACGGTACAGGGATTCAAACAGGGATTGGACGGATTCCTGAAGGATAAAGGGATCATGGGATACTGAGGGAGGAGCTGGGATGTAACACAAGTATAGAAAGCTAATCAGGTAATGAGTATAGAAACCAAACCAGGTCGTGCATGTGCAAGACCGGAGGGTTAGGAGTTCGATAGGAAGACAGGACTTAAATGAGAAACCAAGGTGGCAAGGGAGCCCCTTCTGGTGATACAGACAGGTCATGACCTGTTTGGGCCGCCGCGGGAGCGGACTGCTGGGCAGGATGGACCTGTGGTCTGACCCGGCAGAGGCACTGCTTATGTTCTTATGTTCTTAGAAAAATGCTGGCTGCTGGATCTTATCTGAGATGACTGATTTCAGTATCAGTATCTGAATAAGTACAGTATATGGGAATGTTATGACAGATATTATGCTGTTGTGACACCTCCAGAGTACTGGTGATGAATATTGGCGGTACCTAGAAAAATTCTGTTTCTGCATTGACTCTACCCCCGGATCGTCCAACGCTATCCAGAGAGCGCTGATGCGGTCCATAATGATTTTCAGCAGCACTATCCAAATACAAGTTCTCAGTCCAATCAAGAAGAGAACGATGTGGAGTCATGACATGAAATGAAACAAAAAAGTGTTAAGAAAAGTGTGGAATAACTTGTAAGTTCCATGGATCCACATCATTCTCTTCTTGGTTGGGCTGAGAACTTTTCAGCTGCCCCTCGTAATGGTCCTGAAAGTCAATGGCTGGTCCTGTTGAACAGCACTTACGTGGATAAATGCCATTCCTGTCCAGATAAGTGCCAGTAATACCGATTCCACTTTTCCCTTTCTGTTTCTATTATGGTCTAGGAAGGTGATATTCTAAGTTTTGCCTAAAGAGAAACAACATATGACTATGTTAATAAAGCAAGACAACATAGCAGAATGTAGTACTGGACCTGAAAACAATGCAATCATTTTTCAATAACCAAACAAATGTTCTGTAAAGATATCCAAGCAATTAATATAGGGTTCTTTTTACTAAACGGCAGTAGACGTTTCTACCGTGGGCTGGTGAAATAAATGCTCTGATGCTCTTAGGAATTCTTTGAGTGTCAGAGCATTTAACACACTAACTCGTGGTAGAAATCTCTACCGCTGTTTAATAAAACTCAGTGATAATGATTGGTCCGAACCATTAAAAATAAAAACACGTTTGCCTCTAAAGTACTAAAAAGTAAATTTAAAGAATTTATGTCAATCTATTCAAACATCATGTTATATAAAAAAGATCTTAGTACTTATCTTCAGGTACAGTATATATTGTATCCAAAAATTTTTGTGCCCACCTTTGTGTGTGTTTCCAAGATGCATGTGCAAATAAACTGGATAATGAATTGTGAGCATTCAATAATTGGATGCAGTGGTGTAACAAGGGAGGTCTGTGCCTGCCCGGGGCGTGGCATCTGGCATCGCTGCGCTGAGCACTTCCTCACCCACTGCTTGGGCGCCCTCACCACTTTTCTCCGCTGCTTGGGTACCCCCAACTCTTCCCTGCTGCTTGGGTGCCCCCCCAACTCTTCTCACTGCTTGGCGACCCCTCTGCATACCTCGTGAAATGTTCACCAGTGTGAGCAGCATCTTTCACCCACTGCTCATGCTAGCATTGGCTCCCTTCTGATGTCATATCCTGGTCCCAATACCAGGAAGTGACATCAGATGGGAGCTGATGCAGGCACGAGTAACAAGTAGAAAATACTACTTCAGCCAGCAAATATTTAAAGAGGTATGGGGGAGGGATGGATAGGCGCCAGTGCCCCCTGCAGAGATGGTGCTTGGGACGGTCCACCCCCTGCCCCCCTTAATACTCCACTGATTGGGTGTTAACAAATTATTGATGTTGCCACTCATTAAAAATTTGTGTGCGCATCTGTCTGATAGCTATTCTATAAGGCACTGCACCTAACTCCCTAACTGACTCTTCAACATAAAAAAGGATTATAAATGATGATGCCATTGCTCTAATAATTCGCTTTCCTTGTCCTATTATTTAATCTTTTGTAAACCGAATCGAGCCCCTTCGCTGGGATGAGTTGATATACAAGACCAAGGATTGTATTGGTTATATCTCAAAAGGCCATGACATTGTCAGGGGTACTCTGAAAAGTTGCATTCAGAATTACAGAATACCACCTAATCCAATCCAGGGGTAGGCAACTCCGGTCCTCGAGAGCTGGACACAGATCAGGTTTTCAGGATATCCACAATAAATATGCATGAGATAGATTTGCATCTCAAGGAGGCAGTGCATGCAGATCCATCTCATACATATTCATTATGGATATCCTGAAAACCTGACCTGGCTCCGGCTCTCGAGGACCAGAATTGCCTACCCCTGACCTAATCACACAAAATTTTAGTGCCGGCTTTTACACCAGGTTTCAGCAGGTGTAAATCTGGCGCACAAACGTTAAGTGCAAGAACTGTGCTAAACGAGATCTGGACCTCAATGAGAAATAAGACCTTTTTTTTTTTTATTTAGCCCCTCAATTATAGAATGCCCTTCCTTCTATGGCAGGGGTGTCAAAGTCCCTCCTTGAGTGCCGCAATCCCCAGTGAATATGCATGAGATCTATTTGCATGCACTGCTTTCATTGTATGCTAATAGATCGCATGCATATTCATTGGGGAAATCCTGAAAACCCGACTGGATTGCAACCCTCAAGGAGGGACTTTGACACCCCTGTTCTATGGTGAGAAAAGAGGAACATTTTATCAAATTTAAAATTGCATTGAGGTAAATGGGATTTTAAAGATTTGCTAGGTTGTCTGCAGAATATGGCCAAAACAGCAATGGATGAGGAATTGGCCCTTTTTGGGTTGTTTTATGAAAGATCTTGAACTGAACTGAACGGAGGTGAGGTCTGTCCTATATAATGGAGTTCATAATATTCCAAATTGTAAACCACTGGGTACTGGATGCTGTTAATCAGTATATCAAATATATTAATAAACATAAGCATAAGGCATGCACCCTTTATAGAATAGTGCTACATAGCACTATTCAGCCCAGCACCTTCTCTGTAGAGGTGCTGTCAGCCTATCTCTTTTTGCAGGATATACTGCATCACTATCACAAAAATTCCTTTAAAAATAATCTCCTTTCGAGATGTGAGTTGGATCATGACTACTGGGACATACTGTACGCTGTCTCAAATTTCCTTGGCTTCAGCACTTCTAATATTTTTTTTGTCTCCCCTGGCTATGTTTTTTTTTTCCGGATGATAATCATGGAACTGCTGTATTTGAACTGGCATATTTGGGGGGGGGGGGGGGGGTTCATGGTAAGCTCAGTTTGATGGTCACAGGGCAAGTGTTCAGAGTAGAGAATGACAAGAGGACAAATTTTTCCCCGTCCCCGCGGGAAATCATTTTCCTGTCCCATCCCGGAGAGTTCTTTTCCTGTCCCTGCCCCATTCCTGCAAGCTCAGTCCTCATTTGCATCAGCCTCAAACACTTTAAAATCATAAGTGTTATGATTTTAAAGCGTTTGAGGCTGATGCAAATGAGTTTCAAGTTTTGTGTAGTTAAGGCAGAGCTTACAGGAACGGGGCAAAGACAGGCACAGCGACAAAATTTGCGGGGACGGAGAAATTGAGTTCCTGCAGGGACGGGGAAAAATTTGTTACCGCGTCATTCTCTAGTTCAGAGCACTATGGTAAATTCAAGACATGGAATAATTTTGACCATTGATTTACTGTATTTGATTTTGCTATGAATTAAGTGGGTTTTTTAACTCGGCCCAAAGTTACATCACATCATCTAGCACCTACCATCTGCAAAACAGCTGTGTGGTCTTCCCTTTATGATTTATACCATTTATTGGCTCAAGCTCATAGCGAAAGGGTCTTTGGTCAACTGGTGCTAGACTCTCCCTCCTAGCTGCTAACAACTCTTTTGAACTGCTCAAAGGACTAAGACAATATGAAACAGAGCACTCAAGGGTACTTTGTAACCAAAAAAATTGAGTGTGTAGTTGAAACCTGAACACGTTTAGTAATCAATTAAAATTACTTACAGGGAGTAAAGGTTAATAATCAGCTGTTGATGGTGAAGAAATGTTAACTAATTAATCTTTAGATGCTATTTGATCATCAGTATGTGTCTTGTCTGTCTTCAATGGTAGGTGATATCACTATGTAGAACAGCTGTAGCATATGGTGTTGACACCACAGAAAGTAAATTGCATCTGTCTTTAGACTGCTATATGAGACTTAACAGACAATAGGAAAATTCCGTTGCAGCTTTGTTTCCTGATAATTTTCTTCAGATTTTGTGGCATGCTGATTCGTATAGCATTTTAAGTCCATTGATACTTTACTCTGGAATTCAAATTCTTTATGAATTCACCATACCCCATATGTGTGTGGATCTCTTACTGCTGAGCAGAAATTCTCTAGAGTCAAGCTTGTGAAACCATTAATCCAACAGTTCTTCTAAAAGTCATGCTATTTTCCCATTATGCAAAAGAAAATGCACAGAAACTTTCCAACTCAAGCCATCCTTTCCTTCAGCCTTGTGAAGGTTCATGGTAAAGAGTAGTCAATGTTATCACCAAAGCAAACAATGGATTGGGACCTCAGACCCCCCCTCAAAAACTAATGTATGCTACAATTGATTTGAACAGAAATGTTCTATGTTGATGTTTCCAACATCTTGGTACTATATATAAGAATAGCCTTATTGGGTCAGACCAATGGCCCCATCTAGCACAATAGCCTGTCCTCATGGTGGCCAATCCAGGTCATTAGTACCTGATAAAACCACAAAAAGTAGCAACATTTCATGCTACTGATCCAGGGCAAGCAGTGGCTTCCTCGTGTCTGTCTCAATAACAGACTATGGACTTTTCCTCCAGGAAATTGACTCTAAACCTTTCATAAAACTAGCTACATTAACCACTCTTACCACTTAACTATTCTCCGAGTGAAAAAATATTTCCTCCTATTGGTTTTAAAAGCATTGCCCTGTAACTTCATCGAGTGTCTCCTAGTCTCTGTAATTTTTGATAGAGTAAAAAATTGTTTCACTTCAACCCATTCTACACCACTCAGAATTTTTGTAGACTTCAATCATATATCCCCTCAGCCATCTCTTTTCCAAGCTAAAAAGCCCTATCCTTTTTGTTCTTTCCTCATACGAGAGGAGTTCCATCCCCTTTATCATCTTGGTTGGTCTTCTTTTACTAGAATCCTCTTCATTGGTAGTATCTTCAGTATTTGTTCCATGCCTTTTTAAATTCTATCATTATTTTTGTCCTCACAACATCTGTAGGGAGGGCATTCCAAGCATTCATCCCTTTTCTGAAAAAAATATTTCTTGATGACTTTTACATTTTCCTCCTTTCAGCTTTATTTCATGCACTCTAGATTTGTGATTCCCTTATCTTCAGAAAAGGTTTGTTTGTTCATTAGAAACTTTCAAGTACTGTATTTTAAATATGACTATCATATCTTCACTGTTCCTCATCTACTCAAAGGTAAACACATTTGGGTCTTCATGCCTCTTCTCATACTGTACATCCACTGGTGTAGACTTCATAACATTTTGTTTTTTTAAATCTTTATTGATTTTCAATCTTTGACAGTGCAATACAATTAATTGAACATACACACTACATAAAACGCACTATTAAATACACAATACATAAAACACTCATTTCCTCTCACTCTCCTCCCAATTATTAATACAAGAAGACATATTATATGATTACAATATTATAATTAAGTAATTTTAATAATCAAATACACTTCCCTTCCCCTCCGGATGTGCAAGGAAATCTAATAAAAAGAGAGATACATGACATTTATTACGATGCAACAAATGCAGTCAATGGGCTCCATACCTTATTAAATGTATTACTAAACCCTAAACATTCCGCATTCAATCTCTCATACTTACAAGCCTCAAACACTTTAAAATCATAAGTAGCAACATTCTAGAGCTCAGATTGTGATGTCATAGTGCCTCATTCCACCAATGCCTAAGCTCTGTCCTCATCTGCACAAACCTCATTTTAAAATCATAAGTGTTTGAGGCTTGTGCGGTTAAGGCAGAGCTTACAGTAATGGGGCAGGGACAGGAACAAAACTCACGAGGACAGGACAGGGAAATTGAGTTCCTGCGGCGTCAAGGAAAAATTTGTCCCTGTGCCATTCTCTAGTTCGGATTCTCTAAATGGTGCCATTTTTTAGGCGCCGGTAGGTACCCAAACTCAGTGAAAAATGCCATTTAAACAACATTTTAAACTGAATTTCAAGCCGCCTACCAGTGTATAAAACATTTGTGCTAGAATCATGCCTCCATAGGCACTTTATGGCACAAGTAGCATTAGGTATAGTAAAGCATCTACATAGGCGTAATTTGTAACCAAGGTAGGCGTGGAAAGCCCTGGCCTAGATTTCTGGCACCTACCTTTGCCAGAGGCACAATTCTCTAGCCCAGGGATGTCCAACCTTTTGGCTTCCCTGGGCCGCATTGGCCGAAAAAAATGTTTCTGGGGCCGCACAAATGCGCAAACGCTGCAGCAAGAGAGAGGAGGGAGCCGGCAAGATGGTAAACACCCGGGGACAGCAGAGGAAAATACTGCATCGCCCTCGAACCGAGCCGCACAAAATAATTCACTGGGCCGCATGTGGCCCTCGGGCCGCAGGTTGGACACCCCTCCTCTAGCTGGTGCAGTTGCGAGATTGACACATGACTGGCGGACACTTTTAAGGTGGCTGCCAACAATGGCATCGGTTAGAGAATCAGGGCCTAATTGGCTCTTTAATCAATTAACTTGCAAAGTGGGCACATGCCCAGATTTAGAACATAACAATAGCCTTACTGGGTTGTTTGTTCAACTCAAACTGTCATATATAGAATCCATGGGTGACTGGTAATTTTGCTTGTTGACATGATGCTGCCCTATTTACTCGGGCTAATTATCACATTAAACAATAATGTGGCTCAGCAAATCTTACATATGCATCCACAAATCTAAAACTTGCACGAGAGGGTGCTGAAAAGTTTCTCGGCCCAACCAAGAAGAGAACGACGTGGATATGGTTCAATTGGTGATCTGAAACAATGTCAAAACTTAGAATTTTGTTTCTGCAAACTGACACTTAACAAAATAAGAAAACACTCTTTTCAGCCACAGTGTCAAAATAACGCTCAGAATTTAGGATGCTGGTTGGGCCGTGAACTTTTAAGAACCCCCTCTTATATAGTATAAAGTTAGAATTATTTGACTGATCATGAATAGTATATTAATCGTGTATATTATGATCCACCTAATACTGGAGAAAGTGGGGGTTTTTCCAACTTTACATAATTAAATTATTTCTATTATCATTTGGAGACATTTTTAGCAGTTCAGAAGTCTTAACATCATTTTTCTGATTTGTGTATTTCACTCAGGTTGCTATCACAATGGGGAACTTTTAGGATAAAAGATTAGGCTCAATTTAAAAAAAAAAAAAAAGGATCATAAAAATTGAAATTGAAATCTCTGCTCTCTTTGCCTATGGATAATTCTTTGAACTCTATACTAGCATTGCCCATAGGGAATGAACATGTCAACATCAGAGGAAGCAAAGTAGTAGTATAGATTTATTGGAAAAAGGAAAATCACCCCTGGCCTCAGCTCAGGTGAATAAGCATATTTCTCAGAAAACAAAAACCCTCTTTAGATTCTCCAAAAGTGTTAGGAAGCCAAGAAGGATTATCTGCAGCATTGTATCACTTTCTGGCAAACTCTATAATGCAGCCCTGATGGGGCCGGTATTACAGAAGTCTAGGTGTAAAGATTTATTTATCACAGGGTAAATGAAGGAGAAACTGAGACGTTTGCAATATCGTTGCAGACAGGGATTGATGCAGCACTTTAGAGGCCAGAAAAGAGGTCGTAACAAATAACTACTTGGAAGACTAAAGTAAATATTTTAAATGCTTTTCAGAGTTAGAAAAATTCAATCTCAAGCCCAAATGGCGATAAATATGCTGTTGATGACCTCCTAATGAGAAATCTTGGAACAGATCTGGTTCCAAAACAGAGACAACAGTATTGACTTCATTAAAAATATGCATAGCTGTCTAGTCCTTTTTGGTGAATAAAATCATTCTCGTGCTGTTCCCCAATGAAAAAGGCAGAGTCATCTCAGTGATTATGTTTGATGAATGCCAGCAGAATGAGCAAAGGGTAAAAAGACAACAATGTTTGTCCACACTTCAGTGTGTATACCCAGTGGTGTAGCGAGGGTGAGAGGCGCCCGGGGTGGAGTCGATCCTCCCTTCCCCCTCCCCACTTCTTTCCTAATCCCCCCTGCTGAGCGCGTGCCCCCCTCTCCCCATATCTCTAGTTGTTCAATGCCGTAACAACTTCAATGTGCTCCTTGCAACCTCGGCGGCTCTTCCTCTAATGCATGGCATCCGGAAATGACATCAGCGGAAGAGCTGACGCGGTCATGAGGAACACGTTGAAGTGGTTGCTTGCGGCGGTAAACAACTAGAGGTATAGGTAACGTGACCATTTTTTTCCTCAAAAAAGGACAGAACCACCCCACCCCCTGGACCTGACCCCGCCCTCCCGGTACCTTTTTAAAATCCTGGTGGCTGCATCCTGTCCTGATGTCTTCCAGGAGCAGCAGAGCGGGGCACAAGGCAGGCGTGAGCTTTTTTCTCACCTGCCTGGTCCCATGCTACTCACTGAAAGGCTGCCATCAGTTCTCGTGGGACCAGGCAAGTGCGCCGCTGTGCTGCTTACGGAAGACATCAGGACAGGAGGCAGCCACCAGAATTTTAAAAAGGTACGTGGGTGGGGGGCTGTATTCACTACGATACTTGTTTCTTTAGTGGGCCGCTGAAAATGGGACATTCTGACATCCCGAAGCAACAGGACAGAGTATCTAAAAATGGGATGGTCCCATTAAAAATGGTCACGTTAGGTATGGGGGAAGGTACGGGGGAAGTGGCAAGGGGGAAAGGAGGAGTGGGAAGAGAGGGTGGAGAGGAGAAGGGGTGCTAGCGCCCCCACCAACATGGTACCTGGGGTGGACCGACCTCTTCACCCCCACCTTACTATGCCACTGCCTATACCATCTCTTGCATACCATCTAGAATGCTTATTTTAGGTTAGCTCCATAAAATATAATGGGGAAAGACAGACTCAGTGACTACTGCACTGCATCATCACTGCTCTGCACTGCATCACCACATGGAGAATATAAACCAAATTTCAGGGTCAAAACATCTGTTTCCCTGAAAATTGCTAAGGCAGTGGTCACAGTCTCTGGAGTAAGGGGGACCCAGCCATCATACACTTTAACACTACAGGGTCCATCCAGCCTGCCCAGTAAAGTGCCAGAGCCATACTTGTCATTCTGAGCACGTTATAGTCATTCATGATTACACATTGATTGGCAATTTGTTATCATGGGAGGCATTTTTGATATGACATCCAACTTTGAGTTTGGATGTTTTACGGAACGTGCACAAAACCCCAGTAACAAACATGATTATTTTTGAAACAGAGAAACATTTATCTTTTTTGTTTCAAAAATGGCTATTTGTTATATGTGCTGTTCCTCAGTGCATCTATCTTTTTGAACCACACTTCTCCCTCCGTATTCACGGTTTCAGCATTCACGGTTTCGATTATTCACGGTTTTTAGCTTGCTGTCTCCTCCCCCCAAATTACATCATAAGAACATAAGAAGTGCCATCTCCGGAACAGACCCTAGGTCCATCAAGTCCGGTGATCCGCGCACGCGGAGGCCCCGCCAGGTGTACCCTGGCATAGTATTAGTCCCCATATCACTCTAAGCTTCTCATAAGAGATGTGCATCGAGCTTACCCTTACCTATGTCACCTTAAACCCTAGAACGGTGGATTCCGCAATTACCTCTTCTGGGAGAGCATTCCAGGTTTCTACCACTCGTTGCGTGAAGCAGAACTTCCTGATATTTGTCCTGAACTTGTCCCCCCTTAGCTTTAGTCCATGTCCTCCTGTCTGTATCAC
Source organism: Geotrypetes seraphini (assembly GCF_902459505.1). Taxonomy (NCBI): domain Eukaryota; kingdom Metazoa; phylum Chordata; class Amphibia; order Gymnophiona; family Dermophiidae; genus Geotrypetes; species Geotrypetes seraphini. The sequence goes on along the minus strand of NC_047092.1, from coordinate 142,184,023 downwards.
ATTGGACATTGTAAATAGTTTTTTATCCTGCTCTATTTGGTCAAATCTTTTCAGTATTTTGAAAGTCTCGATCATATCCCCTCGCAGTCTCCTCTTCTCAAGGGAGATTAATCCGGGTCTCTTAAGTCGTTCCTCATATTCCAAGTTCTCCATGCCCTTTATTAGCTTAGTTGCTCGTCTCTGCACCCTCTCGAGTACTTTAAAATCCATCAGTGTGCATAGAGAAATTGCTGATTCCAAGCGTTTACAGAGAAAATAGCTGATTCCCAGCATTTTCTTCACCATGTTTTGCCACTCCAGGAACAGACCAGGTCTCTCACCATGTTATTCATGGTTTCACTATATTCACAATGGTTTTTAATAGAAAACAGCGAATAACATATGAAAAAGTTATTTGCGGTTTTTCTGTATTTGCGGTTCTGTTAATCCCCTATCACAGTGAATACGGAGTTTGGTGTGCAAATTTATGCTCCAGTTATAAATATGAGAAAATAAATGCTGATATTTTGGGGCATAGCAATATATTTAAACTGGTTTGGAGCACTTTGAAATCTTTCATTACTTCAGTATAGTTTAAAAATACCCTTCAGTTTAGTTGGTTCTATGTCTTAACTTTTTGTTTATTTTCACATGCACATCCAGGGAAGGGGGAAAGGGTGGGTGGGAGGAGGGTGAGATTGCATTATTATTTTACAGAAAGAAAGGTTACTGAATGTATATGTGTATTTGTGCTTTTATTGATTAATCAATGGGTGGGTTAAAAGTATTGCTCTGATATGTTATAAGACAAATATGCTCATCTTGTTTTGCTATATGTTCACATACTTGTTTATTGCACTGTTAATATTTTAAAATCAATAAAGTTTAATTTTTAAAAATGCACAAAACAAGCCATTAGGATATAGGAGGGACAACATTTTAGTAGTCTGGCCACTCAGACATCCCAGCAGAACAGTAGGGCACCCTAGAGAGCACTGCAGTGAACTTCATATAAAAGGACCAGGTACACATCTCATCATAATCCTTTATAGTGTATAAGGAGCCCTCCAGAACATACCCAAAATCTACTGGACCCAACTATATACCATACCATACCTTATGCCTGCAGGTGTCACCTATATGTAGGTACAGTGAAATTTGGGTGGGATTTGTAGGGTTCACATAATCCAGCATAAGTATGGTAGTTAGAGTGGGTATGGGCCTAGGTCTCCATCTTTATAGTCCACTGTACTGCCCAAAAGGTTACTCCAGGAACCTGCCTGCTTCTCTACTAGTACTTGTCATAAGCTATCATATAGGCAGGTATGTACTGTTTCATTCACATCTTTAAGGTAGGGATGGGATTGGAAGGTGGTTAGTGACCACTGGGTGAGTGGTCATACCTTCATCCCTCCTGTGGTAATCTGGTCAGTTGAGGCATCTTTTTGGCATTCTCTCACACTTTGTGCTGTATAGTCCAACGAGGGAAACTTACACTTATTTGCTTACCCAAAAACTAATGGTTGTAGATACAAGACTTTGTTGGAGAGGACCCTAGCGTTTCAAGCAGGTAAACAGCAGTCTTGGTTAGGTAAATGCATTTGAAAAGCTATGTCGTCTTACTGCTCTTTTCGGAAAGTATTTAAGACGACGATGTTTGATAAATTCATCTCCTAACACAGGTCATCATTACTAAAAATTGTATTTTAATTAAATGTTTGTATTTTGTATCCTTTTATGAAACACTTTGTATTTCAACATCATTTCTGTATTTCGCTGATTGTCCAGCTTTCTTTGGTGTAAACCGCCTATAAATCTTTTTGGTTATGGCGGTATAGAAGAATAAGAACATAAGAAATGCCTTCACCGGATCAGACCGAGGTCCATCTTGTCCGGCGATCCGCGCACGCGGTGGCCCATTTAGGTACTCCTTTTTGGAGACCGGGATTACCCGTATCCCTCAATATGATTTGCAAGAAGGTGTGCATCCAACTTGCGCTTGAAACTCGGAACAGTAGTCTCCGCCACAACCTCCTCCGGGAGAGCATTCCAAGCGCCAACCACTCGCGTGTGAAACAGAACTTCCTAACATTTGTCCTAAACCTGCTGCCACTCAGTTTCAGGCTATGACCCCGTGTCCGTGTCACCTCCGAAAATGTTAGTAATGCTGTTTCCTGGTCTATTTTATCAAATCCTTTTAATATTTTAAAAGTCTCTATCAAATCCACTCGCAATCTTCTCTTTTCGAGGGTGAATAGTCCCAGTTTTCTGAGGCGTTCTTTGTAGCTCAAATTTTCCATACCTTTGACTAGTTTCGTGGCTCGTCTCTGCACCTTCTCCAGCAGAGTTATATCCTTCTTAAGGTATGGAGACCAGTGTTGGACACAGTATTCCAAGTGAGGTCTGACCATTGCTCTGTAAAGTGGCATTATGACCTCTTCCGATCTACTCGTGATTCCCTTCTTAATCATGCCCAACATCCTGTTTGCTTTCTTCGCCGCCGCCGCACATTGAGCCGAAGGCTTTAGGGTTCTGTCTATCAGTACCCCCAAATCCCTTTCTTGTTCGCATTTGGCTAATGTCACCCCCAACATCTTATACTCATGTTCTTTGTTTTTCTTTCCTAGATGCATCACCTTGCATTTGTCTATGTTAAAATTCATCTGCCACTTTTTCGCTCAAGTTTCCAGCTGGTTTAGATCCTTCTGGAGATCCTCGCAGTCCCCTAGAGAGCCAACTACCCGACATAGTTTTGCATTATCTGCAAACTTTGTTATATTGAATGTTGTTTCCTCTTCAAGGTCATTTATAAAAATATTAAACAAGATAGGCCCAAGAACTGAACCCTGGGGCACGCCGCTAGTCACTCTCCCAGTCCGAGAATTGCCCATTTATGCTAACCCTCTGCCTTCTGTTCTGTTCTGTTCTGTTTTGTTATTCATTGTTAAAACAGATCTAGCATCTAGTCTAAATTATGCCCTGGATATTTTCTAAAATGTTAATGCAGAAAAACATTCAAATAAAGCCTGCTCTAATCTAACCCACACCAAGCCTTTGACATTCAGATTCATACACACTGCAGACAACCACCATAAAAATCCGTCTAGAAAATGGGTTTCAAAAATTGGAAGGGTTGGGCGAGGAAAATGTCCATCTACCCTTTTAAGTCACGTTTTGGACGTTTCTCTTTTGAAAATGAGCCCCTTAGGAAACTAAATATGAGGCAGTCTTGGAACAATGTCATGTTTACATTAAAAACACTGCTTGCTAAATTAAGATGTCTATCTTCTCCACCTTGAGTTGCATATCTTAGGCATCTTGTACAGAATCTGGCCCAAAAGGTATACACTACAGGAAGAGTGTATGCTTTTTTTTTCTTGATAGTGTATGCACATACGCACTATTTGCACTTGTGCAGTAGTTTGCACATGCACGCACTATCAGGAAAGAGTACTATTCAGAATCCTGAATAGTGCATACTCTTTAGAAAAAGTGCACACTGTTGTCAGCACATTAAAAAAAAAAACAACACATTTCATTTTTTTTCTGCTCATTTTTATTAGTAAACAACATGGGATGGGATTTCCTATGCCTTTTCAAATGAATGACTTTTTAGGGGTGTATTTGATATATGTATAAAAATGTTTTTTTGACATAAAATTGTGAATAGAGTCTCTGCATCAACCCTCATAAGCTAGCAAACAAGATGGTCAGTACAAAAATTGTAATGATAATGGATAAAAGGTACTATTATTTTCAAATGTGCAAAAGGGCTTTCAACAGTAGGAATAAAATAACAGATAATAATATGAAAAGCTGCAAAGCAGGAATTACTGTTGATGTGCAAGGTCAGTGTGAGTCAAAATGTAAAAATGAACTTCACCTCTGCAAAATTTGTTCGGTTTCACTGAATGGCAGTTAGCTTGCCCATTTACATAAAATACTGGGACAGAACACACCTGTCCCTTAATCAGAGCACTTTCTGGTTGACCCATGCAATGCTTGCATGACCTCACATTATATAAAGGCCATCATGTAGGGGGCACATGTAAATCGTACCTTGTCAACCACACTGAAAGAATATATCACATTACCACATAATTTACAGGAACAGACTCACAGTATCTCCAGCTATATTTATATGAAGGACTTTGAATTCCTAGACAACACCTGAAGTTTGTTCATTTCAGAAAGCTCCCCATAGAGTAGTTAGCCTTTTCCATTTGCATTAAGTTCTGTACAGTAATTAAGAGGCTCATTTTCAAAACAAAAAAATGTCTACAAAGTAGCATAAGGGGCAGATGGGCTTTTTTTCACTAAAATGGCCAAATAGCTATTTTCAAAACCAATTTTGTGGACAGTTTCCTATGTTGTTTATCTGCACTGCATCTGAATTTCAAGGGGACATGTATGGGTGTGTTTTGGGTGGGACTAGGGTGAGCTTATGATTTTGACATTTTTCTGTAATAATAGAAACATAGAAACATAGAAAAAGATGGCAGAAAAGGGCCATAGCCCATCAAGTCTGCCCACTAATGACCCACCCCCCCTGCCCACTCTAGTTGTTCCCCCCCCTGGCTTTACCCTCCTAGAGATCCCACATGTACATCCCATTTACTTTTGAAATGTAGCACGCTGCTGGCCTCAATCACCTGTAGTGGAAGTTCATTCCAACGATCGACCACCCTTTCGGTGAAGAAATACTTTCTGGAGTCTGCATGAAATTTCTCTCCCTTGATTTTCAGCGGATGCCCTCTTGTGTCCGAGAGTCCTTTAAGGAAGAAGATATCATCTTCCACCTCAATACGGCCCGTGATATATTTATACGTCTCGATCATGTCTCCTCTCTCTTTTCGCTCCTCGAGTGAGTACAGCCTTTCTTCATACGGGAGATCCTTGTGCCCCGTGACCATTCTGGTGATAGATGCGTGGAACAGTCTCCCAGAAGAGGCGGTGGAGACAAAGACTGTGTCTAAATTCAAAAAAAGCATGTGATAGACACATGGGAAAACTAGTGAAATTCCATGACTTCTTTTGGAAGGAATTTAGGATGGGTGCAGAGAACCACCTTGTCATAATGAAATACTGTGTACGGTGGGTTAGAAACCAACACTTGAAGTTCACTCGATGGGCAGAAGTGACAGAAATCAAGAAGACCACTTTCCAAGTGACAAAACCTAAGATGAGTAGATGCCAATGGTTCAAATGGTGGTTTCAACAAACTGGCTAAGATTACATTAAGATCTCAGACAACTGGAGGAAGCTTGAGCGGAGGTTTGGAGTTGAAAAGTTCTTTCATAAACCTAGAAACAAGAGGATGAGTGGCCAGAGGTTTATTATTAACAAGAACATGGAAAGCACTAATAGCACTGAGGTGAACTCTGATCGAAGTAGTTTTCAGTCCAGAATTGGATAAATGGAGAAGATAATCCAACATCGAAGGAAGAGAAGAGGAGGAAGCATCTTGGTGATGGAGAGTACATCACAAATTGAAGCATGTCCACATTTGTTGATAGCATTGCTGAGTAGAAGGTTTTCTGGAAGCAGCTATAATGGCTTGTACTGAGTCAGAAAGATTAAAATCTGTTGAAGTCAGACCAAGAGGTACCAAGCTGTCAGGTACAGAGATTCTAGATTGGGATGTATAAGACATCCTTGATTCTGAGTGAGCAGAGATGAAAAGATTTGTAAAGGAATCTGATCCTTGGCACTCAGCTGAAGTAGAAGTGAAAACCAAGGTTGAAAAAAGTTCAGGACAAAAATTGGACATTTGAGATGACCTGTTTCAATAATGAATGAGAGCCAAAAAGATGCACAAACTGATTAGTTGACCACTGGAGGGATTAAGACATGACCCCACTTTTATACCCCAGTGGTCACTGACCCCCTCCCACTCCCCAAAGATGTAAAAGAAACAATACATACCAATCTGTATGACAGCTTCAGATATTATGACCAATCCTATTAGAGTAGCAAGCATGATCCTGGAGTAGCCTAGTGTTTGGTGCAGTGGACTATAGAGATAGGGACCCAGGCCTAGGGTTATCAGATGTCCAGATTTTCCCGGACATGTTGTCTTTTTATAGGATATGTCCGGGCGTACAGATGGCTTTTCAATACCTGGCACTTTGTCCAGGTTTTGAAAAGCTTCCACCTCAGGACACGAGCATGCATGTGACATCATCATGTTGCATCCACGCATGCACAGATGTCCTCTCAAGAACGAGTTGAGGGGGCAGGGCTAATGGACGACACTGGGGTGGAATGGAGCATGACTTGGGCATAACAGGGTGGGACTGGGTAGAACTGGGCAGGCCTGGGGGTGTAACAATGAGTCTGGATTTTAGAGGAGTAAAATCTGGTAACCCTACCCAGGCCCATACACCACTCTAACTAGTTCACTTGTGGTATAACATGTGAGCCCTCCAAAATCTACATGTAGGTGACACCTGCAGACATAAGGGCTATTGTTATGGTGTACAGTTGGATACAATGGGTTGTGGAGGGCTCACTATACAATTTAAAGGGGTTATGGTGAGATATGTACCTAGGCAACAAACAAAAGAAGCCTAGCTGGTCCGCAGTGATGTGGTGCAACTAAAAAAGAAAAGGAAACTGTGAAGTTGATGTTCATGATGCAAGAATTTATTCAACACAAAGATGCAGATATATGATCAATTGATGGAATCCATATTGACTTGGAAAGTACAGACCCAACATGGGCTGTGTTTCGACTTGACCATCTTCCTCAGAGGTCCTAAGGTATGAGGGTTAGATTGAGACAAATGTGGAAACTAGCAAAATTTGCAGGAAGGTCTGTTTTGATAATGACATGCAGCGAAACAAAGCCACCATTAACAATGTACCCAGGACTTTTTTTTTTTTTTAATGAAGTTCACTACCCCCTAGGGTGCTTCACTGCTCTGCTGGGGTGTCTGTGTGGACAGTCTACTAAGAATGCTGGTCTGTCCTACATTCTAATGACTTGTTTGTGTGTGTTTTTCTTTTGGACTTTGTTTTTTGAAAATGGGTCAAAAAGATAGATGCACTTAGCCGAAAAACATCTAAGAAGTGGTCATTTTTAAAACAAAAAAGATAGATGCTTTCCTGTTTTGAAAGTAGCCATGCTCACTACTGGATTTTGGGATTTTAGATGTCTGTCATTGGCTACCCGCTAGGTGGCGTTCCAGAATGTTTTTATCCTCTTCGGATCCTCCCTGTCCTTCTGGTCTCTGGGGTAGCTCTGGTCAATTGGTTCCTTTTTCACCTCTGGTCACTCTGGTCATTTCCAGTCACATGGGTCACCACTGGTCATTTGGGTCACACAAGGTATTCTAGCCCTTGGTCATGCTATGACAAATGTCAGGTTATGTTGGCTTACTGAGGGTTAGGTAAATGCCAGCTTCCATCCCCTTGAGGATTGCCTGAGAGCTCCTAACAAGCTCTCCTTCTGAGTTCCTTCAGTCTGGAGGTTATGGGAAGAGATTTCTTATAATATCAGGTAATAACATGTCATAGCTAGTTTTTATACTGCCTTTACTGACACCTTACCCGCCCTTGACTCAGAGTGTCCTCACGCACTGTGCCTACACTCAAGACAGACTCTTGATAAAGGCACAGATGCCGAAACTCTGCCAGTCCTGAGTCTTGGAGCCATTGTAGCATATGTACCAATAAAGTGACTTTCTGAACTATACAACCTTGGCTGATTATTCGACATCTTATCCTCACGACTCCTCTGTTGTGTGCTTTCCTGTCCTAGGCTTCCTATTCAGTGTCTTCAAGCCCTTTTAAACAGCAGTAAGTGCATGCTAGCTCTTGCTGCAGATTAGTAAAAAGACCCCAATGTGCACTGAAATTTTCTAACACATTCTAATCAAGTGAAACCCTCAAATTCTGTATATGGCACCATACATTGGGCTAGATTCATGAACCTGCCTAATCGGGCCCGATCAGGGCAGGTCCGATGAATTCTCTAAACGCCAATATGCAGATGGGGGTGATCGGAGGAACGCCCCCATCTGCCTGCCCGGATTGCTCTATAGCGATCCCAGCGCATGCGCAGACCATCAGTAGATGGTATGCGCAAGCGCTAGACCTCCGGGCCGACCAAGTTTTTTTTCCTTTCTTTTTTTCTAGGGCAGAGGGAAGGGGAATGTGAAACTTGTGTAGTGGCGGAGAAAGCCGGGCCCGGCCTACATTTATATTTTAGGTTTTTAATTGAGCCTGTGGTTTTAACCACGGGCTCGCAGTGCGGGGCATAGCAGGGCAGCATTTGGGGCGAGCAGGCAGGAGACTAGATCGGGGTAGAGCAGGGTGGCATTTGGGGCGAAGATCAGGGCAGAGCAGGGGAGCATTTGGGGCGAGCAGGCAGGAGACAAGAGATCTGGACAGAGCAGGGCGGCGATTCGGGGCAGAGCAGGCAGGAGAGATTGCAGAGCAGGGCAGCGAACAGGGCAGAGAGCAGGGCTTCCAGAGTTGGAAAGACGTTTTCGACTGGTCCCCAGCAGTCGCGTCTTCAGTTGATCGGCCAGCCCAGTCAGATCGTGAAATTTGTGTTGTGAATCGCTTCCCTGCCTACTTTGCATACGTTTCACCTCATTTGCATGCACGGATTCGAAGCAGATCACAGAAGAGGTTAGTGAATAGTGCAGGAGGGAAATCCAGTCGCAAAGGGGTCGCAAACCGATCGGTACACGATCAGTTTGTTTTGTGAATCTAGCCCATTGTGAGCACAAAGCGATGTGTACAGCCAATTTATATTCACATTAGCCTAATTGGTGCTGATAATTGGTAATTAACACCTTGAAATTGATGCTAATTGGTGTTAATTCAAAGTTATGCACACAACTTGGTACACATATTCTACAGTATAAAGGGATAGATTCACTAAGCAAACCGATCGTGTACTGATCGGTTGTGACCCGATTTTCCTCTGACCCGATTCACTAACCTCTCCTCCGATCCGATTCTGATCCATTCATGCAAATGAGGGGAAACGGCATGCAAAGTAGGGGAAAACTCGATTCACTAACAAAATTTAGGCACACCGACTGGGCTGGCTGACCAAGAAAGAAGTGACTGCTGGGGACCAGTTGCTGATGTCCTTTTCGACTGCCGCTCTGTCTCTCTGCCGCCCTGCTCTTGTATGCAGCCATACTTGGGAGCCCGTGAGGAAGGATGTAGGAAAGCAAGTTAACAGTTCTTTTTTTAAAAAAAGCTTTATTGTCACAAGCCCGTTTTTTAAAAATGGAACTGCTTCTCTGCCGCCCTGCATGCGCTCCCCCCCTCTCCTCCCCCCGGTGCTCTGAAAGCTTGTTTGCAGCTCATTGCCATTCATTTTAATATGTTGTGAAACTTGCCCCCTCTTCTACAAAGCTGCGCTAGCGGCTGCCGTGCGGCAAAAGCCCCGAAGCTCTTTAAATCTCTATGGGCTTCAGGGCCGTTACCGAGCGGCTTTGTAGAAGAAGGGGTTTGGTACAGGGTTTGCTTCTGTTCAAAACCATTTTCTGCATTGGATACCCAGATGTCACACTTAACTGTCTGTGCTTGAAAGTTTCCCTTCCGTCTTTCCCTTCTACTTCTGGGCTGCAGAGGTGGCAGTTGGTCAGTTTGCACTCGGGGAGCGAGACGGAAGTTAGGAGAGCCAGCGCATGCGCAGGCCATCTACAGGCAAAAAAGATGGTCTGCGCATGCGTCAGGATCGCTTGTGGGCGTGTTTGCGATTAGAGCATTTGCATGTACAGTTTTTTGTGAATCGGTCATCCAGGATTGGATCGGCCACGGATCGGATCACTTTAATAAGGTTAGTGAATCTAGCCCAAAGTGCTGCACGCCAGTTCTTGTGCACGAATCTGAATAGGAGGCACAGCCAAGGGAGGAGCATGGGCAGATCATGGGCATTCCTATAATTTATGTCAACTGTTACAGAATATGCTCAATGCCCACAAACGTTAGGCGCAGGGATTTAGGTCTGGTTTTCCTTGTCCAAAATGGGTGCATGATCAGACTAACTCAGCAGTTAAAAACTGTTTCTATAAGTTAAGTCTTATTAGATCGATACCAACATGTTGTCACTCAACATTAACAAATCTAAACTGATGATTTTCCCCCTTAAAGAGGGACTAACTTTTCAGGCACCTCTGAAAATTGAATCACTTCCAATCAAAGTAGTCTCTACTCTCAAACTTTTGGGAGTTACTTTTGACTGTAAATTTTCCTACCATAATCACATTAGTACAGTGGTCCAGAAATGTTTTCACTGTCTCAGGATGATACGTTCTCTTTCCAAACTGTTAAATCTTTCATCTCTTAATATACTAATTCATTCCTTAGTAATTATTTGTATAAATTATTGTAATGCCCTCTACAAGGGCATCACTAAAAAGGAAATAAGACGTCTCCAGATTATAGAAAACACTGCTATTAAAATCATTTACGGTGCGAGGAAATACGATCATGTCTCCCCCTTCTAATTAATGCCCACTGGTTACCTGTCGAACATAGAATTAGCTATAAAATTTTACTATTAATCTTCACCACTCGTTCATACAGTCTACCAGAATTTATTGACCGACTACTTATTCCCTATTACCCTGCCAAATCTCTTCGTTCTACATCACAAAATCTCTTAACTGTTCCATCTCTCAAAATTATCGATACTTTAAGAATCAATAATTTTGCTGTCACCGCGCCTACCCTATGGAACTCACTGCCTCATCATTTACGGATGGAATCTTTAATAAAGCAGTTTAAGGCAAACCTCAAAACTTTTTTATTTAAGGATGCCTTTGGATAAAAATGTCCTTTTCAGGATTAAACTACGCCAGTCTCCCTACCTACCTTGTGTTTTTACCCTTAATGTTCTCTGTACTTAAAATATTGGAGTTCTTCCCTCCTTCCCTCCTGTGTGTAGTCAACTTACGTGCTCCCTGTTCAACCCCTATTAGATTAACACTGTTTTGTTTTTAATATTTTAATACTAAATGTTTTGTTTTATAAACTTTTATTTTTTATTGCTGTACACCGCTTAGAAATTTGAATAATCGGTATAACAAATATTTTAATAAACTTGAAACTTGATCTTTATCAAAAGTCTTAAAACCAGAAGCTCTTAACATTCTCATTCACTCTTTGGTCATTTCTAGGCTTGATTATTGCAAGACATTGGGGTCCTTTTACAAAGGCGCGGTAGCGGTTTAACGGTTAAACCGCCTGCCGCGCTAGTACCTATCGCCTCCATTGACGAGGCGTTAGGATTTTAGGCTGCCGCGGGGGTTAGCGCGTGATGAAATGTCCAATGCGCTAACCCCCATAGCGTGCCTTGATAAAAGGAGCCCATTGTATCATGGTATAATCCAGAAAGAAATAAGAAGACTTCAAATTATACAAAATACAGCAATAAAAATTATTACTAACTCAAAAAAATATGATCATGTTACACCTCTTCTACAAAAAGCACACTGGTTACCAATTTCGCATAGAATAATTTATAAAATTGCACTGTTAATCTTTAAAATCCGACAAACTAACGCACCAATATTTCTGGATCGTTTTTTGATACCATATTCTCCAGTTAGGACACTTAGGGCTCCTTTTATTAAGCTGCGCTAGCGGGGTTAGCGCGCATGACTTTTCATCATGCGCTAACCCCCGCGCTGGCCTAAAAACTACCGCCTGCTCAGGAGGAGGCGTAGCGGCTAGTGCGGCTGGTGGTTTAGCGCGCAGTATTACGTGCGTTAAACCGCTAGCGTGCCTTTGTAAAAGGAGCCCTTAGATCAACAGAACAGCATTTGCTGACTATCTCTTCTTTAAAAGTAATAGGTACTAGGAGATCTACTATTTTTCGGTCATTCCACTCCAGCTCTGGAACAATTTACCAATTTATTTACATGGAGAATCCTCACCAGAAAAATGTAAAAGCTCATTAAAAAGTTACTTACATAAGGATAGGATAATTCATCTAACATTAGAAACATAGAAACATAGAAATAGACGGCAGATAAGGGCCAAGGCCCATCTAGTCTGCCCACCTTAATGTCCCTCCCCTACCTTCGCCCTGTGAATAGATCCCATGTGACGATCCCATTTGGCCTTAAAATCAGGCACGCTGCTGGCCTCGATCACATGCAGTGGAAGACTATTCCAGCGATCAACCACCCTTTCTGTGAAAAAGAATTTCCTGGTGTCAGCTCGTAGTTTCCCTCCCCTAATTTTCCACGGATGCCCTCTTGTTGTCGTGGGACCCTTGAAGAGGAAGATATCTTCCTCCGTCTCTATGCGGCCCGAGAGATACTTGAACGTCTCGATCATGTCCCCCCTCTCTCTGCGCTCCTCGAGTGAGTATAGCTGCAATTTGTTTAGCCGTTCCTCGTATGGGAGATCCTTGAGTCCTGAGACCATCCGGGTGGCCATTCTCTGAACCGACTCCAGTCTCAGCACATCCTTGCGATAATGCGGCCTCCAGAATTGCACACAGTATTCCAGATGGGGCCTCACCATGGATCTATACAATGGCATAATGACTTCCGGCTTTCGGCTGACGAAACCCCTGCGTATGCAACCTATGACTTGTCTTGCTTTGGATGAAGCTTGCTCCACTTGATTGGCAGCCTTCATGTCCTCACTGACGATCACCCCTAGGTCACGTTCTGCTTCAGTTCTTGTTAAGATCTCTCCATTAATGCTTATGCTCTAATTCCTCATTTTAATCAGACCTTATCTATAGGTCGCAATTTCCCTTACCCTCTCCTTTAGACTTAGCCATGTTTTTAAATTATTCTTTGTTATCCTCCAGATGTTTTTCCCCTAAATGTACCTTTATCTTCTTTACAGATTGTAGTTCATCCCTCTATCCTTTTGTATTGGTAATTATTTGTACATTACATTGTACGTTTATTTGAATAAAATTGTTTCATTTTTTGTCTCCTAATTTTAAATTATCATATGAATTGAAGTACTTGACATTACGTGTACAACAAATTTTTAATAAACTAGAATCTTGCATAGATTTTTTTTAATGTACCATATATAGAATATAGCCCAACATTCATAAATTTATAGGTTAACTGACTTAGCATGCACTAAAATTTTCTAAGCATGCAAATGAGCTAAATACATATATCCTACAATTCTGCATATCAGCGTTCTCCCTAGCGTGTTAGGTGAGCGCCCAGCTGTCATCTTGCATCTGTAGATCTACAAGCAGCCCCACTCATCGCACCACCATTGAAGCTGCGTGCCAATCCTATTCCCTGCCCCTATTCCAGGAATGTCCAACCCGCGGCCAACGGGCCGCTTGCAGCCCAACAAGGAGTTTTGTGCAGCCCAATTTCTCCCTCCCTTCCTCAATTCTGTACCTCCCTCTGGCGGGTAGTTTTCTGGCCGGCTCCCTTGTTGCAGTTGTCGCGGGCAGCGTCGGTTCCTCGTGCACGATCTATGGCTGTTTCAGAAGCGTTCCCTCTAACGTCACAACATCAGAGAGAAGGCTTCTGAATCAGCCATGAATCGCGCGAGAGGTGCCAACGCCACCCGCAGATAACTGCAGCAAGGTAGCCAACCAGAAAATAAATACTCGCCGGGAGGCACAGAAGGAAGTGAACGCATCCAGCACAGGCGCGGATCACCGACGGCCATAAAATAAATACTTCCAGCACAGTCACGGATCGCGCGAGGAGCCAGCCACCACTGCCCGCAGCATGGTAACCGGCCAGAAGGGTGGGAGAAGGTCATGTTGGGACTCGAGAGGTAGGGAGCACAAACTTTGGACAAATGAACCATAGGATTGAAGAATGGAGGGAGAGAGGGAGGGAACAGTAAGGGAGAATTGTTTGAGAGAGGGAAAGAGATGGTACACATGGAAAGATGAAGAGAGAGGAGAACTGTTGGGCAGAGAGAGGAGGGAGGGGGAGAGAGAGAATTATTGGACATGGTGGTGAGAGAGGAGTGAGGTAGAGATGCATGGGCGTGGAGAGGAGAGGAAGAACTTGCTGGGCCAAGGAAGCCTTCTGGACTGTTTTGGGTTTTTTTTTAAAGTACAGAGGGGGAGGGTATTAAAAGAAGTGTTAGATTAGGCGTGGGGGGGGGGGGGCGAGAGAGCTTATTGGGCCAGAAACAAAGGACAGAGAGAGATGGTGGGCAATGGTCTGAAGGGAGAGAAGTTGGACCTGGCGTGGTGTGGAGAAAGAGGGAAAGAGATACTTGAAGGGAGAACTGTTGGGAAAAGAATGGGAGAAATGGTAGACCAAGGGGAGGGAGGCAGGCAGGCAGGGGGAGAGATGGGGTGGGGGGCAGTTGGGAAGAGAAAGGGAGAAAAGTTGGATCTGGGGATGGAAGGGAGGCATTGAGAAATTTTAGGCCTGTGGATGGAAGGCAGAGAGATGCAGCATCTCTCTTTTTTCCCCTCTATTTCATTGTTCATCATCAAGGGGGGAGGGAAGAAGAAAAACACAAAAGAGAGGGAGCAAAATGTTGGCCCATGGGGAAAGAGAAGGAGAGATGGACCCATGGGATGGCAGGAGGGAAAAGAGCTGGGATAAGAAGGGGGATGGAAAGAAAGGGACAGGAAGTTATAGCCTGACCGGTGGAGAGAAGGAGAGGGATTCTGAAAGTGGTGAGACATGTAAATGAGGTCAAAAGAGAGATGACAAGATGATTGAGAGAGCAGTGAGTACAGTGGTAGAAATGTGGTAATGAGGAGTAGATAGCAGGAAATAGGAGGCTGGGTAAGGAGTGAGATGGGAAATGGGAGAGCTAGGGACTAAGAGAAGATACAGAATTGAGAGGTAGGTGAACATTTAAAAAGAAGACGGGTGAGAAAGAAGGCAAGATTTGAGTGGACAGAAGCAAAAAATAAAAGAAAAAGTTAAGAAAGCTGAAAGGGAAAAATCAATACAATGGAGACAAGCATAAGGAGGAAATCACCTGATGGACCGCAGGAGCGGGCTGCTGGGCGCGATAGACCTCTGGTCTGACCGAGCGGAGGCAACTTCTTATGTTCTTAAATGGAACAAGAGAGGAGACAAAAATGAACAGCCGGTACTGGAAAGAGAATTAGTTGAAGATAGACAAAAAGCAGAAAGAGAAACTGGGAATAAGATGATGGAAAAACAAAACATCCAGACAAGGTAGAAAAAGTTGTTTTATTTTTAATTTATTAACTAGCTTTGAGATATGTGCATCACAATTATTTTTGTATTCAGTGGCGTAGTCATATACAGCTGATTTAGGGGAGGGACTGGAGACCATAATTAGTGGATGGGCACCAAAGTTTCTCCCCACCTGAGTGCAATTTACAAATACTTGAACTATTGGGGATTCCCAAGACCTGCCACCTGAAGACATCTTTTTCCAGTCTGGCAACCCAAAATCTCCAAGCTTTGCAGCCAATGGCAATATCCTCAAGCTGCCACTTCTTTCATGCATTCATGAAAGCCAAGGTAGGGGGGGGGAGGGGCAGGAGGCTGGAAGTCAGCAGCTCTGCAATATTGCTGCCAACTGCAGAATTTGGGAAGTTGGAGGTGGAGGAGGTAGCCGTTAGTTGGTGAGGCTTGGGGATCCCTACTAGCTACAGCAGGGGAGATGTTCATTTTGAAGGAGCCTAAGCTCAAAGTGGGAGGCCCAAAAAAGCAGTAATATTTACCCTGACTGAAGATCCTCCACGTGCGCCTCTGACAGCTGATGCAGCATCCCCGCTCTGATGAGGCTCACCTCTGAAGAGGCTCACCGTAGCTGTTTTAGAAGTGAATGGGAAAACCAGGAGCGCGCAACCCCTGTTCATTAGAGTGGGGATGCAGAAGCCTGTGGATGCAACCACTGGCAGCGGTGCACGTGGAGGATCACTCAGTCAGGGTAAGCATTACTGCCTTTTGGGGTTCCTCTCCACAATGTCCCTTTAATGAAGGTTTATTATTAGATATGTACATCTTCTATATTAGTGATTACAAATTTGGGACCTGCTCAGCCTTTTATTTTGCTCATCAGCTAGTTAGGGTTAGTGTTTGTGCGGCCCCAGAAAAGTATTTTTCGTCCAATGAGGCCCAGGGAAGCCAAAAGGTTGGACACCCCTGCCCTACTCCTTCACTGTAAACAGGGAGGGGTAATTTTCATAGCGTTCCGGGCCGCGCACCAACCCTCTTCCCTGTTCCTACTCCTTCACCATAAGCAGGGAGGGGTAATTTGCATAGCACCAAAATTTGCACCACCAAATTTCCCCATCCCACCTCACCCAGCTACTTTTTCATGCCACCCGGCTGGAAAAAATTTCTGGGGAGAACACTGGCATATCCTACAATTAATGTCCCTAGTCAAACCAAATTATGTTAGTGTGGTTGAAGATGTCTGATGAAAATAGCACTGTTTCTAACAATGCTTTTATCATATTGCTAAAAAAAGAAAAAGCTAACACAAATGTTTCAGACATTTCAGACTACACAATCCGTATTACAGAAATGCAGGGACATTTCATCATTTTTCTCAATTTGTTTGGCTTTGAAGAGGAACAAAATTTAACTAAGTTTGAATCAAGTCTGGTATGCAAAAGGTTCGTATTACTGGAAAAAGCTAACTCAGCAAATATAAATTGGTCAATTCTATCTTTTTTGTGGAACAAAATACAAGCATACAACCACATGCAAGACTTGAATCAAACTCACTCTAGTTAGCCAATTGAAATAACATTGCACAAAACCATTGCAAAGATTTTTTTTAATGCAGTACATGATCTGGCTTATATAGAGTGGAGATATCAAATTTTTGTTCTCAGAAACCACAGAGAATTCTGGTTTTTAGGATAACTCACATATGAAATGCAATGAAATATCATACTGGAAAAAAAAGCATGTACATCTCATGAATATTCACTACAGAAAGGATGATCTCGTGGCTCTTTCACAGAGCAGTGTGCAGCCATCTGGAGAACCTGGCTTCATTTTTCATTCTGCTCCCAAGTTGTTTAGAGGGTAGAGATTCCATAAAGGCTTTGTTCACAGCCCCTAGGCGAGGGGAGTTCTAATCATTACATAAGAGTGTCATCCTAATTTTATAATTAAAGTCAGCAGCAATCAATGTTTTGCTGACTGCCACCATGTTAAATAAAGAAATTCAACACTGGGCCTTGTCCAGGGACTAGCAATGAATTTCTGGATCTGGTTAACACAGTTGATTAAGTGCAATATTCATCATTTAACTGGCTATGAGTTACCGCAAAAATATAGGACTAAGTTTATGTGGTCCTGTTTATGTAGCTAACCTGGCTGATTAAGTGCTGAATATCGGCATTTAACTGGCCAAGTTCTGACTCCACTACCAGAATACCCTCCAAATAACCGGTTTTCAGTTCAGTGCTAACCAGTTATTTTCAGCAGCAGTAACTGGTTAAATGGCACTGAAAATTAGTGGTTAGTCCCAAACGGGTGATTTAATCAGACAGGAACAGTTTCTAGATGATTAAATTGCTTTGAATATCAACCTTTTAGGGTCGGATTCTGCATAAGACGCAAGTTTCTGTAGACGCCTGAAAAGCGACTGAGAATCATACACCAGTGTCCTGTACAGAATCGCATCTGCCCTAAGGAACAGATGCCCAACCCTGCCTAACCGGCCTGATTCTCTAACCAGTGCCCATGTCACAGGCACCGGTTAGCAAATTGTGCCCAATCCCTTGCCATCAGCTGAACGCAGCAAGGGAATCCCCCTGCCGTGATCAGTGGAGTGGCTGCAACAAGGAACCTCCAAACCCTCCTGTGAAGTTGGCTAGCAGGAGGGATGCCCACTCCCTCCCACCAGAACCCATGAACCCCCACACAAACTTGGCCAACAGGATGGATGCCCACTCCCTATTTCCAGAACCCCCAAATCCCCACCCATGAGGTAAGCCATGCAGGAGGGATGCCCACTCCCTCCTGCCCCGGAGCTGCCACCCTCCCAAGGCAAGCCAGAGTCTTAGGCCACTACCACTGCATCCCAGAATGCACTGGGAAGGAGGCCTAAGACTCCAGTTGGCCCAGGTGCCTAAGGAAGGGCCTTAGGAATCTGAGCTAATCAGATCCTTAGGCCCCCTCCCCGGTGCATCCCAGAATGCACTAGGAAGAGACAAGCCTGCCATTTTGGGCTGACGAACCATCCAGCGGGAGCGTTTGAGAATCAGTCCAGCTGGGCATGCAACTGAAATATTGGGGAGGGGGGGTTGGGGGTAGAGTTAGGGATGCAGGGTGGGGGGCCTGAGCCTTGGAGGAGTGTCGGGGGGGGTGTTCAGGTATAGAGGTTTGAGTTCAGAGGGTTGGTGGCAGGAGTAAATGGCCATCCTTCCTGCATGGCTTGCTTTGGAGGGGGAGGGGGACAGGAAGGAGTAGGCATCTTTCCTGCTCGGATTACTTCAGTGGGGGGGGGGGTTCCCTGGACATGAGGAAGTAGGCATCCCTCCTGCCCAGGTTACTTTGTGGGTGGGGGTTCAGGGGTTCTGGCAGGAGCAAGTGGGCATCCCTCCTGCTGGTTGACTTCAAGGGGGGTTCTGCCGCAGCTGCTTGACTGATAGACATTTCAGGTGGGTCTATCACTGCTCTAGGGAGATGCCTAGGGCTGCACAAGCTCGCCCAAGGCCACTTCCATGCAAAACCATGCCCACACCCAGCCTTGGGCAAGCTTAAGTGTTCCAACGCATTTCCTTGCACCCGCAACAGATGAATACAGTGTGGTAGCCTGCCTTGGGTTTATTTTATAGAAAACATGCATCCCAATTGGCTGGTTAGACAGTGGTAGGATGTCTACTACTGTCTAAAGCTGGGGCGCCGTTTATAGAATTTGCCCCTTAGTGCCTAAATGTAAGTGCAATTTGCACACTAAAAATGAGGAGGGACATTTTCAATAGGACATCTAATTCTAAGTTTGAATGTTTGGGGAAATACAAAATAACTTCCTTGAACTTAATAAATTGAAGACCAAACTGCTCTGCTTTGGTGGCTATAATTCACTACTCTGCACAGATCTGGTGTTGCCTACAGGAGATATCTTTAAGATTGAGAAAACTTCAAAAATGCTAGGCATTACTCTAGATTCTTATTTTACCTTGACTCCTTGCTCAAAAAATTATTTTTTAGACTAAGACAACTAATTATGATTAGATCTCCCCAAAGCCAAAATTATTTCAGAATAGTTGCATAAGCCATCTTACTCTCATACCTAGACTATTGTAACTCTATGTACTATGGCATCACAGAGACGGAATATCAGAGATTGCAACTACTCCAGAATACTGTGGCTAGATTAATTTTTGGAGTAGCAAAATTTGAAAAGGCTAGCCACTATTGGGAGAGTTACACTGGCTGCCAATGAAAAAAGGAGTTCATTTCAAGATCACCTGCGTTACCTAGAAAACAATTTATGGAGATAACTCATGGATTGGCATCAGGCATCAAGGTTCCCTGCTTGTTCCAAACCCTGCTTCTTCCAAACTCAAGAAACGCCTCAAGCTTACATTTCCTTCCCACCCAAGTTCAACAAAAAAACAAAAATCCAATTTGAATTTATCTTCGAATTCCAGAGTTCCAAAGTCTGGAATAACCTTCCACTATATCTGCATCAGGCCCCTTCATACTACAACTTCAGTAAAATGTTAAAAACCTAATTATTTTCCTTATAACTGCATGACCACTATCCTCCAATACTCTCCAGAATCTTACTGTAATTGTAAAGATTGATGTAAAATCTTGTTGTTAACCACAATGAATCCTTGTTGACAATGTGGGGTATAAGAAACTATATGGTATGGTATGGTAGAGAAAATATCCATTTGCAAAACTGCAAGACATCTTTAAAAAATTTTTTAAATGACCTATCTAGATGTTTTGCTCCTTAGTGCAGCTATCTTTTTATGGCCATTTTGAATACAAAAACTTCCAAACGAAAAATGCACAGACATACTCCATTGGGATATACGGTACAAGCAGCCAGCATTCTTAGCAAACCAGTCACAGACATCTGAGCAGAGCAGAGGGGTATTCTAGGTGGTACTGCAGTGAACATCACATTAAAAAGTCCTGGGTAGACATTTCACCATAACCTGCTTATATTGTATGGTGAGACCTCCCAAATCCACCCAAAACTTACTGTAAACACCTATATACTTTTCTTGACACGTTTCATTTCAATAATATGAAATGAAACAAAAAGTGTCAAGAAAAGTATGGAATAACTTGTAAGTTTCATGGCTCCACATCATTCTTTTCTTGGCTGGACTGAGAAATTTTCAGCAGGCCCTTGTATTATTCTCCGCCTGGGAACTGAAGGAGTTTGCTCAGTTTTGGAGGTACTTTCAGCACGTTCCACTTCAGCCCCAGATATGGCATCTAGTCTATGGGGTCCTTTTATCAAGCTGCGGTAGGGGTTTAACGCACATAATACCACACGTTAAACCACCTGCTGCGCTAGCCGCTAACACCTGCATTGAGCCGGCCGCGGGGGTTAGCACGTGATGAAATGTCCAACGCGCTAACCCCGCTAGCATGGCTTGATAAAAGGACTCCTATGCATTTGAGTTGACTGGAGATAGCGAACATATGGAATAGACAACCCCACCACCACCACCACTCCTCATTCTAAACAACATTTTCACAAACATTTATTCTCTGTTTTATCTTGTTTAGTTTAATTTTATTTAGAACGGGTCTGTTTCCTAATTATGGTTCAGAAATAATGGTGAATTTTTTTTTCCTTTCAAAGCATGGAATCATATTGCTGTTCTTATTACAGTCTGTTAATGATAAATTGTATCCAGAAACAGCATGTCTGCTAATTTGACGAAAATCTTACACATTGTAAAATAGCATTGGAAGGGTTTTGTGTGTGTATGTGTTTTAATGCAAACAGTTGTGTATCCCGACTGTGGAAAAGCAAAAAGAGCTCAGTAATCCTAACACAAGAATGCAAATAATATCACTGCACAGGGTCATTGTTTGGGTTATTGACCTCTGCGTACATTATAAGTTTATTTTACTGTTACTATTGTAAGGATCCCTTTGGGACATTCACTGGTTCATTATGCTCATGGTTCAGGACCATATCATTTTAGCGTAGTGAGTGAGGAAGTATATAATTATACAAAAAAGGAAAAGAGGGGGGGCGCTGTTGAGCCCACGTGTAATGGCAGCTTGACTGTGAAGTTCCTGCACCCAACTGCAGAATCGAGATTAGCAGCACAGCT
The DNA here is from genome assembly GCF_902459505.1 of Geotrypetes seraphini. NCBI lineage: Eukaryota > Metazoa > Chordata > Amphibia > Gymnophiona > Dermophiidae > Geotrypetes > Geotrypetes seraphini. The sequence goes on along the minus strand of NC_047092.1, from coordinate 142,162,848 downwards.
ACAGCGAGTGAAATCGCAAAACTAAAACCGAGCAGGCAAGATTAAACACTTATCTACCGAAATCGCTAATTTTCGGGGCTTGAATGGCGGACAAAAAGGTAAACAAACGCCACAAACCTGATCCCCCGTCGCCCTCAAAAACACCGTTGCCGGGTCCCGGTCCCGAAACCGGAAGTAACGCTGAAATACTCGCTGAGCTTCGCGAGTTGAAAAATCTTGTGTCTGATACCAAATCGGCTACTGAAGAAATAAATGAGAAGCTAACAACCTTAACATCTGACTTTTCTCAGCTACAGACAAGAGTTCTCTCTCTGGAAACTAAGATGGATGCCACCACTCTGCACATGGCTGAGCTGAGAGCTCAGACCAGAAAAATTGCTCTTTTAGAATCTGAGATGGAAGATAGCAATAATAGATCTCGGCGCTGTAACATCCGTCTCCTTGGGCTCAAGGAAGGGGCTCACGACCGTGACCTAATCAAATATCTGGAGGATTGGATCCCTAAAATATTAGACCTTACTTTTACACGTGAGTTTGAAATTGAAAGGGCCCATAGAGTGCCCTCCTCAAAGAACCCAAATGATCGCTACCCCCGACCGGTGGTCCTTAAGCTCCTTCGTTATCAGCATGTCCTGGATGTCATGCAGCGTGCCAAGATTAGAGCCCCTGTGAAACATGAGGGTGACACCATATTATTTCTGCCAGATCTGAGTAAATCCACTGCAGCACGCAGAAAAAAACTGCTCTCATACCGGCCCCAGCTGAAGCAGCTAAATGCTAAATTTGGTATGCTGTATCCGGCCAGGATGAGAGTTACTCTCCATAATCAAACAAAAGATTATACTAATCCTGAGGATCTGGCCGCATTCATTGAATTGCAGTCTCCCACTCCTATTCATCAGGTTTGACTGTTATGGCTGCTCGGCTGCTTCATCAAACATGTCTGTGTGATGTTATCTTGCTGTCTGTATTAATACACTAAAGTTCAGTTGCATGTATGAGTCTTTTACTAGTTATAAAAATGTTTTACTCAGCTTTGACATTCATGCTTTCAATGTATGATTTTTTACTGTATCTTTATATGGGTGCTTTGCCTTTCTAGCTGCTGTTTTCACTCTCACAGTGCACATGGGAATTATATTGTGTGACTTTAGGTCATGTTTTAGTTATTATGGTCCTTCACAGTTGCTGGTCATAAAGTATGCTAACAAATTTTTTTTCTTCAAGGTTGCGCAGCAGTTCATTCATAATGTATCATCTAGTTGTCTCTTTAACACAGGTCAAAATCAAATTTTTTGTTAATCATATAGTCATTTCTCATGTCTCTTAAATGTATTTCCTTAAATGCCAAAGGGCTGAACAACTCAATCAAACTGAAAAAAATACTACTATACCTGGACCAACTAAAACCGGACGTCATTATGCTACAAGAGACTCATCTGGATAAAGCGGCATCTGACAAGGTACGCTTAGCGTGGGCTATGCCTGTTTTCTCATCGCCTGCGATAGAGAAAAAGGGGGGAGTTATGATTTTGATCCGTAACTTGCAAGATCTTACTGTCATATCTTCCTCACACGATTTACAGGGAAGATGGGTCAAGGTTACCATCACATATGGTGGGCAGAGGTTCACTTTGTTTAACTTGTATGGTCCAAATATGGACAATCCTGATTTCTTCCATGGAATTGCCTCATCAGTTTTGCAGGATCCTGATTCTCATCTGATACTGGGAGGTGACTTTAACATGGTTTTGAACCCGGATATTGATAGAAATTCCCAATATAGATATAAAAAAACCAAATCGTGGTTTGCCCTTCAACATATGATCTCAGACCTCCACCTAGTAGACATATGGAGATCCACTCATGGCTCTGCAAGGGATTACACATTCTATTCCAATCCTCACATGTCCTACTCTCGGATTGATTTCTTTTTAATCAACAAGTCATTATGCGACTCAATCACCTCTGCAGAAATTTTACCCATATCAGTTTCAGATCATGGTGCCATCTCAATCCAAATCAAATGTAACTCTAACAAACCACTTCACCGCCAATGGTGTTTTAACTCCTCTTTACTTCAAGATAATCAATTCAAACTAAATGTACGCAAGGCTATTGAGGAATACTTCATCTTTAACTCACCGGAACATACTTCCTGGATTACCTGCTGGGACGCCTTCAAGGCGTATATTAGGGGAGTTATTATCTCACTTGCAGCAAATGCAAAGAAGATCCAAAGGGAAACCTCTCTGCAGTTGGAAACTGACATCAAGGAATTGGAATCAAAACATCAAAGTAATCCTACGGATGTCACAACTCTCATTGGACTGGCGAAGGCTCGTTTTCTCTATAACTCCACGCTCAGTAAAGAAGCCGCAAACTCGGTGTTTCATCAGTCTGCCTCATACTTTGCCGACAACAACAAGTGTGGTCACTTGCTGGCCTCTTATCTTAAAAAAAGATCGGAAAAAAAGAATATTGCTGCTATTGAATTAGATAATGGAGACATTTTAACTACTAACAATGACATCTCTCAAGCTTTCAAATCTTTTTATGAAACGTTATACACTTCTGAACTGGTCGACAATGAGCCTGACTCACAATTCCTGGATGACCTCTCTCATCCTACATTAACGCAAGATGATAATATCAAATTGGATGAACCCTTGAATCTAACAGAGCTTTCACAGGTGATAAATTCCATGGCATCTAATAAGGCTCCCGGGCCGGATGGGTTTACTGTGGAGTTCTATAAAGAATTTCAGGATGTGCTTAACCCTTACTATCTACGTTTTCTTCTTTCCGTCATTGAATCGGGTCAAATACATGGATCATTTACTGAAGCCCATATCATAGTCCTCCCAAAACCAGAAAAAAATCCTCGCTCTATTTCAAATTACAGGCCTTTATCTCTCATAAACGTAGACGCAAAGATTTATGCTAAACTTCTTTCAAATAGGCTGCAAGGTGTTATAGCCAAACTAATCAGTTCGGATCAAAGTGGTTTTATTAATGGGAGGCTCGCCACGGACAACTCAAGAACTTTTTCACACATCATTGCACAATCTCAGGACCGCCGCCAAGACCTTATTGCGGTGGGGCTAGATGCAGAGAAGGCCTTTGATCGTGTCGAATGGGGTTTCTTATTTAAAGTGTTGGATTGGTATGGATTCTCTGCAGATTTCATTAAGAAGATCAGAATACTCTACTCATTCCCATCTACAAGAACATATATAAATGGAACGTTGTCATCCACATTCCACCCTTCCCGTGGCACTCGTCAAGGATGCCCGTTATCCCCTTTGCTGTTTGATCTGGTATTGGAACCCCTACTAATTTCGATCCGTGACAATAAATCCATTGTAGGGTTCAAGCTAAGAGACACTCAGACTAAAATCTCGGCGTATGCTGACGACATACTCCTCTACATTTCTCCTGCTTCGTTCCCACATCTATTAACTTCGATCCGGCAATACTCAGACATCTCCGGATATAAATTGAATATGAGCAAGACACTGGTCATGCCTTTCAACTGCCCAGAAGTTAAGCCTGAGGTGGAAAAGTTTGGAGTTCAATGGTCTGCCACAAAAATGAAATACCTAGGTGTCTTTTTTGGACCCTCATTAGAAGAAACTACTCAACTCAATATTGAATACTTACTAATGATTGCTCGACACACAACATCAGTCTGGTCTCCGCTAAAACTATCATGGTGGGGCAGATTAGAGTCGGTGCGCATGATGATTGTTCCAAAAATCAATTACGTATTGAACATGCTGCCGTTCTTTTTGCCTCGCTCCTTCTACAACACCTTGGACTCTATTCTCACACAATTTATATGGAATAAGAAGCAGCCTCGTATTGCTCTCAAAAAATTGAAATTGACAAAGGAAGAAGGTGGGGTGAATTTCCCTGATTTTTATAAATACCACAGTGCCTTTATTATCCGACAATGGACTCATGGCCACATTGATAACAGTCATATGGTTAAGCCAAGATGGATTGACATGGAAAATTCCTTGTATGGCGTGTTCCGAATGAAATTCCTGCCTGGCCACACTCTGTCTCGTCGGGATAAAGATGATTACATTCTTCTGTCATATAAATCTGCCCTTCAGGTCCTTGAATCCACCATGTCCCACAGATGGGAACAATCTGCTCTCCTGCCGATTTGGAACAATCAGAGGTTTTTGATCCAATCTGAATCTTTTCTTTGGCCCCTGTGGCGGCAGAGGGGCATTGAGACAGTTGGGGATTTGACAAATTCCAAGGGATGGATGTCCTTTCAAGAGCTGTCAGATACTTGGGGTCTCCCTAAAACACAGCTCTATGCTTGGATACAGCTCAATCATTGCTTACGCGCTGCTATTCCGGATCTGATGTCTCTGGCGGGGAAACCGAGCCTAAGTTCTTATTTAGAAAAACCTACAATATTCACCAGCAAAGCCTCATTTTGGTATAAGATGATCAAATCGACACCAGTTAATGAACCTCTGTCCTCCGAAATAAAGTGGCAGCATGTGTTGAACTTACCCTCGGACGCCATTGATTGGTGCTCCGTCTGGTTAACCATACATAAATCCATTAGATCTGCTTCAGTACTACAGTCCATTTTCTTTTTGATGCACCGTGCTGTTTGGACTCCCTCCTTATCCCACAAAATAGACCCCTCATCTTCATCTAATTGTTGGTCATGTGATAGTGTTGATGGATCCTTGGAACATTTGTTGTTCAATTGTAAACACCTGGCTATTTATTGGAACAAGGTATGGGATACTATTTGTACTATTTTAGATATCTCTGAACCATTAACAATCAGAATTCTGATTTTAATGTCTCATGGTCTGTCCTTGCCTATAGATAAACACAAAGGACACCTTCTGACTATTATGTTGTCTCTTGCGATTCAAAATGTATTGTTTTGCTGGAAAAATCTAGATAAGGTCGAATACCACGCTTGGTGGAATACTATATGTCTCCATGGTAAATATGAACAAGTGTTAGCGGAAAAAAGGAATGCTCTTGGCAAATATAAATCTGTTTGGTCTCCCATACAACATTACTGTTCGACTGTTTAAATTTGTACTAACTCTCTTTTTATTACGTACATATATTTCTGGAGAAATGATGATATGCTTATATGTCATACTATTAAACTAACATGTATTATTCCTACAAATTTTGCATAACTGCATACTAGAAGCATAACTTTAACGATTATGTTTTATGTGCTTGGACCATGTACTTTGCAATTATTTTTTCTGTTTGTTTTATTCCTTTGTATTGTGTTTTCCAAAAATTAATAAAACACTTTGAACATAAAAAAAAAAAAAGGAAAAGAGATGACCGAGGTATCCAAGCTGGCAATGATTTTATTCAGTGTATAACAAATGAGAATGAACCCATACACTGAATAAAATTGTTGCCAGCTTGGAATACCTCAGCCATCTCTGTTCCTTTTTTTGTATTGTTTGCTTCAGTAAGGAGATTTTTCCTTCTTGTTAACTTTGTGAGAAAGTATATACCATTCTGCTATAGCTTTGCCTGATCGGAAAGACCCGTAAGGCATAATCTGGATGATATGGTTGATGTCTGTGTTGACTGGTGCTTGTTTATTTTGGGCACCGCCATAGGCAGTTAGTGTAGCTAGGTTTATAAAAGGTTTGGACAAGTTCCTGGATGAAACATCCAGAGTCTGCTATTGAATTTGAGACAGACCTGGGGGAAGTCACTGCTAGCATGGAATGTTGCTACTCTTTGGGATTCTGCCAGGTACTTGTGACCTGGATTGACCACTGTTGGAAACAGGATACTGGACTAGATGGATCATTGGTCTGACTCAGTAATCACCTCTTTTTATGGGGATGGGCAGGGACGGAGGAGAATCCTCATGGGGACAGGAAGGGACGGAGGACATTCTGATGGAGATGGGTGTAGCAGATAAGATTCTTTGCAGGGATGAGCAGAGACCAAGGAGATTCTGGTGAGGATGGAGGAGATTTCTGTCCCTGCTCATCTCTGCCTGGGACTTTTTAAAATGATGTTCATTGCAGTACCCTCTAGAGTGCTCCGAAGATGTAATACAGGCTGGAATGTACAGTTTATTTCATATCTTTCAATGGTAGGAGAAGGTGGCGACCGCTGGGGAGTAAGGGGGGTTCATGTCTTAATCCCTCCAGTGGTCTACACTGAGGTGCTTACTGGTAAGTAGGTGTGATTAGGGTCAGTTTTGGGGCACAATTTGGGTAAAGATTGACTTGGGCACAATTAAGTGCCAGTATTTTAGACCAAGAAAACCCTGGCCTAAGATTTTGACACCTACAGGTGCCCAAATTGATTTAGGTACCACTAGGCTTGATTCTACAAATGGGGCCTAACTTTGATTGACATGCTGTGCCACTTTTCTAGGTGCCTACTGAGTTAGATGCCGTTTATAGAATCTGGCCCTATGTGTGTGTCAAGTACTGTTTTAAGCTTTGCAAACAAGATGCATAGTGAGTATTTGTTAAAGGGCAGATATATGGGTGAGGCCTAGGTGGGACCTACACTTACACATGTGAAGGGGCATAATCAAAAGAAACATCTATGTCCAATTTGGACATAGGGCACTAGTCGCTTAAAGTCAGCAGAAGCAAAATGTCCATTCCCAAAAACTACATCCAAAATATATTTTTTTCGAAAATCATCTAACTATACATCTAGGCGTTTAATCGGTCAGGCCGTCACTATGTCTATCTTTATGCCACATTATTGAACAAAAATTTGTCCAAATCCCATATGCCCTGAACAAGACATTTTAGACGTGACATGCCCACTCCTTCCTGCTGGAACCCCAGAACGCCCCCACCCCTGAACATCCACAGCAGGAGGTATGCCAAATTTCTCCTGCTGTCACCTTGCTGAGACATCCACCCGACAGGAGGGATTCCCACTTTGTCGAGAAATCTACCTAGCAGGAGGGATGCCCAGTCCCTCCTTCCGGAACCCCCAAAGCTGCCCCCCCCTCCCGAATGTCCACAGCAGGAGGAGTGTTGAATTCTTCCTGCTGCTACCTTGATGAGACATCCCCAGGCAGGAAGGATGCACACTCAATCCTTGGATGCACTGGGGAGGGGGCCTAAGGCCCTGATTGACCCAGGAGCCTAAGGCCCCTCTCATTAGTCAAACCTTTTTTTAAACCCTGGTAAGCCAAGGAGTAAAGCAGATTTTATGTTGTTTATCCTAGGAATAAGACCTTCTGCCCTACCTGTGACATGAAATATCCCTAACAAAATTTAAATCCAACCTTAAAACTTTTTAATTTAGTGATGCATATGACTAGAAACTTTGGTCCTTTCTGAGATCAAATTGGTTCAGTAGCTAGATTGATGTTCATTGACAGATCCAATAATTTTTCCCTACCATTTCCCCCTTTTTTTTCCTCATGTGTCTTTGCTTCCCCTTTTTTCCTATCATGGCAATATAGTTCATCCCCTGCTCCCTTCAATACTTACCCATCTGTATCTTATTTGATGTCGTGATGTATGTTTTTAATAATTTGATAAATCAATTAAAATGATTTTTACCCCATTTTTAAATTATGCACCGCTCAGTTATACAATGAGTGGTATAACAAAACCAAAATAAACTTGGAAACTTGGATTTCTCCCAAGTCCATATTAATAATGACTTTTCTTTTAGGAAATTATCCAAACCTTTTTAAATCCCTGCTGTGCTAACTGCTTTCGCCACATTCTCTGGCAATAGATTCCAGACTTTACATGTTGAGTGAAGAAATATTTTCTCCAGTTTGTTTTAAATCTACTACTTGAAGCAGAGGAGTGGTTTAGTAGTTAGAGCAGCTGTCTCAATACCTTGCAGTTATGAATTCAAATCTCACTACAGCTCCTTGTGACCCTGGGCAAGTCACTTAACACTTCATTGCCCCTGGTACAAAATAAGTACCTGTCTAAAATATGTAAACCACTTTGATTGTAACCACACAAAGAAAAAGCAGTTTCCAAGTCCCAAGTGACTCACATCTACCTGTTCCATTCCACTCAAGATTTTATAGATCTCTATCCTATCTCCCCTTATCTCAATATTTGGAAGACTGATATTTCGGTGGGGAACACTTCTGCTGCGTGATAATTTTATGAAATTTGGTGTACCTAGGTTCATGAGTCCACTAAAATTTGTTTGCCTGTTGCAGCTGGTTCAATAGCACTTTCTCCCAATGATAAAATATCATGTAAGGATCTCTTTGGCAAGGTAAGGTGGCTGCCTATTAAAGGCTCCATTATATTTTTATGTTCTTATGAATACTGTGTGCAATTCTGTTCACCACATCTCAAAAAAGATATAGTGGAATTAGAAAAGGTACAGAGAAGGGCAACAAAAATGATCAAAAGGATGAGATGACTTTCCTATGAGGAAAGGCTAAAATGACTAGGGCTCTTCAGCCTGGAGAAGAGACAGGTCAGGGGAGGTATGATAGAGGTATAAAATAATGAGTAGAGTAGATTGGGAGATGTGAATCACTTGTTTATCTTTTCAAAAATACTAGGACCAGGGGGCATGCGATGAAGCTACCAAGAAGTAGATTTAAAACAATCCAGAGAAAATATTGTTTCACTGAATGTGTAATTAAACTCTGGAATTCATTACCAGAGAAAGTGGTGAAAGCATTTAGCAAAGCAAGGATTGAAAAAAAAAAAAAAAAAAAACAGGTTTGGATAATTTCTTAAAAGTCATTTTTAAGATGGACTTGTGGAAATCCACTGATTATTCCTAGGATAAGCAAAATAAAATCTGTTTTATTCCTTAGGATCTTGACAGGTACTTGTAACCTGGGTTGGCCACTGTTGGAAACAGGATACTGGGCTTGATGGACCTTCAGTCTGTCCCAGAATGGCAACTCTTAAGTTATGTTACATTAAAACGGAAATGCTACTTATGCCGCATCTCATGGGCAAATGCAATATTTGAAAAGTAGACTGACAGACACAGAGACAGAAGAGCAGTAATAATGCGGCAGAGTACAGGGACAATGACTGAACAAGAAACTGGGAGGTATAGCTCATGATCTCTAAAGAACTCTTCAAATCAAAAGTTATTTTCTTTTCTTTAATCACATAAGCATTTATGATGCAAAATAACGGCTAAAAAAGGCAACTCACGCACTGAACTGTAAGCACTGAAATGGAAATATTATTGTAACAGGTCTAACCAGGAACATCCAGAGCTGGAATCATGCCTTGTGCTGCAAACTCCCAGGGATGCAATGGATGGGCACAATTTTGATCCAATATTATTTAACATCTTTCTTGCTCCACTTTTGACTTTATGTCAATCTATTGGATTTTCTGTATACGCCTATGCCGACGACATTCAAATAATACACCCAATTGACCCTGATAACACACAAGATATAACAGTAATAAATGAGAAATTGGATCAAATTCACCATTGGCTGGATGTTAATAAGCTATCTCTAAATATTCTTAAAACCAAGGTTATGCTCTTCCCTTGGAAAGACTGTAGCAAACTAATTGTCCCGATTTCTATTAATCATACTCCTCTGCAGATACACCAAAATATTAAGATCCTAGGTATAACATTCGACACTAAATTATCATACCACGATCACATAAGTAACGTGGTTAAATCTACTTTTTTTAGATTACGCCAAATTCGTTCTGTTGCAAAATTCTGATGCGCAAAATCTTTAAATATCCTAATACATTCCCTAATCATTTCTAAACTAGATTATTGTAATGCTTTGTTCATGGGCATATCCCAAAAAGAAATCAGACGCCTTCAAATCATACAGAACGCTTCCATAAAAATAATTCATAAAGCAAAGAAATTTGACCATGTCACTCCTTTACTTAAAGAATCCCACTGGCTTCCCGTTGCACATCGTATTTTATATAAAATATGTTTGCTTACGTTCAAATCAATAATGTCTCAAACCCCAGCTTTTATTTTCAGAATGTTAATTCCCTATATAACTACAAGAACACTTAGATCTCAGGATCAACATCTATTGGCTATCCCCTCATTGAAAGTTATTAACACTAGACGGCTTACTATTTTTTCAGTGACTGCCCCACAATCTTGGAATAATCTCCCTATTTATATAAGAGAAGAAAAGAACTTAGCTAATTTCAAGACTAAGCTTAAAAGTTTCCTTTTCAATGACGTTTTTAGTTAATAAATAACTTTACACTTCTTCTTAACCTTTTATTTTCTTATTTGAGCTTTTATTCCCTCCCTATTGTTGTAATCCTGAAATATAGAATTTGATACAGAATGTAACCCATTAAATATAGTTTTCCTAGTGTCTCATGATTGTAAGTTTTTGTAATTATATAATATTATTTGTCTATGTAATAATTACCCCAAGTTTTTATTTATTCGTAATTGTTTGTATATCGCCTAGAATGTAGAATAGGCGATTAATCAAATTGCATAATAAAACTTGATAAACTTGATCTTCCTTTCTTGCATCTGTGGGGCTGTACTAGCCACACAGACCTCACTATGGGGTCCTTTTACTAAGCTGTGTTATGAGCTAATATGCCCTCAATGCAGCAAAAATAGCCAGATAGGTTCCGCTAAAGCATTGCAAATTGGTTTAAGCATGCATACACACTAACTGCTTTGTAATTATTTTTTGAGGGGCATGTCAGGGGCAGAAAGTGGGGATTCCCATGCTAGCTGCTGAGTGCATCTACATTATCTGAGGAAGGGGAAGGATGCGTACAGATGCGTACAAGTGAAAAGGTAAGACCTCCATGAAACTGAAGGCGAAGATAGAGACCCCTGAGATCCCCAGATTGACAGAAATATGACAATATCATTACAGGCCTGAAAAACACCCTGAACAAGCTGTTACATCCAGTGTTCCCGCTAAGCTGCGTTGGCCTGCGCTCACGCACAAAATATTATATCGCAGCGCACAAGTTTCTCTTCACAGCGCACACACGCGTCGCAAAGGTAAGGGGAGGCTATAACAGCTCCTGCAGCTCTGCACTTCCCCACAATTGCCATGCTTCGGTTCCTCTTCTTCCTTCCTTCCTCCCCCCCCCCCCCCGCGGGACCCTGCGGCACCATCAACTCTTACTCCCTCTAATGTCGGCCCTGCAGCTCCAGACTTCCTCGCACCTTCTCCCCTCCCCCTTTGGATCGCTATTATTTTAAATGTTATAGCCGCAGAGCTGTATCCATCAGTGGAGATGTCTAACCTCGGCCTGCCCCGGAACTCTTACTGCAGCAGCCGCCCGTCTAGGCAGGAACAGGAAGTCACTGTTGCAGTAAGAGTTCCGGGGCAGGCCGAGGTTAGACATCTCCACTGATGGATACAGCTCTGCGGCTATAACATTTAAAATAATAGCGATCCAAAGGGGGAGGGGAGAAGGTGCGAGGAAGTCTGGAGCTGCAGGGCCGACATTAGAGGGAGTAAGAGTTGATGGTGCCGCAGGGTCCCGCGGGGGGGGGGGGGGGGGAAGGAAGGAAGAAGAGGAACCGAAGCATGGCAATTGTGGGGAAGTGCAGAGCTGCAGGGAAGAGTGTTGCGGTACCCAGCTGGAGGGAGAAGGAAGATGAGGGAGGGAATTAAAGGAGATGCCAGGGCTTGGAGCATAGGAGGAAGGTATGCCAGTCTAAGGGAAAAGGAAGGGGGAGATGTGAGAGCATGGAGGGGGAACGAAAGATGGAAGAAAAGGAAAGGAGAGAGATGCCAGAGAATCAGGGAAGGGGAGATACCAGACTATGAGGAGAGGTGTGGGAGAGGGAAGGCGAGGAGAGAGATGCCAGACCAATGGGGTGAAAGGAGAGATGGAAGGGGGAGGCATACAGTTTCTGGAAGGGGCATAGAAGGAGAGAAGATGCCATATAGGGGAAGAGAGACGGCAGACAGTGGATGGAAGGAAGAGAGTTACAAGAAGATGAGGAAAGGAGAAACCACAGAAGACAAAGGTAGAAAAAAATTTCTATTTATTTATTGCTTTAGGAGACATGTGTCACTGTTTCTGTGAAGCATTGTATGCAGAGTCCAGCTTCTTGCTGGTTCAATTTAACCTTTGTCTATGTATTTTTATTTTATCCCCCCTTTTACAAAACTGTGAAGCGTTTTTAGCACCAGCCTTGGTGGTAGCAGCTCTGATGCTCAGAATTTTATGAGCATCAGAGCTGTTACCTCCGTAGCTAAAATCCACACTACAGTTTTGTAAAAGAGGGAGGGGTTAGTTTGTGATTACATATTCCTTACTAGGCGAAGGTGTTTTCTGTGTTCTGTGTGTTTTCTGTTAGGATTGACGGTGTAGGATTGATCTGTGCTGGTCTGGCTTGTTTAGTTTTACAATGGGTGTATTGATGTACTGCTCACTGCAATATGTAAGATGCTGCCTTTTCCTAGGTACTCATGTGTGACGTGTGGTTTGTTACTAAAAATCATGTTTTTCTTACAGATGGGGGGGGTGCCAAAAAATGATGGGCCCCGGATGTTACATATGCTAGGTACGCCACTGTATGTAAAGATACCAGAAAGCTGGCGTAGCAAAAACTTCTAAGTTTTGAGTATTTAACCCTCCCACAATCTCACGGGCACTCGTTTCAAGTTTATTGAGATTTTGATTTAAACGCAATATCAAATATTTTCAATGCGTATAACAAAAATAAATTTGGGGAAATAAATAAAACCATTTGAACCAGTGTTCCCGCTAAGCTGCGCTGGCGCACAAAATATTACATCGCAGCGCACACGTTTCTCGTCACAGCGCACAATCGGAAGAGGCGTACGGCAGATGGCAGGGCGGCGAGAGGAGAATCGGGCGAGTTGGCTCATAACTTGCTGGCGCCCGATATTTTTGGCTCACGGTGAAAAAAGTTTGCTCACAACACCCGCCCGCTTAGAGGGAACACTGGTTACATCTCTCTGCTAGCATAAGCAATGCGAAACTCATCTTTCACAACAAGAAACCAGCAGGAATCTAATGAGATTCTCGGAGAGAGCAGGAGCTAGAAGGCCTTGATCATGCGCAGATGCTCAAGGCTCAGCCCAGCAGAGATCAGCGGCATAAGGCAGGCTCTTCCGGCACTGGCACGTCCTGTAGGTTGGCGCTGCGTGCCGGTGACAGATTACAGTAAGGGTTTGAGCAGGCGGGCGATGCCGGTTCTCGGGAGGGGGAGGTTTACGGATGTGGGGGGGCAATTCCAGTTCTCGGGGGTGGGGTGGAAGTATGCCAGTGGCCTCGGGGGGGGGGGATCTTTTGGGGATGTGGTGAGGTGGAGTGGGGTGGGGTGGAAGCAAGCAGCGCCGGTGGAACCAATCAAGCGAGTTTCCCTTACTTCCTATGGGAAATTCGCTTTGATATATGAGCACTTTGGCTTGCAAACATGATTTTGGAACAAATTATGCTCACAAAATGCTTTACATTCAAAATGCTAAAATATGTGAGAGAAAAATTTGTGGAGAAAAAAACCTCAGTGTCCACCGGATAAGCAGAAAAATAGCTGATCCTACGGACAAACCTACTTCAAATACTAATCTGAAGAGGCAAACACATCCTCGGTCTAAAAAACGAAATGAAAACTTCTTTATCTCAGTCATTAGCCTTGTGAAACATTTAGCCTTATATTTTGCCATGGAGTTTTTTAGACCGAGGATGTGTTTGTCTCTTCAAATTGGTATTTGAAGTAGGTTTGTCCGTAGGATCAGCTATTTTTCTACTTATTCGGTGGACATCGAGGTCTTTTTGTCCACGGAGGTTTAGCCATTTGAGTTTATCTCTCCCTCACATATTTTTGCATTTTGAATGTATTTTGTTCTACTGTTCTGTGATTGACATGCAATTTCTCATTTTGAGACCAAGGGTTCTGCAGTTAGGTGCGACGTTTGTACTCAGATTCCCCTGTAAATGTGTAATGACCTATCAAGGGAATAGATTTATTTTCTTTGAACCTCAGCAGTTGATAAAATTTATTTCTGCTAAAGAGCAAACTTAAATTCTTGAGAAAATTTCAGTCTCAACCTGCTCAAGTATAAGGTTTTTGGTTTTTGTTCTCTCCTGCTACCATCTTTTATTTTCTTTGTATTATTTGATAAAGATTTCAGCCACTGTAAAGCTTTCTCCCCCTTTAATTGAGGTCTAATGATACAAACCAGTAAAAATTAACTTTGGGTCTAATGTTTTTGCCGTATGAGAAAGAAAAATTTTGTTTTGTTCTTGTATTTCAATTGTATATGTTCATTATTACCTATTGTCTCATTTTAATGTTTGAACTGAGTTGTATTATTTTCTTGTTTTGACTAATATTATGTCAATACCATAAAATGAAAATAAAGAATTAAAAAAAAAAAAAAAAAGACATGCGATCGGTGGCTATTTTTTAGCAGCCGCCAACAACGGGGCCATTTATAGAATCCGGCCCTCAGGGGTAAATTCTATAAGAAGTGTCTAAATGTTAGGCACCATTCAGCGTGATTCAAGAAAAATTGGGTGCTATGAGGTGAATCATGCTGATGCACCTATTTTGGAGGCACCCAATAAATAGGCCAGCTCTAGTTAGGCGGCCATGCGAGCGCTTAAGCACACTTAAGAGCAGCAATTTGGTAACGAGGTGCCTAACACGTAGCCACGCCCATGCCTAACATGCATAGCACTTATTTTTTTGAAGGCCGCCTAAATTTTTAGAGGCGTCTTATTACTGAATCGCTCATTCTTCATAGGCGCCTAAGTTTTATTGCTGATTAAAAAGCTTAATTGATCTTGTTATTCAATTTAGATAGGCGCCTATCTAATTGGCGCCTCCAAAATAGGTGCCTAACATTAGGCGCCGGTTACAGAATTTGGGCCTTAATTCTCCACTGCCCCAGCTACATTCAGTGGCATAGTAAGGGAGAGGGCAGTCTGCCCCAGGCACCGTTTTTCTGAGGGCACAGCACCCTTCCGCCTCTCTGTCACCCGCACCGCATGCGCCCCTTGCCTTCTCCCGTACCTTTTTTTACTTCCCCGGCATGAGGTTGCTGTCGATGTCGGCATTGGCGCTCTCTCTGACATCACTTCCGGGACCCGTACCTAGGAAGTGACATCAAAGGGTGAGCTGACACCGACTTGGGCATGCTGCTTGCGCCGGAGAAGTTAAAAAGGTACGGGGAAAGGGAAGGGTGGAGCATGGCAGGCGGGGTTGGGGAAGAGGGCGGGGAGCGGTGCCACCACCCCAATGTCTCTCACCCTTACTATGCCACTGGGTATATTAGATTGTGAGCCCACTGGGACAGATAGGGAAAATGTTTGAAGTACCTGAATGTAAACTGCTTTGATTTTGGTTGTAAAATTACCAAAAGGTGGTATATAAGTCCTAATTACCCTCTCCCTAATGACAATAGCTCTTCTGGTGGGGCAGATGCATCTCAAAATTGCTTCTGCTGTTCAGTGGACATTTGTAGGGCAAGGGGAGTTGGGGGAGAAGTGTCCCCTCTAAACATGGGAGTCCTCTGCTGGCATTCCTGATGCCGGAGGAAAGTGTAATGAATTTGCCTTTTCAGAGGCGAGAAACAGGCAGTTATCTTGTGATAATCCTGACCCTTGTGATTGAAAACACATCTCACCTCATTCCCCTGGCAGGAACACCAGCAGAGGAATCCCATGTAATTCAAAGCCTCTTAACAAGAATGATTCTGAGGAGGGAGGGGAACTGAGGAGACCACAGGAGGTTTGTGTGTGTGTTTCATAGTCTAAGGCAGGGGTGTCAAAGTCCCTCCTCGAGGGCCGGAATCCAGTCGGGTTTTCTGGATTTCCCCAATGAATATGCATTGAAAGCAGTGCATGCAAATAGATCTCATGCAGATTCATTGGGGAAATCCTGAAAACCCGACTGGATTCTGGCCCTCGAGGACCGACTTTGACACCTGTGGTCTAAGGGACTCTTTTACTAAGCTGCTGTAAGCATTAATGTGTGCTTACCACAGGTTAAAAAGCACTACCACATGGTGCTCTTAGGCATCCAGCAACAGCAAAGAAGACAGTGGGAAGGGACAATGAGCTCACGCACTTACAAAGGAGTTATTTTTATCTGTGGGTCCCATATCACAGTGACCCCTGATGCAGGCATTTATGTTTGACGAAACACAGTACTTTGTCTGGTCCATGTTACTGTACGTCCCAAACTGAAATAAACAAAACTTTCCTTCATCTTACTGGCTCTTGTGGAGTGCTCATTGTCTGTTCCCAATGTCTTCTTTGCTGTTTGGTACCTGTGGGTTCTCATCCTGTTGGACTTTTGGTGGGTCTTAGGCATCCTGCACTTGTTTTGGGACTGGAGTGTACTGCCTACTGGGGATATGTCTATGGGTGGACAGTAGGTGCATTCTTCACTAACGCCCGGATTCTATAACCGATGCCAAGGTCAGCAGCCATCTTACAAGTGGTCATCCACCGCATATCAATCACGTGACAGCGCCTGCTAGAGAATTTCGCCTCAAAAATCTAAATAGTGCAGGGCTTGCCCTCAGCTGATCATGACAGTGGAATCTTCGATCAGCTAAGCCAGCAGGACACCCTGAAGCCTGCTGGCTCAGCTGATCAGGGATTCCCCTGCCATGATCAGCTAATGGCAAGCTGTGCACTATTTTCGAGATCCCCTGGCTAAGATAGGCACTGGAAATGTAGGTCAGGGTTTTCCGGGCCTACATAGGAGCTTTAGACTGCCTAACGCCATTTCTGACATTGGCCATGCCTACTTTGGCATTCAGTGGCCTAAAATGCCTACATAGGCGCAATTCCATTGCCTTGTATTTAGTCACCAGTAGGTGTTTTATTTTTACCATTTTTTTGCCATTTTAAATGGCATTTCTCAATTAGCGTAGGCCTAACGTAACCTAACTTTTGGTGCCATTTATAGAATATCCCCCTAATGGGTTAGCACAGTTACATTGTTGCATGCTAACTGATTAGCACAGGATTAGCACATAAGTCTCTGCCACCCAGAAATAGGTATATGATAAGTATTCTTGCACTAATGGGGCCATTTTACCACTGTGCTTAGTCAGACAAATGTGATCAATTTCTTTGACTGGGAGAATTGGATAGAAGGAATGCATTAGATATATTTAGATTTTAGCAAAGTCTTTAATACTATTTCACACAGGTGTCCAATAAATAAACTGGGTGCCCGCGGGATGGGCCCCAAAATGACATACTGGGTCAGGAACTGGTTGAATGGGAGGCGACAGAGGGTAGTAGCCTTAGCATATGGGAAAGATCCATGCTGGGGATAGCGCCAGTCACTTTTTAGGGCTGCCTAGAAAAAGGGCCCCTAAGATTTTTAAACAAAACAAATGAAAATGAATAAAACTGCACTTGCTTTTCTTTTCAAGTATTTTTGTTTAATAACAAATTGAAAAAAAAATATTCAATGCTATAAAGATTGTTAAACATTTCCCAATCATTTTAAAGAAAAGCACGCACCATAGTGATTTGTGAGCACTTCCTCCACCGAGCTTCCTTCCCTAAATGAAGCAAAGAATAAGAACTTAGCCAAAAAATGAACCTCCCTTGCAACGTTTACCACTGTCCCTTTTTAATTCAAATTAATGCATTGCAGCTAGGATGTGGAAAAGTTCTTTTCTGAACATCTGAATTATTTATCACATTTAACCATATGAAACCTCAATTTTACATGCCTACAATGACATGTTAAATACAGTATTTAAAGCTGTATTCAGCAAGAACCACCTCATCATCTGACTGCTGAAGCAGAATGGAGGTCACTTAACAGACCAATTGGCTTGGCTGATTTCTGGATTTAAGCAGCTTTAAGTCTGTGCAAGCAGCAAGATACATTGTTTTATTGCTCAAAAGGACCTTTACATTAACAATATGCAGTACATATACATAGGCTGAAATGTAAAAATATGGCCCTCTTTTTTCCATTAATATTGTAGAGGTGTCAGTCAATTTTTTTATTTTGTGTAGTTCCTTGTATCATTCTTGTGTTCTGTGCCCATTGATAAATAATGTGCAGTATTGCATAAAGATGCATGTTTCATTGTTGTTAATTACCACATAGAAGTCAAGATGCCAAAATCATGTATTTTAGAAATATGGACACAATAGTAAATAATCGGTGACATAGTAAGGGGGGGGGGGGGCAGAGGCAGACCAACTTGGGCACTGTCTTGGTGGAGGCACCGGCACCGCTCCGCCCTACCCTCCACATATACTACACTCACGCCCTACTTTCCAACCCCGGTACCTCTCTATTTTTGCCAGCGTGAGAACTTCTCTGGCCTGCTGCTCACACCAGCTTGGCTCCCCTATGAAATTACTTCCGGGTCACAGGGCCAGGAAGCGACGTCAGAGGGAAAGCCAACGCTGGTGCAAAGAGCAGGCCAGAGAAGTTGCTCCCGCTGGCGAAGATATAAAGAGGTACGGGGGAAAAGGAGGGCACGAGTGTGGTGGTGTATGGAAGGAGTAAGGGGTGCAGAAGGAGCGGGGGATGGAGAGGAGGGAGCAGGGAACCCCTCCGCCCTGGGTGCCTCCTACCCTCGCTATACCACTGCAAATAATTACACTATAATATTAATAAAATTTATATTATGGCTATTTTTAATCACTCATTTATTATATTTTACAAGCTAAACTAAGAACCATAAGGGTCATTATTTAAGCTTTGCAAGAACTGGCTCTAGTCTATCCTTACGTGGGTCTTTCCTGTGCACTAAGGTCAGTTATACCACCGCCATTAAAAAAAAAAAGCATTTATTTCTATTATTTTCATTAATTACTATGCCCTGTTGTTACCACTAGTGGGTGGCCATTTAGAAAATTACTGCAAAATTAGGGCAGGATTCTATAAAGTCAGAACTGCCTAGTTTGGTGCTAAGCGTGATTCTTTATAGAATTGTGCCTAGACGTTGGCAGGCATCCTAACTTTAGATGCACCATAGTTATGCCAGGGTTTTCTTTGCCCTAAAACCCTGCACCGATGTTATGCTCCTAATGGCACCTAATTCACAAAAAGGAACCTAACTTGAAACATGCCCATGCTCTGCCCCTGACCATACTCACTTTTACATATGCAATTATTTGTAGATGCCTTTTTCTAGCTAATAATTCTCTTCTCTGGCATAGTTGATGAACTATTCATGACTTTTAATATATAAGCCATGGTATTAGTTTGTAGATATGATTTTTGAGGATTGTTTGTGTCTGTTTTATTATGTTTTTATAATATTATGTATGTAAATCATGTAAACCATTTAGTTTTAAACAGTAAAGAAATTTTAAAATAAAATAAAATAAATAAATAAATAAATAAATTTACATAGGCGTGGTAGACTAGGGGGGGAAATTCTGTATAGGACGTCGGTCTCTGCAGCCTCTAAGAAGTGACTGAGAATCGCACACTGGAATCCTTTACAGAATCACTTATGCCCTAACGGACAGACACCTAACCCTGCCTAACCGGCCAGATTCTCTAACCGGCACGCATGTCACAGGCGCTGGTTAGAGAATCGAGTTGCCATCAGCTGATCGCAGCAAGAAAATCCCCCTGCTAAACTAAACTAAACCTTGGGTTTATATACCGCACCATCTCCACGAATGCGGAGCTCGGCACGGTTTACAGGAAGAAGGATGAGAGAGGAACTACAGTGGAGAGATTAAAGAGTTAGGTGTAAAGGGGGAAGGTGAGAGGCCTAAGAGGGGGGAAGTGTTACAGTTTTGAGAATAGCCAGGTTTTTAGGTGTTTGCGGAAGAGTTGGAGGGAGCTTGAGGTTCGGAGTGGGGAGGTGAGGTTATTCCAGATCTCAGTGATTCTAAAGGGGAGGGATGACCCAAGTTTGCCTGCATGGGAAATACCTTTTATGGAAGGGAAGGATAGTTTAAAAATTTGGGAGGATCTGGAGGAAGTAGGGGTTGGGGAGTTCCAGGATAGAAGGATAACGGCAGGAAGGATGCCATGTAGGATCTTGTAGGACAGACACGCACATTTGAAGTGGATTCTGGGGATTACTGGGAGCCAATGGAGCTTAGACAGGAGTGGTGAGACGTGATCAAATTTGCTTTTCGCGAAAACAAGCTTAGCTGTGGCGTTCTGAATCCGCTGAAGTCTGTGGAGGCTTTTCTTGGTTAGGCTGAGGTAGATAGAATTGCAATCTGGAGAGGATGATGGATTGTACTAGGACTGCGAAGTGTTTTTGGTGAAAATAGGGTCTGACTTTCCTTAACATGTGAAGGCTGAAGAAGCATTTCTTCACCAGGGATTGGAGATGTTCGTTGAAGGATAGAGAAGAGTCTAAGGTGACACCCAGAACTTTGCTTGAGATCAGCTGCAGGGAACTCCCCCTCCCACAACGGGGTCTTAGGCCACTCCCAGTGCATCCCTATGGGACAGGCCTTAGGTATCTGAGCCAATTGGAGCCTTAGGCCCTTCTCCAGTGCATCCAAGAATGCACAGGGAAGGGGAAGGCCTGCCATTTTGGACCATTCCTTTGGCCAGACTTTCTTCATACAGGTACGGGGGTAGGGAGTGGGGAGAGATTGTTGTGGGGGATAGGTATGTTGGGAAAGATACAGCTTTAGAAGGGTTTCAGAGGATTCTGGGGGGGAGGGGCAGTGATTACGATGGGGGGTGGAGGGTTTTGAGGGGAGGTAGCAGGAAGGAGTGGGCATCCCTCCTGTTGGAGGACTTCTCGGGGGGGGGGGGCGGGTGCAGGAGTGGTGTCAGGAGGGAGTGGGTATCTCTCTTGCCTGGCATACTTTGGGAGGAGTTAGGGGATTTGGGGACAGGAGGGAATGGACATCCCTCCTGCCTTCCAGCCAGCACCATGTAGTTTTTCCTGATATTCCTTATGTATCTCGGGGGGGGGGTGCAGGAGTGGTGTCAGGAGGAAGTGGGTATCTCTCTTGCCTGGCATACTTTGGGAGGAGTTAGGGGATTTGGGGACAGGAGGGAGTCGACATCCCTCCTGCCAGCCAACACCATGTAGTTTTTCCTGATATTCCTTATGTATCTTTAATTAACTATGGATAGGTTTGTATGTTTATTGTTTCAAATGATTTTATTTGTTCCCCCAAATTTTTATTATTGTTATACACATTGAAAATACTTGATATTGTGTTTAAATCAAAACTACAATAAACTTGAAACTTGATCATGGGGTGGGTGGGGGGGGGGGTTCCCTGCTGCAGCCATGGCCATGGCCACTTAGCTGATCATGACAAGGGAATTTCCTTGCCACGATCAGCTCAGTGGCCACATCTTTTTTTTTTTTTTGTCAAGGTTTGTTTATTAAAGTTTTAGATACAAAGCATGGAATGAAATAGACATATGAAGCTATCAACAAGAGACATGTATACTTGCAGATCGTTAATGCTATCACATGTAAAACTAACAGTAGCACAGATATGCGACGTCAATGAAAACAAAAGTATGTCTCTTATAAAAGTAGAAAATATCCAAGTTACAATCATAAGCATGAAGATAACAATGAATGGACATAAGAAAAGCATACAAAATGTTAAATAGGGAAAGAAAGGAAAAGAAAAATAAGTGGGAAGTAAAAAGTAGGGAGTGGTCTACTCAGGGAGAAGAAACGGAGTGCAGGTAGGATTTCAATCGCGACCATTTCTTTTGAAAGGAGAGATATCTGTTAGAAGATTTTGCCAGGTAAGCTTCCGTTCTGTAAGTGAGACACACTAAGTTCCACCATTGGCAGTAGGAGGCCTTGGATAAGTCTTTCCAATATGTGAGCAGAATTTTTAGAGCCAAGGAGAGTAGTATGTCGAACAGAAAGTGATCTGGCACAGAAATCAGTGGGGAAGCCTGGAAGGATTTCAACAAGAGCATTTGGTAGGTCAGAGGGATTTTAATATGGAAGATAGAACAAATGGTATCCCATGTGGAAGACCAGTATGAGGAGATTGTAGGACAAGAGAAAAGAAGGTGTTTTAAGGAGCCTAGTTCTGATTGGCAGGTCCAACATTTGTTGGAGAAGGAAGCGTTAATTTTATGGGATTTGATCGGGGTCCATATCGCTCTATGTAGTAAAAAGACCATAGGTTGGAGGATCGACACTGAGCGAGATGTGTGGAAGGTGGAACAGTATACGTGGGACCATGCTTCATCAGAGATGGAGATCTCGAGGTCTGTCTCCCAGGTAGTTTGGAGGTGAAGGAGGAAACAATCATATAATTTCTGAAAAGTTAGAGCTACCTACATGTCTCCAAAACTGGAACTCTTTCTTGATAAAAGGAGCTTTGATTATTATTTTCTAAGTGCTGAGTTTTGGCAAAAGAATTGTACAGAAATATAATTCAAAGGAATCAAGGAAGAATGGAGTTTCTAACAAATGCTTTTTATTCAAACTTAATTCTTAGTTATTATAAAGAAAGATTTTCAATGTTCAACCTCCTAAAACAGTTCATCTACAACAGGGACACATTAAAAGGCTGTAACAAGAACATACATTAAAAAGCCTTTAGAGGGATGCCAGCACTTTCATCTGTCCATCTTTTATACAAGATTTACCCTGCTTTTTAAAGAACTTTTAGTCTGGGCTGTCATGATTTGTATTGAGCTATTTGTGGCTCTTCAATAAAGAAATGGGAAGGAACTCAACAAATCTCCCTCTGCAAATTAAAGGCTCCCACTCATCAGGGTGGTGTTAATTTTCCAGACCTTTTATGTTACCATAGAGCTTTCATATTGAAACAAGGGGCAATGTGGTTCTCCTCTCCTACCTTGCCGGATACACCCAATTTGCTACACCTAGAGTCGTCCTTTGCTAGCCTGCTCCCCCTCCTTCGCCTGATGGGCGCTTTGGGCTTCCCCAATCTTCTCACTAACCCCATATCGACCACTCACAATGAATGCTGACTTGGGGCATAATAAGATATTCAAACTGGTTTGGGGGTCCATTGACGTCTTTTGTAGATTTGTTATAGTTGCCTTTTATCTTTATTTTCCATTGTATTGCACCCACACATCCAGGGGTGGGTTGGAGTGGGAGGGAGTGGGTATATCTTTTGTTTTGGTAATGATGGATGGGGGAGGAGATTTTTATTTTTTTGTATAGATTCTGATTCAAAACTAATTTAAAAACATTTCTTTTTAAAATTTCTTTTGACCTCTAAACTCACTTTTTAAAATTTCTTTTGACCTCTAAACTCACCTCATTGCCAATTTCTATCTGAGAACCTTCAATCCCTCCCCATTGTTTTTTTCCCTCCCCTTTCAGACCTCTCTTTCTCCCTTTTTAGGGAAAATATTTTTGTAACTTTAAATTCTTATGTTCATTCCATATGTGTCATAGTCTGTCAATATTGTTTTGTGTGTCAAATTCCTTTTAGTTAAAGAAATATTATAATACTGTCATTTTACCCCTTTAGTGTTCAATATTATATAAATTAACGATGATTGTTATACTTTGTTAATCGCTTAGTTTGTAATAAGCGATACATCAAATAAAATTAAACTTGAAACTTGAAACTTGCTTATTTGAATATTATCATTTGTATGTAAATTGTATTCCACATTTTGTTGGCATTAAAAACTAAATAAAGTTTAATGCTCACTTAGGGGGAAATTCATTAAGGTGCGATAAATATTTTGTACTGCACCTTGATATCCCATGGGTAAGGTTACCATATGGCTCCAGAAAAAGGATATGCTCCTCTGGTATTGAATTTGATATACAGGCACATATTCTATCTAATAGATTTCTCCAACGGGGTTATCCCTACAAACCTGTTCACAATGCTTGGCTTAGAACAAAATACATGCAATATGAATTGTTATTGCAATGTCATAGACAAAAGAGGATAATAAGTTAGTATGTGTGTTACCTTTCTTTATTCATTCGGCTGATGTGAACCGAAGTACACAGTATATCAACATTGGCATGCATTACAAGTGACACCCAATGATAGTCTACAAAAGGGGAAGTAACACCCAATGATAGTCAGTAACACCCAATAATAGTCTACACAAGGGGAAGAAATATTGGGGAACTAGTGAACAAACATACTAAACTGAGTGTGCAGGAGACTGTTACGGATCAACAACAATGTAACTCTTGCCAATGGTGTGAACTTGCCATGACGGGGAATACCAGGAGAGATCCTCAAACGGGTTTTTCGTTACAACTGAGCAAGTCGGGAGACGGCAATTCTTGCAATATGGTATATGCTATACAGCTCCCTTGCCCACGAGTATATGTGGGTAGGAGTCGCGACTTACAGAACATGTCAAAAATTCATTCTAATAATGAGGAGGCTCCTCTAGTCCAGGACTGCCCAAGTCTGGTCCTCGAGATCTACTGGCGGGCCAGGTTTTCAGGATATCCACAATGAATATACATGAGAAAGATTTGCCTGCACTGCCTTCTTGGTATGCAAATCTCTCTCATGCATATTCATTGTGGATATCCTGAAAACCTGGCCTGCCAGTAGATCTCGAGGACCGGACTTGGGCAGCCCTGCTCTAATCTCTCATTGGCATACTATTAAAGATCTGAGATGGTGGATTCTTGAAATTGTGGAAAGAGGGAGGTTGGGGGACAATGTACAAAAACACTTAAACTATAGGGATATTTAAATTAAAAGCGGTGGAACCCTGTGAATTAAATATTGATATTGAGTGGATGGCACGTATCTGAGCCAGGATTAAATCATTGGATGAGATATTCATGTGACTGTGACATTTTGAAAACCTAAAAAATGCCATGGCCATATTGTAATCAGAGCACTTGTACTCTACAGAATCTTTACAGAGGTACACATAGGATATGTGGAAGAAATTTCATTTTCTTATGCTAAACTTAAGCACTAATCTATTATTTTTATATTTATATAGGGGGGATCTACCTTGAGACAGCCTGGTCAGGGCGAAACATGAATTTGTGTCAGCATCAACCCCCCCCCCTTACCACCCACAACCACCACCACCGATAAGGCTTTAAAGATAAGTGCTAAAAAAAAAAACTTTAGATATACTATAAGGCAGGGGTGGACAAAGTTTTTGACTCGGCCACAATGGGTTCTTAAATTTGACAGAGGGGCGGGGCAACTGAGGGGGGCACCCACAATGCGCGAGGAGATAGATCCTAAATACTGTGCAAACAGATCATCTGTTTCAAACTTTATTTGCCACTGCTGCCCCTGTCCCCCAAGTGATCCAATCTTATCTCAAGCCTATTACTTTTCTTGTGTGTCTGATCTCCCACTTCAAGTTTCAAATAACCCTCTTATCTTCCCATAAGTATTTACTTTATGATGCTTAAGAGCCAATAACTTGCTCACAATGAAACATTCCTAATCTTCCTTAAACTCAACTCCTTTCTTAATGGTGTTTCTCTATGATTCCATCTGTTTTTGATGAGATTCATTATTCCCTTTTTCAAACCCCCTCCGTGAAAAAGATATGCCCCCTCCTCCACGGGGAAGCATGCCAGGCCACTCACCGTTTAAAATGTTTGATGATTTTTTTCCTCCCGCACGTTCTCAGGTAAGTTGCCCACCCAGAGGTGTCTGGTATCCCGAACCATGCTGGGCTGATGTCCTGGCTCCTCTTCTTCCTTCCTCCTCCCCCCCCCCCTGCATGCACGTGCGCGTGTGACTGACCGCAGCCAAAAGAACGCACCCGTGTGCGAAGCCTAAAACATTGAGGAGACGGAATCCTGTGGGCTAGAGCCAAAGGCAAGGTGATCCCAACATAGTACGGACGACTGCTCTCTGTAATCCCTTTGGCAGCGCCTGGGCCGGTTGCTCCTGCAGCGGCTGTTGCTTTTCTTTCTTTTTCATCCTCCCAGTGGTTTGCCAGAAGGATGGACGATTCTGCTGTCTAGGCTGGGCAAACTACAGCCACCTCTGATGCCACGGGCCGGATTAAAAAACTAAATGAGCCAGATATGGCCCACGGGCCATAGTTTGCCCATGTCTTCTATAAGGGAGTACACTCAAATGAATAATTTTCAAGAATTAAAAAATATTTATATTTAAAAAACTCATTATTAAAAGTATGGACTGATGAAGAAGTGATATTCATGCATTATGGTATGCTGAACAGTATACAATGTATACCTCTGACAGTCCAAAATCACTGAAAGGCACTTTTTGAGCGTGGTATATTCACAGTTGTGTTCAGAAAAAGGAGGACAAATTGAGGCATCTGGGTTTTACTTCTACTGAAAGCAATGGAAGTAAGGAGGACAGATGGAGACATCTTGGCTTTCCTTCCATTGCTTTCAGTAGAAGTAAAACCCAGATGTCTCAATCTGTCCTCTTTTTTCTGGAGCCATATGGTAAACCTACCCATGGGATTCAGCAGCCTATAAGAGCACAATATCACATCTTGCTGAATCCCATCTTACAGCAAGCCACCTCACAAGCAGCATTATTTATGTGACCCAGGAGAGTCAGACTATGCACAGTTGTGGTCTGATCCCCTCTAGTGGCTACCTCAATGTTTCATCATTGGTAGTGGTGATGGTGGTGGGGGGGGGGGGGGGGGGGAGGTCTGAGGAGTCCAGGAAGTCCTCTGGAATCTGGTAGGAATAGTCTAGTTTCCAGAAGCTCTTCAGACAGAAGCGATGCCCAATCACTCCTGGCCACTCTGAGTGCCATCCTCAAAATGGTGCTCCTAACAGTAGTCTTGCATGGCTATCACTAAGGGGTCATATTTCCAAATAAGGAAATATAAGGAAAACCAGGTCCACAGTGTTTCATTTCTTTAAAATCAATAAAATCTTTGAACTAAAAAAAAATATCATATTCAGTCTTCTTTTTTAAATAGTATATCAGGGTATGTTTATGTTTTTCTTAATGCAAAGGGCTGGGGAATCTAACCAGTAAAAGACTAATTCATGGCTGAATATTAGCCATACAAAAAGTTGGAATTAAAGCTGATAGGATCAGATGTATTAAAATGTTTTTCCTAGATGTGTGGAACAGTCTACCGGAAGAGGTGGTGGAGACAGAGACTATGTCTGAATTCAAGAGGGCCTGGGATTGGCACGTGGGATCTCTCGGAGAGAGAAAGCGATCATGGTTATTGTGGATGGGCAGACTAGATGGGCCATTTGGCCTTTATCTGCCATCATATTTCTATGTTTCTATTGTATGCCAGTAGGAAAAATATTAAACATGTCTGACTTCTTGACTTCTGTAATAAAAATAATCTGCTGAATTTACCTTGTGGCCAAACTAAAGACCCCTTTTTATCAAGTCACGGTAGAACGTTTTAATGTGGGCTGGCGAGGTAAATGTTCCAACATGCATTAGCACACACTAATTACTAAGACACTTATAGGAATATAATGGGCATCTTAGCATTTAGGGCCTGTTTTGCAAAGCTGCGCTAGCGGCTGCCGTGTGGCAACAGCCCCGAAACCTTTAAATCTCTATGGCTTCAGGGCTATTGCTGCGCGGCTTTGTAAAACAGGCCCTTAGTGTGTGCTAATCATTAGCATAAGCTAAATTGGTTAGTGCCCCTTTATGAATTCCTTTCCCCCAATTTCTTCTCCCTAGATGACTGTAACTTTGTTTTTTCCCTTTTTTATTTTTATAATTTAAAATCGATTACTTTTTAACAAAAAAAAAATCCCCAATGTTCATCAGACCACCTAATCCTAAACAAAGAAAAAAAAAAAAGAATGCTAGTTTTTAACTTGTTCTTTTAATTAAAATACCTCTGAAATTTACCCCCTCTTTTACGAAACTGCGATAGCAGTTTCTAGCACGGAGAGCCGCGCTAAATGGCCCTCGCTGCTCCTGATGCTCATAGGAACCCTATGAGCGTCGGGAGCAGCGCGGGCCATTCAGTGTGGCTCTATCGCAGTTTCATAAAAGGAGGTCCTAAACAGGAGATTCTTTTGATGGGAGCCCAGAAGAAAAGTGTTCCAATTGTGAATGTGCCTCAGGCCCCGCCCCCAGGAGGGGCCTAAGGCTCCCGGGCGTATTCTAATTGGCCCAGGCGCCTTAGGCCCCACCTGTGAGCGGGCCTTTGGGATGGCTGGGCCAATCTGGCCCCATTCTGCCGGTGGCTTCCTGCCGGACAGGCGGGTTTGGGCACTCGTCTGTCCGGCCAACTGGAATACAGGTACGGGGAAGGGGGGTGAGGTGGGGGGTCATGGGGGGAGGGGGGGAGGGGGGTTGCATCATGGGCAGGAGGGCCTGGGATCCCTCCTGCCCGTAATGTAGTGCGGGGTGGGGGTAGGGGGTGGCCTGGGCCAGGAGAGCTTGGGCTCCCTCCTGGCCCGAATGAGTCGCGAGGGGGGGTTATTGCCGGGGCCAGGAGGGCTTGGGCTCCCTCCTGGCCCGATGTTAATTGCAAGAGGGGGGTGATAGATCGTGGCAGGAGAGATGCCTCAACTCCCCTACTGCGATGCCATCACTTCTCTACCAGAACTGCTGCGACCTGTGGCAGGAGAGATAGGGCATCTCTCCTGCCTCGGGTCGCGGCAGTTCGGGTAGATGGGTGATGGCATCGCGGTAGGGGAGATGAGGCGTCTCTCCTGCTACGATGGTTGTGGTGGGTAGGTTGCCGGGCCGCTGAACTGATGGCGCCAGCGGCCATCAGCTCAGTGGCCCCTTTTTCGGCACTTAGACCTGGTTTGACTACGTCTAAGTCAAAAAGGTCTAAGTGC
Source organism: Geotrypetes seraphini (assembly GCF_902459505.1). Taxonomy (NCBI): domain Eukaryota; kingdom Metazoa; phylum Chordata; class Amphibia; order Gymnophiona; family Dermophiidae; genus Geotrypetes; species Geotrypetes seraphini. The sequence goes on along the minus strand of NC_047092.1, from coordinate 142,134,212 downwards.
CGACTAGGCAACCTGTAAATGTTTTGGTTATACCTGTTGTATGTCTAGGTGTAGGTCGTCCCACCTCCCGCCCACTGCCCACCCTTTCCCCTCCTCTAAACACACCTCTTTTCTCTCTGTGCGTTTAGTGGCAAGGGAAAGGCCTAAGCTGTTTTTAGATACGTCTAAAAACCAGCTTTGGTTATGGGTACTTGGACGATCAGGCTTTTTGATCGTCCAAGTAGCCATTTAGGACACTTTTTAGACGTTTTTTTAAAATTATTATTATTACCCCCATAGGCTGTACACTGTCATACAGAAGTTTCTTGCTATGATTGCCAAGACTCAGTAGAAGATACCAACAGTGGCTTGAATTGAGGCCATCTTCCTCTTGTAGGGCAGGAGTCCTAACTACTATACTTGTAACTCAAAGCCAGTGAAGCCATTGAAAAAAAAAAGGTCCTGACAGATAACAACATCCCTAGGCATCGGGCGTTGACAGAGGCTATTAAAAAGGATTGCTAGGAAACAAGAAGCTGGGTTTAGCACCCTGAAGAATCAGCCCACTTGCTTTCAAGCCTTCTGCCTGCAGCATCTCTGTTCTATGCCTCCGGTTCTAGTTTGCTCCTGTTTCGTCTTGCCTTGTGACATTCTTGTTTATGTTCTTTATTTATGTTACAAAGGATTTATATTCTACACTATCAATCAGTTTCTTTTAATCTAATCTAATCTAATCTAAATCTTGGGTTTATATACCGCATCATCTCCACAGGTGGAGCTCGACACGGTTTACATGGATAGGAAGCAACGGAACTCCATTGGGTTTATAAAAGTAAGTAAGAGAGAGGTTAGGTGTGATAATAATAGGGAGGGGACGGGTTTCGTTTTGGAGAAGAGCCAAGTCTTCAGAAGCTTACGGAATGGTAGAAGGGGGCTCAAGTTGCGGAGAGGGGAAGGGAGACTATTCCAGAGCTGAGCGATTCTGAAGTGGAGGGAGGACCCGAGTTTACCGACGAGGGAGATACCCTTTGAGGAGGGGACGGATAGTTTTAATTTTTGCGTGGATCTGGTGGAGAATGGATTTGAGGAATTCCAGGATAGAGGAATAAGAGGTGGAAGGATGCCGTGGAGCATCTTGAAGGTTAAGCAGGCACATTTAAAATGGACCCTGGAGATGACAGGAAGCCAGTGCAGCTTGGACAGGAGTGGAGAGGCATGGTCAAATTTGCTTTTTGAGAAGATGAGTTTGGCCGCGGTGTTCTGGATTAGTTGGAGTCTGTGGAGGCTTTTCTTTGTTAAGCTAAGGTAGATGGAATTGCAATAGTCCAATCTGGAGAGGATGATGGACTGTACGAGTACGGCAAAGTGTTTTTGGTGGAAGCAGGACCTCACTTTCCTCAGCATGTGAAGGCTGTGAAAGCATGTTTTTATCAGGGAGTTGAGGTGGTCGTTGAAGGATAGCGAGGAATCTATGGTGATGCCCAGAACTTTGCTAGAGAACTCTAGTTGTAGAGAGGTGCTACTAATGACTGGGGAGTCAATTCAGAGCGGTTTACATGAGCTAGCATTTTCTGAGATAATTGGATTATAGAATAGCAATCAGGTATTTTCCCTATCTGGCATGGTCACAGTTTTTATGTACCTGGGGCAATGGCAAGGTAGGTGACTTGCCCAGGGTCACAAGGAGAAAGCTAGGATTGAACTTGCAACTGAAGGGTGCTAAGGCAGCAGTTTTAACCACTAGGTCACTCACCCCTCCCAATTTAACATATTTTCTTGGTGCAAAGTACTTTGCAGTAAAAGCGCCTGGAAACGGTGAATGCCAATGGCATAGTAAGGGTGAGGGGGCCTACGGACCACCCTGGGCGCTGCCTTGGTGGGAGCGCTGGCACCTCTCTGTCCTCCCACACTAGGCTCACGCCCTCTCCCCCTGTACCTCTTTATATCTTCACCAGCGTGAACAGTTTCTCTGGCCTGCTAATCGAGACAGCCTGGCTCCCCTCTGAAGTCACTTCCAGGTCAGTGAGCCGAGAAGTGACATCAAAGAGAAAGCCAATGCTGGCCTGAGCAGCAGGCTGGAGAAACTGCTCATGCCACTGGTGAAAGCAACTCCATTTATCATGACAGAAGAAAGACATTGAATGGTGGAGCAAAGCAGATAAGAACATAGAATAAAATAGCAGAAGGCAAATAAGAATTGCTTTTTTCCCCTCCTTCCGCAGACAGCCAAATGCTTGGTAAAAAAATATGAGTTTTTAAGGCAACATAAACAGCATCATTTACCAATCACTAAATCTTTTAGACCTTAATCAATCCTATGAATAGGTCGCAAAATTATCCTTTTTTTTTTTCTTATGTGTCTCCACCAAATGTGTTCTTCCCTAAATGTTTCTTTTCTTTCTCTAAAGATTGTAGTTCATCCCCCTTGCCTTTTGTACCAGTTATGTATTAGAACGTTTATAATTTGTATTAGAACGTATATAATTAGAACGTATATAATTATATTCAATGTTCTATTTTGTCCTCCTCTTTTTAAAAATATTATACGCAATGAAATATGATATTGCGTAGATAACAAATCTTAATAAAACTTGAAACTTGATCTAGCATAAGATAACTGAAGTTGAAGGGTGGGTAAAGAGTTCCAAAGAAGTAGTCTGAGAAAAAAGCAAAAAGCTGTATCTTGTAGATTCGAAGTGGGCTGATGCAGCTGAAAGGACAAACAGCCAAAAACCACAAGAAGAGCATAGGAAGTAGGGAATGGTAAATGACAATAGAGAAGTGAGGTAGAGTGGACAAGCAACATACAGATCTTTGTGGATCAGGGTAACAACTATATACTGGATTTGGTGGGTAATTATACATGCAGCAGCACTGGCTCACAATGGGTCATATGATCAAATTTACTGGCCTGCCAGAGAAGTTGCAACGCTGTATTTTGAACAGACTACAAGTGCTTAAAAAGATAATTAGGAAGACTTGTATGTACCATATCAGAATAGTTAACATGAAAAGTTACTGAAGTGTAAATGAGAACATTATGAGGGGGATATTGAGAAGACAGTGTATTTATCTAAATTGGCATAATGCCCTGAAACACCTGCTGATTTTGCACCAGGTCTGCACAGCCCTGGTTTACCTCCAGATCCTGATGCAGCTGTAGAACCTGTTTCACTTTAAGGTCTGACTCCAATATTGTTCCCACTCTTGCTACCAACCAATTACAGGTGTGAATCTCAGTTTATTTTATCTATTTCAACTACTAACTTTTTATATTAACCACTACGCTGCTCTTCTGGAAACCCCAACATTTATTATAAACACTTAAACACTTGGAGGGGCATTTTCAAAACATACGTCTAAGTCTGATTTGGACATATGGCGCTAGATGTGCAAAGTCAGCAGTAAGAAAATGCCTATTTTCGAAAGTCAAACCACCATATGTCTAGAACTACATATATATTTTAAAATCCTCTATCTGGACTGGCACGTCAAGACCATCAGGACATCTATCTTTATCTCACTTTTTGAACCAAAATTTTGTCCAAGTCCCAAACGCCCAGAACAAGGCCATTTGAACATGGGAGGGGCCAGTCCTGCAATGGACTGGCCACCCACAAATGGCAACTGAGCAGTGGGGCACCTTAGAGGGCACAGCTGTGAACTTCACAAAAAGGGTGCCAGATAAACATCTCACCAGTACTCCCTTATAGTTTATGGTGAGTCCCCAAAACACCTCTAAAACCCACTAAACCCACCTGTCTACAACCCATATAGCCCTTATGGCTGCAAGTGGCACCTATATGGCAGTAGAGAAGGGTTGGGGGGGTTGGGGGGCTCACATTTTCCACCATGAATGTAGTGGTTAGCGTGGTTTATGGGACTTGCTACTTTCCATGGTTCACTAGCTCACCCACCAAGCTACTTAAGATACCTGTGTGCAGCTCTACTAGGCTTTCCTATACCAGGTGCTGAAGTTCTGAAGACAGGTATGTACACTTGTATTCTGATCTTTGTGGGTGTGAGGGGGTCCGTGAGCACTTTAGGAGTGTGGGGGTGTCTTATCTTAATGCATGCAGTGGCCATCTGGTTAGTTTGGGCACCTTTGTGGCACTTAGGCCCTTCTAAAACAGGTCTAGTTCCAAACGTATAAGTTCTGTCCAGGATGTCTTGCATAATGTTTGATTATTGCAGAAAGACATCCATGTCTAACCCACCCTTGAGACTGTCCAAAGTCTGATCATAACGCACCTTTACCATGCCCATCTCATGCTCTGAACGTCCAGAGGCTGGAACACCTCACTAGATGTACAGAAAGACGGTTTTGACTGTTAGCACTTGGACATCCTGGCGATTAAGACGCTCAAGTGCTGATTTGGGATGTTTTTTGATTATGGCCCTATAGTCTGAGGTCATACTTTCTATATTATTACAGATAAATTAGCTATTTGAAAATGCATCCTCCATTAATATGGGTAAAAGTACATGTGAGAATCCATAGCATATTTACTTTGAGCTGTACTTTATAAAAAAAAGTGTTGCCTAGGGTGGCATTTCTCAAGCCAATCTCGTATTCCTTAACTAATCTGGTTTTCAGAATATCCATAATGGATAAGCATGACAAAATCTGGTGCTTGCAGACAATGCTTATATTTCTCTCACATTGTGGTTATCCTGAAAATCGGATTGTGTAGGTGAAACTCGAAAACCAGATTAAGAAACATTACCCTAGAGCAGGGGTGTCCAACCTGCGGCCCGAGGGCCGCATGCGGCCCAGTGAAGTATTTTGTATGGCCCCAGTTGAGGGCGATGCAGTGTTTTCCTTTGCTGCCCCTGAGTGTTTACCGTCTTGCCGGCTCCCTCCTATGTCTTACTGCAGCGTTTGCACGTTTGTGCGGCCCCAGAAACATTTTTTTCAGCCAATGCGGCCCAGTGAAGCCAAAAGGTTGGACACCCCTGCCCTAGAGTATGTTTAGATGGGTCTAGCAAACACTCATTTGCACAGATGATGATATTTGCATACCTAAACAAACTAGACCCTTCCCCCTTTAATCAAGCTGCGCTGCCAAGCACTGTGAGCTAAATGTTGAACAGCCAATAGGATTAGAGTAGGTGACTCGGCAGCATGGCTTGATAAAAGGTGAGGGGGAGGAGGATTGTGAATAGGCCAAAATATTTAACTCATTTTCAGTTTGTTTGGCTTATCTCCCCAATTTTCAGGTATTTTTGTTTATTTCACGTTTATTTAATTTTTAAAGCAGATGTATGTCTAAAAATGCCCCCAAAATGTCCATCTGCCCAAACAATTCAAATCTCAATTTTTGAAAGGCAGAATTTGATTATCGTACACTGCTGTTTGTTCAAAGAGCAAGGGAGAGCAATGGATTGCTCTAAAGACACATTTGAGAATATCTGGCAAACCTATTTGGTTTTTTCCAGTGTTTCTAAATTTGGTTGTATTAAGACTGCATATAAAACTGTGCAAAGCATTAGTGAGTGTTCAACACAAGTATATTTTGTTTGGAAAAAGTCAGATGGGGAACAAAATGGGCATATTTGGTCATGCATCTGGAATTGCATGTTTAAATGTTCTATATCAATAAGATTAGTAATTGCTTAGATAAAGATCCTAATGTGGAACTACGTTTTATCACCTACTATTTAATCTGTAAGTACTAGAATCTCCCCTCCCACTATGCTAGAGAAATTGTGGTATAATGGCTGATTTTAACCACATGTGGTGGTCTTGCCCGGCAATCCAAAGGTTTGTTTAGAGATACAAACCATCATAAAAGCTATTACTGGCTTTTCACTGCCTACAGATGTGCTCCTTTATCCTAGTTTCTAGTCTTGAGACGTCTGCCTTCCAGTATATGATCCATTTGCTTCAGTGCTTGTTGCTGGTCATAAAGTGTATCATTGCCAAATTTTGATAAAGAAGTCTCCCCCTTCCCCCACCAACTCATTTGGGTATACAAAGCCTGGGATAGTTTTATTATGGAGAAATTAACCTCTGACTAAAGAATTAGGGCCTCTTCTATTAAAGTGTGCTAGCAGTTTTCTAGTGCGGGGAGCCACACTGAATGGCCCGTGCTGCTCCCGACGCTCATAGAGTTCCTATGAGCGTCGGGAGCAGCGCGAGCCATTCAGCGCGGCTCTCTGCGCTAAAACCTGCTAGCGCAGTTTAATAGAAGAGGGGTCAAGTCTATTTTGTACATGAAGCCTTCACTTATTTCTACTGCCTTCTTTATTTTCTCTGTTCTTTATTGTTATGCCATCAGAATTAATATATACTTAGGGCTCCTTTTACTAATGTGCACACACACAAGATTAGCGCACGCTAGCTGAAAAATTACCGCCTGCTTAAAAGGAGGCAGTAGTGGCTAATACATGCGGTATTTTAGCGTGCGCTATTCCGCGCGTTTAGGCCCTAACGCAACTTTGTAAAAGGAGCCTTTAGTGCACTTGAATGGTGATGGAATGGGGACAGAAAGATGAGGTAAAGAATCATGGGTTGGATATACCACCTCACTATGGGTGCAAAGTGGTCTACATATTTTGGATATAGGTACTAATTTTTCTGTCCCTAGTGGGCTTACAATCTGAGTTCTGTACCTGGGGCAACAGAGGTTTTAAATGATGTGCCCAGGGTCACAAGGAGCTGCAGTGGGAATCAGATCTGGTTTCCCAGGTTCTCAACCCGCTGCACCAACCACTGGGTTACAGTGGGAATTGAATCCAGTTCTCAGCCCACAACAAATGGATTTAAAAAGGAATGAAAAAGAATGGGAAAAGGAGGTCTCTGTCTGAATTCCTATAAGAGAGGGAATCACCAACATGTATGCTTAAGAAGATCTATGGTTTGTTTGTCTAGAAAAATTCAATATTGAAGATGAAAGAGATTCTTCTGATTGACCATGATAAATTTTAAATACTGTGCAAGCACATTTAAATTTAATTCTGGAATTGAGAAGCAGCCAGTATATTTTCCTCAAGCGCGGTGTTGCATGTTCATATTTTGTTTTTCCAAAGATCAGACTGGTAGCGGTATTCTGAATCATCTATAATTTCTTAAGGTTACTTGCACTAATACCACACTAAACTGAATTGAAATGATCCAATTGTGCCAAATCAATAGAATTAACTAGAACAGTAAAATGATAGTGGTGAAAAAGAGAATGAATTGACATAAGGCAACGTAAACTGAAAAAAATATTTCCTGATTAAGATCCTCTTTTACAAAGGCAATTATCATGGTGGGCTGCAGTAATCACTCCAATGCCCATAGGGATTCAATGGGTATCAGATAATTTGCTGCTTGGCAGCGGCTACCACACCTTTGTAAAAAAAGGGGTGAGGTGGGTAAGTTATTTATCTGTTGTTGGAATCTAAGAGTAGAGTTCAAGATAATATCCAACACTCTGGAAGATTTTTCAACCAAATGTGATTCATCAGAATCCAAAAACATTATTTTCTAGAAGTTCTGGAGGTTCTGCTCCAAACCCCACAAGTTCAGTTTGGTAAGGTTCAGTTTCATCTGAAATTGAGATGACCAAGCTTGAAGACTGGATATACAGTACAAGAACGGATATTAGATTAAAATAGTTGCAAATAAGGATTAATTTCTTGAAATCCATAATTATCATCAGCATAAGTGATTCTCCTAAACCCAAGGAAAGCAGAGTCAAAGCAGTCATATACACATTAAATAGTATTAGAGATATTGGAGACTCTTGAGGAACTTCACAACCTGGAAACCAAGCAGAAGATGGTTTACCCTTAAAATTTATTACATATGATCTAGAAACTAAAAATCTATGAAGCCAGTTCAAAACATTCCCATCTATACCCATTTGAGCAAGAAGATAAATTAGTATGTTATGATCAACAACATCAAACATTGCCGATAAATCAAACAGAAAAAACCCCCAACATAACGCTTTTCATCCTAATACTGTTTTCATGCTTTATTGAGTTCAGCTTTATAATGTGATATATTATTTCTCCAAACTACTTTATCTTGTTTACTGTTTTTCCCTTCTGCCTTCAACTTCTTACAATTGTTTTTTAAGGGTATAATGATTTGGGAACTGAAAGTACAGCATGGCATTGTATATGTTTGCTAATCGTACAGCAGAAAGAATATGATGGGATGACTAGTATATTGCACTGACTGAAAATTAGGCCATAAAGTCTCCAAATTACTATTTGTCCTGTAAGCCAGTCCTAATGTCTCATAGTCCAGAGATGCCAATGCCAGTGAACCATCTCAAAGAGTGAGATTTACTATGCTAAGAAGTGAGATTGAAGACCAAAGAATGAGAGTTTTCAGATAGTATATCTAGGGTATAAATCTAGAATGATGTAAGTATAGTATTGCTTTGTAAATGAATCAAGATGGTATTGAATGATACTGGCTTTTCTTTGGAGCATCTGAAAAAATACAGACAAAATGGGGAGCAATTTGGGTAAATTGTTTGAGTTGAAAATTGTCTTCTATCTATTAGTTAAAAGTATGTACATCAGTTTTCGAGGACATGTACTTGCAGTAAAGGGAAAAGGGACAGGGCAAGGCAGAAAGGTGTGCTCAGATTTCTTCTTACTGGTTGGAGCATTTGGTTTTTATTCTCTAAAAGCAGTGATCAAGATCAGCGCACTAATACTGAAGCTCTGATGAGTGACAAATATGGTTCAGAGTATGAGAGTGAAAAAGCTTTCAAATGAGTTTCACACACCCCTAATGAGTGAGACTTGGCATCTTTGCATGGTCTGTTTTACAGTCTGGATTACAGTTTTGCATGGTCTGGATTACAGATCAGGAGTTGCTGTGGCTCACCAGAAAACAGTTTCTTCTTCTATATCAGGGGTGTCAAAGTCCCTCCTCGAGGGCCGCAATCCAGTCGGGTTTTCAGGATTTCCCCAATGAATATACATGAGATCTATTAGCATACAATGAAAGAAGTGCATGCAAATAGATCTCATGCATATTCATTGGGGAAATCCTGAAAACCCGACTGGATTGCGGCCCTCAAGGAGGGACTTTGACACCCCTTTTCTATATGACTCACAGTTTTTGTGTAGTCTTGTAATGTGATTTGTGTAGAATGAGGGTGAATGTGTGGGCCTTGTGAAATGTATATTGACTGTATGAGTTACAATATATGCCACCCTATGCTTTGCTTTTTATGGATCTATCACTACTGCTATGTATTTTATTGTTTGTCTGAATTTCTCTATAAAGAAACCTATATTGAAAGAGATTTATGTATTTATTTATTTGGTTTTATATACCATCCTCCCAGAAGAGCTCAGAATGGGTTACAAGTTTACATATATAGGGGCCCTTTTATTAAGGCGCGCTAATTGATTTAGCACATACTAAAGATTAGCGCGTCCTAAATGCTAAGGCATCAGTTATATTCTATGGGCGCCTTAGCATTTAGCATGCGCTAATCTTTAACGCGTTTTAATTCAGTTATATAAGAACATAAGTGCCTCTACTGGGACAGACCAGAGGTCCATCATGCCCAGCAGTCCGCTCACGCGGCGGCCCATCAGGTCCAGGACATGTTACTAACCCTCTAGCTATACCCTTCTATCCCTTTTTCCTTCAGGAATTCATCTAATCCTTTCTTGAACCCCAGTACTGTTCTCTGTCCTATCACACCCTCTGGAAGCGCATTCCAGGCATCCACCACCCTTTGGGTGAAGAATAACTTCCTAGCATTGGCTCTGAATCTGTCCCCTCTCAATTTTTCCGAATGCCCTCTCATTCTTGTAGTTCTTGAAAGTTTGAAGAATCTGCCCCTCTCCACTTTCTCTATGCCCTTCATGATCTTGTAAGTCTCTATCATGTCCCCTCTAAGCCTCCGCTTTTCCAAGGAAAAGAGCCCCAGTTTCTCCAATCTTTCAGCATATGAAGGTTTTCCATACCTTTTATCAAACGTGTTGCTCTCTTCTGAACCCTCTCGAGTATCGCCATGTCCTTCTTAAGGTATGGCGACCAATATTGGATGCAGTACTCCAGATACGGGCGCACCATCGCCCGATACAACGGCAGGATAACTTCTTTCGTTCTGGTTGTAATATCCTTCTTGATTATACCTAGCATTCTATTCGCCTTCTTAGCATACCTTAATAAAAGGACCCCATAATAAAGTGTATTTACACAGTGATGACTAAACACAGCATGGCAGAACATTGTCTGACAAAAATGGCAAAACATTTCAGTCCTGTAGGTCCATTTTTAACAACATCCTTCAACCGATTGTCCCCTCGTCTAAGAGAATGAAATATAAATTAATAATCAACACCCTCTTCACGTTTGCTGCTACCAGGATCTGGAATGACTTTCCAGCACCCATAAGAACAGAAATTACCTCACTTTCAGGAAAATGACTAAAAACTTAAGGCTCCTTTTACGAAGCCGCGTTAGCGGTTTAACGCGCGTAATAGCGTGTGCTAATTTGCCGGCCGCACTAGCCACTACCGCCTCTTCTTGAGCAGGCGGTAGTTTTTCAGCTAGCGCGGGGGTTAGCACGTGCTAAAAATGTGCGTGCGATAAAGCCGCTAACGCGGCTTTGTAAAAGGATCCCTTAGCTATTTGTTAAATATCTATCTATTCAATAACGCTGCTTCTTTAGAGTTTTTCTCTTCTGTTGTGTGTTTTTTAAAATTGAATTACTGTATTATTCTTCCCTCATCCTTCCTTTATCTAAAAGCCAGAAATGTATGATAATAATTGTTTGTTTATTCTTTTTCATAGATACTACAGTTAGATTGGAGCCCATTGGGACCGACAGGAAAATTACTTAAAATACCTGATTAGACTTTTGGCCATTGAATAAGTCAAATTTTATTTGGTTTTTTTTGGAAACTGTTTTGAAGCCAGTGTGATGATTTAGGGCTCCTTTTACTAAGGTGCGTTAGTGTTTTTAGCGCACGCACAAAATTACCGTGCGCTAAACCGCACGGTGCGCTTCTAGAATAACACCAGCTCAATGCTGGCATTACAGTCTAGCGTGCACGGCAATTTAGTGTGCGATAATCCGAGCGTTAAGGCCCTAACACACCTTAGTAAAAGGAGCCCTTGGTGGTATATAAACACTGCATTAAATTAAATTAAATTTTTCATGAGGCCTCCACACTATGAGTGTAGCATCCTTTTCTATAATGGATGCCAAAGGATATAGTGAATGCAGAGACAGCAATAGTAGAATCATTAGGGGTGCTATGGACTGTGTTGCATTGCTACTGAAGTTTATAGTTTAAATCATAGGGGTCCTTTTACAAAGGTGCGGTAGCGGTTTAACGCGCGGAATACCGTGTGTTTAAAACCGCCTGCCGCGCTAGTACCTAACGCCTCCATTGACGAGGTGTTAGGATTTTAGGCTGCCGCGGGGGTTAGCCTTGATAAAAGGAGTCCATAATCTTTGTCATATTTAGAAGGAGCAAAAGTCACACACACAAAAAAAAAGAGAGACGAAAAAAAGAATGATTGCACATTCAAAATTCTGAAAACACTGATACAGTTTCAAGAGAGAATGTGATAGAATTGGTATAAAGTTACAGCGTCTTTGACCTCTAGATCAACAGTTCAAAATTCAGCTCAGTTCAGTGCTGACCAAGAGCCATTGATAAGTTAAAGATATTTGCTGGCTTATGTAAAATGAGTTGGTGGTCTCTGTTTGGTCTCCAAAGGTCAGGCATCCAAATCACTCAAAAAAACACCAACTCAGTATGGCACTGATTAACACCATAGTGGGCTGTCTCAGTAGAAAGAGCAAAGAGTGTACAACTTCCAGTTTTCCAAGTTGTCAATCACTTTTCTTGAGTATGAAATTCAAGTAATAACACATATAGGAAAAGTTAATATGCTCATTCGAATTGGATAAAGACTAAACCCAAAGCCTGGAGCATGTCTGTTACCAATATGAGCTGCCTAAGTATTAGCCTGCTTAAACAATGTTCCCAGGTTAGTGCCCATTCCAATAAAATGCAGCTAGTAAATGCAAGTGAGCCAGGAATTTTGAATGTTCTAGGCTGTGGCAATTCATGAAAAAATACTTTTTCCACATAGTGAGGGCAGGCCAAATTTAGAGCCTTCTAGTCCAAATTGGAGGTCCCCCAAACTTTGGCCTGCTAAGAGGACCTCCATTTCTTAGTGTCTCAGAGAACCTCACAGAGCAACCCCTGAACCCCAACACATGGCTAAAAAGATTCAAAACAATATATATAGGCTACTGCAGAGTCACCAATCCAAATATTCATTCAATCGACTTGTATGTAACAATCTTAATGGAGCTCAAGTGTTCACAGTGATAACACCACTAGAACATGTCTCAGCGTGTGACTAAATAGTGCACTATAATCGGTCCATAGATCTTCTGTCGGGTTGGCCGGTTTTACTGATACCTGAGCTAAGTACCTTTATACTACTAACAGGGGAAGAGTTTTGAATTAAATTAGCGAATGTGCAGTGCAACATTGCCATATACACAAAGAAATATATAAAAAAGAGTATATAGTAAATGAGATTATAAGAACAAAGTTCAAGTAAATAAAATCTTAAACAATTCTATGGACCGATGATAGTTCACTATTTAGTCACACGCCGAGACATGTTCTAGTGGTGTTATGACTGTGAACACTTGAGATCCATTAAGATTGTTACATACAAGTGGATTGAATGAATGTTTGGATTGGTGACTCTGCAGTAGCCTATATATATTGTTTTTAAAAAAATTCAAAAGACATCTCCCCCTAAACCCTTGCTGAAACCATATTTCTTCCCATCCAAAGTATAGGTACCACTAGCTTACCCGACTCACAATATTTACTCTCCTGGGCCCCTAGCAGTAATCTTGCAGTACTATCACTAGATGTTAGAATGAGCTGTGATCATTTTCCCAATGAAAAACAGACCCACAGAGGCATTACTGCACACTCATTTCCCCCATTTTTTTTCTCCCAATAGTGAGCTCCTTTCCATGATTTCTATCACAGCAGCTTATTAGTGCACAAACCCCCATGGCGGTACTTGAGAGAGTCCAGAGAAGAGCAACTAAGCTAATAAAGGGTATGGGGGACCTCTCATATACAGACAGACTGAAAAAGCTAGGGCTTTTCTCCCTGGAAAAGCGACGACTTAGAGGAGACATGATAGAAACCTTCAAGATCATGAAGGGCATAGAAAAAGTGGACAGGGACAGATTTTTCAAATTATGGGGAACCACAAGTACAAGGGGGCACTCAGAGAAATTGTAAGGGGACAGGTTTAGAACAAACGCCAGGAAGTTCTTTTTCACCCAGAGGGTGGTGGATACATGGAACGCGCTACCGGAGGATGTGATAAGTAGAAGCACGCTACAGGGCTTCAAAGAAGGTCTGGACAGGTACCTGGAGGACAAAGGGATTGAGGGGTACAGAGAGGAGTAGAGGTAGGTTATAGGGATAGGATTAGAGGTAATTTATAAAATTAGTCAGAGACCACTGTTCAGGCAGTGGGCCTGATGGGCCGCTGCGGGAGCAGACCGCTGGGCGAGATGGATCTCTGGTCTGCCTCAGCGGAGGCAACTTCTTATGTTCTTATGTTCTCTATAGGTCATGAAGAGCTAGACACTCAGGCTTGGATTCTATATATGATGCCGGTGGTGGTGGCCACTTTAAAAACATCCGCCGATCGTGTGTCAATCACACAATAGTGCCCTTTATAGAATCACACCTTCAGGAAAGGTAGGTGCCAAAAATGTAGGCCAGGGTTTTCAAGACCTACATTTCCAGCGCCTCCTGCCACCTCCAGCATTAGCCATACCTACAGTGGCATTATGCATTGTAAAACACCTCCGTAGGTGTGATTCCATTGTTTATCCCCACTTTTAGACCCCTGGACACACTTCTTGGGTTTTTTTTGTACCCCTTTCCTTTTGGATATATTTTTCAGCATACAACTCCAAAGACAGCATGGCCATGAGAGGAACATTGGAAGGTCAGAGGCCAATGTAAAAGCTTATGCCCAAATTTAGGTGCACAATGCATAAGAAGTTAGTAGTCTATAAAGAATATTCCACATTTTTCAAATACTAGCTTTCCATGGATCATCCTGGTGCCTAACTTTGAATATCACTTATTGAATCTACCCCATAGTATGATTCTCATGAAAGTTCACTACTGTGGAGTGCACTTTTGTGAAGTGACATTGCAAAAATTTACTTTGTGAAAAAAAACCCCAACAAAATGACAGCATTTTGGTATTTTTATGTATTTTGTGCTTTTTTTGAAACAAAGTCCATGTTACTTTACACTTCTATACATAGGACCCTTAATGACTTTCTCTAAGTAATAAATGATAGATCATTATACTGAGACAAAGAAGCTCAGTGAGGAAACTGCATTACTACTGTAACTATTGCATATTATAAATCTGAACAGAGAACGCTATAATACAATTTTACTTTTCTTTTCTTTTTGCTCCTGGGTAATAAGTGTTCTTTCTTAATTGCTTAAGTCACAAAATGGCTATCATTCCCTTCAGACTTTGCTTTTGAGACCAGGACTTTGATATTTTGAAATTTACCTTTTTTTGTGCAGAAAATTCCAGATTGAGTCCAAGCTGAGTAAACTTATAGGCCCTTTTGACATCCAGGCTCAAGCAGTAGAACTTTTTGGATGAAAGTGTGCAAGTCATAGATCAGAGGAAGCATCACTGAGATTTTTCCACCTTCTTCACCCATCAAGATGAACTTTGCTTCTGCGACAATGTGAACAGTCTGTTTGACTTGGAATTGCCTGTAACCTGAAAGAGAGGTGTCTCTTCACTGATATCGCATCTAGGAGCATCAAAGCTGTGCTGCTCCATAACAGGAACAAGTACCCAACTCTTCCACTGGCTCAGTGAACCTCAAAGAAGATTACAACAGCATCAAGACCTTACTAGGTGCCTTGAAGTATGATGAGTACAGCTGGGAGTTCATTGGAAACTTCAAAATAGTGTCATTGCTAATGGGTCTCTGAGGCAGTTGGGTTAGCAGGGACATAAAGATGTACTACCAAAGGTAGGACTGACCACAGTGGACCAAGTTCTCTGTGGGGAGAAACAGCATCAAATGGAAACAACTGGAGGATCTTGGAAGGTTCTGATGCCACCACTGCACATCAAATTGGGCCTAATGAAACAATTTGTCAAAGATATAGATAAGGAGTCAACAGCCTTCAAGTACCTTCAAGATATCTTCCCTCATCTGTTTGAGGCAAAGATCAAAGCTGGTGCCTTTGTCAAACCACAGATAAAGAAGATCATGGAGTACAAGGAATTTCCCAAGAAGCTAACTAGGAAGGAAAAGTGGCTTGGAACAGCTTTGCCTCAGTGGTTTGGGGCTTCCTGGGCAATTACAAGGCCAGAAACAATGTGGAGTTGGTTGAGAATCTGGTGAAGAAATACAGTAAAATGGCCTGTAAGATGTCTCTCAGAGTCCATATCTTTGATGCTCATCTTGAGACATTCAAGGAGAACATGGAAAAACTCGGAGGAGCAGGTGAGTGCTTTTACCAGGATACACTGGACTTTGAACATTGATGGAAGACTACATCTGGGGGCTAATTCATGAAAGTGACTTATAATATAATTTAATATACGTGACTTATAATATAATTTAATATACGTGACTTAATATATACGTATCTGGCGAAAGACGTAAGAAGACTTGAGGCGGTCCAGAGGAGGGCGACGAAAATGATAGGAGGCTTGCACCAGAAGACATATGAGGAGAGACTGGAAGCCCTGAATATGTATACCCTAGAGGAAAGGAGAGACAGGGGAGATATGATTCAGACGTTCAAATACTTAAAGGGTATTAACGTAGAACAAAATCTTTTCCAGAGAAAGGAAAATGGTAAAACCAGAGGACATAATTTGAGGTTGAGGGGTGGTAGATTCAGGGGCAATGTTAGGAAATTCTACTTTACGGAGAGGGTGGTGGATGCCTGGAATGCGCTCCCGAGAGAGGTGGTGGAGAGTAAAACTGTGACTGAATTCAAAGAAGCGTGGGATGAACACAGAAGATTTAGAATCAGAAAATAATATTAAAGATTGAACTAGGCCAGTTACTGGGCAGACTTGTACGGTCTGTGTCTGTGTATGGCCATTTGGAGGAGGATGGGCAGGGGAGGGCTTCAATGGCTGGGAGGGTGTAGATGGGCTGGAGTAAGTCTTAACAGAGATTTCGGCAGTTGGAACCCAAGCACAGTACTGGGTAAAGCTTTGGATTCTCGCCCAGAAATAGCTAAGAAGAAAAAAAAAAAAAATAAAAAATTTTAAATTGAATCAGGTTGGGCAGACTGGATGGACCATTCGGGTCTTTATCTGCCGTCATCTACTATGTAATTGCAAATCTCGAAAAACTACTTACTTCTAAATCTTCTGTGCTCATCTTTGTATAATTTCAATAAAAATACATGTTAATTGTGATTCATATGTTGCTTTCTATGACTTTATAAGAATGAAGAGATAAAAATGTGGTTTTCACATTTTAAATACAGTGGTGCCTCACACAACGAACTTAATTGGTTCCAGGAGCAAGTTTGTTATGTGAAACGTTCGTTATGTGAAACGCGTTTTCCCATAGGAATACATGTAAAAAAAAATAATTCGTTCTGCAGCATAAAATATGCTAAGATGACATAAAAAAGATAAATTTTTTGTTATTATTTTTATTTAGATACATCTAAAAACATACATCTCCCTGTCCTTTTACTTCCACTATCTTCCTATCCCATCTCTATTCCCTTTTGTCCCTCTCCCCATGATCAATCATCTCACCACCTCTCTCTGCCCTCACCCTCAGGGTTCAAGATTGCTTCCACTCTTTTTCCTGTTGTTCTCTCTGCCTGTCACCCTATGATTTAGCATCCCTTCTGCCCTTGTCCAATATTTCCCCTTCTCTCCCTCCCTCTCATCCCCTGCTCCAACATGTGCTTTCAGCGGCCTTCTCCCCCCTTAAGCGTCTTTTCTTCTCCACTCCACCTTTCCTCCCTCCCTGCCTCCACCTTTGTGGCGCTTTTGCACCCGACCGACAACAGAACAGGCCCGGTCGGACAAATCTCCCTGTCCTGTAGCCGCGAATCTAAATTACCTTCTTACAGCAGCTGGATTATTGAAGCTGCTGTAAGAGGTAATTTAGATTCGCGGCTACAGGGCAGGGAGGTTTGTCGGCCGGGCCTGTTGTCGGTCGATCGGGGGACCTGACCAGCTGTGCACATTCTTCGGGGCGGACCGCCCCTCCCCCCTCTTTCGTTCGCCATTGCCTTCTTCCTACCTGCCCTGCCGCAGCCGCACACAGCCGAACGGAAGTCTTCCTGATGTCAGCGCTGACGTCGGAGGAAGGGAGGGCTTTGCTTAAGCCCTCCCTCCGACGTCAGCGCTGACATCGGGAAGATTTCCGTTCGGCTGTGTGCTGCGACAGGGCAGGTAAGGAGAAGGAGACTACCCTCGCGGCTCGACCAACCCCGCTGCGATCCAACCCCGCAGGAACCCCGGACTTCGTTGTGTGAAACGAAGTCCGTTGTACGAATCAAGACGCTGTGCGAGGCGTTCGCTGTGCGAGGCACCACTGTAGTTAAATTGCAAATTTTGACTATCCTGGTCACAAAAGCAAAGTTTTATGGAAATAACAGACATTTTCTATACTTTTTAGGTATGAGCAATTGGGAAATTACACTTAGGGCTCCTTTTACTAAGCTGTGATAGCGGTTTTAGCGTGCACTTAGCACGCACAGAATTGCTGCACGCTCTAGATGCTAATGCCAGCATTGAGGCACCGGCACCGTTTTGGAGGCACTGGCCAGTTGCAGAATCCAGCCCTTAGTCCTTTGCAGTTATATTTCAGACTCTTCTATCTAATTGCAGCAATGTGATTACGGTACATGGTAAAAAGAAGAGACACATTCCTCTCTATGAAGGATGAAGAGATTTCAAGTGAAATTCTTCCCGTTTAACAATATTATTTCTTAAAACAGAGTCGTCTAACTGGGAAGCATTTACAGCAAAGCTGTGTTTTCCTCTTATGTATGGTATTTTATTACATTCAGATAAAACTATGCAGTAACAGCTATAATTTTACAAACTGCAAAATGTAATCTTTCAAAACATTCACTTGGCAACTAAAGTTTGCAGAGACCAGTGCGGGAAGCACAATTTTTACCTTGAATTAAAACGAGCCTCAGAGCTAACAAGCTGAGAACAAAGCCCAGCTTGACATCTACATATACATCCAGGCTTGTTATGACCTATTAACACAATGCAAGCTTAGGCCCTCTTTTACAAAGGTGCGCTAAGCGTTTTAGCGTACATTTAACGCACGCTAAATCAACGCATGCGCTAACCGTTAATGCGTCCACAGAATAGCATGCATGTGTTAGCATTTAGCGTGTGTTTTAGCATGCGCTAATATTTATCACGCGCTTCAGGTTTGTTACCAGGTTATCTTGTGTCTCATTTTTCTTTGAATCACGCCAAAAAGACCACACGTAGAGTGCACTTGTTTTCATATCCCTCCATAAAATCCTGTCGTTATAAGAAGTTCCTTGAGAGAAGTTTCTCATTTCAAGCCGCTATATTTGAATGTATGGCTTGGAAAAATTATGTTAGAGGTCTCTTCCTATCTTGATTTTAGAAAATTGTTAAAGACTCAATTCTTTGATAGGCTGATATCTTAATGCATTCTGCTTCATTTTTTCAATCAAGTTCCTTATATTCAACTTGATGTACAGTGGTGCCTCACACAACGAACTTAATCCGTTCCAGGAGCAAGTTTGTTATGTGAAACGTTTGTTGTGAACGCGTTATGTGAAACGCGTTTTCCCATAAGAATACATGTAAAACAAAATAATTCGTTCTGCAGCCCTGTTGTCCCATAAGAATACCTGTAAAACAAAATAATTCGTTCTGCAGCCCTACATTTCCCTCCCTCCACCTCACCTCACATGCAGAGCCTGCCAGCCTTCTCCCTCACCCAGCCGCACGATCTGCAGGAGGCTAAGAATTTCGGGAACTGGGTCAGTTCCCACTGCAGCTCCATGTGACTCTAGGCAAATCACCTGACCCTCCAGTTGTCCTAGGTCAGTGGTCGGCAAACCGCGGCTCGCGAGCCGCATGTGGCTCTTTAGCCACTTGAGTGCAGCTCTGCACTTGCCTAGGGCCCGAAACTGTCAGAAGGGTCCCAGGGCTGGCGTAAGAGGGGGGAGCATAGATCTAAGGGGCCCTGCGATCCAAACTTCTTTATTAAACACCTAAATTTTCCTTTTCAGAGGGACCCCGACATGGCAGCTGTTCTCATAAACTGCCGGTAGCTGCCCCGAAGCTTTCCCTTTGCGGCGATCTGCCCTATCAGAAACGGGAAGTTGCAGCAGAGGGAAAACTTCGGGGCAGCCGCAGGCAGTTTGTGAGAATGGCTGCCATGTCGGGGTCCCTCTGAAAAGGAAAATTTTGGCTGGAGAGGGCAGTGATCTCTTGCCTTCCCTACTGCTCCTCCCCCGTACTGTCCAGCTTTCCCTCCCCTGCTGGCCAGAACTCCTCATCTTTCCCCCAAGAAATTCAACAGTTTTCCTTCCTCCCTCTTCGGCTGTACCAGCAGGTTAGTTTGTCTGCACAATATTCACTGCTGCTGTGCATCAGCGGGTCTGGCTCCCGGCACGATCTCAAAAAGCTGTGCACGCGCAGCTGCTGGAGTTGCGTCAGAGGAGAAGATTGAACAACAGAGCATGCACGCATGTGCTGCTCCCTGAAAGCGTGTGGCTGGCCGAAAAAGAAAGCCGGAAAACTCGGCATCCGAGGTAAGGTGAGGGTGCTGCTGTTCCCGGCTCACATTAGGAAGCGGCGAGAGTAGTTCCGCCCCCCCCCCCCCCCGGGCCCCTCGGGCGACTTCGTTGTGTGAAACGAAGTTCGTTATAGGGAGCAAGACAAAAAGTTCGTTATGCGCAGCGTTTGCTGTGCGAGGCGTCCGTTATGCGAGGCACCACTGTATTTTATCTGTTCTATGTATTACTTCTTTCCCTTTCTACACAAGCTGAATATCTTCAATAACTTTAGTCACACCAAAATGATATTCAAATAAACTCGTATTATCAGAAAAAAATTTATAATTATATGTTCCTGCTGGTCCTTACTTTAACGGAGAAAGAGACCTCAGTTTTTCTCCAGATTACTCTGAGGAAACTTTCTATGGCAAGTATTCAGTTGCCATAGAGAAATACATCCTAGGTCTCACAAAACTCCGTATTGTTTTTAAATATTGTCAAATATCTTAAATTTTAGAATTTAAATATATATATATATCAATCGTGTCTGATAGTACTGCAAAAAAACCCGCTGCGGACTGCAGTCAAAAACCCAGTGCAGATCCCTGCATCCAGGAAATGTATCATTCACTGCTTCATATAAATATCCCGACAGGTCCTGTTTCGCACATCGGCTACATCAGGGGATTTTCTGAAAAACATGATAAAGCTAGTAAATTTTCATAAAACCCAATTTTTAATTTATCACTACTCAAATTACTTACTCTCAGAAGAAGAGCTGCCGCTTCAATGATTTTCTTTTAGAAAATGGCGACTCGGCGTTTATCCGGGCTTTAACAAGGCAAAGAAGAGTACCGTATTTTCGCGGATATAACGCGCGCGTTATACGTGATTTTACGTACCGCGCATACCCCTCGCGCGTTATATGCCTGAGCGCGGTATACAAAAGTTTTTAAACATAGTTCCCACCCCGCCCGACGCCCGATTCACCCCCCCCAGCAGGACCGCTCGCACCCCCACCCCGAACGACCGCTCGCACGCGCTCCCACCCGCACCCGCATCCACGATCGGAGCAAGAGGGAGCCCAAGCCCTCTTGCCCGGCCGACTCCCCGACGTCCGATACATCCCCCCCCCGGCAGGACCACTCGCACCCTCACCCCGAAGGACCGCCGACTCCCCAACAATATCGGGCCAGGAGGGAGCCCAAACCCTCCTGGCCACGGCGACCCCCTAACCCCACCCCGCACTACATTACGGGCAGGAGGGATCCCAGGCCCTCCTGCCCTCGACGCAAACCCCCTCCCCCCAACGACCGCCCCCCCCCCAAGAACCTCCGCCCGTCCCCCAGCCGACCCGCGACCCCCCTGGCCGACCCCCACGACACCCCCACCCGCCTTCCCCGTACTTTGTGTAGTTGGGCCAGAAGGGAGCCCAAACCCTCCTGGCCACGGCGACCCCCTAACCCCACCCCGCACTACATTACGGGCAGGAGGGATCCCAGGCCCTCCTGCCCTCGACGCAAACCCCCCTCCCTCCAACGACCGCCCCCCCCCCAAGAACCTCCGACCGACCCGCGACCCCCCTGGCCGACCCCCCCACCCCCCTTCCCCGTACCTTTGGAAGTTGGCCGGACAGACGGGAGCCAAACCCGCCTGTCCGGCAGGCAGCCAACGAAGGAATGAGGCCGGATTGGCCCATCCGTCCTAAAGCTCCGCCTACTGGTGGGGCCTAAGGCGCGTGGGCCAATCAGAATAGGCCCTGGAGCCTTAGGTCCCACCTGGGGGCGCGGCCTGAGGCACATGGGCCAAACCCGACCATGTGCCTCAGGCCGCGCCCCCAGGTGGGACCTAAGGCTCCAGGGCCTATTCTGATTGGCCCACGCGCCTTAGGCCCCACCAGTAGGCGGAGCTTTAGGACGGATGGGCCAATCCGGCCTCATTCCTTCGTTGGCTGCCTGCCGGACAGGCGGGTTTGGCTCCCGTCTGTCCGGCCAACTTCCAAAGGTACGGGGAAGGGGGGTGGGGGGGTCGGCCAGGGGGGTCGCGGGTCGGTCGGAGGTTCTTGGGGGGGGGCGGTCGTTGGAGGGAGGGGGGTTTGCGTCGAGGGCAGGAGGGCCTGGGATCCCTCCTGCCCGTAATGTAGTGCGGGGTGGGGTTAGGGGATCGCCGTGGCCAGGAGGGTTTGGGCTCCCTTCTGGCCCAACTACACAAAGTACGGGGAAGGCGGGTGGGGGTGTCGTGGGGGTCGGCCAGGGGGGTCGCGGGTCGGCTGGGGGACGGGCGGAGGTTCTTGGGGGGGGCGGTCGTTGGGGGGAGGGGGTTTGCGTCGAGGGCAGGAGGGCCTGGGATCCCTCCTGCCCGTAATGTAGTGCGGGGTGGGGTTAGGGGGTCGCCGTGGCCAGGAGGGTTTGGGCTCCCTCCTGGCCCGATATTGTCGGGGAGTCGGCGGTCCTTCGGGGTGGGGGTGCGAGTGGTCCTGCCGGGGGGGGAGAAGAATCGGACGTCGAGGGGGGGCATCAGGCTTTCAGGATGGGGACAGGACTTCAAGGGGGGACAGGCAGACCTTCAAGGGGGGACAGGACTTCAAGGGGGACAGGCACGGAGAGGCGGGGCAGTGCACCGAAAGTCAGGGCGGGTGAACGGTGAGTCGGGGCAACCAGAGGAGAGTCGGGGAGGGCGAAAGGAGAATCGGGGTGGCCAGAGGAGAGTCGGGGAGAGCGAAAGGAGAGTCGGGGTGGCCAGAGGAGAGTCGGGCAGCATGCGCGTTATATGCCTGAGCGCGGTATAGAAAAGTTTTTGTACATATCATCGTGATTTCTGCGCGCTATACCCCTGTGCGCGTTTTACAATGGTGCGCGTTATATCCGCGAAAATACGGTAACCCTGGACCAATCACAGTTCAGAGAACTCAAAAAAATGGCCAATCAGGAAGGTCTATATAATTAGTTTAAAAAAACGCGTGCCATTCTACCTTAGCATTTAAACCCAATGGAATAGAGGTTTTCAATGCAAATATCCATTTTTGTTCTCTTTGTCTAAGAAATATTTTAAAGTCTCCCCCTTTTTTTGAGGGATACAATTGTTCAATTGCCCAACATCGTAGTTCAGAGAACATATGATTGAAGTCCAAGCAATGCTGAACCATTGGTGCCTCCATTCTAGCTCGAGATAAGCAAGATCTATGCTCAATGAGTCTAGTTTTCAATTGTCTGGAAGTTTGCCCAATGTACATTAAGTTACAGGGACAACTAATTGCATAAATAATACCTCTAGAATCACACGTAGTTAAAGCTGTTAAAAAATAATTCCTTTTATCTACAGGGTTAATAAAAGATGTACCTTCTTGCATGATGCTACATACTGAGCAGTGCCCACATTTATAGTGTCCCACCATCCCATCCTGTCTAACCCCTATGTTGGCTGACTGTATTGCTCCTTTACTTGTTGGACACGTTAACTCCTGTAGATTCTTATTTCTAGAAAATGCCATCGTGATATGCATGTTTTGAAAACATGAATGCACAGATAGACAGTTCCAATATTTTTTCAGAATCTTAGAGAAAGAACGCGTCTGCTGAGAATGTCGCAATACAAAAGTCAATTACTTCTTTCCCTGCCATGCCGGTATTTTCTGCATTATATTGTAAATGCTTTCTGTCTTTACCTGTTTTTAAGTCCATTATTCTAATTTGTAATTTATCTGTATCCCATGTATTAGCTCACCTTGTTGTGAACCACCTAGAACTTTTTTGCTATGGCGGTATATAAGAATAAAATTATTATTATTATTATTATTAAAAGCATAGCACACCTTTGTAAAAGAGGGGGTTAATTTTGTGTAGGTTGGGAAAAGGATATCCAATTCAAGGATACTCACAAATTTCTCTGGGGCCCTTTTACTAAACTGCGCTAAAAAGTGTCCTGCACAGTTATTAGCATGGGGATTTCCCACGTGCTGAGCCCATTTATAGTGAAGTTATAAAATGGCCGCATTTCCTATTTTTCCTATTAATTACCACACACTAATTTCCCTACCTTACCTCCCCCTATTTTGTAGGCAGTAAGGGTTCCTGTGCTAACCACGTGCTAATCAGCTAGAGGGGCATAATAAAAAAAATGTCTAAGTCCCATTTTGGCCTAAGGCCCTAAACGCGGAAAGTAGCAGCAGGGAAAATGTCCATTCTCAAAGAAAAAACATCCAAAATGAGGGTTTTTTGAGAATGGCCTACCTTTACGTTCAGCAGTTTAATCACCCAGGCCACCACTACGTCTAACATTAGAACACATTATCAACCACAAAATATCCCAAGTCACAACGAAACAAGACCTTTTAGGCAAAGGAGGGACCAGTCCTTCGCCTAAAAGCTGGTTTCTGTAACCGGTGTCTGTCAAAAACAATACTGGTTACAGAATCCCCCCTCCCCCCGCAAAGATCGCGGCAGGAGAGATGCCTAAACTCTTCTGCCGCGATCACGATTCCCTTCCCCCCCCCGAATGGCCATGAACCGCAGCAGGAGAGATTGGGGGAGATCGCGATCAAGGCAGAGGAGATGAGCCATCTTTCTTGCTGCGATCGTTGCGGGGGAGGGGGGAGGGGGAGGCAGGTTGCCAGGGCTGCTGAGTTGATCACGGCAGCCGCAATCAGTTCAGCGGCCCCTAATCAGAACTTATACCTGTTTTGACTTGGTCTAAGTCAAAACGTATAAGTTTTAACTGGGCAACCTGTTACAATTTTTGGTTATACTTGCTGTACGACTAAGTCTAGGCTGGCCCACCTCCCACCCTTTCCCTTTCTCTAAAAATGCCTCTTTTCGCTTTAGGCGTTTAGAGGCAGGGTAAAGGCCTAAGCTGATTTTTGATACATCTAAAACCAGCTTTGATTATCGGTACTTGGAAAATCTGGCTTTTTGATTGTCCAAGTACCGATTTAGGCCACTTTTTAGATGTTTAAAAAAAATTTTATTATGAGCCCCATAGCGATTAGTTGGCGATTAGTACTGGGCATGCCTACTCTCTTCCCCCAAACATGCCCCCAAGCACTAAAAAAATATAAAGTATTTTTTACCATGCGGTATTTTGTATGCATTGCAGCAGTATTTTGTATTTATTATTTTTCATTATGTATGCAATCATGAATCTACAGGCAAGAGAACAATTCAGAAGAGATAAAATTAGCTGAATATATTACTGAAAGTAATTAAAAACGGTATTGAAAATTAGACAAAAAAAGGAATCTGCTGTAGTTTGTGTTATTTCACTACACAGATGTGTTTATTCCATTTTGGTACAAATATAGTTATTTGGTTTTGTTTTAGCTAGAAAGCAAAATATTTTATAGTCACTATAAGTAACAATACCTGCAAAGAGCTACAGTACTTTTGGAACTGCGCTCACACAGAAGGGAAATAAAATATATTTTAATAGCTGGCAAACACAACTTCAGTCTGTCCTATGAGTATTTCCTGGGACCTGTTTTCACAGTAAAACTTGAAATCCAGTACCAAATGAAACCAAAACCAAGAGGACAATAAGAAAACAAATACTCTTGCCAGAAACAAAATCATGTTCCCTTTGAAACATGTTTCACACATGTGCTGTCAAATAATGTGTTTAGCTTCAGGCATATCAGAATTGGTGATCCCTTTGCAGTAGTAAGTTAATACTGTACTCTAGTCAGAAAATAAATTTCCTTTTCGCGTTTTATTATTATGCTGTGTGAACTAGGGATGTACATTGTTTCTTCAATCCCCCCTCCCCTCCAAAAACAAATCATCTCATTTTAGGGTCCTTTCACTAAGCCGTAAAAAAAATCTGGGTTTAGCACATACTAACATGGGTATTTCTCACATGCTAAGCCCAGGTTTACTGCAGCATTATATTAAGGGATTTTTATTTTTAGTTTCTGAGCTAATATTTCTATTAACATGTAGGTTTGTAGGAAACAAACCTTGAAACAGCCTTTCAGTGAAACATGACGTCATGTTGGGAGTTCCCTTTTGAAGCATCTATAAAGATGAGTGTCACTTTGATAAGCTATTTACGAATGACTAAGGGCTCCTTTTACAAAACCGCGCTGGCCGGAAATCTATTGCCCGCTCAAAAGAAGGCGGTAGCGGCTAGCGCGTGTGGCAACTTAGCGCACGCTATTCCACGCATTGAGGCCCTAGTGCGGCTTTGTAAAAGGAGCCCTAAATAAGAGTTATAGAAAAACAGTTGCAAAAAAATAAATAAATAAATAAAGTTAATTGGACTGACGAAGAGGTTTGGCTAAAAAAAGTTTCAGAGTTGTGAATTGCGATCTAAAATTAGCCGCTAAAGTCCATTAAACAACTTATTTGAGCACTGGGAGAAGAAAGTAATAACTGCAGTTGCATATTGGTTTCTCATGAGGTAAATTATATTGGCCGTACTGATAGCGCTATACTTTTTAACATAGGCATCGTTAGGCATGTTTAGGCATAGGCATCGTTAGGTGTACTAGGCATCCTAAGGCCCTCTTTTACTAAGGTGTGCTAAGCGTTATAGCGCGCGTTTAGCCCACACTAAATCAACGCATGCGCTAACCACTAACGCGCCCATAGGATAACATGCACGCGTTAGCATTTAGCACATGTTTAGCGAGCGCTGATATTTACCGCACATTAAAAAGCATAGCACACCTTAGTAAAAGAAGGGGTAAGAGTTCAGTGCCAATCTCTTAAATTGCTTTTTTGATTGGCTGAAAACCAGCATGGTCAATTACCATGCCAATTAAGTCAATTAAAAAAAAAAAAAAAAAAGTTTGGCGCAGATCCCAAACTTAGGTGCTTCTAGGCGGCTATGATTAGGGTACCTAGCACAGCCTAAATAGGGCACCATTTATAGAATATGCCCGCATCTGGCTAATTAGATTTTTAAAATCTGTTTTAATTAATAGGTTTAAATTATCAGCACCAATTAAGCTAATTAAAAAAATTAAGCCCGATAGCGCGGGCAGCTGTGGTAACTGCCCCGAAACCTATAGGGATTTAAAGAGCTTCAGAGCTTTTTCCATGCGTCAGTCATTATTGCGGCTTCGTAAGAGGGTAAGTTAGGTGCATAGGTCAGTAGGTGTCTCGATCTATGTACCTACCAGTAGGCATCTTGTACAGAATCAGGGCCTTACTGTCTTACTGCCTCTTCAAAAGATCCTACTACTTCTAACATTAAAATGTCCAAAGAGACCTGGACAAAAACCATCTGGTCAGATCATCTAATGTCCACTTTCAAAATCCTCTGGAGAAGGAAAGAATCGGACGGGAAGGGGTAAAATGCAGACCTCACGGACCTTACAGACCTCGTGGATCTAAAACCTCACGTCCTTAAAAATCTGAGGTCCGTACAACGAAGTTGCTGGGTCGCGGGTTTTAAAATCTCCCTGTAAGGCCTCTCTCCCCATATACATTTAATAGTCCTTCACACCTAAACTACCCATAGCTGTGCATGGCCCTCATCAATATTAAGCAAGGATAACACAAAATTTTGTGCAAGTTTAATGGAGTAATTCCCCACCTTCAGTACGGTATCTTTTGCTAGGAGTCGGCAAAGGTGAGAAAATGCTGGGACTCTTTATGTAAGTGTTCAACGCTAGGGGAAAGTACCTCTATGACATTTTAGCGCTGACAGATCCTAATGCATTTTCCTCCCTATGCCGAGACTAAAAGTGGCACGGACCTTAGGGCAAAAGTTTTGCTGCTAGTCTCAGCATAGGGAAGGAAAAGCATTAGGATCTGTCAGTGACTTCATTGTACGGACCTCAGATTTTTAAGGACATGCGGTTTTAGATCCGCAAGGTCCGTAAGGTCCGTGAGGTCTGCGTTTCATCCCTTCCCCAATCGGACCTACATTTGAAAAATAAAAATAAACCTATAACTACCATAGTAACATAGTAGATGATGGCAGATAAAGACCCGAATGGTCCATCCAGTCTGCCCAACCTGATTCAATTTAAATTTTTTTTTTTTTTTTTTTTTCTTCTTAGCTATTTCTGGGCAAGAATCCAAAGCTTTACCCGGTACTGTGCTTGGGTTCCAACTGCCGAAATCTCTGTTAAGACTTACTCCAGCCCATCTACACCCTCCCAGCCATTGAAGCCCTCCCCTGCCCATCCTCCACCAAACGGCCATACACAGACACAGACCGTGCAAGTCTGCCCAGTAACTGGCCTAGTTCAATATTTAATATTATTTTCTGATTCTAAATCTTCTGTGTTCATCCCACGCTTCTTTGAACTCAGTCACAGTTTTACTCTCCACCACCTCTCTCGGGAGCGCATTCCAGGCATCCACTACCCTCTCCATAAAGTAGAATTTCCTAACATTACCCCTGAATCTACCACCCCTCAACCTCAAATTATGTCCTCTGGTTTTACCATTTTCCTTTCTCTGGAAAAGATTTTGTTCTACGTTAATACCCTTCAAGTATTTGAATGTCTGAATCATATCTCCCCTGTCTCTCCTTTCCTCTAGGGTATACATATTCAGGGCTTCCAGTCTCTCCTCATACGTCTTCTGGCGCAAGCCTCCTATCATTTTCGTCGCCCTCCTCTGGACCGCCTCAAGTCTTCTTGAGTCTACCAGAGGACTTTTAAATCCTATTGAATTATGGACCCATTATGACTTATTCAATTCTAATTGTGTACAAGAATTCAACCCATTGGACAAAATTGCCCCACTGAAGATAAGAAAAAAGAGCCACACATAGTTGAAAGTTGGTACAATGCAGAATTAATTACACTGAAGCGAGCAGCACAACGCTTAGCGAGACTCTAATGTTAAAGGAGGACTCATTTATATATTTATATTTCTTAAATACCAGTTCTATTCAAAACAGTTTACATTCAGGTACTAAGTATTTCTCCTTCATATCATTTAATATTCTGTGACTATCCATGTTTATTTTACAAAATAAATTTAAAAAAATTAAATTGTGGAACAGGAGATTGAATGTATCAGTTTGTAGTTTAATAAGCATCCAAATAACATAAAAGCAATCCAGAAAAAGGTATATACAGTCATAAGTGATCCACAGAATAAAATACATGCCAATTGTATAAAATCAAACTTGCGTCTCTATGCCAAATATTAGATAAACAATCTTTTAAAGTGAATAAGCTATAATTCCTTTCTTATTGTTCAGCTGCAGTCAGGCTTTATTTGACAGTGTTATTATTATTATTATTTCTTTTACTTTTAGTATGGATTTTTCACACCTGTTTCAAACCTCAAAATTGAATACCAGTTCCAAAAATCTGGTTTGCTTTCTGCCCTTGCTTGGTTTATTTTTTCTAATAAAGAAAGTTCAATTACAAACTCCACATGTTTCCAAAGTCTTTCTGGCTGTTTTTAAAGTGTGAATTTGTGCCTTTCATGTCCAAAATAATTTAAATCACATGGTTTCCTTTCTTTTGTAATTATCCATAAGGATCTTGCCTTGTTACTGCACCACTTATATTTGGGATTCCATAAATAAATATGTCTATTAAATCATCTCCTTCCTGCCTACCCCAGCCAGCAACAGTATTTTGGTGCATATGCTGATTTGCCGAGAGTTGCTTGTGAAATTATCCTGCATGGATACACAGTCATTTTTAAATAGCATGACTTAAGAATGTTAGTTCTATTAACAAGTAATAGAACGGGTACAAGTGGATCGATTTTTCACTCTGTCCAAAATTACAAAGACTAGGGACACTCGATGAAGTTACATGGAAATACTTTTAACACCAATTGGAGGAAAAATATTTTCACTCAGAGAATAGTTAAGCTCTGGAACGCATTGCCAGAGGTTGTGGTAAGAGCGGATAGCATAGCTGGTTTTAAGAAAGGTTTGAACAAGTTCCTGGAGGAAAAGTCCATAGTCTGTTATTGACAAAGACAGGGGGAAGCCACTACTTGCTCTGGATTGGTAGCATGGAATATTGCTACACCTTGGGTTTTGGCCAGGTACTAGTGACCTGAATTGGCCACCGTGACACCAGGCAACTGGGCTTGATGGACCATTGGTCTGACCCAGTAAGGCTATTCTTATGTTCTTGTTACTGCACCACTTATATTTGGGATTCCATAAATAAATATGTCTATTAAATCATCTCCTTCCTGCCTACCTCAGCCAGCAACAGTATTTTGGTGCATATGCTGATTTGCCGAGAGTTAACATAAGTACATAAGTACATAAGTAGTCGCCTCCGCCGGGGCAGACCAGAGGTCCATCCAGCCCAGCGGTCCGCTCACGCGGCGGCCCATCAGGCATATTGCCTGGTCAGCGGTCCCTGACTAATTTTATTGCCTACCTCTACAGTTATCTCTAAACCTTCCACTGCTCTTATCTGTACCCCTCAATCCCTTTGTCTTCCAGGAACCTATCCAGGTCATCCTTGAAACCCTGTACTGTGCTATTTCTTATCACGGCCTCCGGAAGGGTGTTCCATGTGTCCACCACCCTCTGTGTGAAAAAGTACTTCCTTGCGTTTGTTTTAAACCTGTCCCCCTTCAATTTCATCGAGTGACCCCTTGTTCTTGTGGTTTCTTTCAAATTGAAAAATCTGTCTTTGTCAACCTTTTCGATGCCCCTCAGGATCTTGAAGGTCTCTATCATATCTCCTCTGAGTCTCCGCTTTTCCAGGGAGAACAGCCCCAGCTTCTTCAGTTGCTTGTGAAATTATCCTGCATGGATACACAGTCATTTTTAAATAGCATGACTTAAGAATGTTAGTTCTATTAACAGGTAGCTTAACCCAGACATGGTGGCATTTCTCTTTCTAATCCCCTTTTAATCAATTGCAATTGCATTCTAATAAAACACTAATCCTTGGCAATTAAAGATACACTGACATTTCTGTTGTATAAAAGCCTGGATCATGATGTTTATTCAAGTTTTTTTTTTTATCAATCTCATAAAAACTATGACCCTCATTCGCATTTGAAACGTGTATAAACTGACACCTAAACATTTATCTTGCAAAATTGTCTAAGTCCCCATTTTACAAACCTGGAATATGCATGT
The DNA here is from genome assembly GCF_902459505.1 of Geotrypetes seraphini. Taxonomy (NCBI): domain Eukaryota; kingdom Metazoa; phylum Chordata; class Amphibia; order Gymnophiona; family Dermophiidae; genus Geotrypetes; species Geotrypetes seraphini. The sequence goes on along the minus strand of NC_047092.1, from coordinate 142,103,420 downwards.
ATCAAATCAAAGCGCATATAAATGAGAAGAAGGTATTGTTTATTGTGAGCTTCTATACCGCTACTAATGACTGGGGAGTCAATTCTATACTCCGGGGAAATGCTTAGGGAAAGGGTTCTTTTAGGGGGAGGGTTCTTTGAGTGGGCAGATTTGTTGGGCCGTCGGCCCTTTTCCGCCATCATACTCTATGTATTCTATAATTCAGAGCGGTTTGCATGAGATTCTGTAGAGATGTTACAATACATGGGCTCTATACAGAGTTACAGGGGCTTCTGTCACAATACAGAGTTATTATTACTGGCATAACCATGGCATAAACTATCATCCTACTTATGTTACCGGCACATCGATCGTTCTGCTTATATGTATATGTTCATACCAAATCAATCTAATATTAGGTTTACTATTGCAGTTAAGTACACAATGTTTACACACCTCCAAAGGAGTTTGGCCTAATCAACTAAACATAGTCTATATACATGGTCTGGGCATGTTTTGGATATTCCATAAACATTTATGCTTCATTTCAAAAATATTTGTGCCCTGATTCTATAAACAGCACCTAAAAATTAGGTGCCAAAGAACATAGCGCATAATGCCTGTCAATCCTTGGTAAGGTGCCATTTATAGAATCATGCCTAACGGTGCCTAAAATGGGCTTAGGTACTAGTAGTCACCTGAATCTTAGGCCCTGTTTTACTAAGGTGCGCTAACCGCTAACACATGTATGTTAGTCTATGGACGTGTTAGCTTTTAGCGCGCGCTAATCGGTTAGTGCAGTGGTTCCCAACCCTGTCCTGGAGGACCACCAGGCCAATTGGGTTTTCAGGCTAGCCCTAATGAAAATGCATGAGAGAGATTTGCGTATAATGGAAGTAACAGGCATGCAAATCTGCTTTATGCATATTCATTAGGGCTATCCTGAAAACCCGATTGGCCTGGTGGTCCTACAGGACAGGGTTGAGAACCATTGGGTTAGCGCGCCTTAGTAAAAGAGGGGGTTAGACACCCCCTCTTTATGCCATGGTTTTCTTGGCCTAAATACTGGCATCTAAGTTCAATTTAGGTGCCTAAATTGAACACACACCCAAGAACCAATCTTAATCTTGCCTACTTTCTGGTAGGCACCTATGCAAAATCCCTACTATCCCTCAACCTCAAATTATGCCCTCTGGTTTTATCATTTTCCTTTCTCTGGAAAATATTTTGTTCTGTTAATACCTTTCAAGTATTTGAATGTCTGAATCATATTTCCCCTATCCCTCCTGTCTTCCAGGGTATGCATATTCAGGGCTTCCAGACTCTCCTCATATGTCTTTTGGTGTAAACCGCTGATCATTTTCATTGCCTTTCTCTGGACTGCTTCAAGTCTTCTTATATCTTTTGCAAGATATGGTCTCCAAAATTTAGCACAATACCACATATGGGGCTTCACTTATGACCTGTACAGGGGCATGAACATCTTCTTTCTTTTACTGGTCATATCTCTCTCTTTACAGCCTAGCATCCTTCTGGCAAAATCCACCATCTTGTCACACTGTTTATGTTGGCTTTGAACCTGTTGATTTTTATGGGTCTATTTTTTCTAAAATGGATGTTTATTCTGCATATAATTGCTGCATAAATGTCCAGCATATTCTATTCTAACCTGCACATCTCAGTTTCTATGAAGTCTAAAATGGTTGCTTATGCACAGATTTTTTTTTTAAAAAGAGAGAGAAATCAAACCTCTGCAGATCAATCAATGATGCAAAAACAGCAGAGTTGACATGGATGGGCATTTTGATATGACGTCTAAATCCAAGTTTGACCTTTTTGGAAGTGCATCTAAAATTCAGTTAGAAAAATGGCTATTAACAGAAAAACAGCTATCTTTCCCCGAAAATGACCATTTCTAGTTGTGTTTGCCCTTAGTACACTTCTTTTTTAACCATTTTCAAGAAAAAAAAATGCTCAAAAGAGAAATGCACAAAACAAGCCGTTGGGATGTAGAAAGGGCCAGCAATTTTATTAAACTGGCCACACAGACATCCCAACGGAGCAGTGGAGCACCTTAGTGAGCTTCACGTAAAAAAGCCCAGGTACACATCTCACCATAACCCTCTTATATTGTATGGTGAGCCCTCTAAAACCCATCCAAAACCTACTAGATCTAACTGTACACCATTCCAATAACCCTCATGCCTGCAGGTTTCATCTATATGTAGGTACATTGGGATCTGGTGGGATTTTGGAAGGCTCACATATTTCACCCTAAGTATAGTAGTCAGAGTGGGGTATGGGTCTGTTAGTTAGCTGTCTCTTACCAGCAGTTCAGGAAATTATTGAAAATCTACTTATTTAAGAAATTTTTTGTAATTTCTAGGTCATTTGTTTTTATTGTCACTGTTTCAATTTTATTTTCTAAACTGCATAGAACTCCTAAGGTACTGTGGTATATAAATACATTTTTATGTTATGTTACTATACTACCCACTAGGTTACTCCAGGAAATTGCTTGCTGTTTTTCTAGGACTGGCCATAACATCTGAAGCTACCATATAGACAGGCATGGATTGTTTCATTCATATCTTTGGGGGTTGGGAGTGGGTCGGTGAACACTGGGGGAGTGTGTGTGGGGGGGATCATGCCTTCATAGGATTACCAGATTTTATTCCTGTAAAATCCAGATCTATAGCCCCTCCCCCAGGCCTGCCCAGTTCTACCAAGCCCTGCCCCGTTATGCCCAAGTCACATCCTGTTCCACCTCAGCCTTACCCCACAGCCCAATCCCCCTCAACCATGCCTCATCCTGGACGTCTGGTAACCCTATGCCTTTATCCTTCCAGCTTGGGCACCTTTTTGGCACTTATTCATTATTAAAAGGAGGGGCCAGCGGCGCTAAGGCTCCTCAGCGCGTGGAGGCAGCAAGGGCGGGCAGCGGCTGAGGAAGCCAAAGGGAGAGGAGAGGAGGCGTTTGTGCTTTTTTTTTTTTTCTTTCTTTCAGGTCGGAGGAGGCAGGGGATAGCGACAGCGCAGAACGGGTGGCGAGAGGTAGCTCCGCCCACCCGTGCCGCGTCACAGCAGCGTCGGTGCCCGGACTCCCCCCCCCTTAAAAGGAGGGGAGCCAACGGCGCCCAGCCGTTCGGCGCGCGGCGAAGGCGAGCGGCAAAGGCGCTCGCCTTAGCGAGAGCGCCTTTGCGAAGGAAGCCTGTGAAGGAGCCCAGGCAGCCCAGCAGCAAATCTAACCCAACTTCTAACTTCTAACCTCAATAACTTCTAACCTATAAAAAAAAAAAAAAAAAAAAATTTCTATTCTCTTTCACTCTTATCACTCTTTCTCTCTCTCTACTTTTTCAGATAACTGCACGTCAGGCACCGCTCCCAAATCACCGAGGCTACAGGAATGGAGGCTACAGGAACCCAGGGGAGCTACCCAGTTTTCTGCATCGAGTGCCATATGTATGACTACCTCCCCTCCGGGAGGCAGGTATACATTTGCAATCGATGTCAGGAACTGGATAGCCTGAAGAAGGAGGTCGGGAGACTGCAGGTTCGAGTACAAGAACTGGAGGGACTGTGCACCCTGGAAGAACAGTGTTGGACAACCGTGGACACCGCCAGAGAGAGCCACATCGCAGAACAAGTTAGGGAGCTCGAGAAATTCATTGAGGAGGCCTGCAAGATGGTAGAGGCACAGGACCACCAACACACCAGGAGGGAACCGACAGTTGGACGACAGGAATCACCAGACACCATCGAACTAGGACCTTGCGGAGGACCTGGGCAGGCAGAGGAGGAGGAGATCCATCAGAGCCAGGAGAAAGGACTAGCGAACTGCGCAGATGACACAGACCTGAGACCAGGGGCGGAGACACAGCAGAGCCCAGAGGACGGACAAACGGACTACACATATGACACAGATCTGAGACCAGAGAGACAGTTGAAGAAGGGGAGATCGGCTATCGTGGTCGGGGACTCAATCCTGAGAGGAGTAGACAGTCATATAGCCGGAGGGAGAGAGGACAGACTGGTAACATGTCTCCCAGGGGCAAGAACAAAAGACATCATCAACAATATCGAGAGGATCCTGGAGGGAGCCGAGACGGAGGAGACAGCAGTAGTGATCCACATCGGAACCAACGACATCAGCAGGAGAAACTTCAACAGGACTACACTAACGGACCAGTTCAGGACCCTGGGGAGGAAACTGAGACTAAGGACAAGGAAGATAGCCTTCTCAGAGATCCTGCCAGTACCGAGAGCGGACACAAAGAGACAGAGCGAACTACAATCAATTAACTTCTGGCTGAGGAGATGGTGCGAGGAGGAGGGCTTCCACTTTGTTAGGAACTGGACTACCTTCTTGGGGAAGAACAAGCTCTACAGAAAAGATGGACTGCACCTTAGCACAGCTGGGACGAGGATGCTGGCACGCAACGTCCAGAACGTCATAGATTTGGCTTTAAACTGAGAAGAAGGGGAAAGCCGATAGTCGACCTGACCTCGACACATCGGACATCAGTACCTGACAAAGGTACTGAACTGGGACAGTGTATAAGAGGACTCGGGACTGAGGGTGTATGGGTTGAAAAAGGACCTAAAGACGCATTGCAGGGATCGAGGGCACAAATGGACCAGGTAAGCGGCACCAACACAGAACAACAGGAAACAGAGGGGCAAAGTCATTGTGAAAAAGAGCCCAGAATTGAGTGGGAATTAGGAGAGCAGGAGGCGCAGGGGAAACAGGCAGAGGACGTCACACACACACAACAGGAGGAGGAGGAAGCTCAGGGGCTGGTAAACCATGAGGGAAACTACAGGAATACCAAAGCACAAGGGAAACAAAGAGAAAGGACAAAAAACTGGGTCTTAAACTGCCTATACACAAATGCTAGGAGCCTGAGGGCCAAAATGGGAGAACTGGAAATCACAGCCAGCAATAAGGACCTAGACATAATTGGAGTCACAGAAACGTGGTGGACTGAGGACAATCAATGGGATGTGGCCATACCAGGGTACAAGCTATACAGGAGAGACAGGACACATAAAAAGGGTGGAGGAATAGCGCTGTACATAAAAGACTCCATACCATCAGCCAGGACAGAAACAACAGTACGGGCGGATGGTCTGGAATCACTATGGGTTAAGCTACAGGGAGGAGCAGGAGCAGACATTAAACTGGGTCTGTACTACCGCCCACCTGGACAACCGGAAGAAATCGACCAGGAGATGGAGGCTGAACTGAAGCAGGTATGCAGAAGCGGAAATGTGGTGGTGATGGGGGACTTCAACCATCCTGGGATAGACTGGAGTATTGGGCACTCAAACTGCGCAAGAGAGACAAAATTCATAGAAGTCACGAGGGACTGTTTCATGGAGCAGCTGGTCACGGAACCAACAAGGGGCGATGCCACTCTTGACCTAATCTTCAACGGACTAGGGGGGACAGCAAAGGAGGTGGCGGTATTACCCCCACTAGGTAACAGCGATCACAACATGATCCAGTGCAGGCTTGAAATTGGATCATCAAAGGGGAAAAGAACCACAACGACGGCACTCAACTTCAAAAAAGGAAATTATGATGCCATGAGAAAAATGGTGGGAAAGAAGCTCAAAGGCAACATAGGGAAGACGGAATCCGTAGAAAAAGCCTGGACCTTATTCAAGGAGACTGTGCACGAAGCACAAAGCATATGCATCCCCAAGTTCAGAAAAGGGTGCAAAAAAAAATAGAACAAAAAACCCCGTGTGGATAACAAGTGCAGTGAAGAAGGCGATAAGCGACAAGAAAGCATCGTTCAGAAAATGGAAAAAAGACCAAACAGAGGAGAACCAAAAAGGACACAAAGAACACCAGAAAGAGTGTCACACAGTGGTTAGAAAAGCAAAAAGAGAATACGAAGAGAGACTGGCAAAGGAAGCAACAAACTTCAAGTCGTTCTTCAGATACGTCAAGGGGAAGCAACCAGCGAGAGAAGAAGTGGGACCATTGGACGATGGAGACAGAAAGGGAGTTGTAAAAGAAGAGAAAGAGATAGCTGACAGGTTAAATGAGTTCTTCACGTCAGTCTTCACGATGGAGAATATAACCACCATTCCAGAACCCGAGGAGATCGTAATAGGAGACCAAGACGATAAGCTGGTCGATTTAGAGGTAAGCCAAGAGGATGTACTCAAGCAGATTGACAGACTAAAGAGCGACAAATCGCCGGGTCCGGATGGCATTCACCCAAGGGTACTCAAGGAACTAAAAGACGTAATAGCGGAGCCACTTTGACAGATATGCAACCTATCCTTAAAAACCAGAGAGATCCCGGAGGATTGGAAAATAGCAAATGTCACGCCCATCTTCAAGAAGGGCGCAAGGGGGGACCCGGGAAACTACAGGCCGGTGAGCCTGACCTCAGTCCCGGGAAAGATGATGGAGGCACTGATTAAAGACAGCATCTGTGAACACATCGAAAAAAATGGGCAGCTAAAACCGAGTCAACATGGCTTCTGTAAGGGTAGGTCATGCCTCACAAACTTATTGTACTTCTTTGAGGGAGTGAACAGCCAGGTGGATAAAGGGGAATCTATAGACATCATTTACCTTGACTTCCAAAAAGCCTTCGACAAGGTGCCACACGAGAGACTGCTTAAAAAGATATGGAACCACGGGGTACAAGGGGAGGTCCACCGATGGATCAAAAACTGGCTGGCAAACAGGAAGCAGAAGGTTGGCGTAAAGGGACACTACTCAGACTGGAAAGGGGTCACGAGCGGAGTTCCGCAAGGGTCGGTGCTGGGACCGCTCTTGTTCAATATCTACATAAATGATCTAGAGGCGGGAACTAAGTGTGAAGTCATTAAATTTGCAGATGACACCAAACTATACAGCAGGGCTCAAACCAAGGAAGACTGCGAGGATCTCCAAAAGGATCTAACGCAGCTGGAAAAGTGGGCCAAAAAGTGGCAGATGAGCTTCAACGTGGGGAAATGCAAGGTCATGCACGTGGGGAAAAAGAACCCGATGTTCACATACAAAATGGGGGGAACATCACTAGGGGTCAGTAACCTGGAGAGAGACCTGGGAGTGATGGTAGACGCAACACTGAAGGCATCGGCGCAATGCGCCACAGCCTCTAGGAAAGCAAACAGAATGCTGGGTATCATTAAGAAGGGTATTACGACCAGGACGAAGGAAGTCATCATGCCGCTGTATCGTGCAATGGTACGGCCGCATCTGGAGTACTGTGTCCAGTACTGGTCGCCGTACCTCAAGAAAGACATGGCGGTACTTGAGGGAGTACAGAGAAGAGTGACTAAACTGATAAAGGGAATGGAAAATCTCCCATATACCGACAGATTGAAGCAGTTGGGACTTTTCTCACTGGAAAAGCGGAGACTTAGAGGAGACATGATAGAAACCTTCAAGATCCTGAAGGGCATAGAAAAAGTAGACAGGGGCAGATTTTTCAAATTAAGGGGCGCCACAAGTACAAGGGGGCACTCGGAGAAATTGAAAGGGGACAGGTTTAGAACAAACGCTAGGAAGTTCTTTTTCACTCAGAGGGTGGTGGATGCATGGAATGCGCTTCCAGAGGCTGTTGTAGACAAGAAAACATTAAATGGTTTCAAAGAAGGTTTGGATAGATTCCTAGAAGAAAAAGGGATTGGGGGGTATAGATAGGTATAGACCATTGCTCAGGCAATGGGCCTGATGGGCCGCCGTGGGTGCGGACCGCTGAGCAGGATGGACCTATGGTCTGCCTCAGCGGAGGCAACTTCTTATGTTCTTATGTTCTTATGTTCTAACCCCAACATGCTTGGGCAACATCCTTGATTGAGAACTTCCTGATGCCCAGACTGGATTCCGTAAGGGCAGAAGAACCAGTGATCACATCGCATCCTGAACATTTTCTAAAATGTTTGATTATGGCAGAAAAGCATCCAATTCAGAAGTCTACCCTAGTCCTACCCACATCATGCCTCAACACTCCCCCTTGAGATTTAAATGAACTGCAGATAAACAGCATAGATATCTGTTGAGAAAACAGGTTATGAAAATACCAAATCGGAAGGGTTTGAAGAGAAAAACATCCAGCTGCCCCTTTATGCCATTTTTTATATGTTTTTCTCATTTGAAAATGAGCTTCAAACCCACAAAAATCAGTGGTGATAAAAAAAATTATAATCTCAACTAGCGCTGGACTCAGACTCAACATAAATCGTGTTTATGCTGAAAAGTCTGCTTCAGGAGTCTAAATTTTGTCCAACTATTGATATTCTTGAAAAGAACACTTTCTATATCCAAATGTTTTTATTTATTTAAAATATTTATATCCTTCAAATCCAACAATGCTAAGTGGGTTCCAAAGTTACATACATAATCAAATAAAGTACAATAAAATACAAAACATACATTAAGAAACCATCACCAAACACAACCTCTCTAACAAAAGCCAGAAAAAGAGAGAAACACCCCCCCCTACACACACACACACAAAAAAAATTTAAAACATCATAAAAACTACATAACAAGAAAAGCAGGTCATACAACTTTCAAAGAAAGGTATTCTATAAGACCCATCTCAGACAAATTTATAAACTCATACATCGATGTGCAAATAAGGCTATTTTCAAACCTTTCTTAAACTGGATCAAAGTAGGGGTCTGGCTTAGCTCCAAAGATGAGCATTCTAGCAAACCAGATCCTGCATGGAAAACATAGTTTTGCGAGTTACAGATAGCTTTGTAAAGCTCAAGGGTGGCACCGTCAAACTTGCCCCATCCATGGAACGTAACGTATGTGATGGTTGATAGAATGTAAATAGTGGTATCTGTTAAACCTTTGTAGTGTTTCTCAGTAGTGTGAATGTTTATAGATACATTTGGAATTGAAAATGTTTTTTTGATTTTTAGTTGGCAGTAGGGGTCATTATGGAGGCTGTTTAAGAAAGGCTTTTCTACAGGTAAAATCTCATATAGAGGAAAAAGTTTTTCTAAAATTGTACACTATGACTGTGTATGTGCATATAAATATACATGCCAACAAAAGCATGCATAGCAGAGATGGGATGAAGTTGCAATATACATGTAAATTTTACAAAATATATGTATACAGTAAACCCCCACAAATTTGCGGTTTACAAATCGCAGACTCAGTAATTTGTAGTATTTTATGACTGCCTCTTCCTGGTACTAAAGTCATGGTTACACACATCAATCAGGAGCTGTTTTGAAAGCAGCACCTAATTGGTGTAGCCTGACTTTAGTACCAGGAAGGGGCGGTCAGAAAATACTGAGAATGATTTTCAGCACCCGTCGGCTCCCTCTCTTGCCTTTCCTGCCTTCGATCAACTCCTAAACCACATTCGCGGTTTTTCAAAATTCATCGGTGTTCCTGGAACAGAACCCCCAAAAATTTCAGGGGAGTACTGTACACCTAGACAGGGGTCAATTGTGTATGTAAATGTTTAGAAATATGCATGTAAATGTTTGAAAATGGTATTTAAATATAGATGTATATTAGAGTATGACACGGTGAAAAAATTGGTCCCCGTCACCGCCCCGTCCCCGTCTCACCATCCCCGTCACCGCCCCGTCCCCGTCTCACCATCCCCGTCACCGCCCCGTCCCCGTCTCACCATCCTCTTCCCCGCCCCGTCACCGCCACTGCCACCCCATTCACCGCCCCGTCACCGCCACTGCAATCCCATTCACTTTTCTTTATTTACGTATAAAGGAAACATTCTTTAAAACTTTAAAACTTTAAAACTTAGTTAAATATTAGTTAATAACTATACAAAAACAAAACACGCAGAGAAAAAATTAATTAATATAAATTCTCAAAACTGACACATTTTGATCACTAAATTTAAAATAGTTATTTTTCATACAGTTTTTCAATCACTAATCTTCCACCACCCCTGGGGCTAGCAATGCAAAAACAAACACGACATGTACTTTAAATGCTGCCGTGATTAGCATAGTGACCGCGGCTACGGCTGCAAGTCTCCCCTCCCCCCAGCGATCACGGCAGGAGGGCACCCAACCCTTCCTGTAGACCCCCCCAACGGCCCTCCCGACAATCGCAGCAGAAGGGTACCCAACCCCTCCTGCCGGTCCTCCCAATGGCCTCCCCTAAGATCGCCGGCAGGAGGGTACCCAACCCCTCCTGCTGGACCCCCCCCCAACGAACCCTCCCACCCCGGAACCCCCTTAGTCTTACTTTCCAAGTTGGACCGGACGGCTCCTCACACGTATGGCCAGCAGGCTTGCCTCCGTCCAAATGAGGCGGGCCCGCCCCTACCATGCCCAACCCACAGGATCCTAGGGCCTGATTGGTCTAGGCACCTAAAGCCACTCCCGCTATAGGAGGGGCCTTAGGTGCTTGGGCCAATCAGGCCCTAGGATCCTGTGGGTTAGGCAGGGGAGGGGAGGGGCGGGCCCGCCTCATTTGGACGGAGGCAGGCCTGCTGGCCAGACGAGCGAGGAGCTGTCCGGTCCAACTTGGAAAGTAAGACTAAGGGGGTTCCGGGGTGGGAGGGTTCGTTGGGGGGGTGTCCAGCAGGAGGGGTTGGGTACCCTCCTGCCGGCGATCTTAGGGGAGGCCATTGGGAGGCAGGGGAGGGGGGGGGCGGGCCCGCCTCATTTGGACGGAGGCAGGCCTGCTGGCCAGACGAGCGAGGAGCTGTCCGGTCCAACTTGGAAAGTAAGACTAAGGGGGTTCCGGGGTGGGAGGGTTCGTTGGGGGGGGGGTCCAGCAGGAGGGGTTGGGTACCCTCCTGCCGGCGATCTTAGGGGAGGCCATTGGGAGGACCGGCAGGAGGGGTTGGGTACCCTTCTGCTGCGATTGGCAGGAAGGGTTGATCTGACAAATGAGGAGCACGGTGAAACACAGGTAAATAGCGGTTCCTAGAAGGGGGTACATTGGCCCGCGGGGACAAACCTGTTCACCATTTCCGCGGTCGGTGAATGGCCTTGTCCCCGTCACCGCAGCGACTGCTAGTTTTCTTCCCCGTTTTCGGCGGTGACCTGCGGCTTAAATGCGGTGGCCGCGGGTAAACCGTCACCGTGTCATTCTCTAATGTATATAATACATGCATATATGTCACAGCTATTCAGTAAGGCCCTGATTATATTAAAGGCACCTAACCTCTAGGTGCCGAGTAACACAATTGTCATTCATCTGTTAGGCACTGTTTATAGAATCATGCCTAGCGATGCCTAAGCAGTCTTTCTTAGCCTAAGTTAGGCACCAATTGGCACCTAGGTCAAACCATGCTCAAAATCCATCCAGAATCCACCCCTAACCATGCCTAGTTTCTGGTAGACACCTTGGAGTTGATGTCTACCTCAAAGTGGTAGGCATCTACTGAGTTAGGTGCTTACCAGCTAAATATATATATTTTTTTAAACAATGTCGATGAAGCCTAATTGAATAATTAAATTAGATGCTTATATTGAATAGGTGCACCAATCTAGATGCCTAATTTCAGGTGCCATTTATAGAATCTGGGCCTAAAAGCATACCTAACTGGGAAGGGATAAAACGTAGACCTCAAGGATCTAAAACTGTGAGGTCCGTCAGCGCTAAAATCTCATAGAGGTCTGTCAGAGACTGAGGCCCGCGTTTTACCCCTTCTCCAAAAAAGGCAGAGCAGAGGGGTACATCAAGCAATTCAGAGGAAGGAAAGCAGCCGAGGCTCTGCCTCATGCCTACGATTCTCAGAATGAACCCCGGCAGCACCCAGCAACGTTTGGAGACTTATTTTCCATACGCATGTCCCGCTCTCTTTGTCTTTCCGAAAACCTATACAGAAGAAGGCTTCTGCTCTGCCGCTCCAGCACTAGTCCCTGGCTCTGACAGACCTCTATGAGATTTTAGCGCTGACGGATCCTAATACTTTTCCCTCCCTATGCTGAGACGGATCCGTCAGCGCTAAAATCTCATAGAGGTCTATCAGAGACAGAAACTACAAGTGGCACGGACACGGACCTCAGATTTTTAAGGACGTGCGGTTTTAGATCCGCGAGGTCCGTCAGGGCCATGAGGTCTGCGTTTTACCCCTTCCCTACCTAACTTACATATGGTGTTTTTACAAAGTGAAACTAGCTTATTCAAATCAATTCTCACTAGATGTTAAATTATATATCAAATATACATTGGAGTTTTAGAGGTAACACTTTGAGATAAATCTTCACCAAATAATATTTACCATAATCATCATCGGTCCAGTTCCTTCAATATTACATCTTAATTTTCATTTTATTCTCATTTTGGTCTCTATCTCATTTAAGTTAAATGTTCATCTTTAAAATGTCAGCTCAGGGGTTTAAGTCCCTAAGCCAACATTTAAAAAATGAGTATTTAGAAAATAGAATAAAATAGAGATAAAAATTAGAATAATATTAAAGCATAATATTGCGGGTACTGGACTGAAGATGATTATGGTGAATATTCCTTGGTGAAGATTTATCTTTCACTGTCATCTCTGAAGGTCCAACGTACATTGCAGATAAAACTGGACAGCTAGTGAAAATTTATTTCAATAAGCCATTTGCATCCTGAATTTCTAGAGCAAATTATAGTGCCTACCTTTTCATTTTTACAAAGGGTGGCATATACATGGGTGGAGCCTGGGCGGAGTCTACACGCACGCATACTGTATGTTATAGATTATTGAAAGCTACAGGGTAGAAATTCAAAGCAATTTAAATGGCCAGAAAAGGCTTCTTTTCCAGGGCTAACTGGGCATATTCAGTGGCACTTAAAAAGACAATACCACTGAAAATGCCTACTTAGCACCTAAGCCTGAACCAGCTGTTTTATGGGTGTTCTTAGAACAGTCAGCACTTTAATGACTAGGATAACAGCATAAATAGAACCCATAATCACAGTCCTTTATGTAGTTTACCATAGCTGCTTAAGTGCTGAAAAGCACACTGAACCAGGTATCTAATCTAATCTAATATTTGTGTGTCGCACAAACTTAAACAGGCTCTAGGCGACTTGTAAGAGAAGAAGGGTAGCTGGTTCAAGGGGGAGAATTCGTGAGAGCCAGTCAAAAATCCGCTCAGCGCTAAGCAGGAGCGCCAAAGTGCGTTCATACTCGTTGCCGTTGAGCAGCAGAAAAAAAGGCATCCTGCGGATGCCGCCACCTACCGGGCTACTAGGGCTAAATTTTGGGGGAGGCCACGGCCCCTGTGGCCACCCCTGTTCTGACACCTATGGTCAAGGTTGTGTATTAGATATAATTTAAAATGGTTCCTCATAGGATGCTCTTGAATAAACTTCATAGGCTGAAGTTTGGACCCAAAGTGGGGAACTGTATTAGAAACTGGTTGACAGAGGGACATCACAGGGTAGTGCTTAGGGAAATTCACTTGGAAGAAGCAAAGGTTAGTAGTGGAGTGCCTCAGGGATTGGTGCCAGGGCCATTTCTGTTCAATATATTTGTGAGTGACGTTGTTGAAGGGTTAACATGGTAAAATTTGCCTTTTTGAAGATGATACCAAAATTTATGAGTATAGCAGAGTGGATACCCCAGAGAATGAAAAACATGAAAAAGGGCCTGCAAAAGTTATAAGAATGGTCAAATGTTCGCCAATTAAAATTCAGCGCAATGAAATACAGAGTTATACACTTGGGGAGCAGAAATCCAATGGAGCCATATGTGCAAAGAGATGAGAGACTGTTATAAACAGACAGGAAGATGAACCTTGGAGGATGATAGTGTCTGAGGATCTGAAGGTGATGAAGCAGTGTGACAAGGCAGTGGCTGTAGCCAGAAGAACGCTAGGCTGTATAGAGAGAGGCAAAACCAGCAGAAGAAAGGAGGTATTGATGCCATGTACAAGTTGTACAGATTCCACTTGCAAGTATTGCATTCAATTTTGGAGGCTATATCTGGCTAAGGATGTCAAAAGACTTATAAGAATTGCCGCTGCTGGGTCAGACCAGTGGTTCATCGTGACTAGCAGTCCGCTCATGCGGCAGCCCTTAGATCAAAGACCAGTGCCCTAACTAAGATTAGCCATACCTACGTATGTTTTGGTTCAGCAGGAACTTGTCTAACTTTGTCTTGAATCCCTGGAGGGTATTTTCCCCCATAACAGCCTCCAGAAGAGTGTTCCAGTTTTCTACCACTCTCTGGGTGAAAAAGAACTTCCTTACGTTTGTACGGAATCTATCTCCTTTCAACTTTAGAGAGTGCCCTCTAGTTCTCTCTACCTTGGAGAGGGTGAACATCCTGTCTTTATCTACTAAATATATTCCCTTCATTATCTTGATTAGAAGATGACTAGTATAAAGAACAAAACTTACTTGTAAATGGTTGCATGTGTGTTTGATGTGTAGAATGGCGCTTAGAATTGCAACTCCGGCTGTGAAGAACTAAGGCTGGTGCTGGGTAGACTTGCACAATCTTTGCCCTGTCTATGGCAATTTGGTTTAGGATGGGCTGGAGTGTGCTTCAGAAGAAACTCCAGTAATTTGGAACATGAGGACAGTGCTGGGTCTGTGTCCCACAAATGACAAAATGGTTTGGATAGGCTGGGGTGGGCTTCAATGACAATTCTAGTAGTTGGAACCTAAGGACAGTTTCGGGTAGACTTCTATGGTCTAAGTCCCAGAAATTTCAAAAGAAGATAATTTTAATAATGAATTAATAATGAGTGTGACTGTTGGGCAGATTAGATAGACTGTTCAGGTCTTTATCTGAAACCATTGACTACTATTTATAGATCTGATTTGCAGTGTTTAATATTTTCACTGTCCTATCTGTTTAGATCAGGGGTGTCCAACCTGCGGCCCAAGGGCCGCATGCGGCCCAGTGAAGTATTTTGTGCGGCCTCGGTCGAGGGCGGTGCAGTGTTTTCCTCTGCTGCCCTCCTCTGTCTTGCTGCAGGATTTGCACGTTTGTGTGGCACCAGAAACATTTTTTTCGGCCAATGCGGCCCAGGGAAGCCAAAAGGTTGGACACCCCTGGTTTAGATGTTATTTATTTGTTCTTTAGTGAAGGGGTGTTTTTTTTTTTATTTTATTTGCATTTCTAACATCTTTTAGCAGACATCAGATAAAATATTAAGAATCCCCTGTGTAGAACAGTTTGAGACATTTCAGCTTTTCTGGTAGCTTAATTGAACACACCTGGATTGCTCTTTCTGCAGAGGTAGACCTGTTCCTTACTGCTCAGGTGTAGTTAAATGGAAGATGATGATGATAAAAGTTTGAATAGCTCAAACCGCCAGCAAAAAAAGATTTCTTAATATACACCTGCAGTCTATATATGCTGAAAATAATTATCATCCTTCTGAGGAGTCTGTATCATTAACTCAAACTATTTTGATCCACTTAGATCCAAATTCACTAAGGCTTTTCACTCATTCTGTATCTATGGTGAAATTTAGTGAATCAGGCCCTCAGTTGGTTCATTTCTTCACATTTATCTTATTTTATCACTCTTTCTTGCTCTTATTACACCCTAGAAAAGATTTTCTAGCTGTCAGCAGTACAAACAGTCTTCTCTGTAGGTGGTCACACTTTTTCTTTTTGCAATTTGCTAGGAAATGCATTTTTTTTTCCCATTAATGGGCCCTTTTATCAAGTAGTGTAGTACAACAAAGAAAAATGGGGAGACCCAATGATCCACAGTGAAAAAAATCCACCGATGAAAACAAAAACAAAAACTGTGGATACAGATGTTCTAGAGATAATTTATTAAACACTGACATATAAAACCATGAAAATTCAATTTAAAAAGTACAATGATAAAAAATACTGTGATAAAAATCCAACCGGACCCTACACAGTCCGTGTTTCGGCCTTCCTCAGGGGTCCAATGGTTTGCAAACTCACATATAAAGAATTGGATTGAAACCAGTCTATTGTCTTTAAACGTGTGAGCAAAGAACACCGCAGACAAGCTGAAGTAGCAAAAAAAAAAAAATGCATTCTTTATGTGTGAGTTTGCAAACCATTGGACCCCTGAGGAAGGCGTGTTCGCCGAAACACGGACCGTGTAGGATTTTTATCACAGTATTTTTTATCATTGTACTTTTTAAATTGAATTTTCATGGTTTTATATGTCAGTGTTTAATTAATTATCTCCAGAACTTCTGTATCCACAGTTTTTGGTTTTGTTTTCACTTTTATCAAGTTGCACTAGAAGGTTTTAGTGCAGGCACGAACAGTAAATGCTCCGATACTCATAGAATTCCTTTGAGCGTCAGAGTACTTACCTCACTGGCCCACACTACAAACCTCTAGCACAGCATCATAAAAGGGGGTTAAATTTATTTAATAGGTTTTTGACTTTCTATCAAGATATGTGGTCCCTTCATAGGGTCAAAGCAAAATGATTGGGTTAAAGCAAAGGATATTCCTCTAATCTGCTTATTATGCTTCACCCTCATGGAATGTAGCTTTCAAAAGTTACAATGTATTAAGTTAGGGATCTTTTTACTAAATTGTGGAGTGGAAAGTAGCCTTAGTGTACCCTAATCATGGCTCTCTGTATTTTTTCTGTTAATATCTATGCACGAAGTCAAGTTAGGCTTTTTTTAAATCACCAG
Source organism: Geotrypetes seraphini (assembly GCF_902459505.1). Classification (NCBI taxonomy): domain Eukaryota; kingdom Metazoa; phylum Chordata; class Amphibia; order Gymnophiona; family Dermophiidae; genus Geotrypetes; species Geotrypetes seraphini. The sequence goes on along the minus strand of NC_047092.1, from coordinate 142,086,878 downwards.
CCATGGCGGTATTAGCTCTGACGCTCATAGAATTCCTATGAGTGTCAGAGTTAATACCATTGCGGCCAGTGATAAAGAAAAAAGCCTAACGCAGCTTTGTAAAAGGAGCCCTAATGTTGCAATTAGTGCCTGACTATCAAAAATAAATGGCCACTAGCCTCATTCCTGTGCTAATCAGTCAGTGTGCAGTAATATAGCTGATCTGATTGGTGAGGAATGCCTAGGGGCAGAGTTTGGGCATGGAATGACTTAGTTGCCCACATTTAGGCCAAGTAAAGCCTGGCCTAAATAGCACTGCACCTAAGGATTCAAAGACTACCGGCACCTGAGAACACTTAGGCGCTAAAGGCATGATTCTTTAAATAGTGCCTAGCAGTTGATTGATAACCAGGCCACATGGCACCTAGGATTTTGATGTTGTTTATAAAATTGAGGCCCTTTTTATTGTGTGCCAGACGCATCGCCATAGATCTTAGAGGAGCAGAACTTTAAAATATTACCTTCTTTGGAAGAGCAATATACCTTCTTTCTCCCCACCGCCCCTCTTCTTACTAGTCAGCAAATTTCATGACTGGGTGGCATGTTTATTTGAGTTATAGCTAATCTTGTCTTACATGTCAGGTTTTTAATTTCATGTGACAGCTTAATTCAATGTACACTTTTGGCTGAATTGCAATGTAAACTTGTAATGCAATAGGAGAAGTCAAGGGTGTTCAATTGGGCTGCACAAGGATACTGTATATAGCACAGACAATTCTCCTACAAACGTCTCTGTAGCTTGAGGTGTTGAAAATGTGGTCCATTTTTATCAAAAACACAGCTGCCTTCCGTGAAGTTTCAGAATACTTGTGACAGGAGAGATCCTTTTTTTCACTTGGGAAAACACGCTGAGGAAAACAGCTGCATCGCTGCAGACCCCAAGCAATTGCAGATGGGTCTTAAGAAGTGTTTTTAAAACAAAGCTGTTATTTTCAGAATTCTTATGTTAGAAAAATTTTAGAATGATACTTCCTTAAGCAAATCGCAAAAGCAAATATAGGCCCCCTATTACTATGAGGGTTGGAGCAGCATCAGAGTATTTAGCGCTCTGGGCCGTGCTAGAAATCTGTACCATGGTTTAGTAAAAAGGGGAAGGGGGAGATAATCAAAATAGAAAGTGTTGCTTGGTTCAAACAAGTTTATAAAACAGAGTATGAGGAATGATTGCTACATGTCTTGGCCTGTGCATATCTCTATTAAATTCAATGCACAAACTTCAAAACATGCAATTAATAAATTGGATTGATTAAGACATTTCTAAGGTTAACATTCAGAAAGAATCAACCAAATGGTTCCACAGTTAAGAGGAGACAACCCAAAAACAAAGCAACACTGTGGAAATCGGAGAACTATTGCGAAAACTTGCCAACCTGTCAGTTAGAACTGGACAGATACCGGACGACTGGAAGATAGCGAATGTCACGCCAATTTTCAAAAAAGGATCAAGAGGAGAACCGGGCAACTACAAGTTAGGCATCTAGAAAGCAATTAATTTTAATTTAATTTAAGCCAATTATTATCAGTGCTGATTAAGCTTTTTAAATCATTTAGAGTTCCTTTTACAAAGCCACAGTAGAAGTTTCTACCCCGGACCAGAGAGGTAAATACTCTAATGCTCAGCCCTTCTTATGACATTCCCATGACCCCAGTGGCGTAGAGTGAATAGGAAGCACTTGGGACAGTGGCATCCCCATGACCTCCTCTCTGCCTGTCCCCTAACTCCTTCTGTACCCTATATGCTATACTCGTGCCCTCTCTTTGCAGCCCCGTACCTCTTTAAATCTTCACCATGCAAGCAGCTTCTTCGGCCTGCTGTTTGCGCTGGCATTAGCTTTCTCTCATGACATCACTTCCTGGTCCCGTGAGCCAGAAGTGATTTCAGAGGGATCCAGGCTGGAGTGAGCAGCAGGCCAGAGTAATTGCTTATGCTTGGAAGAATTTAAAGAGGTACATGGGCGGGGAAGAGCGCAAGTGTGGTGTGTGTGAGAGGGGGGAGGATGAGAGGTGCCCCACCCCCTTACTACACCACTGCATGGCTCTCCCTTGTGAATACGCCTTCTAACAATTATGTGCTAAGCCATTTTAGTGTGTAATTTTATTATAGTGGATAGGTACACTAATGGCAGAATTCCACAAATTTAAGCATGCTAATGGTGCTTAAATTTATAGAAAGGGGGGGCATATGTCAGACATTTTTAGATTGTTTTATACATTATGAATGTATTTCATAAGCCATCTATTTCTGTAGATAGTGTGGGTTATAAATATTTTCACAGCCTCAACTACCACGATCCCATCTCCCCAGCCCTCCGTGCAGAACACTGGCTTCCAATTAACCTATGCTGTGCATTCAAGGCCCTGGTAATAGCGCATAAAATAATTTACGCCACCAACCATGCCTACATAGAATCCAAGCTAACCCCCCTCTGCTCGAAAATGGAGAAACGCCTATGCATCCCCCCAGAAAGGTCCCTCCTGTCAGAAACTGCCCGCAAACGCTCCTACAGCAACTTCATCCCCCAACTCTGGAACCAACTCCCCCCACAAATCAGATTACAGAACTCATTGATGACCTTCCAGAAAGCGGTATAGACCCTCCTCTTCAACTAAAATTCAACCGCAATCTACCCCCTCACCCCCCTTAAACTCCCCCTCCCCTCTACCCTCTCTTCTCCATTCTTTTTTTTTTTTTTTTTTTTATTATTTTATTTATAACATTTTACAATATTACCAAGCATATACATCTTGTACAGAAAAGTGAGATCAAACTACATATTAAACTATAATTCCAAACTTAATATTGCTACAAGGAAATACCAAACTAGCTGTTCTCACACTAGTCCTCAATATTATTGAATCCATTATTAAGAGCAGAACTTATATACTTCAAATTAATTAAGCAAGAAAAATCCTTGTCTAACTGAAGTGCAGGGAACTAATTTCACATAGGCGTTATTACGTTGTTATTCCTTTTTCAAGACGTTTCATTGAGAGAAAATTAATCAATTGAGATGGTTCTGTAAATATATATTTCAATGATAAATATCTCACTACACATTTACATGGATATCTCAAGAAAAAACTACCCCCTATTTGAGTCACTCCAGGTTTTAAAATTAAAAATTCTTTCCTTCTTTTTTGAGTCTCTCTAGAGACATCAGGGAAAATCTGAATATGTTGCCCCAGGAAGTCTTTAGACCTATTTTTAAAGAAAAGTTTTAATATCCAATCCTTGTCTGGGGCCAAAGCCACAGACAACAAGAGAGTAGCTGGAACCGCCAACTCTCTATCTGATTGTTCCAATATTGCTGAAATGTCCAATGACCTCTCCCGGGGTTCCTCCATGTTTTCTTCTTTGAATTGGGGCTTAGCAGGTAAGTAATACACTCTTGTAAGAGGAGGTAAGGAATTTTCAGGAATTTCCAAAATTTCCATAAAATATCTTTTCACCATTTCTCTGGGAGAAGTTGACAGGATCTTTGGAAAATTTATAAGTCTCAAATTATTTATTCGACCATTATTCTCCTGCATTTCCAACTTCTTCCTGAGTAATATATTATCTTTTACCAACATATCTTGATTTTGTTTTAATAACATTAACTCCTTATTTGTATCTTGTATCTCTGTTTTAAATTGTAACATATCCTGCTTTAAAACTTTTATTTCTTCCTTTTGTTCTTTTAATTCTTTATCCAAACTTTTTATTTGAGGATTTAATGAATTTCCCAAATTCACCACCAAGTCCCATAATGCTTCGAGTGTGACTGTAGGAGGTTTTGTAGGTGAGAAAAGTTGTAATGGTGTAGTGACTAAATGTTCTGCAATTAGCTTTACCTCAGTGATGTCTTGTTTTCCCCCAACTTCTGTTGTCCCGGTCACAAGTCCTTGTGGAGAGATCAGTCCTCTCTGCGTTGTCATATTCGGCGAGCTCTCCATACTAGCCTCTGTGGACAAAAAGACACCCACCTCCTCAGGTGGGTTCTGGTCCCTTGGAGAGCTTGCAGCTTGTGGCGTCGGTTGAAGGGGTGGCGTCCTAACATCGGGACTAAGAGTGACATCATGCTCAGGGGCACCCACCGCACCGCTCTCCGGCGGTGTCCCCAACGAGCTAGAACCCGACCCTTCTTGTTCCCGCTGTAGGCGTCGGAGAAAATCATCAATGGTAACCACTGGGGTTAAGGGTCGCCGGGAGGCTCCTCCGGTATTCTTCCCCCGTCTTTTCGGCATTGTTAAAATAAGAAAAATTCCAACGACGTCCTCACTGCAGCAGACATAGGATGAATTTCTTGGATCCAATAATAGGAAGCAGGATCCAAGCTGGATCTATGTACCCCTAATGAAGGTTACCCACTATCGGCTCCTGTGCTCCACGTTGCTCCTAAGGGGCTCCCAAGGGGCCTTGCGTGCCCCTTAGGGCACGCCCCTTAGGGCACGCCCTGCGGCCGCAACCACAGCAGCGGCTGCCTTTACGATGTTGGAGACGGACCCAGTGACGTCAGGGGTCCGTCTCTGTGAATGCCTGTCTGCGCCACCCAGCAGGAAGAGAAGCCGCCGCTGTGGAATCCAGGACCAGCCACGGGTCTCCTCACAACTCTCCTCCAGCCGGTAACTGCTCCGAGCACTGCCACAGCAGCGGCTGCCTTTACGATGTTGGAGACGGACCCAGTGACGTCAGGGGTCCGTCTCTGTGAATGCCTGTCTGCGCCACCCAGCAGGAAGAGAAGCCGCCGCTGTGGAATCCAGGACCAGCCACGGGTCTCCTCACAACTCTCCTCCAGCCGGTAACTGCTCCCTCTTCTCCATTCTTAACCTGTACTTAAATTGCAATATAGTCCTTGAACTTAAACTACTGTATAGTCTTTGTATTGTCCAAATGTACTCCACTGTGAATGTTTGCTTGTAGGCTGTTCTGAGCTACTGAGAGGACGGGATAATTTTTTTCTTGTACTCTATGCAAAAATTCTTTCAAGACATCATTGTTTTCTACTTTTGGATTTTGTTGTAAATGAGGCTGCTGTCCCCTCACCGGAAACAGATTTTCTACAGATTTCTCTTCCTGAAGGCATTGCATATTAAAAGGAATGTTAAAGGCTCTTTTATTTCCTTTAGGTTTTAATAATAACTTTATTTTTTATACCGCCATACCACAAACAGTTCAAAGCGGTTTACAGGGGAAGAGACTGTACTGTATACAGACAGCGACATTATAGAGAACTTTCAAAATTACATTGGCATGTTAAGGTTAGTCAAGTTTATCTGGAAGTGTTTTGGAAGTACATCAAGGTTGACGTGGGGTCAGAGAAATTTGTCAAAGAGATAAGCTTTGATTGACTTCCTAAAAGTTTGGTACGTAAAAGCAAAGTATTTTATTTGTACATTAAGAAAATCAGCCCAGGGCACATGTGATCATTCTATCTATTGTTTATATCAGCTCTTCTGTGTGGCACCATCATGATGAATGGTCATGTCTCCTTTTTCTAAACAGTCACTAAAATCGTCTGAGGGCAAAAATATATCAACTGAACCAACCATGCCAAGCGATTATTGCCTAACTATACAGAACTGTTGATAAAACAGGTATTGGTTATAAAGATTTTAATTGAATAATAGAGACCGTCAAATTCAAGAGTTTATGACTTCTGCAGGACATTGCAGTTGAAGGGTGCTCTTCCTAGTCCCAGACCTAGAGAAATTACCATGAAACAGTTAAAGGCTCAAAAGCCTTCAGCAGCTATACAAAATACTTTACTTGAGGGAAACTGAGCTTTTTAAAAACCCACTATCATTATGGGCCCAATCAAATTTATTAACCAAAACACGATCATGCCAGAATTGGAGGACATGGATCATTGGAATCTGGAGTGTCTGCAATGTGCCCAGCATAATTCAGATAAGTGTAGAAAGTTGAATACTCATAGCGTTTCATTAAGTGCTAATCTGAAGATCTATGTTTGATTTTGAGAAAAGACAGATGACTGATTTTTTTGGATTCTTTTTAAACAATAGATGCAATTCCTTAAAATCTCTCTTCTGATAGTCCTTACAATTCAGCAGTGCTGGAGGCTGTGCATATTAGTATACTTTATTATATATTTTAACATTTTATAAAAACAATATAGATGTTTATGTGCCTTTATAGAACAGGTACCCAGATCAAATCTCAATAACATATAAATGATGGAACAATTAAACATGCACTGAGGCAGGTGTAAATGTATATGAATGTATATTATACACTTATTTACCCCTCCCCCCCTTTTACTAAGCCACACTAGAAGTTTCTATCATGGACTGGAGTGCTAAATTCTTCGACCCTCATAGAATTCCTATGAGCGTCGGAGTATTTAAGGGCAAATTCTATAAGAAGCGATCAAATGTTAGGTGCCAATATAGGCACTGTTCAGTGCGAGTCAAGTAAAATTGGGTGCTGTTTAGTGAATCACGCCAAGCAGAACCTATTTTGGGGGCGCCCATTAAATAGGCCACCTCTAGGCACAACTAAAAGTTAGGCACCTATGCGAGCGCTTAAGCACGCTTAAGAGCAGTGATTCTGTAAGAAGGCACCTAACACTTAGCCACGCCCAACAGACCTATTTTTTTGAAGGCCGCCTAAATTTTTAGAGGCGCCTTGTTACAGAATTGTGCTTTCTTGATAGACGCCTATATTTCAATCAGTGTTGATTAAAAGGCTTAATTGGGCTTGTTATTCAATTTAGATAGGCGCCTATCTAGTTGGGTGCCTCCAAAATAGGTTCCTAATTTTAGGCACTGGTTACAGAATTTGGGCTTCAGTGCCATGGTCTGTGGTAGAAACCTCTACCTTTGCTTAGTAAAAGGGTACCTAAGTATTTTATAAAATACATCTGTATATCACAATAATAATACCACCCCTGTTCTTTCCAAATTATTGCCCAGGGAAAAGCCTGTATGTGACATCGTTTTGAGTTGAATGTTCAATTTTGGCCATGTGCCCAGATTGCATGTGAAATTTAATTGCATAACAAACCAATTAATACTGATAACTGGCTTCTCAACAAGCAATATCAGCATTAATTGGATTTAATGTAAATGTACACTTCTCCCTCCGTAACAGGCTCGTGAATACAGAAAAACCGCAAATAACTTTTTCATATGTTATTCACTGTTTTCTATTAAAAACCATCATGAATATGGTGAAACTGCAAATAACATGGTGGGAGATCTGGCCTGTTCCTGAAGAAAGTGCTGGGAATCAGCTATTTTCTCTGTAAACGCTTGGAATCAGCGATTTCTCTATGCAAGCTGATGTAATTTGGGGGAGGAGCCAGCAAGCTAAAAACTGTGAATAATCGAAACCGCAATTTCTAAAACTGCGAATACGGAGGGAGAAGTTTATGTGCATAAATTTAAGCACAAGATCCATGCTTACATTTTACATGCAATGCTAATAAGAGGGTGCAGAAATGGGAAGGCGGGGGGATTGGGAGCCTTCCTCACATGTATGCATGTAGTTATAGAATAAGGGACATCCATGTCTAACTTAAGGCACAAGGATTTTCACCACATTTCCATTGGTGCAAATGTCCCTGCCTAATGATATTAGCGACCAGCAGAACATCAAACAGAGTTGGAAAGAATTAACAGAGGAATTATACATCAGCACCAGCACTGACTACCCTGAAGATCTTGGGGGTCAAGAGAAAGCAGACCCAGACCCATTGGAAAGTGAAGTGGTTTGGGCACTGAGGCAGCTGCCAAACAATAAAGCGCCTAGCCATTGATAGAATCCCTGCAGAGCTGCTCAAATCAGTCCCAAGAGCCACACCAACAGCACTATGCCATAAGATCTGGAGGACCTGCACATCACCAAAGGACTGGAAAAGATCAGTTTTTATCCCACTGCTGAAGAAAGGCGACATCAGGGACTGTACCAACTATAGAACAGTCGTCCTGATCCCCCATGCCAGCAAGGTGTTTCTAAAGATCATCTAGAGGCGCTTGGGCAACATCCTTGATTGAGAACTTCCTGATGCCCAGGCTGGATTCTGTAAGGGCAGAAGAACCAGTGATCACAACGCAAACTTGAGGTGGATCATAGAAAAGGCAAGGGAGTACCAGAAGAAGCTCTACTTATGCTTCACTGATTATACTAATGCTTTTGACTGAGTCGAGCATGACAAACTTTGGGAAGCATTGAGTGAGGTAGGAGTGCCAGCTCCCCTGATCAGGTTAATCAGATCACTCTACTATGATCAAGAAGCTACAGTATGAACCAGATATGGAGATACAGAATGGTTCAAGATCAAAAAGGGTACAAGACAAGGATACATCATCTCTCCTCTTCTTTTCAATTTATATGCAGAAGTAACCATGAGGAAGCTGGGCTTAGATGATTCATTGGGGTGAAAATAGGTGGAAGAACCATCAGCAATCTGAGATATGCAGATGATACTATCCTGATGGCAGAGAGTGAGAAGGACCTCAAGAAATTGATCCTGAAGCTGAAAGAATAAAGCAAGAAGATGTGACTTTACCTGAACATCAATAAAACCAAAATCATGACTACCACCAACAAGAAAGTCCATATAAAGATCAACAATGAAGAAATTGAAGTGGTTGACAGCTTCATTTTCCTTGGGTCCCTCACTGATCACAGTGGCAATTTGACAGCAGAGATAAAGCATTGATTAGCACTGGACCAAATATGGAAGTGCAAGGACGTCTCAGTCACCATCAAACAAAGAATGATCACTGCCATTGTGTTCCCAATTGTGAAACATGGACACTCATGCAAACAAGAAAAATCAATGCCTTTGGGCTGTATTGCTGGAAAATACTTCCACGAATCCCATGGACAGCAGGATCACCAACAAAGATGTTCTTGATCATATAAACCCAGAGTTGTCCCTGGAAGGCAAGATTACCATACAGAAACTGACCTATTTTGGACATTTGATGAGGGTAAATTCACTAGAAAAGAAGGTGCTACCTGGAATAGTCAGTGGTAAAAGGAAGCAAGAGAGACCATCAAGAATGACACAAGAATGAACATCAAGCAATTGAAAGAAGCTGTGGAAAATGGAAGCATAGCAAGGACTGGCCTACAAAGTAGCCAAGAGTCAGACACAACTGAATAGAAAGTAGTAGTAGTAATCATAGGCATGGCTCTTGGACATAAATGCTATTTTATAAACCATGTCTAACTTCAGGCACCGTTTACAGAATAGCATTTAAGTGGTTTTTTTCTGCACTGATTTTTTAGGTGCTATATATAGAAATAAATCCCATATTTATTTATTCCCAATTTGCTATACTGCTTCAACTGTTTAACAGAGTGAAGAGGTTTACAAACATATATATAATAGGGGGTGCTGCAGCGGTGCATTCTAATATGCAGGTTAACAGATATTCCAGGAATTTGGAAAGCAATAAATACTAAAGTTGTTGTGAATCTGGAGGTTAAAATATTAATTCCAACATCAAGTTCTTTGCATGATTGGAATGGATATTTTAAGTGTTTCACAAAGCATTATAGTACAAAAATTAAACAAGCTTTTTGACCAGTGGATGAGAATCACCCCAGTATGACAGTCAGTTTATTTATTTATTGAGATTCATTAACCACCTTTATGAAGAGACCATACAAGGGGGGAAGAAGGAGACAGAGATGTCAGACTAACCATGGTTGGGGGATAGAGAGGGAGGATATGGTGCACAGGGAAAAAAGGAAGGAGTGAGGGAGGAGATGGTGCACAGGGATGGAGGGAAAGGGAATAGAATGGAAGGAGAGAGTGAGGGAGGAGATGGTGCACAGGGATAGAAGGGAAGGGGATAGAATGGAAGGAGAGAGTGAGGGAAGAGATGGTGCACAGGGATGGAGGGAAAGGGGAAAGAAAGGGAGGAGATGGTGCATAGGGATAGATGGGGAAGGGAAGACAGAGGGAAGAAATGTTGTTTATGGACAGATGGGAATAGGGGAGAAGAAAGAGGGAGGAGATTGTGCACATAGATAGATGGGAAGGAAAGGTAAGACATGTAAAAGTAGATAGATTTTGAGAAGAAAGAAAAAAAATGGAAGAAAGTTGAATGTTAAAAGTTAATGCCAAAGATGGATGTGTTTTGTTCTATTTTGAAAGTATTGCCCCCTCAAGTGGACTGTAATTTAAAATCCCCGGTCAGTTTGGATCAAAGATGGATGTAGGGCAGAAAGTGAAGAAGAGAAAAACAATAAACAAATAAGAAGGCCAAGGAAACACAGTTTTGAGCACATACAAAAGGAAGTGCAACCAGAGACTGAGAAAAGATGATTAGAAAAATGGCCAGACAACAAAGGTAAGGAAAATGATTTCATTTACACTTTAGTGATTGAAATGTGTCAGTTTTGAGAATTTATATCTGCTGTCTACATTTTGAACTGTTCAGGAATAAATTAATTTCTTTCTATTTCTTTGGTGTTGTACTGTAGAACCTGGCATCTGAGGAATTAATTTATGTATGTATATTTGTATATTAGTACTTTTAGTTTGTGGTCCTGTATTTCCATTATGTTCTGCATGTGTGACCAAGGCCAGGTTTTCTGGTAGGAATGAAGGTTGAAAAGCATTATTGGCATCATGGTCCCAAGTAGGAAGATATTTGTTGGTTCTCCTTTAGCCCTTTTGGACCCAAAACAGCCCTCAATTAAAAATTAGCAAGGACCACTGCCCTAGGGATACCATATGGCTCCAGAAAAAGGAGAACGGATTGAGACATCTGGGTTTTACTTCCATAGCTTTAAATGTAATCAAAACCTGGATATCTCAATATGTCCTCCTTCTTCTGAAGCACGTCCGAGGTGGAGCATGGGCGTGTCTGGGGTAGAGCTTGGATGTGTTCTAGGGTGGAATACTTTTATGTTTGGGAGGGCCTAAAATCTCCACCTGTGCTGTAGCTGTAAGGATGAGGAGGGAATGGTTCTTTTCAAGCTTCATATGTTTTACCCATAGAAATTGCTTTGGAAATAGTCTTCTGCATATTTAATAGCTAAAAGCAATTCCATTAAGAAGAAATATAAGACACATTGAAAATACTGTATAATTTGAATCTCATTATTACCTTCGTAACTAAAGGTAACCAAGGTAGGAACAAACCAGCTGCATGGTTCAACTTTCAAAAAAGTCTAGTAGGAGTTAGATATTAGTTTTCTTCAGAAGGGTGCTCTCATAGCTGCTTCAGGATTACAAAAGCAAAACAGATTGGAAAAACTTTTAAGTTTGGTTAATTGGAAGTTCTTTGGTTCAGAAGGGAAGAAAATGTATTTATTTATATATTTGAGAATATACTATAAGAAACCTCTGTAGGTATATCTAGTGCGGCACATGGAGATTAGTTCTGACAGAAGATGTGCAGAAAATTCAAGGTCAAATTTGAACTAGATAAAGTTCAAATTGATTCTATTAAGATGAAGTTTATCTAGTTATCAAAATTCATCCAAAGAATCTAGTATATTCAGCGAGATTTGATGAACAATTACTGTTGATTTTGGCTACTGCAGATTCTTTGAACTGGGAACATTTGTCAAGTTTTCCCCAGGTTCACTGGCAAGTACTATTTGCCTTAGTGTTACTTTACATAAACACAATTCAAACTAAGTTCAGCACCTAATTAACTTAATCAAACATTCAAACTAAGTTCAGCACCTAATTAACTTAATCAAACATTTTATTTTTTTTAGGTTCATACCTCCTCTCTTTCTTCCGACTGCTATTTACAATAGGCAATCAAAGGTGTATAAATATAGACATAATTTTATATAAACTAATACATATACACACATATATTACATTGCATTACATTACTGGCTTATATTCCGCCTGTACCTTTCAGTTCTAAGCGGATACATCAGAACGATAACTGGACATTTCCAGGAAGAGAAATACAAATTACAATTAAGGCGTAAGGTCTAAAGCAATTTTGATGAGTGGGTTCTAAGAGGGGGAGAGAGGGGAAAAGGAAGGGATTAGGACGTTTGGGTGAATTTCTTGAATAGTAGGGTCTTGATTTCTTTGCGGAAAGCCTTGAGGTCAGTTGATGCTGTCAGTAGGTTGGTGATGGAGGAGTCCAATTTAGCTGCATGTGCATAGAGTCGAGAAGTAGCTTGAAGGTCAGAGCAACAGGTTGCGAACCAGCTGGTCCATGTTTAAATCCCATGATGGCAAATTGTCACCTTGGGCAAGTCAACTAACACTCCATGCCTCAGGAGAAAGCAATAGCAAATCATTCCCATATCATGTCAAGAAAACCACAAATGGGGTTTTCCTCATTGTGTGGTCACTGTGAATCAATTCTAACTCAAGGGTACATCTGGAACTATACAGATACAGATATACTGTAGATACAGATGTAACCTACTCTGAAAAAAAAAGATACCAAAAGTGGGGTTATAAGTAATGGAGGCAAAGGCTAGAAAGGTTTGGAGGGTTAAATATGGGTACATTTCATTTATGAACGTTTTGTGTACTATAGGGTCAGTGGATAGGGACTATGCAATTTATTTTCACAATTTTGATGTTTTTTTGTGTTCTACAGCCTAAAAGTTTCAAGTTTACTATTTTTCCCAAAAAACATACTTTTTTTTAAATTGATAAATAAATGTTTCTAATTTTTTTTAAGTAATTAGTCTATACCTGAGGCTAAAATTATACAAGATTATGCAGCTGATATCTCTCTATCTTTTGGTATAAATAAGTCACATATTTCACTTTTGATACTTTTTCACTCAGCAGACGACAGGACATGGCTGACATTTGTAGAAAGCAGCCACAAGAGGCAGGAATGAGTAGGTTTCACTTCTGCCCCCTACTGGACCACCAGAGCTACAGGTAAACCCAGGGAGAGACCTATTTAGACCACAGGGAGAGGGGTTTGGGGGTTAGGGGATGTTAGGGGGATTGCGGGACTATGAATTGTATCAAGCTGGGGGAAGGAGGTGGGCAGCTTCAGAGGGCTCAGGAGGCTCAAGTGGGGGAAATTTTAAAAAAAGTTATGTGGGTTTGTGATGATTTTCAACCAGAGTCAACTGTCTTACGTGGGCCCCAGCTGAATATTGGCTGGGACCTGCATAAGCTCCAGTAGCTGGCACAGCACCCCAGATATTCAGCGTTAGACCAGCACTGAATATCTAGTGCTAATTTATCTGGCCACCGTCAGCATTTCAAAAAAAATGCTGACTTCTTCTGCCTGAATATTTACCCCAGAATTGACCCTAAACACTGCATTTTGTAGCACTGAATTTATGGAACTAAATTTACAGAATTGCCATGATAATGTATGTTTGCAAGTTGGTATACATAGGCGTGGAATATGGGTAAGATGTAGACAGGGCTCCCACCTACACACATTGGGTAAATTGTGTACATGTCACCTGACAAATTGCCACAGAAAAGATTGTCGTTTAGCATGATTCTTTAAACTGCCTCTGGAGTTCGGCACAGTTTATAGAATCACATGAAGTGTCAGTCCACACGACTAACATTTAGGTACAGACATTTATGCCAAAGAAAACAGATCTACCGGTAAATGCCATTGCCTAAGTGGTGCATGAATTGGGCATATTCCATTACAATGTACCTTACTTTTAGGAATGCCAATAATCCGCCCACACCTCTTTTGAGATCCAAGCGTTAGAATTTACATGCACCACTTTATAGAATATGGGGCTCATAATAATAAAAAAAAAAAGTCTAAAAAGTGGCCTAAATGGGTACTTGGAAGATCAAAAAGCCTGATCGTCCAAGTATCCATAACCAAAGCTGGTTTTAGACATATCTAAAACCAGCTTAGGCCTTTCCCCTGCCTCTAAACTCATAGAGCAAAAAGAGGCATTTTTAGAGGAGGGGAAAGGGCGGGAGGTAGGCCGATCTACACTTAGTCTTACAACAGGTATAACCAAAACTTTTGACAGGTTGCCTAGTCGGTACTTATATGTTTTGACTTAGACCAAGTCAAAACAGGTATGTGCTGAAAAAGGGGCTGCTGAGCTGATTGCAGCTGCTGCGATCAGCTCAGCAGCCCCGGCAACCTGCTTACCCCCCCCCCCAGCAACGATCTCCCCTGCCGCGATAACGATCCCAAAGTGCCGTCAACCACTGCTCTTGGGATCGCTATCACAGCAGGAGAGATAGCCAATCTCTCCTGCCGCAATCCATCACCCCCCTTCCCTGATCAGACATGGGCAGGAGGGAGCCCAACCCCTCCTGCCCCGATGCAGCCTCTCACCTGCCCGATCCGATATGGGCAGGAGGGAGGCAAGGCCCTCCTGTCCGGCAACCCCTTACCCGTGACAAGATCTGGGAAGGAGGGAGCCCAACCCCTCCTGCCTGGTGACCCCCCATGATAAGATCCTGGCAGGAGGGAGCCCAGCCCCTCCTGCCCCGCCGAAACCCCTAATCACCCACCCCCACTAAGATACGGACAGGAAGGATCTCAGGCCCTCATGCCCCAATACAGCCCCCCACAACCGCCCCCCAAATCCACGATTGGCATCCCGAACCCCCCTCACTTGCCAACCTGCGACACCCCCGCCTACCCTGTGACAGCTCCCCTTTTCCTTAAAAAAGTTGGACAGACAGACGGGTCCCAAGCCCGTCCGTCCGGCAGGCCCGCCATCTGCAGAATGGCAGGCCTTAGGGCCTGATTGGCCCAGGTGGCTCAAGCCCCGCCCACAGGTGGGGCCTTAGGCGCCTGGGCCAACCGGAATTGGCCTAGTTACCTTAGGCCCCTCCTGTGGGCTGGACCTTAGGCACATGGGGACAGAGACTGTGTCTGATTTCAAGAAAGCCTGGGATAGGCACATAGGATCTCTTAGAGAGAGGAAGAGATAATGGTTAGTGCGGATGGGCAGACTAGATGGGCCACCCCCCTTCCCTCCGTCTCCGACGCCAAGAGTCGCCGCCAACAACAGTCTCCACCTGCATTGCCCCCGCCGCGCCACTCACTGGCCCGTCGTGCGAGGAACGGAGAACAGGTTCAGGGCTGCCAGGAGTGAGCCCGGCTGAGACTGGCAGGAAGAGGAAGGCGGAGCAGGTGAGCCGCCACTGCGAAAAACTGTAGTGAGCCAGCCAGACCGTGAGTGCGGGCTGTTGTAAGCTTGCATGTGCACTCTTGCCGGCCACGGACATACGGATCACGGAAGCACGCTGATAGGAGTGCGCATGCGCGAGTTAGCCTTTTATTATAGAGATATGTGCAATATCAAAACATTCCAGTGCCAGTTTCAGGGGAAATATAGGGGTGGGAAGGAGTAAAAGACAGGGAGAGATAAATGGGTGATGAGACGTTGACAGTGCTGTATAGTTTTATGGGTTATAATGTGATATGAAAACCAGATCCTTGCTAAGTCTTACAGGTGGGTGTCAAAATATTTCATCATCTTCAAAGGTCTTATGTTCCTAGATTGTTTTAAAGTTCCTTCTTAGTATTCTGATCATAAGGTTATTGATGCAGTTTCTAGATCCTGAAAAATGGTTATCCACAGAGGTGTCACCTTAAAGCGCTTTGTGGTGTCTGTGTGAGTTGATCCTTTTCTTTAGCATTTGGCTTCTCTCCCAAATATAGCATACTTGTTCGCATTTACTGCATTGAATATATACAACATTTGAGAAAGAACATGAGTCAGATCCCCTTATGTTAAATGTTTTTATAACATAACACAGTAAATGACGGCAGATAAAGACCTGAACAGTCCATCCAGTCCGCCCATTAGTTATTCTCATTAAAAATAAATGATTAACTTGTTTTTTTTCTGTTACATGGACCCCAGTTCGTTTGCAGAAATTAGATAGTTCAAAATCTAATAGATGCTGGCACTGTCATCTAATATAATAAAACCCTTACCCGCGCATGCGCAGTTGAAACGGCATGATCCCTGCCGCCGTGATTTGTGCCTCCATGGCCGTGTTCCATTTGCGCTGCATATGGCAGCTTGAGGCATGTGTGGCGGTTTCAGCAACGGCAGGAGGATTCACCACCGAGAGAAACGGCAGGAGGGTGTCTTCTGGCCTGGACGAAGTGGACAGGGTGTGGGTGCTGCGAGGCGTCCAGCTGCTATTTCTGCACAGGGAAGTGGAGGGAGAGAGGGAAAGGGAAAGGGGGCTGTTTGGGGGGAGGGGTGTGCTGGGGGCAGGCAGCAATCTTGGTTTGCTCTGGGGGGAGACAGACAGATGGTGCAACAGAGAGACAGGCAGGCAGGGGGCCAGGGAGAGACACAGAGAGACAGACATAAAGACAGATAAATAGACAGACAAAGGGCCAGGGAGAGACACAGACAGAAAGATGACAAATAGATAGGGGGCCAGAGAGACAGCGGCCAAAGAGAGAGAGACAAAGGAAAAAAGACAGACAGACAGACAGCGGCCAAGGAGAGAGAGAAAGAAAGAAAGGCAGACAGACAGGGGGCCAGGGAGAGACACAGACAGAAAGAATGACAGAAAAGGGGCCAGAGAGACACACACAAAGACAGACAGACAGCGGCCAAAGAGAGACTCCTCCTGAAGATCTTACCCAGAAGGTATCCTGGTGCTTTGAAGTTGGGAATGGTAGATTTGGAAATGCATATAGTGCCCCTTTGCTCCTGCCCCATCTGACTCCAGCATAGCAAATGTTTTTTAAGAGCTTTAGTGGTAGTCCTTAGACTACCACTACAGTTCACTTTTTATATAGGGACAGAAATGCTATTCAGGAGGGTCTGGTGTACATGTCTGTGTATATGTGTGTGTGTGTGGGTGTGTGGGGGGGGGGGGAAGGTAAGAAAATAGGTCCACAAACAAGTTATGTTAAGGTGTCAGTTAGGGCAGGAGGTAAGTGCAGCCTTATCTCCTGCCCAAAGTAGCACGTGACGTAACTTATTCATGGTCAAAGCAGGTGTAAATCCCAATATCGAAGTGTCAGGGTTGACACATTTATTGTTTTACTGAAATGGGAAAAAAATGTGTATCTTCTAGGAACACCCTAGTCTCACCCACAGCAAGCCCAAACCATCCTTCCCTTGCCATTTGCACATACAAGTGCATATGCCAGCTTTGCAAAATGTTTACATGTCAGTTTACACATGTCTCAGATGCAAATAGCCCATCTAAAATAATTATCGTTGTTATTAAAGATAGATGCTGTGTGAAAAGTCTCTCCATAGGTATAAGTCTATGAACAAAATTAGAAAATCACAATAAAGATGACACCTCATTTAATGCCACTTTTGCTCACATACAGAATAATTCATTAGCATTTCTTAATTTTTCATAATGCAAATGCAATTCCATTCTCACTGAATTTAGCTCAATACCATAAAAAGTCAATTTCATGCAAAGAACCCTACCAGTAGTAGAGTGTGGTGCGGTGGTTACAGCTACAGCCTCAGCACCCTGGGGTTGTGGGTTCAAATCCACACTGCTCCTTGTGACCCTGAGCAAGTCACTTAATTCCCCCAATGCCCCAGGTATATTAGATAAGTTTGTGAGTCCGCCGGGACAGACAAGGATAAATACTTGAGTACCCGAATAAATTCATGTAAACCATTCTGAGCTCCCTTGGGAGAACAGTATAGAAAATTGAATAAATAAATAGAAGCATGAGACTTCTGCTATGGATGCAATTTTCACGATTTCAGGGCAGGAGCAACTAGGGAATGCTCCTATCCAAAGACCACTTAACCACCAGAGATAATGCTGGTGGGCCCTAGAAAATTATGGGGTGCTCTTTAGGGGTATGGGGCCTTGATCAAGAGAGGAAATGGTAGCTTTAAGACCCAGTGTTCCCAGCATAGTAAAATAACTGCTGTGAGCTATCAAAGCAAAGGTTTTTTTTTTAAAAATGAATACACTTGCTTTTGGATTGGGAGATTTGGGGTGGAGAAGGTTTGGGTGGGGGATTGTTGGATCTGATGCTTTGTATTTGAATTTGAATTTTTCTATTGTTCAAAGAAGCGTGGGATGAACACAGAAGATTTAGAATCAGAAAATAATATTAAAGATTGAACTAGGCCAGTTACTGGGCAGACTTGTACGGTCTGCGTCTGTGCATGGCCGTTTGGAGGAGGATGGGCAGGGGAGGGCTTCAATGGCTGGGAGGGTGTAGATGGGCTGGAGTAAGTCTTAACAGAGATTTCGGCAGTTGGAACCCAAGCACAGTACCGGGTAAAGCTTTGGATTCTCGCCCAGAAATAGCTAAGAAGGAAAAAAAAAAAAAAAAATTTAAATTGAATCAGGTTGGGCAGACTGGATGGACCATTCGGGTCTTTATCTGCCGTCATCTACTATGTTACTATGTTACTATGTTACTATGTTCTCTGTTGTTGGCATTTGTTGGTTGGATTTTTGTTGTTTGAAAATAAAAATTGATTCAACCTAAAAAAATGAATACAGTATGTATTAATTGTGTGGGTTGTTATTTTTATAAAAATTAATGTACGAGACAAAGTTTAAACAAGTTAAAAATCATTAAAAAAAAAATACCAAATACACTCAAAACAAACTGACATTTTCCTCCTATAAAAAAAATGAAAAATCCTCAATAAATATTGTAGAAGGAGCGGGATGAATTTCTCAATATATATTGTATAACATCAGTTGTTCATAATTGGTAAAATTGTGATCACACTGACCCAGAGATTAGAGTGCCTTCTTGAGGTCAGGAACAATTTGTTTTCCTGTTGTAATATAACTGAGCTCATGTTTTCAGTGATGTTCCTGTCTGTTTCCCTTGATCAAAAAAGTCAAAAGGCCAAGGCTGTTTTAAGTGAAGTCAAGCCAACATCTTCTTTAAATTGTATTATGGTGACTTCCTTTAGATTTGGAGTGTGTCTTTCTAAAATATGTTTTATTACTATCATGCCTCCAGAGATTTTGTTTATCTGATAAGAAATTGGTTTATGTCTTTCAGCATTAAGGAAACTATGTTCCTAAGACTTTTTCCTATTTTGAGTTTGATTTAATAAGACTTTTTCTTCCTTATTCTGTTTGTAAGCAGAAATGCTAACCCTTAAAACGTAGTCTAATGGCTAATATAATGGACTCAGAACCTATGGTGTTAGGTTTGATTCCCACTACAGCTCCTTATGACTGTGGGCAAGTCATTAAGGGGCAAATCCTATAAGAAGTGCCCAAAAGTTAGGTGCTGAATTAGGCACTGTTCAGCGTGATTCAAGTAAAATTGGGTGTGGTTTAGTGAATCACACTGAGTGGCACCTATTTTGGAGGCACCTAATAAATAGGATGGCTCTAGGCACAATTAAAAGGCAGCAATGCAATCGCTTAAGCATGCTTAAGAGCAACAATTCTGTAACAAGACACCTAACGTGAAGCCACGCCCATGTCTAACATGCATAGAGCCTATTTTTTTTGAAGACCGCCTAAATTTTTAGAGGCACCTTGTTACAGAATTTCTCTTTCTTGATAGGCGCCTAAGTTTCAATTATTGCTGATTAAGAAGCTTAATTGAGCTTGATGTTTGATTTAGATAGGTGCCTATCTAGTTGGGCGCCTCCAAAATAGGTGACAAACATTAGGCGCAGGTTACAGAATTTGGTCCTTGACCTTCCTTTGCCACAGGCCTAGATTGTAAGCACTCGAGAGACAGAGGACGTGTCTGAATGTAATATGTAAACTGCTTTGATAGTACCACGGAAAAGGCAGTATATAAATAAGACAAAATAAAAAATAATTATATAATCTTAGAGCTTGAATGTGAGTATCATTTGCATGACAATGTGTGTGAATGTCGAATACAGTACTGAAAGAGGGATCTAAATACACCAGTCAGCAACACCCACAAAGCAGTGTACACGCCAACAGAACTGGGACAAATAATTCTTTATTGGAAAAGACCCGACGCTACCAGTGTTTCAGCTCTTGGCCTGCCTCAAGGGGTTTTCTCTTTATCTGTCAGTCAAATGATTTCCTATTTAAAGATAATGATTGTCCCAATATATCAATGTGTGTAACATTCTTATGTGCAAATGCTAGTCGGGTGCTAAGCAGTCTTCTGTAAGGTTATTGGAGAACATAAGAACATAAGAAACGCCTTCACCGGATCAGACCGAGGTCCATCTAGTCCGATGATCCGCACACGCGGAGACCCATTTAGGTGCTCCTTTTTGGAGACCCAGATTTCCCGTATCCCTCAATATCCTGCAAGAAGGTGTGCATCCAACTTGCGTTTGAAACCCAGCACAGTATTTTCTGCCACCACATAAGAACATAAGAACATAAGAAGCGCCATCTCCGGATCAGACCTTCGGTCCATCAAGTCCGGTGATCCGCACACGCGGAGGCCCTGCCAGGTATACACCTGGTTTATTTTATAGCCAACCATACTTTATATGCCTCTCTCAAGGAGATATGCATCTAGTTTGCTTTTGAAGCCTAGGACTGTCGATTCTGCAATAATCTCCCCTGGGAGAGTATTCCAGATGCCAACCACTCTCTGTGTGAAGCAGAACTTTCTGACATTAGTCCTGAACTTGTCCCCCCTTAGCTTCATTTCATGTCCTCTTGTCCGTGTCAAATTGGACAATGTAAATAATCTTCTCTGCTCTATTTTGTCGATTCCTTTCAGTATTTTGAAGGTCTCGATCATATCCCCACGCAGTCTCCTTTTCTCAAGGGAGAACAATCCCAGTGTTTTAAGTCGATCCTCATATACCAGTTTCTCCATACCCTTCACTAGTTTGGTTGCTCGTCTCTGCACCCTCTCCAGCAGTTTTATATCCTTCTTTAGGTAGGGAGACCAATGTTGGACGCAGTATTCCAAGTGGGGTCTGACCATTGCCCTATAAAGCGGCATTATAACTTTCTCCGATCTACTCGAGATTCCTTTCTTTATCATGCCCAACATTCTATTTGCCTTCTTTGCCGCTGCCGCGCATTGTGCTGACGGCTTCAGGGTCCTATCTATCAGTACACCCAGATCCCTTTCTTGTACACTTTTTCCCAGACTTGCACCTGACATTCTGTACTCATATTCCTTATTCTTACTGCCTAAATGCATTACCTTGCATTTCTCCACGTTGAACTTCATCTGCCATTTCTCCGCCCATTTTTCTAACCGACACAAATCGCTCTGGAGTTCCTCACTATCCTCCTGCGATCTGATTGCCCGGCAGAGTTTTGTGTCATCTGCAAACTTGATGATCTCACTGGATGTTCCGTTTTCCAAGTCATTGATATAAATATTAAAAAGGATCGGTCCAAGTACTGAGCCCTGGGGTACACCACTAGTCACTATCTCCCAGTCGGAGAACTTCCCATTAATGCCCACTCTCTGCTTCCTGTTATCCAGCCATTTGCCTATCCATCTTTGTATATCTCCCTCTATGCCATGGCTTTGTAGTTTCCTGAGAAGTCTTTCGTGTGGAACTTTGTCGAACGCTTTCTGGAAGTCCAAGTATATTATGTCCACCGGCTTTCCACTATCAATTTGCTCGTTCACGGTCTCAAAGAATTGGAGTAAATTCGTCAAACACGATTTCCCTTTCCTGAATCCATGTTGACTGGGTTTCATCAAGTCGTGTGTGTCCAAGTGCTGAACTATGCTATCCTTGATCAGTGATTCAATCATCTTGCCTGGGACAGACGTAAGACTCACAGGTCTATAATTGCCCGGTTCTCCTCTCGATCCTTTTTTGAAAATTGGCGTGACGTTCGCTTTCTTCCAGTCGTCTGATTGACCAGTTCTGATTGACAGGTTTGCAAGTTTTTGCAATAACTCTCCGATTTCAACCTTCAATTCCTTCAAGACTCTTGGGTGAATTTCATCCGGTCCAGGGGATTTGTCACTTTTAAGTTTGTCGATCTGGTAGTATATCTGATCTAAGTTCACTTCAACTGTGGTGAGGCTGTCCTCTATTTCTCCTGTAAACAGTTTCTCCGCTTCAGGTATTGTTGAGGTGTCCTCCTTCGTAAAGACGGACGCAAAGAAGGAATTTAGTTTGTCTGCGATCTGTTTATCTTCCTTGATGTACCCTTTTCTTCCCTTGTCGTCCAGGGGTCCCACTGCCTCTTTTGCAGGTTTTTTCCCCTTCACATATCTAAAGAAGGGCTTGAAGTTTTTGGCCTCCCGGGCTATTTTTTCCTCATAGTCCTGTTTTGCATCCCTCACCGCCTTGTGACATTTCTTCTGTTCATCTTTATGTTTGTTCCAGGCTTCGGTTGTCTTTGTGCATTTCCATTTTTTGAAAGAGTCCTTCTTTTCTTTTATGGCTTCCTTCACCTGTATGGTAAGCCATGCCGGTTTTCCTTTGCCTTTAGTTCTCCGATCTTTAGAAATCCTCGGAATGTAGAGATCTTGCGCTTCTGCAATAGTATTTTTCAATAGGCACCATGCCTGATCTACTGTTTCAAGTTTGTCCACCATCTTCTCGAGTCGTTTTGTTACCATGGCTCTCATGCAATCGTATTTACCCTTTTTAAAGTTTAAGGTGGTGGTTAAGGTTTTGGCATGTTTCCCTTTCCCGATGTCCAGTTTAAAGTTGATTACATTGTGATCACTCGTTCCCAGTGGAGCCATGACTTCTACTTCTGTTATCGGTCCCGTGAGACCATTTAGGACCAAGTCCAAGGTGGCGTCGCCTCTTGTCGGCTCTTTTACCATTTGCTCCAGGAAGCAATCCCCTAGCACCTCCAGGAACTTTGCCTCCTTGCCGCAGTTGGAGGCTCCTAGTTTCCAGTCTATTCCTGGGAGATTGAAGTCTCCCAATATAACTACATTGCCTGTCTTGCATACTTGTTTGATTTCCTCCATCATTTCTGAGTCAGTGTCTTCCGCCTGTCCTGGGGGACGATAGTAAAGGCCAATTTTTGTATCTGCGCCATTTTGACCAGGAATTTTGATCCAGAGGGACTCCAGCTTCTCTTTCCTGTCTGTTGTAATCATTCCAACAGAATCTATTCCTTCCTTAACATATAGGGCAATACCTCCACCTTTCTGCCCTTCTCGATCCCTTCTATATAGTTTGTATCCCTGTAGTACTGTGTCCCATTTGTTTTCTTCATTCCACCATGTTTCTGTTATGCCAATGATATCCATGTTCTCATGTCTTGCTATCGTCTCTAGTTCTCCCATTTTCTTTCCTAGACTTCTAGCATTTGTATACATGCATCTAAGTTCCCTTCGTGTTACCTTTTTGGACCTTCTACTCTTGGCTGTCCTTACAGTTTCATTTACGGTATCCTTTACTGCTCCTGTGTTATCTCCCATGTTTGCTGTGTGGTCATCCCCTCCTGTGTCTGAGTTGTCCCTTCCTGCTTGTTCTCCTCCTCCTTCGGGAGAGCATTCCAAGCGCCCACCATTCCCTGTGTGAAACAGAACTTCCTGACATCTGTCCTGAACCTGCTGCCATTCAGTTTTAGGCTATGACCTCTTGTCCGCGTCACATGGGTTATCATTAAGAGAAGTTCTGTAATTTTAGCATGACTTGTAGTAAAAATAATGGCAGCTTATATACCCCCTCTTTTATGAATACATAATGCAGGTTTTAGCGCTGGAAACGCCGGCAGCGGCGGTAACGACTCCGACGCTCATAGAATTCCTATGAGCACTGGAGTAGTTACCGCCCCTGCCAGCACTACAATCCGCGCTACGCGTTCATAAAAGAGGAGGCTAGTGATTAGTGCAGTGGGCTGACAACCTGGGGAATTGCGTTTAATTGTCTCCAAAATACTAGAAAAAGGTAGACTCATCACAATCTCAAATCCAAAATAAATTCTACCATTATTTGAAGATTAAAAACTTTGGGCTCCTTTTACAAACCCGTAGTAGAGGTTTCTAGCGTGAGCCAGTGAGGTAAATGCTCCGACACTCGTAGGAATTCTAAGAGCGTCGGAGCTTTTACCTCACTTGACTGGGGTAGAACTTCTACCACAGCTTTGTAAAAACCAGTG
This sequence comes from Geotrypetes seraphini, assembly GCF_902459505.1. NCBI lineage: Eukaryota > Metazoa > Chordata > Amphibia > Gymnophiona > Dermophiidae > Geotrypetes > Geotrypetes seraphini. The sequence continues at coordinate 142,062,951 of NC_047092.1, read as the reverse complement.
TTAATGCATATATGCAGTATTCACAGAGATGTAAACACATAGAAAAATCAATAAATAAATGTAAAAGGGGTAAAAACCTCAAGGCACGATCAAGAACTACTGTATAGGTCTCAAAAGCCATTTGGTTGCAGATTCTACAAACACTGCCGTATGTTAGACGGTGGTAGGCGTACTAATTGACTGCACTGATTAAAATCCAATTGGATTCTTGTTTTAAAAATGTAGGCGCCCACAGGTGCCTACAAAAAGGGCACCAGAATTGCATCTACATAGGAGCCTAGCGGTCAGTGTCTAAGGTCAAAGTAACATAGTAAATGACGGCAGATAAAGACCTGAATGGTCCATCCAGTCTGCCCATTAGTTATATCTATTAAAAATGCATGATTAAATTAATTTGTCTCTTCTTTGATATTTCTGGGACATAGACTGTAAAGTTCACCTGGCATTGTCCTATGTTCCAAATGCTGAAGTTGCCGTCCAAGCTCACCGCAGCCTATCCAACCATCCTGTTTGCAGGACATCTACCATTAAGTCTGGCCATCCTCATGTTCCAAGTTAGTGGAGTTCCCATTGATGCCTTCCTCAGCCCAATCCTACACCAAATCATCACATATGGGACACAGACCTTGCAAGTCTGTCCAGTACCGGCCTTAGCTCTTTAATTTACATTCTTTGTTTTCTAATTAGAGATCCTCTATTTTTATCCCACACTTTTTTGAATTCCATCACCATTTTCCTCTCCACCACTTCCCTCGGGAGGGCATTCCAGGTATCTACCACCCTCTCTGTGAAAAAGAATTTCCTAACACTGCGCCTGGGTCTTCCTCCTTTCAACCTCAAATTATGCCCTCTAGTTTTACCATGCTTCTTACGTGCTAAAAAATAAAAATAAAATTAGCACGGGGGTGGGGGGAAGTGTAGAGTAGACATGTATTGTGCTAATCGGTTAGCTTAACTGCATCACCTCTTTAGTCAGATGAAATAAGGAGCTTGACTTTGGAGTGTGAGAAGATTGTGGGGCGCTGGTAGCCCACTTAATTTTATTGTTTGTAGCTTGTGATGTATTGTTATATTTGTTGTAATGATGTATATTGTAGCCGGGCGTGGCCGATTGGACGTGTCCAGGGGCAAATACCCTAAGCCACAAAGACATTGGCCGAACGAAAGCGAGGTATGGGTAACTAGGAAGGACTGCAATAAAGTTCAAAAATAGTGCAGAACCCTTATGTGCCACAAAATAAATCTTTATTTCACACCAGACTTGCTGCATTTAACTCAAGTTAGTAGCAATTCAAAATGAGTTCCAAAATATATGCAAACAATAGTCTTGGTACAAAAAATACAAAACAAAAACAATCCATTTGTTTCCTTTATTTGGCTTGTCGCCATCCATTGGCTTCTATTTCAGCCTTCTAATGGCCTTCTCAGAGGCTCTCAGGCCTACACCTGCCACACTGGGCTAGGCCCTTCCCTACACAGCCACTGTTTGCCATCTGGCTTGTTCAACCAGATTCTGCTATGGGGAAAAGTTCACCTTGTGGTTTTATTAACCAAAATATCCCCAAAGGTGTTGGGATCTGTACCTGCCCTGTAGATTTTGGTGTACAAAAATTCCAACCAAGATCCCACTAGATTTTGAATAAAGAGTTCCCTAGTGTCCTGTGGCCAGCAGTGCTTTAAGTAACCACTTTCATGCACTGCCCCAAACTGCATAACAGAAAACAAAACTCAGTCCTGCTTGGATTTAGGCTGTGCAGTTTTCTTTCAGTTTCATACAAGTGGAAAAAAACTCCAACTCTTTCAGCCAGAGACTTTAAATAACACAGCCTGGCTAGTCTGGATTTCTTCGCCAATAATTTCCCATTGATAAACTCCAAACTTTTTCTACTGTTCCTCAGCCCCACTCCATTAAATCAGGGTCAGTAGCGTAAGAAAAATCCTCACTTGTTTCTTCATTCCTATATCATCATCATTTTTTAATGAGTTCTCAGCAAAATTCTCCCAATCTTGAGGTCCTACCTGCCCTTCTGGAGTATAAGGCTATGGTGCATTTCTGTTTCCTTCTCTCTCTCTGTTGGGCTTCTCCTGTGTGGTTCAATGTCTGCCTCCCTGCAACTAGTAGCCCCACCCTTTTCTCTCTCAGTGGCTAACTGCCTGGGCTGGAGTGGAAGTGTGACCTTAGTTTTGGCTAATTCTGAGCCCAGGTGCTTGTTGAGCTGGCTCAAACCAGTTCTGGTTTTGCTAGGCACTGGAACTGTTCCAGTCCTGGCTTTAGGAATTCTCTACCCTCGGCCTGATGGGATTTGTAGTCCTGTTGCCTTGCTTTTCACTTGTTGCTTAGAAAAAGGTAAACAGGCATGTGGAGTCTCTATCTCCTTCTGTGCACTGCTATGCAAAGGCATTTTCTTTCTTGGCAGTGCCCTAGGAGGAATTTTAGGTTTATCTACTGTTTTCTCCTGGGACAGTTCCCTACTTTGCTCTGGGGCACTGCAAGGATTCCTTTGCCTTAACAGGGGGTTCCCTGTGACAATATGGATGTAATTTTGTAACCCGCTTTGGGAAAAGGGGGGATTTAAAATAAATAAACCATCACCGCATGCTATCCAATTAGCGTGTGATTAGCAGGTGAGCTCTTATCACCTAGAAGTGGTCACATGCTAATGTCTGTACGCTAATGAGGAAATAAGTGCATTTCCATTAATAGGGAAAATGGGGCCATTTACTGCCTTGCTAAAAATTCTCTCAGTGTAGTGGTCTGGAAAGAGCATTGACCACTTTATAGTGCAGCTTAGTAAAAGAGCCCCAAAGTCATATAGGACATTTTAGAGATCCTTTTAGAAATCTGCAAAAGACAGTGGCCTTTGGGCCAGATTCTCAAAACTCCCCTACCGATCCAATCCGGGGCCGATCTGGGTCTGGGGGGGGGGGCTGATTCACGACGTGTCCTCATGCAAATGAGGATGATCGGAATCACGCCCCAACTGACTGCATGGATCGCTCTGCAGCGATCCCGTTGCACGCACATACCATCTGTAGATGGTCTGCACGTGCACTGGCCCTCCGTGTCCAGCAGAGCTGGAAACAAAACTTTTGACTTCTTTTACTTTTACCTTTGCAAGTCTTTTTATTTATCTTCGTGAGCCCGTGGTTTTAAACCGCTTGAAACCTGCGGGTTAAAACCAAGGGGCTTGCACTGCGGGGAAGGTCAGGAGAGTCGGGGCAGAGAGCAGAAGGAGATCGGGGCAGAGAGCATAGCGGCCAGAACATGAGAATCGCGGTAGACAGCAGGGTTTTTACACAAGCGACTGGTCCTCAGCAGTCGCTTGCTTTCGGATCGGTCAGCCCAGTTGGTGTGCCTGCATTTGTTTAGTGAATCATGTCCTTCTTACTTTGCACGCCGTTTCCCCTCATTTGCATACGCAGATCGGAGGATGATCGGCCACGAGGTTAGTGAATCGGGTCAGAGGAAAATCGGGTCGCAAAGTGGTCAGGACACAATCGGTGTCCTTAGTGAATCTAATGCACACTTATATGGGTGTTTCCTGCTCGCTAAGACAATTTTTTTCCACAACAGTAAAATGACCAATTTTTCATGTTCCCTTTAATATTTATGTACTGTCGTCATTAGTGTGCGACCATTTTTAAAAAACTCAAAGTAATACATTGCAAGCTGTCTCAGTATCTGCTGTTAAGGATTCTATGGTGCTACATTCTAAAATGGAAATGTTGGAAAATATGAATAGAGTGAGGAATCTCCGCTTGGTTAATTTCCCAGTAACTCATTTATTATCCCCTGAAATTTTGTTAAAGAAATCTTTTAAAGAAATACTGGGATTACCCAATGCGGAAACTTTCCCAATTAATAATTATTATTATATTCCGCAAAAGAAAATACAATCTGACCAGGAGGAGGATCATCTGGTCACAAATGAAATTAATTTGACAGAATTTTTGGAAGATAGTCAAGATGTGATTTAGAGTAGGTCCACTATGGTAATAACATGCATGAGTGAGATAGATAAAATGTTAATAATGAAACTTTACTTTAAAAATAGGCTGACAAAATTTTGTGGAGATTTGGTTAGGATTTTTCCTGATGTTTCAAGAGCTACGCAATTAAGAAGGAAAGAATTCTTGAAATTAAGAACAAGAGTTTTAGCTCTTGAGGCATCATTTTATTTAAAATTTCCATGTAAATGTCTTGTTAAATTACAGGACATTGAATATGTATTTTGGGACCACATTCAATTGCAATAATTTTTAATGGCTCGAGAACAGAAATGAGGTTTGTTGATTTAATGTTTCACTACTGAGAAAGTTGGAGGATGTCAGAGTCCCAATTATAGGGAATGGTCAAGATTCATTTGAATCAAGAACCAATCATTAGGTTTTCTTTGTATCTTAGTTAGTTGATATAGTAGTATGGCTCCTCAGTTTTGTGGGTTTGAAAAGGAATCTTGTGTTATATGTATAATGATTGTAAAACTTTATGTAAGAATCCTTTTTCTTTGATATCATTTGATATTAAAATTGTTAAATTTGCATTAATTAAAAAAAAAAAATTAGAATGGTAGCACTTACCAGCATCTACAGTGGTACCTCGGTTTACGAGTGCACCGGTTTGCGAGTGTTTTGCAAGACGAGCAAAACATTTGCAAATTTGGTGCCTCGTAAATCGAGCTTGCCTCGCTGTACGAGCGCCCCCCCCCCCGAGAACCGGCACCCTCCACCCCGCGATACAGCACCCCCCCCCCACCGCCACCTGAGATCCCCCAACCCACCCGAACCCTCTTCTTACTTCCCTCCGCATCGGCATTGCCGGCATCAGCATGTTCTGTGCCCGAAAATCTGCTTCCTGTGCCGGGCCTTGAGCATGCGCGCATGCTCAAGGCCCGGCACAGAAAGCAGATTTTCGGGCACAGGACATACTGATGCCGGCGATGCCGATGCGGAGGGAAGTAAGAAGAGGGTTCGGGTGGGTTGGGGGATCTCAGATGGCGGCGGGGGTGCCCGATGGCGGCGGGGGGGGGGGGGTGCATGATGGCGGCGGGGGGGCCTTCAGGGGGAGCAATGCCGGTTCTCGGGGGGGTGGAAGGTTTGGGGTGGGAACATATCAAAGCAAGTTTCCCTTACTTCCTATGGGGAAACTTGATTTGATATACGAGCATTTTGGATTACGAGCATGCTCCTGGAACGGATTAACGTAGAAACGTAGAAACGTAGAAACGTAGAAATAGACGGCAGATAAGGGCCCACGGCCCATCTAGTCTGCCCACCTTAATGTCCCTCCCCTACCTTTGCCCTGTGAATAGATCCCATGTGCCGATCCCATTTGGCCTTAAAATCAGGCACGCTGCTGGCCTCAATCACCTGTAGTGGAAGACTATTCCAGCGATCAACCACTCTTTCAGTGAAAAAGAATTTCCTGGTGTCACCTCGTAGTTTTCCGCCCCTGATTTTCAACGGATGCCCTCTTGTTGTCGTGGGACCCTTGAAAAAGAAGATATCTTCCTCCGCCTCGATGCGGCCCGTAAGATACTTGAACGTCTCGATCATGTCCCCCCTCTCTCTGCGCTCCTCGAGCGAGTATAGCTGTAATTTGTCAAGCCGTTTTTCGTATGGTAGATCCTTGAGTCCCGAGACCATCCGGGTGGCCATTCTTTGCACCGACTCCAGTCTCAGCACATCCTTGCGATAATGCGGCCTCCAGAATTGCACACAGTATTCCAGGTGGGGCCTCACCATGGATCTATACAATGGCATAATGACTTCCGCCTTACGACTGACGAAACCCCTTCGTATGCAGCCCATGATTTGTCTTGCCTTGGACGAAGCCTGCTCCACTTGATTGGCAGACTTCATGTCCTCACTGACGATTACCCCCAAGTCTCGTTCTGCTACCGTTTTTGCTAGGATCTCGCCATTAAGGGTATAAGACTTGCATGGATTCTGGCTGCCCAGGTGCATAACTTTGCATTTTTTGGCATTGAAGTTGAGTTGCCATGTCCTAGACCATCGCTCCAGTAGGAGTAGGTCGTGCATCATGTTGTCGGGCACTGAATCTTCGTCTGTTGTGCATTTGCCCACTACATTACTCAGTTTGGCGTCATCGGCGAATAATGTTATTTTACCTCGAAGCCCTTCTGCCAAGTCTCTTATAAAGATGTTGAATAGGATTGGGCCCAAGACTGAGCCCTGTGGTACTCCACTAATCACCTCCGTCATTTCGGAGGGGGTGCCGTTCACCACCACCCTTTGGAGCCTACCTCCAAGCCAGCTCCCAACCCATTTCGTCAATGTGTTACCTAATCCTATAGAACTCATCTTGCTCAGTAACCTGCGGTGTGGTACGCTATCGAATGCTTTGCTAAAGTCCAGGTACACGATGTCCAGGGACTCCCCTATATCCAGCTTCCCCGTTACCCAGTCAAAGAAGCTGATCAGGTTGGATTGGCAGGATCTCCCCTTAGTAAATCCATGTTGTCGGGGATCCCGTAGATTCTCCTCATCCAGGATCTTATCTAATTGGTGTTTGATTAGAGTTTCCATTAGTTTGCTCACTATCGATGTTAGACTCACTGGTCTGTAGTTTGCTGTCTCCATCTTTGAGCCTTTCTTGTGGAGTGGAATGACGTTAGCCGTCCTCCAGTCCAACGGGACGCTGCCTGTACTAAGGGAGAGGTTGAAGAGCGCGGACAGTGGCTCCGCCAAGACATCACTCAGCTCCCTAAGCACCCTGGGGTGCAGGTTGTCCGACCCCATTGCTTTGTTAACCTTGAGCTTTGACAGCTCACCGTAGACACTGCTGGGCGTAAACTCAAAGTTACTAAACGGGTCAACTGAGCCAACCCTTGTCTGTAGCTGAGGGCCGAGCCCTGGCGCTTCTCGGGTGAAGACTGAGCAGAAGTATTCATTTAATAGTTGGGCTTTTTCCGAATCCTTTTCCACATAGTCTCCGTCTGGTTTCCTAAGACGTACAATCCCGCCTGAGTTTTTTCTTCTATCACTGATATACCTGAAGAAGGATTTATCTCCCTTCTGGATGTTCTTTGCTAGAGACTCCTCCATGAGGAATTTAGCCTCCCTGACTGCTGTTTTGACGGCTTTTGATTTGGCCAGGTAGTCTGCTCTAGAGTCCTGCTTCCCTGATTGTTTGTAAGAGATGAATGCTTTTTTCTTCTCCTTGATCAGGTCTGAGATCTCCACAGTAAACCACTGTGGCTTATTGTTCCTTCGCCGTTTACTTACTGATTTTACATAGCGGTTTGTTGCTTCTTGTATCGTTGCTTTCAAAGTCGACCACATGTCTTCCACGTTATCGGTTTCTTCTTGGCTTTGTAGCGCCTGGTGAACGAAGTCTCCCATTTCTTTGAAATTTGTGTCCTTGAATTTGAGGACTTTGGTTAGTGTAGTAGATTTAGTGAAACCTTTCCTGATATTGAACCATACCATGTTGTGGTCACTGGAGGCCAATGTGTCGCCCACCGAGACCTCTGTGACACTTTCTCCATTGGTAAGTATCAGGTCCAGTATTGCCTGATCCCTTGTCGGTTCCAACACCAGTTGCCTGAGGCTTGCTCCTTTCATAGAGTTTAATAGCCTCATGCTGCTGCCGGAAGCAGAGGTAAGTGTAACCCAATCCACATCAGGCATGTTGAAGTCACCTAGCAATACTGTGTCCCCACGCAAGGTGATATTTTCTATATCTTCGATTATTTCCATATCCAGGTCATCCTGTTGTCTTGGGGGTCTGTAAATTACACCAAGATACAAGCATTTGTCCTTCCCTCTGGCCAAATTAACCCAAAGGGATTCCCCAGTATACTGGACATCTGAGATTCTCGTAACCTTAATGTCATCTTTAGTATATAATGCTACACCCCCTCCCTTCCTACCCTCTCTGTCCCGGCGAAGCAAGTTGTAACCCGGTATGACCATGTCCCACCCGTGGGAGTCTGTGAGCCAGGTTTCGGATATCGCCACCACATCCAGGTCGGCATTCCTTATTTCTGTTTCCAATTCCAGGATCTTGTTTCCTAAACTGTGTGCGTTGACGTACATAGCCCTCCATGTTATATTTTTGTTATGTCTCAGTGGGGATATTCCTGTTTGAGCTATTTGAACACCTTTAGCATTGTTTGTGTTATTTGTGCTTTCCTGAGGCTCAGAACCACAATGTGTACTCCCCATATACCCAGAACTACAGTGTGTACTCCCCCTAGACCCGGAATTACAATGTGACCCATAAATATGATGTGACCCTACTCCCGACTCAAAAGTGTGTGCACTCACCCCTGACCCAGAATTTCGGTGTCTACTTTCCTCAGCCTCATAAATGTATTGGCATTTTAGTTCGCCTGGTATGTTGTTTGTGCCTGTACCCTCCCCCGACTTACCTAGTTTAAAGCCCTGTGGAGTAGGCGGGCTAGGCGGTGTCCAAGGACATTCTTCCCTCTTCTGGTTAGGTGTAGCCCGTCGTGTCCCTGTAGTCCTTGCAATGCTTCTCCATGGTGCAGAAACCCGAAGTTCATCTCCTTGCACCATCCTCGCAGCCAGTCGTTCGCCCTTTGTATTCGATCCTCTCTGGCTCTGCCCTTGCCCCTCACTGGGAGAATCGAGGAGAAGACTACCTGCGCATCCATCCTCCTCAGCTTCTCCCCCAGGGCCCTGAAGTCTTCAGGTATGCTGTCCGGGCTGCTCCTTGCGGTGTCGTTGGTTCCGACGTGGATTAGAACCATGGGGAAGTGGTCTCGGGGCTTGATGAGTCTGTCAATGCAAGCAGTGACATCCCGGATCCTGGCCCCTGGCAAACAGCAGACCTCTCTTGATTGTAGGTCTGGTCTGCAGATTGTAGGTCGTAATTATGTCTGCAGATTATGCTCGTAATCCAAGGTACCACTATATTTTGTTTGTCTTAAGGGCTCCCATGGTAATCCTGCATTAATCAGATAGCATGCGGTAATTGTTCATCAGGTATTATTTATTAGGTATTTTATAAACCACCTTTCACAGCAAATCAGAGCAGTGTGGGCATGCTGATTAACACAGAAAAACCCACTCTCTGCCCTCAATATGGTCCTCTGTAAAAAAAAAAAAAAAAGATGAAAAATATATATATTTTTGCATACAGGTAACGTGTGCCAATTGGGCACTTGAACAGTGAAGAACAGCAAAGGAAGACTCTGGTGCTCAATATCTTTTATCACTATGTCACAACATATTAATAAAAGGTATTGAGCACCAGAGTCTTCCTTCGCTGTTTTTTCTTCACTTTCCAAGTTTTGGGAAGTAATCATCTCCTGTTTCATTGGGCCAATTGGGCACTTGCCACAAGGCGCCCGAGTGTAGCCCTTTCAATCTTACCAAAGCTTAATGAAAGGACCTCAGAGTTAGCCAAGACTGTATACGTCTCAGAACCATTAAACAAATAGGTTCTTCTCTATGCAGTCTTGAAGTTATTAGAATCCATCATATCCACCCAACTCTCATCCTACCTAGAACGATTCTCCATCCTCCCACCCCTCCAATTCGGCTTCAGACCCAACTCCAGCACCGAATCCCTCTTGGCCTCACTAATCTCTAAGGTGCAACAACTCCATTCTCGCAACAAATTCGCTGTTCTTCTTCAATTCGACCTCTCCGCAGCCTTCGATGTCGTTCACCACGACATCCTAATCTTCCAACTCTCCGAAATAGGCATAAGCTCCACAGTCCTTGACTGGTTCTCGAAATTCCTACGCTTCCGCTCCTACACCGTTAACACAAACGGTTCCTCATCCCCCGCCTGGAAGCCGAAATGTGGAGTCCCGCAAGGCTCACCCCTTTCTCCTATTCTTTTCAACATCTACATGTCCTCTCTGAAACTCCTTCATCTATCCCCCCTAGAAACTCTCTACTCCTATGCCGACGACATCCTCATCCTCCTTGAAACCGACGCGAACCTCTCGAACCTCGCTGACAACATCTCCACATGTATTACGAACCTCCAATCCTGGGCCCAATCTGTTCAAATGAAACTGAATGAGTCCAAAACCAAACTACTTTGGCTCGGCCCAATTTCAGACCATTTACCCACCTCCATCCCTCTACCTTCCGGCCCCACTCTTCAGCTTGAGTTTTCAAGCAAAGTCCTAGGCATCATCTTAGACTCCTCTCTCTCCTTCAACGATCACCTCAACTCCCTGGTAAAAAAATGCTTCTTTAGCCTCCATATGTTAAGAAAAGTAAGATCCTGCTTCCATCATTCTCATTTCGCAATCCTCGTCCAATCCACCATCCTCTCTAGACTAGACTACTGCAACTCCATCTTTATAAGCCTAACTAAGAAAAACCTCCATAGACTTCAGCTAATTCAAAACGCCGCTGCCAAGCTTATTTTCGCAAAAGGCAAGTTCGATCACGTTTCCCCACTCCTCTCCAAGCTTCACTGGCTCCCAGTACACTCCAGAGTCCTCCATAAATGTGCCTGCTTAGCCTTCAAGATTCTACATGGCGTCCTTCCTCCCGTTATCCCACTCTTCTGGAATTCCTCAAACCCGCTCTCTTCTAGACCCTCCCAAAAACTGAAACTATCCTTCCCATCTATAAAAGGTATATCCCGCGCAGGAAAACTTGGAACATCCCTCCCCTTTAGAACCACGGAACTCTGGAACAGCCTCTCATCCCCGCTCAGAAATTCTAGCTCCTTCCAATTCTTCCATAAACGCTTGAAAACTTGGCTCTTCTCAAAAATCTAATCTCCTCCCGTTCTCTGGTTCCCTGCCCCTCTCTATCTTCTCAGTCCCTCTCCTATATCCCTTCTTTGTAATTTCCTTTCATCCTAACCTCTGTAAACCGCGCCGAGCTCTGCGCATGCGGTATACAAACCTAATGTTTAGTTTAGTTTAGTTTAGTTTACATCGCTAGCCAATCATTTCTCTCCTGAACCATTCTTTCATCTTGTATCCCCTGTGTTTGCCTTATTATAGAATGCTTGCTCCAGTGACGTATTCCTTAACAAAGTCTTAAAATGTAATCCAGATGATAAAATGTTTTTTTTTTCTTATTGTCTTATCAAAGTTATCCCTCTGCATTTTTCTCTAAAAGAATCAGCTAGTAAGGCTGTTTACATTTGTTTTACTTTTGTTATGCTTTTTCGTAACCTCCTCAGGATGCTACTGTTTCAGCCGTGTGAATCATCTTTGAATCCCTGCTGTCTTGTTTTTCATTCTATTTCTGACCATGTAATTATCCATACTCGTCGTGCACAAAGATTTTGTTATGATGGACTTTTGTTTTTCTTTAAACGTGCTGCAGAGAAATGATTGCTTGTATTGTCTGTGATCTAGACAGATTACAGGGCAATTAAATTTTATAGCTAACAAGGAAATTTGCCATTCATTTCTTGTCAGATGAATGCTTCAAAGAATTTCTCACTCATAAAATGTGGCTCCTTCAATGCCCAGTCTAATAAGTCTCATGCTAATCTATTGTTACAAAGTTATATTTTAGCCAATAAATTACACCTTTGCCTGTAACATATACACTGAATGGGAAGTTTTAAAGAATTTTGGGACGACAATGGGCTCCTTTTACGAAGGTGCGCTAGCATTTTTAGCGCATGCTACGATGATGTGTGCGCTAATCCCGTGCTACATGAAAAATACTAACGCCAGTTCTATGGAGGCATTAGCGTTATAGACAAATATTTTAAAAAATGAAAAAAAAAAGGAAATGATTCATATTTTTAAAGTATTTATCATTTTAAAACTGCCTTAATTTTAACACAAAAATATCAAAACAAACAAAAAAATATGGCAGAGGGTAGAAAGTCAAATAGAAATATGGCACAATCCTCTCAATATTCAGCTGGACTTAGATGGCCACAAATGGCTCCCGGCTAGGTCCCTTATAGCCAGCTATTCACCGATATTCAACTATCTCCCGCTGAATATCTGGCTCGCCGTCTAACCCAGTGACCAGCTATGCCATGTGACATAGCCAGTCACTGCCAATTTTCATCAGCTGGCCGGCTAAAGCCCATGACCAGAGAGACCCCCATCCATAGGCAGCAGATTGTTTTTTGGTTGGGGGCTAGAGCTCCGCAATAGACTCCAACTAAAATTCCCCAAGCTCCGCCTCAGACCACGCCCCCATATAATAGTACTAATTGTAATGGCGTTTCTTCCATTCATTCTTCAAATACATACAATATAATCTTATTAACAATACATAATGGTCTGCACATAATTAAATTACATAAAGCACTCTGTATGCAGGGAAAATGTTACCCCCCCTTTTTTTTTTTTTTACGAAGCCATGTTAAGCTTTTTTATTGCTGGCTGCAACAGTATTAATTGCGACACTCATAGGAATTCTATGAGCGTAGAAGTTAATTCCACCACAATCGGAGATCAAAAAAAAGCCTAATGCAACTTTATAAAAGAGGGGGAACTTCATACCGAACTACCTAAGAGAAGAAACAAATTTAAATTACTTCAAATCCAAATTAAAAACCTTTTTGAATTACAATTCATAAGGACGATTTGACATTTCCCAACTAAGATCATTCCCGCAACCTCTGTTTGTCCCTTTAACGTTCCTTTTCTTTTAATTTTGTAGTTCTATCCCTATTTCCTTTTGTTATAGTCCGTCTCATCCACTTGTTCATTGTACTAACTTTCCCCAGTCATGTTTATATTTACTAATTTACCCCCTCTTTTACTAAGGTGCGCTAACTGATTAGCGAAATAATAGACTATTATGCATGCGTTAGCATTTGGCATGCGCTAATTTGATTAACAAGCACTGATCGGTTAGCACACCTTAGTAAAAGAGGGCCTTAGGGCTAGATTCACAAAGCAAACCGATCGTGTACCGATTGGTTTGCGACCCCTTAGTGACCCCGGCCCAATTCACTTACCTCTCTGCCGACCATCCTCCGATCCGCGCATGCAAATGAGGGCAACGGCATGCAAAGCAGGCAGGGATGTGATTCACTAAACAAAACCCCGCAACACCGACTGGGCTGGCCGATCAAAAAAAAGCGACTGCTGAGGACCAGTTGCTGAAGCCCTTTATGACTGCCCTGCTTTCTAACCTGTCAGCAGGGCAGGGTTAATCCATAGGCCAAGTAGGCACTTGCCTAGGGCCCGAAATGGTCAGGGGGGCCCGATGAAGGACGGCATCAACATTGTTTTTTCCAAACGGCGATGGCCGTTCCTCCAGCATCGATCGGCAACACGGGCCCCCAGATTGGAAATGCAGGCCCCACCCCGATCGGCAACGCGCCCCCCCTATCGACAGAAAGTAAGACAAGCAAGCAACGCGGGTAAGAAAGGCAACGGGAACTGTAATTGTGCAAGAGGTGCTGCTTGCCCAAAGCTTCCCTCTGACGCAGCTTCCTGTTTCCGCCTGGGCGCATGGTGGGGTGGGGCGGGGCAGGGGGCCCAGTGTACTTGTGTGCCTAGGGGCCCTCGACGAATTAATCCTGCCCTGCCTGTCAGCCCCGATCTCCTGTAGCCCCGAACGTGCCTGCCTATCTGCCCTGGGCCCAAACCCCCTGCCTGCCTGCTCTGACTCTCCCACCCTGCCCCGCACTGGAAATTTCCAATGAACCTGTGGGGATGCAGAACCGAGCTGAATGCCGCCCTGCTCTACCCCGACCTCTTCTGCCTGCTCGCCTCGACTCTCCTGCTCTCTGCTGCCCTTCCCCGCAGTGCAAGCCCGTGGTTTTAAAGCGGGGCTTCATGCCACAGTGAGTGCCAGCTTTAAACCTGCGGGCTTGCACTGAAGGGGAGGAGAGAAGAGGCTGCCGCCGCAGCGGAATAGGAGCAGGAGAGTTGGGCCCCGAACATGCCTTCCCCGACTGCCTGTGCAAGCCCGTGGTTTTAATCCGAAGTGGGTTAAACCCATGGGCTCGCAAAAGTTTAAAGTTCTTTTTAAAAAAAGTTGCAGCTCGGACGGGTCTGCGTGGTCTGCGCATGCGCACAGATTGCGCATGCGCGATCCGTGCAGGCAGATGGTGGCATTCCTCCAATCGCCCCATCTGCATATTTTAGGTTCCTGAATTCATCGGACCTGCCCGAATCAGAAACGGATTGCTCCTATTTGGGCAGGTTAGTGAATCTAGCCATTAGTTGTTTAAATTTTATATTTAATTGATTTTTTTAAAATATAATTACCTTTTATCAATGTACACTGCCTAGAACCTTGATTAGGCGGTATAATACATTTTAAATAAACTTGAAACTATCATTTATATTTGTTTTTGTTTTTTTTTAGAGAAGTCAAGGCAAATTAACAAATAGAAATAAAACAAAAAATGGAAGATAAGATAATACTGTATATTTTGCAAGATTGATCTAAGCGGTGTCTAGGTATGGGCATATCTCGTCAGTGCTAAAGCAACTAGAGTGGTTACCAATGGAGTTCAGGATAGAGTATAAAGTCTTGACAATTGTTCATCAAGCAATTTATGGAACATCACCATGGTATTTGGCATAGATACTGAGGAGGTACTTACCGACATGTTCTTCCATTTGCTTTGTTACTGTGCCTCTCCCTTTCTCCCCCCTTCCAAATTGTTCTGGTACCCATCTTCTTCCCTCTGTTCCCCCCATAATCTGGCATCTCTGTCTTATTCCCTGCCAGCGTCTTCTCCCCACTCTCTCTTCCCCATTTCCCTTCAGCGTCTTCTCCCCACTCTCTCTTCCCCATTTTCCTTCAGTATCTTCTTCCCACACTCTCTTCCCCATTTCCTTTCAGCATCCTTCTCCCCCCATCTTCCCCATGTCCTATCTGCATCCTTCTCCCCCTCTGTCGTCCCCATGTGCTTTCAGCGTCCTTCTCCCCCCTCTGTCTTCCCCATATCTTTTCAGCGTCCTTCTCCCCCTGTCTTCCCCATGTCCTATCAGCATCCTTCTCCCCCTCTGTCTTCCCCATGTTCTTTCAGCATCCTTCTCCCCCCCATCTTCCCCATGTCCTTTCAGCGTCCTTCTCCCCCCCGCTCTTCCCCATGTGCTTTCAGCGTCCTTCTCCTCCCTCTGTTTTACCCATTTCCCTTAAGCGTCTTTTCTTCTCCACTCCACCTTTTCTCCCTTTCTCCCTCCCTGCCCCTTACCTTTGTGGCGCTTCCCCCACCCGACCGACTGACAACAGGCCCGGTCCGACAAACCTCCCTGGCCTGTGGCCGTGAGTCTAAATTACCTTCTTTCAGCAGCCGAGCGTTGTAGTTGCATAGGCTGCTGTAAAGGTCATCTCTGATGCAACTTCCGGCTGCGTCAGAGATGACCTTTACGGCAGCCACACGCAGCTTCAGTACTCCAGCTGCTGTAAGAAGGTAATTTAGACTCATGGCCACAGGGCAGGGAGGTTTGTCGGGGGCCTGTTGTCGATCGGTTGGTCGGGCGGGCGGTGGGGGGGAAGCGCCAGGAAAGTAAGGGGCAGGGAGGGAGAAAAGAAGCTGTTTCACCGCTGAATTTTCCGGACCCGGCCGGCTGTGCACCCCCCCCTAAGGCTGCACCCGGGGTGGACCGCTCCCCTCTGCTCCCCCCTTGGTACGCCACTGTCCTAAAGAAAAAATAAAAACATTATTTTTTTTTTTCTTTACCTTTGTCTTCTCTGGTTTCTGCTTTCCTCATCTTCTGTCCTGACCTTTCACTCTCAGCTCTGAGGATTGTCAAACAATTTAAACTCATTGGAACTGTAGCCTATAATATTACCAGGCTGGACTCTGTGATTCCTTAAACAATGTTCTTTAATTCAAAACTTAAAACAAAGAAATAAATAAACTTACAGTTCAGTTGTTCTCAAGGATTTCTTCTTCCACAGAATCTACACTCAAATGGCACCTCCTGTGAAATAGGCCAAACCGGGAATGTATTTTCACAAACTTTGTGAAGTGGTAATACTATGCTCCAACTTCTTTCGCTAAGCTGTACTTAGGCTAGCATAATTCAAAGGCATTATCAGAAGGGGAACAGTGCACTCCTATAGCATGTGCAGCTCTAAATCGAAGTCAGCTATCTTCAAACACCATATGGCATTTACCCTCTTTCTATGTTTCTTCCATAAACTATCTACCTTCTCCCCCTTTCATCCAGCCTGTGCCCCCTCTCTTTTTTTACATGATTCGTTGCAGCTTTACCCCTCTCTGCTTGTATCTCTCCTTTCTCTTCCTTCCCACCTCCCATGTTCTGCCTTGTCTCTTCTCTTCTCTCCGCTCCTGTCCTCTCCCCAAGTCTGTTATCATAGTCTCCTTCCCTTCCAGCTTAGAAGACAACAAGTTGCACAAAATATATTGGCAAGACTTCTTTTGAAAGCTCCAAGAGAAAATTAGCAGTAACCTCTTATGACCCCTTGATGAAGCTGATTTAAAAGGCGAAATAGGTCCCTTCCAGCTATGGCTGACTGCTTGAACTAAAGATAAGTTTGACTGCATTATTCACATTAAGCATGAGTTTTGATTAAATTTATATTGAACAAGAGTTTTGATTATATTTATAAAGCAAAAATATCAAAAATTCTAGACTATATTTTGGAGAAGGTGTTTAGGATCAATGATAGAGACTGGGAACCAGATAAGACTTGATTGATATTTTATTAAAACAATCAAGCGGGTTTCTGAGATCCTTTTCCTCTCCATTTAACGTATTGTATATGATAATGGGATCGGTTTGTGTTTATAGAATTACCCCCCATGCTGTAAATAAAATGTTGTTTCATGCAAAATAAAAATAATAATAACTGTCCCTCAAGAGGAACAAACCTTTAGTAAATAGGCCCTAAAGAGTTTTAAATGTGATAGAAGGAATAAGTTCTGATTTGCCCCCTCAGTTCAAAATGTTATTTTCCCATATGTAGCAAAGCTCATTATTATGCATTTTATTTCCTGGCATTAACCTTCCAATTATGCTCATTTAATCATACAGTGGCAGACATAATTTCCTTGTAGCTCTAATCTTAGAAAGGCTAATGATACCTGAATATTTTTAAATATTTTATTGCTGACATTGAATTATTTAGTACTTTGTCAATGTGCTCTTAAGCTTATCGAATTAATAAACCATAAAAAGGCATAAAAAAATTTAAAACCAAGGTTAGGAGTCTATAAATGGCACTGTGATAGGCAGCCACCCACAAAAGCAGCTATCGTGTGTCAATCACATGATGGCGCCATGTATAGAATCGCAGCTATGTCACAGATAAGCGCTGGAAATGTAGGCCAGGGTTTTTAAGACCAACATTTATGGCACCAATCTGTGATGCGAATTGCGATTATGGAGGCGCTTATTGACACCTAAGGGTACTTCTGGTATTAACGTTGCGGTTCCTGCACCATTTGTGGAGGCAGTCTTTTATACTTCTCCCTCTGAATCCGCGGTTTCAGTAGCCGCGGACTCGGTTATTCACAATTTTTTTTTCTTCCCACCTTCCCCCCAGCATCCCGGACCTTACCTAGTAGTCTAGCGATCTTCCTACGCTCCTGCCCCATGCAGATCACTCATAGGAAATGGCTGCCGTGAGCTCCCGTCGTAGTTTCGCTAAACCACCAGGTAAGGTCCAGAATGCCAGGGGGAAGGCGGGAGGGAGGCGGGGGTGGGTCAGAGCCAGCCAAAAAGTTATTTGCAAATTTTCAACATTCGCAGGCCAGCTCTGCCCCTAGCCCCCGCAAATACCGAGGGAGAAGTGTATTAATGACATTTTAATTGTTTTTAAACAATGCAATTATTGCGTTGATTAAATGCAATTAAACCAATTTAAACCGGCACCGTTAGAGTGCCTAACAACGTTTAATAGAAACTGGGCCTAAATGAATTATATACTTGATGGTGCAAACCTACAAGTCAATTAAAAGCGTAGCACCTGATGAACTAAAGAAAATAAATAACCAAATAGCAAATTCCTGCCCTTTCTCAATCTTTTTATAAGCATTTTCTGAAATTAATCAAACATTAAAAGAAAAATGAGAATATATTAATAGAAAAGCTGGAGCCAGTGTTTAAGAGATCCTTTTACTATGCTGTCTTAGGCACTAATGCACACCTGATGCAGCAAAACATAAGACTGGCAACCACAAAGGAAACAAATACCTCTGCACAAACAGCAATAAATCCCAAGGGAAGGAGCAGAGCATGCCTGGTCTTCAAAACCCTTTTTATTAACAATCAATAATAAAATTCAGATGCAGACAAGTCTTAGTCAGTCATAAAAGCATAAAAACATAATGCAAATTATGGACCCGACAAGGCCTGCGTTTCGGCTAGGGTGCCTGCATCGGTTAGGAAGTAGCTCTTTATGACAATGCAGATTCGATCTCACATTAGTACCAAATTTGAAAATATTGGGAATAATTTTGGATCGTAGTCTAACTTTTAGGAAGCATACGGATTTACTCATTTAAAAAAGTTATGCACTATTATGGAAGTTGAGAACAATTAAGAAGTATTTTGATATGGAGTCCTTCAGGTTGTTGGTCCAATCTATTGTACTGTCTACCTTGGATTATTGCAATATTGTTTATTTGGGGGTTAGCAACAAAGATTTTATTAAGACTGTGTAGTTCAGAATACTGCAGTTCGCCTGATCTTTGGCCTTAGAAAATATGATCATGTTAGTTCTTTTTATGTCAAATTGCACTGGCTGCCTTTTGGGGCCAGGGTGCTTTTCAAGTTTGGGTGTATCTGTTATAAGGCTCTTTTTGGTTTATTACCCTCTTATCTGGTAGTTTATCTGAAATTGTTCATTTCCAAAAAATGTACCAGAAATTCAGGTATGTTCATCTTCCCTACCCCTAGGGCCTGTCGTAATAAGACTTTTTTTGACAGGACATTGGAATATCAGGCGGGAAAGATGAACTTATGGATGAGCCCGTTGATCGCTCAAGCCTCTTCTTACCTCACATTTATGAAACTATTGAAAACTCATTTATTTGATAAATAATAATGCTGATTCTTATTCGCATTTCAATGTGGGGTTTTATCAGGCTATGTATTTTTATTGATTCTTATTTGATGCTGTTTTCTAACTGATGTTATATTTAATGCTTTGTGTTTTTTTGGAAATTGTATTTTTTAACTGAAATATTCCAGTTTTCTGTTGTGAACCGCCCAGAACTGTTGGTAGGGCAGTATATAAGAAAATAAATTTACAGCTTTGGATTTACGGCTTTGGATTTAATTATTGGTTTGTCGCTAACCTTTCTTGGGACTCCTGATGCAGGCACCCTAGCTGAAACACAGGCCATGTTGAGTCCATAATTTGCATTATGTTTTTTTGCTTTTATGATTGACTAACCCCCTCTTTTACAAAGGTGCGCTAAGCTTTTAAGCAAGTGCTAAATATTAGCGCGTGCTAAACATGCACTAAATGCTAACGCATGCATGTTATCCTATGGACGCTTTAGCGGCTAGCGAACACGTTGATTTAGCACACGCTAAATCCACGCTAAAATGCTTAGCGCGCCTTTGTAAAAGAGGGCCTAAGACTGCTTTGCATCTGAATGTTATTATTGATTGCTAATACAAAGAGTTTTAAAGACCAGGCACGCTCTGCACTTTTTCATAACTGACATGGGACACGCTAATGCATTCCTCATTAGTTTTGGGTTGTATTCACACTAACTGCATGCTAAATATTTTTATAAGGGGCATGTCAGGGTAGAGAGTGGGCATTCCTGCATTAACCTTGGGTTTTTTGTAGAATCAATGTATTTGAATTAGGCCCTAACTTTCAATTAAGTCCAATTAAAGTTGATTGTGAGGTATACATGCCAGTATCAGCACTGATTAAGCTTATTGTTTAATTAAATTAGGCACCAACATTGGTGCCTAACTTAGGTGGACTTTATAAAATCAGAGCCTTACTGCAGAGCAAATGAAAAACTTTATCATATTTTAGTAAACTTACCCAACAGTTTAACTTGTATTACTGCATGCTTTATGTTCCAAAACCTTGGTCTAAAGGAGAAAAAATCCAAATGAATAGTTCATTATTTTCTTAAGTAAGCAAATATTTAATGACAAAATTGTCTTTCATCCCAGAACTGAACATCCATTCTACTAAATAATAGATTTAAGATATAGAAATAATTCAAAAACTGTGCATTAGTTTAGATGTATGCCGAGTTCATTAACTTTTAATTGCTGGAAGGTGTGGGAGAATCAAGATGGCGGCAGCCAGGAGTCTGTTGTAACATCAGAATAGGGAGCATTTCTTTTTTGGAGGAATTCCAAGATGCCACACTCTAAACAGAAGGGTAGTGCAAATCCCAAACCCGCTGCAGTGAGGACGTCTACCCCGACGCAAAGAACTATGCTCGATTTCACAACAGTCTCCCTCAATCCTACAGAAATACCTGGAGGTGTGCTCGAGCGTTGTTCAGCCGGAAGAGAGGCAGGAGATTTGGAGCTGGAGATATCTCTCTCCCCTCCAGCAGCCATTCTGCCGCCGCACCCTGCTCAGCTCGCAAGCCTGTCAGGTGAACCCTGCGCCAAAGTGAAGACAGGGGAAACCCCGATGCAGAGGACTGGACTCGCAAGAATTAGCGGCGAGCAGGGAAATTTGAATGCCGGCTTGGTTCCCGGCTCTGTATCATCCAAAGCGACGGCGATTACCCTTGAGAAGATATGGGAATCTCTCGAGGGGTTGGACTCTCTGGTAGCCAGGTCAGTCCAGGAAATATCCACCCTGGTAACTACTGTTGATGTCTTGGGAAAGCTTTAACAGCAACTAAAGAAGAATTATCCTCAGAAATTGGTAACGTAAAAGACAATGTTGTTGGTATTCAGGCTGTAACTAACAGCCTGGTTAAGGAGAGGTTACTTTTGAACAGGAAAATTGAACAGATAGAGAACCACAATCGAAAACTTAATCTTCATTTTTTTAAATTTTCCAAAGGCTTTTGGTGTGGCGCCTTTAGATATGTGGAAGCGTTACTTAATAGAAGTTCTAAATATTTCCTCTGAACATATTCCACCAGTGAACCGAATTTACTATCTACCTTTTAAGAAAAAAAAAAAAGAAGAAGTAGAAACACCTCCACAATTAGAAAAGTCTTTGAATGTAACTGAATTATTGGAAACAACATTGTCTGATGCTACAGAAAGGGCTACATTGCTTATTTCACTTGTCTTTGAACAAGATGTAAATCTTATTATGAGACTTTACTTTTGTAACCCTCAGACTTTGTATTATGGGTAAAAGGTTTCAATATTCCCTGATGTCACAAGAATTACACAGGAGCGGAGGAAGTTATTTCTAGCAATGCGTGCTGAGACATTGACTCTCGGAGCAACGTTTCTACTTGGATATCCATGCAAATGTTTGATAAAATATTTTGGGAGTACAATATGTCTTCTATACTTCAGACCAATTGCGAGCTTTTCTGGACTTGAAAAACTTGGCAGCTGGAAAGATTCAATGAATGGCAATTAGGATATTGGGATTGGGTTGTTAAGCCTATGCTTTTGTGTTGATATTTTTATCTTTTCTTCTCTACCTTTCTCTAATTTAGTGGTCTAAGAATGATTGTATATTATTATTTGGCTTACCAGCAATTGCTGAATTGTATTATTATTTTTACTATCTATATTTCTACAAACAAGAGTTTATCTTGCAAAATATGTATAAATTCCAATAAATAATAATAATTAAAAAAAAAAAAAAATTTAATTGCTGGTTGTTTTATACTTTTAAACAAGTGCACAGTGCCAACTACCATTAATTAGTGCTTGACATGGTTTTGATTACCCAGATCATCCTGTTTCGTACAAGTGTGAAAACATTTTACGATTACCATCAAGGAATGTCTTGCATAACAAGATTCTGTCACTAAGGGCTCCTTTTAGTAAGCGGTGATAGAGGATTTTTAGCGCAGGCCAGCAAGGTAAATGCTCCAGTGCTCATGGAATTCCAATGAGCATCGGAGCATTTACATCGCCGGCCCATGCTAAAAATCTCTAATGCAATTTAGTTAAACCCAGTGCAAATTATGACATTTGGGGGGCACTATGGGAGCTCATAATCGAAAGAGAAATACGTCCAAAAACTGGCCTAAGTCGGCACTTGGACAAACATTTCTCAAAAACCTCCAAGTGCAGATACTAAAAAAGGGTTTTGGACGAATTTTGAAACGATCTAGGCCTTCATAGTGCCGCTGAACGACCAAAGCTAAACGGGCGTTTCAGGAGGAGTGTCGAGGGCGGGAGTTGGGTGGGACGTGGGCCGGCTTAGACTTAGTCGTACAGCATGTATAACCGAAAGTTATACAGCCCATGATCGACGGAACTTGGACGTTGTGACTTAGACCATGTAAAACTTGGTGTAAGTCACAAAAACCCACCTAAACTCACCAGATAAGCACTGCAAACACATAAAACAGACCCCCACACACTACCCCAATGATCACCGACCTCCCACCCCCATAAAAATATTAATCACACCTTTAAAATTCAGCCTCCAAGCCATCATCACCTGGCCGCCTGGCAAAGGAAAGCCTAGTCGTCCAGCACAGAGGCAGCTTAAGTCATCTTGGGGGTGGATCAGGAACCCATAGAGAGGAGGACCCATGCCCATAAGCCCCTGTAATTACTGCATTGATACTTAAACACTCTCCTATACACCCCCAAAACCCTTTTCTACTGGCATATAAGTGGCTTCTGCAGCCATAAGGGCTATTGGGGTGGTAGATAAGTAAGTCTAGGGGATTCTGGAGGTGGTTTGGGAGCTCACCGTAACTTATAAGGGAGCTGTAGGGAGGAGAAGCCATGGCACCCTTTTTGTGAAGTTCACAGCAGTGCCGTGTAAGGTACCTCACTATTTAGGTGCCATGTCTGGGTGTGCAGTCCATCACTTTGCAGACCCCTCCCACGTCCAACAGGACTTGTTCTAGGCGTTTTGGACTTGGACGAAAAGTTGGACGAAAGTTTGTTATAAAGATGGACGATTTAGCGGCTTGGACGATCAGATCAGCAGGACGTATATAGTTAGATGATTTTCGAAAAGAAAAAAAAGTTGGACGTATTTTTCGAAAATGTTTCTTAAGCTGTTTTTTACTCTGGACGACTTGCGAGATGAACGTAAATGGACTTAGACGTCCCTTTCGATTATGTCCCTCCACATTTAGTATTTGGCCCTCAGAGGACAATTTTAGAAAGGCTTATTGGGCCAGAATCTTTTACTAGCACTGTTGTCAGCGGCCACCTTAGAAGTGGCCGCCGATCATGTGTCAATCATGCAATGGCACCGGTTACAGAATCTTGCCTCCAGCAAAGGTAGGCGCCTGAAATGTAGGCCAGGATTTTCCAGGCCTACATTTCCGGTGCCTACCTTTGAGGTGAATTACGCTTCCATAGGCACTGTAGGCTACCTAATACCATTTCTAGCATTAGCCATGCCTACGGCGGTGTTAGGTGGCCTAAAACACCTACAGAGACATGATTCCGGCGTTGTGTTTTAGGTGCATCTGGAAAATCCGGAACCCTAGACCCACCCCCAGGCCCGTCCTATATAGAATCAGGGCTTTATTGCTAAACAGACAGATTATTCCTCCTGCTTTGGTCATTGTTGGTACATCACTGGAACAACCTTACCTCCCCTCTTCGGAACCTGAGTTCTCTCCAACTTTTCCATAAACATCTGAAAACCTGGCTTTTCTCAAAAATGTAACACTCCCTCCTCCTTTGATATCCTAGTCCTCTAAACATTCTTCTTTCTTCCGATTTTCATCCTCTCCTTGGAGTTCCTTTCTCATCCCAATTCCTGTAAACCGTGCCGAGCTCTACGACTGTGGAGATGGTGCGGTATACAAACCTAAGGTTTAGTTTTAGTTTATCACTCGATCCCAGCACATCTTCAATGAGCAGAACAATGATTTCACTCTGTTGTATGATCTAGTCATTAAAAACAGAAAGGATGTTTTTTAGCTCATGACCTTATACTTGCTTTGTAGTCTCCTGATTAAGATCAAGATAATTTTCTAGTGAAAGTAAATAGAGAAAAATGAAGGTGACCGTTTTAGGAGCTCTAGATGACCCTGTGCTGCTTTTTACCTTGAGCATTCTACCTGTCAAAGTAAATCAACACTCAGTATGGTTTTGTTGAGTTGGATTATTTTCTGTAGTAAGAAGCATGCTTGATTGCCAGGGCCTGCCTTTCCTGGGTTAAATCAGAGCTATGATATTAACTTCTTTTGAAGATGCAGAAACCATGACAATAGAAAGAAATGCAAATAAATCAATTCTGCATGCTTAAACCCATCTTCCTTTCATGCATGCATGGTGATGGAAAAATGATTTTTTCTTTTCCGTCCTGCCTTATTGTGAAGTATGGAAAATAGAGTTTGTCACAGTAATGAAGTGCAGGGAAAAAAAGAGCTTGTTATAAACTGATTACAGTTTAGATTGAAAGGCTGGTTTTCATTAGCTTTCTTAGATTGGACAACATCCTTGGGCTGTAGTAATTACTGAAGGAAGTGGGAAAGGGTTATTGTTGTTAAAGAAAAGGTGAAAGCATCTGGTGACATTTTTCAATTCAAAAGGTAGAGAAAAACTTCCATTCCCTACCGGTGAATTTCAGTTCATACCTGCTGAGTAATCCACAATTATTTTTGGCATACAGTACCAAATGAGGGCAATATGCCCTCAATTGGAGAATCATTTTGCATCAAAAATGTTCACCCGTTTATTTAACCAGCAAAAGTGTATGAGGTTGCATTTTTTTTTGTTCTTTCTTGCTTTATTCAGCAGTTCTGATTTTATGCATTCCTGTGCTTCAGTGAACATGTAAATGATACTGAGTAAAGCAATGTGGTTGCTTTGTTAGCCCATTATATATATGAACAAAAAGGTCAACAGTGATGCCTCTTAACTGACCCAATAATGAATTTAAGACTAGTAAGGGAGAGTAGAGCTTGAAAGTTGGTCAGAAGCGGATTAATTCAACTCAGTAAAATAGTATTACCAAGAACTGGTCTAATAATTAGTGCAATGGTCTGAGCACCTGGGTAACTGGGTTCAGTTCTCACGGCAGCTCCTTGTGAATCTCGGCATGCCACTTAACCCTCTGTTGCCCTCATTTCAAAATAAGAACTCTGTATATACGAGTGGCTGCTGAAAAGTTCTCAGCCCAACCAAGAAGAGAATGACGCGGAGCCATGAAATGCACGTTATTCCACACTTTTTGTTTCAGTGAGGCATCTAGTAAATGAGCACAAGTATAGGGAAATGGAGCCATTGTGACATCACCGATGAGGCTGACTCTTAGGCATTGGTGGAATGAGGCATTATGACATCACAATTCGAGGAGCAGCTGAAAAGTTCTCAGCCCAACCAAGAAGAGAATGATGTGGAGCCATGAAACTTACAAGTTATTCCACACTTTTCTTGACACATTTCATTTCAGTGAGGCAAATGCATCTAGTATATGGGCACAAGTATTGAGAAACTGAGCCATTGTGACATCACCAATGAGGTTGGCTCTTAGGCATTGCTGGAATGAAGCATTATGACATCACAATACGAGAGACAGTTGAAAAATTCTCAGCCCAACCAAGAAGCGAATGATGTGGAGCCATGAAACTTACAAGTTATTCCACACTTTTTTTTTTTACACTTTTCATTTCAATGGTTTGAAATGAAACAAAAAGTGTCAAGAAAAGTGTGGAATAACTTGTAAGCTCCATGACTCTATATCATTCTCTTCTTGGTCGGACTGAGAACTTTTCAGCGGTCTCTTGTAGTATGTAAACTTCTTTGTAACCACAGAAAGGCAAAATATCAAATCCTATCCCCTTTTTAACACTGATTTCAATGAAGTTCCAAGAAAACTATGCACATGAAAAACAATTATGTTTGAAAGAAGAACCTAATATACATCTTTGTGGATATTTTGGGGTTAATTCCTTTTGTTTTTTGTAAGTTAAAAGCTCACCTCTTCGAAACTGCTTTCAATTCCTAACTCCTCTCACCTTGGGTTCTGTATCACCTAACCCTATATGTCATGTTTGTCTGTCCAAGTTAGATTATAAGCTCTTCCAACCAGGGACTGTCTATGTACAGCAATGTGTATGCCTTTCAGCGCTATATAAGTGATAAATAGTAGTAGGGCACAGACTGTAGAAGTCTGCCTGACATTAGCCTTATTCTCCAACCACTAAAGCTGTCTTTGATGCCCCACTGCAGCCCATCCAAATTTCTCCAGGCACAATCAGGGCTCAAATCATAGACGTCGGCCCGGCACTGGCAATTATTGGTGTAGCCATCTAATCACTGCTAAGCTTGTTTGGTTCCAAGCCTTCCATACAGAATTTCTTTGTATTTATCCTACACATTTTTGAATTATGTCCATAACCTCCAGCCTACAGCCAAGAAATATTTTGTCAACTTATATTTTATTGACTATAATTCTGCAAAAGTTGAACCCTCAAATTAAGCTTCAGAATCACATCAGATCGGTGCAAAATAACCAAAGGTAATCATGGCATAAGTATAGCAGATTCCCTTTCTTATGATAGTAATATCAGGGCCAGAAGCCTTTATCATGTTGCTTACTAGGCTCTTGTGGCCTATTCTGCTAGGTTATACATTTGTTTATAATGGCAAGAAAAATAGCAACAAGGAAAAAAAATATACCTGAAATTTTATTCCTGATTCATTAACAGTGTGCATTCTTCACAAATGGTACACACTCTCAACATCATTGCTCTGGAAATGAAAATTTGAACATAACAAAAAGCACTGAAAACACAGGAAAGTTAAAACATGTTGTTGTTTTTCTCTGCACATCCCTGCTGGGAACTGGATCCCGAATGAGAAAAGCCTTTGAAATTTCCTGGGACTGAAAAAGATAAATGAAACGCTCACATCTACTTTCAGTTTTCCTTAAGATGATGAAGACTGTATCTGAAGTTAAGAAAGCATGAGACAAGCATGTAGGATCTCATAGGGAGAGGATGAAATAGTGGATAGTATGGATGGGTAGACTGAATACACCTTATGATTTTCATCTGCCATCATCAATGTACAAATAAACCTTTTTATCATTGTTGTTGATAAGAACATAAGAATAGCCTTACTGGGTCAGACCAATGGTACATCAAGCCCAGTAGCTCGTTCTCACGGTGGCCAATCCAGGTCCCTAGTACCTGGCCAAAACCCAAAGAGTAGCAATATTCCATGTTACCAATCCAGGGCAAACAGTATCTTCCCCCATGTCTTTCCCAATAACAGACATAAGAACATAAGAACATAAGCAGTGCCTCTGCCGGGTCAGACCACAGGTCCATCCCGCCCAGCAGTCCGCTCCCGCGGCGGCCCAAACAGGTCACGACCTGTCTGTATCACCAGAAGGGGCTCCCTTGCCACCTTGGTTTCTCATTTAAGTCCTGTCTTCCTATCGAGGTCCTAACCCTCCGGTCTTGCACATGCACGACCTGGTTTGGTTTCTATACTCATTACCTGGTTAGCTTTCTATACTTGTGTTACATCCCAGCTCCTCCCTCAGTATCCCACGATCCCTTTATCCTTCAGGAATCCGTCCAATCCCTGTTTGAATCCCTGTACCATACTCTGCCTGATCACTTCCTCCGGTAGCGCATTCCAAGTGTCCACGACCCTTTGGGTGAAAAAAAACTTCCTTGCGTTTGTTCTGAACCTATCTCCCTTCAGTTTCTCCGAATGCCCCCTCGTACCTGTTGTCCCCTTCAGTCTGAAGAATCTGTCCCTATCCACCCTCTCTCTATGGACTTTTCCTCCAGGAAATTGTTCAAACCTTTCTTAATACGAGCTACACTATCTGCTTTTACCACAACCTTAGATGTTCACCACTTTATTATTCACAAATATTTTAAAGCCAAAACAGAGCACCATGGCCCTGATTCTATAAAGGGCGCCTAAAGGGCACCTAAGTCCTATCTAATGCTGAGCGGGACTCAGGCATTCAAACTAAGTGGTTAATGAGCCATTTAAGGGTCTGAACGAGCGATAATTGGCAAATGGACGTCCAAATAATGTGGACGTCACTTTGTAAATGCCTCCACAATTTCATTGACGCCCATTGGGAAAACTCACGTCTAACAGAATAGGCATGGCGTAGAATGGGTGTGGTTTCAATATGGGTGTCCTTTGATTCATTTGCATAACACTGAGTGACCTAGGGCGTACATCTCATGCCTACATTGTAGGCGAATGAAAACTAGGTCTACATTTGAGTTTAATTTGGGCTTCAAATAGATCTCAGTTCTATGGATGGAACTTAGGCACAGTTTGGACGTCCTTAATGCAATCTGCTAAATAGCTCTCTGGGTTTTTATTTTTGCTTTATTAAGTTCAAAATACATTTAATAAGGCACCACATAAACAGGGCACATATATAAACAGGGCACATCAAAACAGATATATTGCATGCAAAACCTTCTATTTTTGTGGACAAACAGCAATGTTATTTGCTAATTAGAGGAAAAGATCCATTAACTGAAGCACAACACATGAAAAACACAGCTTTAGGTTTCTTGCTAAAAAGCTACCCTTTTTTTCTGACTAAATAGTGCTCCAATTAGCTCATTCTTAAACGCAAAGAAAGCACATGAAAAAAAATATAGATTGCATATATAACTTCATTTGCAAAAGCTTAAAAACAGAAAAAAAACAGATACAGACCTTAGCATGGCTTCTACTTTATTGCAAATGGAGGTGTACAGCTGCACAATACTGACCTGATTGTGAGATCATCAAGGTGCACTTGCATGATAGAATGCCACAATTAAAATATGTGCTGGGATTTGAACCTATGACCTCTGGAAGATAGGAACAGGGCTTTTACCCTTTGAGACGCAGCTTAGGGATCTGCTAAACTATGATCTTCTCAGGTATTTTCACCTTCACATGGCTAGGATCACTATAAGCTCTCATGGTAGGAATCCCCACAACTAAAAGGAAGCGGCTGTGTCTCACCAAATAAAAGCCCTGTGCTAACTTTAGACACGCTTTGCAGAATCAGGGCCCATGTTTTTATGATTGTTTTGAACTTTGCTATTGTTTAATCAATCTTCTCTGGCAGCCGCCTATAATCACATTTATTTTTATTTTTTCCTTCCATTCCCCGTTACTTCATGCCCAGTTGTTTCATATTTTAACTCTCATGTCCGGTTGTTTCATATTTTCTCTTTTGGCATGTTTTTATTATTTTTATTCTTCATTTTGATTTTTGCTATATTTTTATATATATATATTTTTTGTCCTTCAACATCATAGCAATGGTTATGTTCCATTCTTCTTATCACAGTATGCGATGGATCGAGAGAAGGTTTTCATGCCACTGTACCGGGCCATGGTACGCCCTCGACTGGAATACTGTGTCCAGCACTGGTCGCCGTACATGAAAAGGACACGGTACTACTCGAAAGGGTCCAGAGAAGAGCGACTAAAATGGTTAAAAGGCTGGAAGAGTTGCCGTACAGTGAGAGATTAGAGAAACTGGCCTCTTCTCCCTTTAAAAGAGGAGACTGAGAGGGGACATGATCGAAACATTCACGATAATGAAGGGAATAGACTTAGTAGATAAAGACAGGTTGTTCATCCTCTCCAAGGTAGAGAGAACGAGAGGGCACTCTCTAAAGTTAAAAGGGGATCGATTCCGCACAAACGTAAGGAAGTTCTTCTTCACCCAGAGAGTGGTAGAAAACTAAAACGCTCTTCCAGAGGCTGTTATAGGGGAAAACACCCTCCAGGGATTCAAGACAAAGTTAGACAAGTTCCTGCTGAACCAGAATGTATGCAGGTAAGGCTAGTCTCAGGGCACTAGTCTTTGACCTAAGGGTCGCCACGTGAGCGGACTTCTGGGCACGATGGACCATTGGTCTGACCCAGCAGCGGCAATTCTTATGTTCTTATGGATCTGCTTTTGTCTGATTTCCAGTTTCAGTAATTTCAGGTCTCCACGAATTGAGTATAATCTGTACCGTTACATTTACATTGTGTAACCACACTGCAGCCTTAAACCGGGGCTCAACAGCGCTCTCAATGGTTACCAGCAAAAGTACACTAGCGTGTGACCCGGACTGGAGTCACCTTGCAGGTTCCTCACAAATCTTAATTAATAACTCAAACACGGTGGATAGAATGACAAAAGTGAAAACTTTACTTGTTCAAAAATAGAAGTCAAAAAATGGCATACAGATCAAAGTAATCAACCAGTGTTCCAACTGGAAACAAAATAAAGCCTGAGGAAAACTCCGGCAGCCTTCAGGATTTGTATTCCTCAAGAAACAGTTCTCTCTGTGTCCTGCACTCTCACAGAGCAGCTTTATATTACAACTTTCTTTTCTCCCAAGACTGCTCCTCAGCAGCACTCAGGTAAGTTCATAGCTTTCAACAGTTCCCAGAGATAATCTTGTTCACTCCAATTCTCCAGGCAAACATATACAAAAATAAAGCCTCCAGCCTGAAAACTGTAGCAGGGCTGGGTAAAGAAGAGTCCATTAGGTTTGCCATCAAAAGCACACAAAACCGCTTTCAAACTTCCCTCCCAGGTGTTGGCAAATTTCTCCCCACTCACTCTTAGCTTCAAACAATTGTCCCAAACAGAAAAGACTTTATCAGTGACTAGGAGCAGGAAAAGGAACCTAGCCACAACAATAAGAGAAAAAAAAAACCTCACAGTGATTCAGCACAGGCAGCAAAGCAGACACTGCCAATCCTCATGGCTTTCCTTGCAGCACAATCACATACACACTGGCTCCTACTGCAAAAGGTGGTGTGGACCTCATCTTCCTCCACACCCGGGTCTAAGGCATTGCCCTAGCTTGCCAGACATGCTTTACTTGGGAAAAGCCTCTAATCTTCCTCTCACCCCCTTTACCAAGAGCAAACTACTGACTTTTAAAGGAAAGAGGCTATGCCCTACTCTACCTGCACCTGATCTCCCCTGGGCTCCTCTCTGGCTCTCCCAGTGGGCTTTAATGAAAACACAGGGACCAAGGCAGGCTCGGAGCCTGACCGATCACAATTGAACTAAAAAAAAGAAAGGAACAATAGCCTATAAGCTGTACATTGAATAAATAAGGAGATAAATAAGCCCTAAAAATATGTCATGTTAAATCTGGGTTTAGCAGATGGGAAAGTCCCATGTTAAAACATATTAAGAGCAAATTTCACTGCACTTTAGTAAAAGGGCTCCATTGTTTACTCAGGGAAATGCCTTTTAAAATGATCACCTCTACTAAAACTTATAAAAAGAAAAGAAAGTATAATGTGACATACAAAAGAAAAAAAAATTAAGCATATTGTGAAGGTAAATACATCTTTTTAATATAACTTTGTAAGGGATCCCAGTGCCTTTAATAGCATGAGTAAATGTGCAAATAATTATTGATTGTTCTGCAGATCTGCTTGTTATGAAGGCAGCACAATGGCATATGATCTAAATTTATATCATCCCTAGATATTTTAATTACAACTACTAATTCAAGATAGTAAGGTCAATATTCAGCAGGCTGATGAATAAGACTATACAGATAGAGTTACCCTATGACTTCAACTGAGTATTCAACTTAGGGTCTCTTCTATCAAACTGCGCTAGCAGTATGTGGCGCGGTAAGCCACGTTGAATGGCCTGCGCTGCTCCCGATGCTCATAGAGTTCCTTTGAGCGTCGGGAGCAGCATGGGCCATTCAATGTGGCTCTCTGCTCTAAAAACTGCTAGCGCAGTTTGATAGAAGAGGCCCTTAACCTCTCAGAATAAATGAGTCATTGAAATAGAGGGAAATTTTAGAATCAACTGTATGAGTGGAGGCAACCATTGTCCCCCAAATTCTATAAATGTTGTGCAAATTTCTGTGCACAAAATTTCATGCTATCCCTAGATGCACATACAACTAAATTGGATAATGAGTCAGTTAACATCAATAATTGCATGCTAATAATTAATAGTTGGCTTTAGGTAGCAACAATTTGGATTTGCAAACTCATCTTACTAAGCACTATTTTATAATGATCCATGCACAATTCAAAAGAAAGCATAATCATGGGATAAGATGGGCAGATCAGGGACATTCATTAAAGATATAAGTATATGCCAGTGGCATACCAAGGAGGGGGCGTGGGGGGGCAGTCCACCCCGGGTGCCAAGCCCTGAGGGGGTGCTCCCTGTCCGGTTCGTCCCCCCCCCTGCGTCCGGTTCAGCCCCAACATCTCGCATCTGGATTCCTCCCCGCACCATTTACCTGAAGCAGCCTGCAGCAAGATCGCGATCCCAGCGATCTTTGCACTGCTTTGGCTGTTTCCTTCGCCACGGTCCCGCCCTCCTCTGACATCAGAGGAGAGGCGGGACCACGGCAGAGGAAACAGAGCCAAAGCAGCACAAAGATCGCTGGGTCCGCGATCTTGCTGCAGGCTGCTTCAGGTAAATGGTGCAGGCAAGCTGGGCGGATGAGCGGTCCTTCGAGGTGGTGGGAGGGCGAGTGGTCCTGCGGAGGGGGTGGGGTGCAGGCCTTCAGGGTGGGGCGGGCGGGCGGGCGGGCAGGCAGGCCGGCCTTGAGGGGGGAAGGAGACAGGCCTTCAGGGGGACAGGCCTTCAAGGAAGTGACAGGCAGGCAGGCCTTCAAGGGGGGGGGGACAGGCAGGCCTTCGGGGGAGGGTGCAGGCCTTCAAGGGGGAGGACAGGCCCTCGAGGGGGGGTGCAGGCCTTCAAGGGGGGGGGACAGGCCTTCGAGGGGGGGTGCAGGCCTTCAAGGGGGGACAGGCCTTCGAGGGGGGGTGCAGGCCCTCAAGGGGGGGACAGGCCTTCGAGAGGGGGTACAGGCCTTCAAGGGGGGGACAGGCCTTCAAGGGGGTACAGGCCTTCAAGAGGGGGGTGCAGGCCTTCAAGGGGGGTGCAGGCCTTCAAGGGGGGGACAAGCCTTCGAGGGGGGGTGCAGGCCTTCAAGGGGGAGTGCAGGCCTTCAAGGGGGGACATGCCTTCGAGGAGGGTGCAGGCCTTCGAGAGGGGGTGCAGGCCTTCAAGGGGGACAGGCCTTCAAGGGGGGTGCAGGCCTTCAAGGGGGGGACAGGCCTTCAAGAGGGGGGTGCAGGCCTTCAATGGGGGGGACAGACCTTCGAGGGGGGGGTGCAGGCCTTCAAGGGGAAGTGCAGGCCTTCGAGGGGGGGACAGGCCTTCGAGGGGGTGCAGGCCTTCGAGAGGGGGGTGCAGGCCTTCAAGAGGGGGTGCAGGCCTTCAATGGGGGGGTGCAGGGGGGGGTGCAGGCCTTCAAGGGGGTACAGGCCTTCGAGAAGGAGTGCAGGCCTTCAAGGTGGGACAGGCCTTCGAGGAGGGGTGCAGGCCTTCAAGGGGGGGGACAGGCATTCGGGGGGGGTACAGGCCTTAAAGGGGGGGAGAGGCCTTCAGGGGTGGGGGCCCTGGTGCAGAAGTACACGGAGGGAAGGGGGAGGGGTTCAAAGAGACGTGCATATGCCGAACTTTGGGTGGGAAGAAATAATGGGTATGAAAATAGAGGAGAGGGAGAGAGATGATGGACCATGGGTTTTAGGGAGGGTAGGAACAGAAAGGGAGAGAAGTTGGACACAAGAGATGTTGTGGAGGGGGGGAATAGAGATACTGGTTAGGAGGGTAGTTGGGAAAAGAAAGAGAGAGATGGTGGACCCTGGGGTGGTGGGGAAGGAGGTAGAGATGCTGGATGAAAGGGTAGTTAAGAAAAGGTGGATCTGTGGAGGGAGACGAAAAAAAGGAAAGATGCCAGACATCCGGGGGAGGGAAGGGAAACGGGGAGGACAGAGATGGCAGATGGATGGTTAGCATGCAGAAAGAAGGAAGAAGGAGACCCTGGCAAGCAAGTTATCAGAAGACAACCAGAGCCTTGGACCAACAAGATTTGAAAAATAACCAGACAACAAAAGGTAGAAAAACTAATTTTATTTTCTGTTTTGTGATTACAATATGTCAGATTTGAAATGTGTATCCTGCCAGAGCTGGTGTTAGACCGCAAACATGAGCTAGGATTTAACAGAGAGAGGAAAAGTCCTTTTTGTTTCTTTATTTTATTTACACCACAGCACCAGTGTGGTTAGGAGAAGCCAAAGGGGGGTGAAAAAGCTATAAAATAAACCCACCAGAATGTTTGAAAAAAACACCCAATTGGGCATTAAAATCGAATCGATAAACCAATTCAATAGGCTGAATCGAAAATTTTTTTCCTGAATCTGGCAGCATTAGTTTGTGATACTGTCGTAGACTTTAGGACCTGGGATTGGGGAGAGATGGCATCCTCAGTACTTTATAATGCAAGTGAAACAAGGATTTGGTCAGACTTTTGAAGGGTCTGCAAAAGAACAATATTGTATAGGCCGGGGACATGAGATAGCAGGAAACGGAAACTTTTCTTCCTTCTATTTTTGTGAATGGAAAGGCTGAGGATGTCAGAGTTCAGTTAAAATATGTGCTTTATAAGAAAATATAATAATGTGTTTTATAAAATTTATAAGCATTGCTGGCCTACCCGGTGAGGTGTTCCTAGTGGTGGAGGCAGCGTGTCAATGTGTTGAGAGGAAGAGGTGGTCTGGGAAATTCTGCTGAGCAAACTCCAGGCCCATTTCCACCCCCCCAGTTAGTCCACTCCACTCAACTGGTTCACACACTGAGTGGGTCTTTGGATGTTGTGCCTGGGTAGTTGTTTTGGATCTCTTCCAGTAGTTTGTCAGTATCTCCTTGTGGTTGAAGGAAGGAAACTTTGTTAACCTTAGCATTGACCTTCAGAATATGTTTGTAACAGCGCTGCTTGTAATGTAATGTAATATATGAGGTTCAATAAAAAAAATTTTCACTGCCTGTTTCTATTCTGACCATTTATTCCGTTTCATGGTCATTACAAAAAATATTTTTTTACATGGGGGGGTGTCAAAAAATGATGGGCCCCGGGTGCCACATACCCTAGGTACGCCACTGGTATATGCAATATTACTGAATACCAGGGACCCGTGCCTAAATTATGCGCCAGAATTTATACCAGGTTTCAATCGGTGTATATCCTTGTGCCCAAAGTTTGGCATAGAAATTGGCTCAAAACCATATACCGCTGATAAATCTAATTTATTATTTGCCAACTAAAAAAGTTTCTGGAGCCACACCTGAATCACACACTCAGCAAGATGCTTCTTTAAATATCACCGAGCTGTTGGAAACTACTTTATCAGAAAATACTGAGAGGACTACCCTATTGATTTCATTTGTTTTTGAGCAAGATCTGAACGCTATCATGAAACTGTATTTTCGGAATTCGCAAACTATGTTTGATGGGAAAAAAGTTTGGATTTTCCCAGATGTCACCAGATCTACGCAGGAGCACAGGAAATTGTTTCTTGCAATGAGAAAGAAGACATTAGCTCTTGGGTGGAACATTTCTATTAGCATACCCTTGCAAGTGTTTAATAAAATACCTTGGAGTCAAATATGTCTTCTTTATTCCAGAACAATTGCGATCCTTTTTGGATCTGAAGACTCTGGCGAAAGGGGGAATATCAGAAATTGTAGAACAGTAGTTATAATATGGTGTTATAGCTTTTAAGCCTATTCCAGATTATTGATTTGTTTTTTCCTTTTTGAGCCTCTCTACTCTGTGGAATTCTCCCCTTCCAAGTTGTGGTCTGAGAAAGATTAAACTTATTTTTGGTAATTAATATTTTAATTAACATTAGTGATGTAATTTCTTATACATGTTTTCTTTCTTTTTTTCTTGAAGAAGATGATTCTTGTGGAGTAATTGAAATTTCAATAAAAAATAAAATTAGAAAAAAAAAGAAATTGGCTCTAAACCCCAGATTCTGTAACTGATGCCCAAGTTAGCGGCTGCCTTAAAAACAGTCACCAATCACATGTCAATCACTCAAGGGTGCCAATTATAGAATTGCACTTGATTCAGCCAAGATAGATGGCTGAAATGTAGACCCGGAAAACCCTGGCCTACATTTCAGCTGTTTATCTTTGCTGCTAGACCTCAGCAGCCATAAGCTGATCAAGGCAGGGGAATTTACCCCCCCCCCCCCCCCAAGATGAGCTGAGTCGGCAGCTATAAGCCTTGAATGCCTGGGCCAATCAGAGTTTTAGGCCCCTCCCAGTGCATCCCAGGGTGCATCAGAAAGGAGAAGGCCTGCCATTTTGCAAGCCGGGCCTTCCTACAGGAGGGAGTGTGCATCCCTCCTGCTGATGTTCAATCAAAGGTACAAGGGGGTATGGGTGATTGTCAAACTTGGGGGAGGGGTCTCTTTTTGGAGGGGTACTGGGTGGGATCAGTGGGTGGGTGGGTAGGTGGGAGGGAGGAAGAGAGAGAGGAACTGGGGTTTCTCCCTGCTGGTTCAGCTAATCACGGCAGCGAAATCCCTGATCAGTTAAGCCAGAAGGACGCCCTGAAACCATAGTTTCGGGGAGTCTTGCCGGTTCAGCTGATTGGGGATTTCTCTGCCGTGATCAGCTGACTGCAGGCTTTGGACTATTGTCAGGATCCCCCAGCAAAGATAGGAGCCAGAAATATAGGCCAGAGCTTTCTGGACCTACATTTCTGGCACCTATCTTTGTGTGAATCGCGCTTGAGTTTCAATTCTCTAACCGGTGCTGTCATGCGATTGACACGTGATGAATGGCTACTTTTAAGACTGCCACCAACACTGGTTAGAGAATTTGGTGGTTATTCCAGTTATTTTTCACTTTTTTTTGTTATGTCAGAGAAATCCAGAACATTAAAAAAAAAGGAAAATTGCTGGACTAAATGTGTGGAGGGGCATAATCGAAAGGGACGTCTAAGTCCGTTTACATCCATCTCGCAAGTTGTCTAAATTTAAAAAGAGCCTAAGATACATTTTCGAAAGA
The DNA here is from genome assembly GCF_902459505.1 of Geotrypetes seraphini. Lineage (NCBI taxonomy): Eukaryota > Metazoa > Chordata > Amphibia > Gymnophiona > Dermophiidae > Geotrypetes > Geotrypetes seraphini. The sequence goes on along the minus strand of NC_047092.1, from coordinate 142,026,123 downwards.
TACATTCAACTTTTTTTTTACTTTTGAAAATTGTCTAATTATACGTCCTGCCAATCTGATCGTTCAAGCCACTAAATCGTCTATCTTTATACCACATTTCCATCCAACTTTCCGTCCATGTCCAAAACGCCTAGAACAAGCCCTGTTGGACGTGGGAGGGGTCTGTAAAGTGATGGATTGCACACCCAGACATGCCACCTAAATAGTGGGGTATCTTACAGGGCACTGCTGTGAACTTCACAAAAAGGGTGCCATGGCTTCTCCTCACTACAGCTCCCTTATAGGTGACGGTGAGCCCCCCAAACCACCTCCAGAATCCCTTAGACCCAATTATCTACCACCCCAATTGGCCATATGGCTGCAGGAGCCACTTATAGACTAGTAAAAAATGGTTTTGGGGGTGTATAAGGCAGTGCACATGTTTCAGTATCAATGCAGTGATTACAGGGGCTTATGGGCATGGGTCCTCCTCTCTATGGGTCCCTAACGCACCACCAAGATGACTTAAGCTGCCTCTGTGCTGGACGACTAGGCTTTCCTATGCCAGGCGGCCAGGTGATGATGGTCTGGAGGCTGAATTTTAAAGTTATGATTAAAATTTTTATGGGGATGGGGGGGTTTGGTGATCACTGGGGTAGTGTGCTGGGGTCTATTTTATGTGTTTGCAGTGCTTATCTGGCTACTTCAGGTGGGTTTTGTGACTTAGACCATGTTTTACATAGTCTAAGTCACAACATCTAAGTTCCGTCTAGACTCGTGTAAAACTTTCGGTTATAAATGCTGTACAACTAAGCCTAAGCAGGCCCACGTCCCGCCCAACTCCCGCCCTCGACCCACCTCCCGAAACACCCCATTTAGCTTTGGACGTTGAGCGGCACTATGAAGGCCTAGGTCGTTTTAAAATACGTCCAAAACCCGGTTTTATTATCGGCGCTTGGACATTTTTGAGAAATGTTCATCCAAGTGCCGACTTAGGCCGGTTTTTGGACGTTTTTCTCTTTCGATTATGAGCCCCATAGCCTTCAATGGAGACTGCCCCAACATTGGTGCTTGGGCTGAGAACTTTTCAGTGGCCCCTCATAAACGTCATACTCAGAGGGATAACCAGATAGGAGCCTCTTCTACCCTGTTAGGATAAAGTTTAAAAGTTATAGGCTCATAAGTAATCTAAGGAAATACTTTTTTACAGAAAGGGTGGTAGATGCCTGGAATATTCTCCCAGTAGAGGCGGCGGAGACAAAAGGCCATTTTTACAAAGCCACAGTAGCACATTCTGATGCAGCAAATGCAACACAGCCAATGTGACAGCCCATTTGAACTGAACGAGCTGTGTCACATTTGTCGCACGGGAATTGTTAACATGGCTTTGTAAAAGAGGCCCTAAGAATGTGTCTGAATTCAATAATGCATGATATAGACACATGAGATTTCTTAGGGAAAGCAGGAGATTGTAGGTACTATGGATGGAGAGATTGGATGGGCCATATGGCTTTTATCTGTCATCATATTTCTATGTTTTGGAAATTGATTTCTTTATGTTGGTTTTAAAAAAAAATGTTTTATGTTACATTGTCCATAAAATACACTGTTACTTATCCCCCTTTTATCAAGTCGTGATGATAAGCAGTGCAAGCTAAGTGCTAAGCCGCCCATAGGAATAGAATGGGTGATTTGGCATTTAGTTTGCACAGCTTGGGAGTGCTTCTTGATAAAATGGGGGGAGGGGGGTATTAATTAGCATCTATTTTGATGAAGGAAATGGGATTTTTTATTTAACTCACATCTTTTCAGTACTGGTAGCTCAAGACGAGTTACATTAAGAACTACAAAGGGGTGCTGAAAAGTTCTCAGTCCAACCAAGAAAAGAATGACATGGACACGATTTAGTGATTTGAAAATGTCAGAACATAGAATTTAGTTTCTGCAAATTGGCACTTAACGAAATAAGATAACACTTTTCAACTACATTTGCAAAATAATGCTCAGAATTTAGAAAATTGGTTGGTTGGACTGAAAACTTTTCAGCCCCCTCCCCCCCCTCGTATGAAGAATCTTATGGTCCTTAGAGCAAATCTCATTTGTAACCCCTCTCTAACAGAAATGCAGTGGTTGCCCACCCATAAGACATCATGGGGTTGATTCTCATTGGGACACCAAAAGTTTTGTGGTAGTAGGTTTTAATTGGTGATAAGCAACGCGGTAATTGACTGTGTTGTTTAAAAAACAATTAAAAGGTGATTTAAAAAAAAAAAATTGCTACTAAGCAGCCTGCAAATTGGCACTTAACAAAATAAGATAACACTCTTTTCAGCTCAGAATTTAGGAAGTTGGTTGATTGGGCTGAGAACTTTTCAGCACCCCTTTGCAAATTGCTGTGTCTTGAGCAAAGGTTGAGAGGAAAAAAAATCCTTTTGAATGGTGATGAGAGTATTTGGTATGAAATTTTATTTAATTGCATTTTTTACATATCTTTATTTGTGTTAATTTTTGTATCAAAACAGTAGTTTCAGAACCGTCACCACTTTGGTGTAGTATCCCACAGAAAGCATTACAGTAAGTCTTTCTATAAACAAATGAAAACAAAGCAGGTTTCATGTATAATATTATGTTAATAGCTATCGAGCTGCTAACAGATAATAGTTAATGAACTGCTTTGCATGATTTTGCTTCACAGCAACTCATTAGCTATAAATTTAAAATGCAATTTCACAAATGTAAAACTAAGCCTGAAATTTTGCTGTTTAGGAAGCTGAAACATTTTGGGCTCCTTTTACTAAGGTGCGCTAGCGTTTTCAGTGCACGCAGGATATTACCGTGCGCTACGCAGCTAGAACTAACGCCAGCTCAATGCTGGAGTTAAGGTCTAGCATGCGTGGTAATTCAGCACGCGCTATTTCATGCATTAATAATGCTCTAACTTACCTTAGTAAAAGGAGCCCTTTGTAAATGTTATGTCATGTGCTAAGGGAGCCATGATGCTTTTGCTGTACATGTAGAAAATGATTGTTATAAATCTGTGTGAGCACATACAGAGGGAAAATAAGTTATATAGCATGCTAGAAGGCATATTTATAATAGGCCAAATAAGTGCCTATTTGGGGGTTATTATTTTAAAGGCACATAGGTTCCCATGGAAGCTATGTCCAAAGAATCTCCATTTCTAAATAGCAGCATTTAAACTGTATATTAGGGAGGAACACCAGAAAATCAGCAGTTTGTGTCATTTTTTCATGCTGTTTATGGGAATTCACATTTTATTTGAGTTTTTCTGCTAAAAATGGGCACTCTTTGGACAGTATGTGCACTATATATTATATACGATGGGAGGAATGTTATTGAATGAGAGTACCCAAGAAAGGGACTTGGGAGTAATGGTGGACATGAAAACGGCACAGTGCGCAGCGGCCGCTAAGAGAGTGAATAGAATGCTAGGTATAATCAAGAAGGATATTACAACCAGAACGAAAGAAGTTATCCTGCCGTTGTATTGGGCGATGGTGTGTCCACATCTGGAGTACTGTGTCCAGTATTGGTCGCTGTATCTTAAGAAGGATATGGCGATACTCGAGAGGGTTCAGAGAAAAGCAACACGTTTGATAAAAGGTATGGAAAACCTTTAATACGCTGAGAGATTGGAGAAACTCTTTTCCCTGGAGAAGAGGAGACTTAGAGGGGATATGATAGAGACTTACAAGATCATGAAGGGCATAGAGAGAGTGGAGAGGGACAGATTCTTCAAACTTTCAAAAAATAAAAGAACAAGAGGGCACTCGGAAAAGTTGAAAGGGGACAGATTCAAAACGAATGCTAGGAAGTTTTTCTTCACTCAATGTGTGGTGGACACCTGGAATGCGCTTTCAGAGGGCGTAATAGGGCAGAGTACGGTACTGGGGTTCAAGAAAGGATTGGACAATTTCCTCTTGGAAAAGGGGATAGAGGGGTATAGATAGAGGATTACTGCACAGGTCCTGGACCTATTGAGCCGCCGTGTGAGCGGACTGCTGGGCACGATGGACCTCAGGTCTGACCCAGCGGAGGCATTGCTTATGTCCTTATATGAAAAGAGAGCTCACTATTTCAGAAAGAGAGTGCTGTCTTTTCCCAAAAGGGGGTACGAGAGGGATGCTGAAAAGTTCCCTGCCAACCAACCAATTTCCTAAATTCTAAGCATTTTGCCACCTTATTTTGTTAAGTGCCAATTTACAGAAACAAAAATTCTATGTTCTGACATTGTTACAGATCATTGATTGAACCATATCCACATCATTCTCTTGGTTGGGCTGAGAACTTTTCAGCACCACCTCCCCATAGAGTACACCTTCTTTCTATTGCACACATAGTTATTGATGAATAGCAAATCACAAATGATGTGATTCTACACAACATTTCATGCCAAAACAATTAGAACCAACTGAGTGTGATTTTCTAAATGTTACATGTACCTTATAGAATCATGCTTAGCACATGTGTATCACCTAGTCATTTAAAAAAAAAAATATCAAATTCTTACCTCAAAAAGGTTCCTCTTTTAAAAAGGGAATTGTTTGCCCTTACTTCTTAATGTTTTTGAAATAATTATTTTTTGACCTCACAATGATGTCACTATGATGTTTTTGGTGCCACAATTGTGTTTAAATTTATCAATTTGATTCACATCTTATATAAAGGTTTTTAATCTGATCTACAGCTTTCTTACATTCTTGGGGCCTGTTTGAGGTAAGAATTTGATTTGTAATGGATTTCAGCATTTTTAATCACAATTTTTTGTGCTGTTTTTTTAAAAGGATTAATCATTAGTAATACAGTTTCACTTTTGGGCACCCTTCTGATACTTTTCATGGTCATGTTGTTGGATTTGTAAGAAATTTTGGTAGTCTTATAATTGTGGACTTTCATTTTTGCCCTAATATGTAAATTTCTCATGCAAATGAGCACAAGGGCCTGGATTCTGAAAGCGGCACCGTAATTAGCAAGTGACTGAATAAATAGCGCCGATCAAGTGTCACTCAGATAACAGCGCCATTTTCAGAATCACAGTCTACGTCGAAGGTAGGTGCCGGAAATGTACACCAGGGTTTTATAGGTCTACATTTCCAGCACCAACCTTTGACGTAGAATCACACTTACCCCCTCTTTTACTAAGGTGCGCTATGCTTTTTAGCGTATGATAAATATCAGCATATGCTAATAACGTGCTAAACGCTGACCGTGCATGTTATCCTATGGACGCATTAGTGGTTAGCACACATGTTAATTTAGCGTGCTAAATGTGCGCTAAAAAGCTTAGCACACCTTAGTAAAAAAGGACCAAAGTGGCGTCAAACATCAATCCCGCCCATAACCATGCCTCGTTTGAAGTTTGGTGCTGCTAAGCATCTCGTAGATGCGATTCCGGTGCCGTGTTCTGTATGCATCTCGTGGCTCCTACTTTTTTTTTCTTTTAATTAGTTTTTAGTTAATTACCACACTATTTAATAGCCAATTAAAACAATTATCTTAGGCACCAGTAGAGAGTGTCTTCTGGCGCTTTCCTATCAGCGCTGCTTTTAGAATCCAAGCCAAGGTCTTTTATTGTTTTAAAACATTTTAATTAATTTTGTTTTTATTTTGAGAGATATAGAGCTACTTTCTCCAAATAAGGCCCTCTTTTATTAACCCTTTTACAAACCCACAAAAGCGTTTTTTAGCACAGGCTAGTGCAATGAATGCTCTACACTGCTCCTGATGCTCATAGAGTTCTATGAGTATCGGGAGCAGCACAGAGCATTCAAAACTGCTTTCGCAGTTTTGTAAAATGAAGGGGTGGGGGAAGTCTTGGTAGAGGTTTCTATCACAGCCTGGAGTGCTAAATGCTTTGATGCTACTCCGCTGTTTTTTCTCCGAATATACCTCAGACAAATACCTTATTATAGCTTACAGCAACTCATGGACCTCAGCGGTGTTGCTGCATGAAAATCAAGTTTTAACCCATGCAGTCTTTATACACCAGACTCATCATTGGTCCAAAAATTTTTGAAAATGCTTGCAGTGCAATCTCTCTCTATAAATACATCTTAAAGATATAAATACTCATCTTAAAGTGCAAAAAACGCAGCTTGGGGGGGTGCATATTTTGACATAGGACTATGTTTTGCCCTCAGGCTGTATCAAAGAATCCCTCTTTAAGTCGGCCAGAGCAATGTCTCCCGCGTATCAGGGTTCATGAGCATCAGAGCAGCGTCGGACCATTTAGTGCCCTGGGCCGCGGTAGAAACCTCTTATCGCGGCTTAGTAAAAGAGGGCCTTAGCTTTATCTAGGAAGATTTTTACATTCCCATTTTATCGTATTTAATTTCTAGGGGATCATGTGTCTAATCGACACTTTCTAATTTAGCCACTGAAACATGGGCTGATGGACTAATACTTTAAGTGTTTTGAACTGATTATTTCCACTGATTATAAGGTTGCTTTGGTATTTTTGTAAACCTTGGCTGTTCTGTGTTCAGAATATTTATTGAGATAACTCATATCACCTATAACTGCTGTGCTATATTTCTCAGTTATTAATGGTCATGTTATTTTTATCAGTATGGAATAAATATGAAATAAAGGTTCTTTGATGCTTAAATAGATTAAAACAAAAGATGGATTTCAAATGGTATGTTACAGGATGCAAGAGTAAAAAATTGCTTTTTCTAATTGTGCTGTGTACATTTTTACCTTGATGTGCAATAAAAAATGAACTGACAACTTCAAAAATAGGAAGACAACTGATTCCTATCAATCTGATCTGTTCATGCATTTTTAGCTGCTGAAACCTTTGAAGTACAAGAATGATTGCCTATGATCTGGCTTTGGCAATTAAGACATAGGGTAGAAAATCAAAGGAGGCTTGCTACCTAGCATCTACAATTCCTTCCAAAAAAACTACAAAAGTCAAGTTAAAAGTCATAAGAGTAAATCAATTGGATTTGCCTTTCAGTAGGAAAAGATCAGTAAGTTGTTATAATATAACTCAATACGATCTCCTGCAGGAGATCAATTCATCTTTCTCTCAAGGACCATTTTGCTCTCATGGAAGAGTATTGGTTATACTGTATTTTGAAAGCATATAATTGACATTTTTTCATCTCAGCAGGAAAAATAACTTCACACATCTTCTTTAAATCTATATTGTTTCTACAAAGATTTAGACAGTGTTGGCTATTGCTCAAAGTAGTCATCTCTGATATATGAATAATAACTTTTGCTGGGTTTTACTAAATGACGCTAGAGGATTTTAGCATGGGCCAGTGAGGTAAATGCTCCGATGCTCACAGGAATTCTATGAGCATTGGAGCATTTACCTCGCGGCCCACGCTAAAAATTTCTAGTGATATTTAGTGAAAGGAGACCTTTGTTCTTTAGAGACTTATTTCATGCTTAACAGACTCTGTATATGATACCTTATAAAATATTATTTAAAAATTCTACCTTTCCATTAAGGGTGTAATATCCGAAGACATTTTCTACAAGTGAAATATGGCCTAAATCTATAAATGGCACCTTACTTATGTGCCATAATTGAGATTGCCTAGCGACCCCTAACTAAAATTTGTGCCTAACCTAAATTCAGTCAGTTAGCTTAAATGACCACACCATTGAAGTTATTTGAATAATTGATTTAAACCATTAAAATTAAAAGTTAGGCACGGAATTCTCTGTCGCGCCTAGTGGCAGACATTTTCTGACGCCTACCTGAAAAGTAGACATGGTTAGGGGTAGAATATACGTGCAGGAAAATAAATTAATCAAACAGACATGGGATTAACTGACACAGGATTAACCCCCTCTTCTACAAAGCCACGCTAGCGGCTGCTGCGCGGTAATGGCCCCGAAGCCCATAGAGATTTAAAGGTCTTCGGGGCTGTTGTCACGCGGCTTTGTAGAAGAGGGGACAAGTGTCTATGGGATTAGTGACAAGGGTTGAAGTGTCTATGATTAACTGTCGCAGGACTAAGTGTCGTGGGATTAACTGTTTTAGGTCCTACAGAACTTTCCCACCTTTTACAAAACCGCAAAAACGTTCTTTATCACAGGCCGTTGCGCTGAATGCTCTGCGCTGCTCCTGACACACAGAGTTCCTATGACCATCAGGAGCAGCACAGAGCATTCAGTGCGCCAAAACATTAAAACAACGCTTTCGCGGTTTTATAAAATGGGGAGTTTATGAGTAACAATCAAAATTTAAAATTTAATTCTAGATTTTATTAGATGCCAGTGACGTTGATCCCTGTGTTTAAGTCAGTAGAAAATTCGACCTGCAGTGTTTTGTGGAGTTTGAAGGCATTTCAAATTTGTTCTAGTTACACCCATATGAGATGAAAGCAAATTTAAAAATGTACATATGTGTGAACAATGCTAGAACAGAAGACAGATGTACTATAATGTAGCAAGCTTTAAATTTTACATTTCCCTCATTTTTTATTTCTGTAGTGCATTTTCAATATCTTTTCTGGTTTTCTGTTTAGTTTGCCCTTTTGCTAACTTCCTTTAAACGGTGTTTATATTGTGATAAAAATAAGATGTTTTATTTTTATCCTGGATGTCCTGCCATCATCTGAAACTAAATATGTCCAAGACTGAGCTGCTCCTCTTTCTTCCTAAACCTTCTGCTCCTCCTCCTCCTCCTTTCTCCATCTCGGAAAATAATACTGTCATTGTTCTAGTCTCCTCTGCTCGCAACCTTGGAATCATCTTTGATTCCAACCTCTCATTTTCAATGCATATCCGACAAACTGCTAAGACCTGTCACTTCTATCTCTTCGGTATCACCAAAATTTGCCCCTTCCTCTCTGAGCACACTACCTGGGCCCTTATCCATGCTCTCATAACCTCACACTTAGATTACTGCAATCTCTACTTCTAACTGGTCTCCCGCAGTGTTACCTCTCCCCCTTGCAATCTGTGCAAAACTCTGCTGCACGGCTCATCTTCTACCAACCTCGCTATGCTCGTGTCACCCCTCTCCGCCATTGCAAAAAGTTCAAGCTCCTACTGCTGACCTACAAGTGTGTTCATTCTGCTGCCCCTCAATATCTCTCCTGTCTTCTCTCTCCTTATACACCTCCCAGAGAACTCCGTTCCTCAGATAAGCGACTCTTAGCTGTACCCTTCTCCTTCACTGCTAATTCCAGACTTTGTTCCTTTCATATAGCTTCCCCCTATGCCTGATATAAATTACCTGAGTTTGTCCATCAAGGCTTTTCCCTTACTTTGTATAAAAGCAGACTGAAAACCCACCTTTTGATAAAGCCTTCAATCCTTAACCCTACTTCTCTGCCCACCATCCCAGTCAGCTGATTAACCGTTCCTCTTAACTGTATCCATGACATCCTATTTGTCTGTCTTGCCTGCTTAGATTGTAAGCTCTTTTGAGCAGGGACTGTTTTCTTCTTTGTTACTCTGTACAATGCTGCGTATGTCTGGTAGTATTATAGAAATCATTGAAAGTAGTAGTAGTTATTAGCGGCCATATTTCATTCTCATATGTTTTTAATTCCTTTGGGTTTTTTCTAACATTATTTAACCTCATATTCATTTTTCTTCATTCTAATGTTGACACACCATTTGTACGCTTTACAGCATAACTAACCCCCTCCTTTACAAAGCCAGCCTAGCGTTTTTAGCACTGGCCTTGGTGGTAAGAACTCCAACGCTCATAGAAGTCCTGTGAGTGTTGGAGTTCTTACCGCCGTGGCCGGTGCTAAAAATTCTAGCGTGGCTTTGTAAAGGAGGGCCTAAGTTTTGTGGTATTTAGAATTTGGTATGTTGTCACACGTAACCTTTTATTCCCTCTCACCAATATTCATGTTGCATTTCACATCAAACAATGTGCGGTTTCACATATCATCAAGCTGGCATCTGATATTCAATATGGCTCACAATCACATGGGTTTGTTTGTTTGTTTTTTTTATCTTTCTTTATTGATATTTTGAACAAACACAAGGGCAGGGAGTGAGACAGAAAGAAAGAAAGACAGACATACATATATTCTAGCACCCGTTAATGTAACGGGCTTAAAGACTAGTTTATATTATATAGGTTCTTATGGTGGGGAGAATGCTAAGGCCAATGGCCACCTAGACCACTGATCCCTGGAGTGGCAAAGCTAGAATTTATGACATAAAAATAAACATTCAGATCCAAAATCTCATTTACTCCATGTCACATTTTATTTCACCCTTAATAGGTCAGGAAAGCAAATAAGAAGTTCACTCTTGTGTGCTTGTGCACTATATGACTCAGTTCAAATATTTATGCTGTGGTTCAAATCTTGGTACATCCAAACAAAATCACATGGTTTTATATTTCCAATCATTGGCGCTCTCTTATTACCATTTGCACTCTGATATTTCTCTTTAAATTTTGAGGCATCTAAAATTGACACAATTTACATTCACATAGGCCCTCTTTTACTAAGGTGCGCGTTAATCGAATTAGCGCGTACTAAACGCTAATGCATCCATAGACTAACATGCATGTATTAGCATTTAGCGTGCGCTAAATTGATTAGTGCACACTAATCGGTTAGCGCACCTTAGTAAAAGAGGGAAATAGTTTTACATTACCACTCATACGCACTCTTTGTCCTGAAAGCAATTGTCTTTGTTATGGTTCTTTACTACAGAAAACAAACTTGCCTGACTATGTGCATCTTGCCTGCTGCTCTGTTGGCTCCTCCCACCTTTCTCCAGCTGGCTTGCTTGTTATGCCACTTATGGTTCCTGGCTTAATGACTATCGTCCGTTGAATTCTACAGGTTCCTGAGGAAGGGACCCAGAGTCTCCGAAACCGGGCTTGGTAGAACCTGATTCGGCAGTGGGTTCTGTACTCCCTCCGTTGTTTTCAACTTTCCAGACCATGCCTTCAAGCTAAGTCTCCTTTCTGTTCTAGGAGTCGGCTGTGGGACTTTCGGAGCGCCCTGCTCTGTCTTTACTTTAGCAATAAAGATTGTGATTTATTATTATCACTTTATTATTTCTCCCACTTGATTGATTTGAGCACACGGAAGGGATTCAGTGATGGTGTGCAGGTGGAGGTCATGTAATCATCACCAATGTGTGTAAGCGCTGGAGAATTCTCTCCCTTCGCTTTTCCTTCACACTGAGGATCCCTCCTACATTTATTTACGATATTGTTACATGTAAATTTCAGTGCTTAAGACAGAGCGGGTCATTTTGAAAGTCCATTAGACCTTTTACTGCTTTTTGTGTTGCTATTTAGTATCTTATGCAGTATTTTTTTGGAGTTATTTTTGACTATAGGAAAGGCAAAGCACAGCTTAGTTACAGGCATAGATAGGGAGATATTCATAAATTAACACAATAATTAACACAATTGCATACAAATAATAATGCTAATTTAGATTATGCAAAGAAGCTAAGGGCTCCTTTTACAAAGGTGCACTAAGCGTTTTAGCGTGCACTAAACGCTAACATGTGTATGTTAGTCTATGGACATGTTAGCGGTTAGCGGGCGCGTATATTTAGCGGGCGCTAAATGCATGCTAAAACACATGGCGTACCTTAGTAAAACAAGGGGTAAGTTAGTAAAAGTGAAGAACACCCAGCAAGTATTTGCCACATTCTAATCTCATAAATCTACCCAAAACACAGAGAATGGCCGTGAAACTGTGTAACCCAGCACTATAGGATATGCTGCTCACCATTTATAAGTAGAGGCTTAGCCATGTGATGCTTCCGTCTACTGTCAGGGAGCCAGCCTTCTCCATTAGGGGTTGTCAGCCTGTTCACGACTGTTCTGGGAAGCTTACAAGCAGGCACCAAAAGCTGTGAGTTCTTTGATGAACAGAGGTGCAGTCACTCTGGTATGGGACAATCTCAGACTTGGTTTCTCTCCAGTGCAGGGAGACACAAGGAAATTGGTCCCAGTAACTTGATTCAGGACAGCCTGTGTGTACCCGAGCTGTGTATAGGCACTGGACAAGGCTGTCTGAGACTCTTCACACCAACACTCCACTCTCTACTCTCCTGCACAAACTTGAAGTTACTTTTAGAGAATGACATGGTGAAAAAATTCATCACCGTTCCCGTCCCCACGGATAACCACGGGAAATAATCCCATGTCATTTTCTAGTGTCTGTTTCAACCTCGGTCCTTCTACACCAGCATTCTTCAAAGCAAAGCTTGCGGGTCAGTGGCTGTGGCCATTCATACTCTGATTCTTATGTGATCCAAGGATAATGAAGCCATTGTGACATCACTGATGTGATTGGCTCTTAGGCACTGGTGGAATGAGGCATTATGACATCACAATATCTGCTCTGGATACCAGAGACTGCCATTTTCTAGTGTCTATTTCAACCTCGGTCCTTCTACACCAGCATTCTTCAAAGCAAAGCTTGCGGGTCAATGGTTGTGCCCAATTATACTCCGATTCTTTCCTCTCTCCTTAAAGAAGATTATCCGTGGGGACGGGAACGGTGATGAATTTTGTCACCTTGTCATTCTCTAGTTACTTTCTCCACCTCTCACAACCAACTTTCCAACTCCATCTGCAATCATCCAATCTCTCCAATCTTCCCAAGGTCAAGTGACCTCATAAATTGTCCTGGAGATAAGATAGCCAAGCTCAGAAGACCAACGGTCCATTCTGGATTATCCTTGTTATCATACATTACTCAGGTATGGGCCTCTGGCAAACAGACAAGTAGTTTGAAATTCCAAGATGCTGACAGAAGGGAAATTGATTTTTCCTCACTAGGCCAAAGCCTAAAAATGGTGGCACAGGCATAGTACTGCTTTTGTTTTTGGCTTTCCCTTGTTTCCTGTGGATTTTGTTGTTGTTCCTTTTTGCAGTGTTAAATTTTACAACTTCGTATCCTTCCATATCAATTGTTATGAGATATGAAGGGCATTTACATCTACAGTAAATGCCAATTGTCTGGACAGATTTATTTATTTAATTTAATTTTGTGCATTTCTATTCCATACTGTCCAAAGGTCTAGTTGGATTACATCAAACATACACACCATTAAATTAGACAGCAGACAATAGAGAGTCAGTGACAAATAACAAGTCATAATTGATCCAGGATGGTTATCTGGCCCTTTTTTATGCATGCATTAATGGATTTGGAATTTTTTTCTTTTATTGCCTTCCCTAATGAGGCCAGGCTGTAAATATCTGCAAGCAGTGATAAGCCAGGAGTGGGCCAACCTGTTCAGAAATCGAGAGCCAGATGGCAATTCCATCTCCAATCTTTTTGGCCGCATTACTTAGCAGTTCTAAATTGAAAGGGTCTCCTGAATGAATGTTTCCAGCCTTGGATACTTGCGAGGGTTTCTGTGTGTGGCAATCTATAATGTGCATATGAAAAAAGGGACAGCACTATAACATTTCAGAAGAAGGAATAAAAGGTCAGTACATAAAAAGCCTGTGCAAAATTGAACCAGCATGAGAACAATGTACTTATGAATGCAAATTAATAGCACACTGTGTCCTAATGTGAAAAGAACAATCTTGAGGAACACATAAGGAAATTAAAAACCAACCAAAACTAACAGAATATTGTCACTAATTCAATTTTGCACAGGCTTTACATACTGAACTTTTATTCCTTCTTCTGAAATGTTACAGTGCCGACCCTTTTTGTATCTGCACATTATACACATATTGGACCCTGATTCTGCAATCAGGCAGCCAATCGGGATGCACATTTTTAAAAAAAAACTCCCAGAGAGGATACCTACACTAGGCTTTTGTTGCAGGTCAAGGGAAACGCGTAGGGACACTTAAACTCATCCAAGGCTGGATGTGGGCATGGTTTCACATGGAAGCAGCAGGAGGAATGCATATTCCCTCCTACCTGACAGCCCCCAATACACATGCCCCCACGAGATTGGCAGGAGGGATGCCCACTCCCTCATGTCTGACTTACCCCCCTCCCACAAGGCCTTATCCACCTGGACCAATCAGGACTTTATGTCTCCTTCCCAGTGGCCTAAGACTATGATTGGTCCAGATACCAAAGGCCATTCCCATGGGAGGGGCCTTAGGGATCTGGGCCAATCAGAGACTTATTCACCTCCTCAGCACATTCCAAGATATACCAGGAAGGGGAAGGCCTGCCATTTTGAAGAGTCGGGCCTGCTGGCTGGAGGGAATAACCATCCCTCTGGTCAGCCTTCTTAAAGTATGGGAGGTGGGGGTGTCAGAGTGGACTGTTAGGGGTGTCATGGTGGGGGGTTGGGATTTCAGGGGGTATTGGGGTGATATGCTTGGGGATTTGGGGATGTTGTGGATTTGGGGTGGGGTGGGCATGTATGTTGGGGGGGGTGTCAGGCAGGAGTGAGTGGGCACCCCTCCTGCTGATCTTGGGGGTTGAGTGTCAGGGGATTCTCTGCCTCAGCTGGCTCAGCTGATAACAGCAGGGGGACTTTTTTTCCCTGATCAGCTGAGCCGGCAGATCATCCCGATGCTGTGTGATTCTCTAACCAGTGCTATTTGATATGGAAGCTGGTTAGAGAAACAGGAGGTAAGGCATTTGTTCTTTAAGGCAGTCGTGATTCTGCATAGGACACTGGTTTTCAATTCTCAGCCACTTCTTAGGTGTCCTATACAGAATCAGGACCATATTGAGCACAGTTGTAGTTCTGGATGTTTTTTTAACAACGTTTCAAATGGGTTTCTTTTTAAGTACTCATCTCAGATTTTGACATGTTGCTCTCATTATTTTTTCCTTTTAGTCTCTTCATAAATTTTTATATTGTATATATATATATATATATATATATATATACATATATATATATATATATATATATGACAGCCAAGGTATGTTGTTTTTTTAATGTATTCAAAATACCATTTCTGTTAGTGCCATTACAGAACCCTGTTGAGGGCATATACCTCCCAGCGTCGGGCCTACTGTATTGGTGTGTGGATACCCAACACTGTCTTACTTGCCTCATTGAAATTAATTCTTACTTTCATGGCCTTTGGAGTTGTGAGAGTATTCAGGGTTTTTGGAGGGCCTTGGCCTCTTTCCTTCAGGGCCTGCTTCGGGCTCCTGTCCCTCTCTCTGTGCTTCACATGCTGTTTGCTCACTTCTCTGCATTCTCTGTTTATACCTCAGCTGAAAAATTGTTTTTGAGTAAATGCAATATCCTGGGAAAAAAGTGTATTTTGAACCACTGGCTGGCTGATGTTCCTCCCTCCTTCTGGTATTGGAGGAATAAATTACATGAACTTATGGGCTGGGAAGCCAGGCTGGCTTACTCCTCCCATCGCAAGAGCAGAGACTGTTCGTACTTGGTCTTATTTGGATAATTTGTCTCCGAGGAGTCGTAGTCAAATTTTGAATAGACTGCAGTTGTATCCTACCCCACCTATCTGACCTTGGTTAATTTCTTGCTCTGGGGTTTGGGGGGGAGGGTTTGGGGGGGGGCTGTGGGGCAAGGGTCTGTTAGGGGGGGGGGGGGTTGGGGATACAGGCCTCTTTGTAACCCGGGAGGACATCAGAGTCCAGTCCTCTTGGGGTGGGGGTGTGGGGGGGTCCCTCTTTTTGCATACTTTCGAAAAAGTATCAATTCTTGTTTGTCATTTGTGGTTGTTGGTTATTATTCCTTTTTGCCAATAAAAACAGATTTAACATTTTAAAAAATACCACTTTTGTTTTTTCATTAATGTATTACTGATCAAAAATGTATATGGCCTTGTTTTTATTCAGTTCACTCTTTTCATCAGTTTAATTGGTCACTGTTTTAGTGGTCGATTTCTATGATGCACTTTCTATAATTTTGGTATCACTATTATTCACTTCTCAGAGCTCCCATCATTACAGTATTTTTAATTCTTTTGGTGGATTAAGGATCATCACTTGTCCTGTCACATACTTTCATTTCAATTCACCTCACATAGCTTTTCATCATTCATTTTCATCACTTAATTTATCCTGATCTTTTCTCTTTCCATCTTCTAGGACCTATGAAGACCCCTGAGAAAAACATTTTTAGTTTTAATGAAGCATGCGGGCCATGTCAGGTCACTTTTAATTTTATATTTTATTTGTAATTTATATTTTATTGTAAATATATATATATATATCCTTTGTGGGTTGCTTTTATGTTTTTTTGGGACACTTATCAAACTACAACTGGTACACTCAATCCTGTTCACAATTGTTGTTTTTCTGTTAAAATATCAATGGGCCAATACAGGGATTGTTATTGACATTTTTTAAGGAACACTGTTTTTAAACCACTGTCCTGTTACATTTATCCCAGTTCTCAAACTGTCTCCTTTTGTTTTTGGGTTTTTTTTTACTGTTACTTCTCTTGCATAATAATGTTGGTTGACCAGAACTAACTTTTGCTTTATAATGACTTTCAGTGACATCATAAAGTTTGTTTATTTATATTCTGCCTTTAGCAAGGCGGAGCACAAAAATAACATACACAATAAAATTACATACAAACACCTAAAATAATATACAAAATATTACAATACATAAACCAAAATCCTTCACATCCATGAAACTGGATAATTACATATTCTTTTCCATCAGTACACTAGCCAAAGCATGATTTAAAAAAAAAAAAAAAATCCATGAGACAAAACAGGTGTCTTTTCAGCAATTCAGCAAAGTGCCTCCATAGGCACAATTCTGGCACTGTTTTTTTTTTAGGTGCCTATGGGTACCTACATTTTTTATTATAAAAGCTTTTTTTTTCTTTTTTAAATGGTATTTTCAACTTAAGTTAGACGCTGGTAGGGCACCTACCGGCGGCAAACATAGGGCACCATTTATAGAATCTGGGCCTAATTGTCTAAGGGGTCCTTTTACTAACCCCCTGTTTTACTAAGGTGCGCTACGCGTTTTAGTGTACGCTAAATAAACGCGTATGCTAAACACTAAAGCGTCCATAGACTAACATGCACACATTAGCATTTAGCGCTTAATTAGCGTGCTCTAATATTTAGCGCGCGCTAAAATTCTTAGCGCATCTTAGTAAAAGGAGCCCTAAGACGCGCTAGCTGTTTTAGTGCGCATGGCGTTTAGCGAGCGTTAAAATGGCTAGTGCGACTTAGTAAAAAGACCCCTAATTTTGGCTTGCCTGGATCCTGCCCAAAAGACACCTATATTATGTTCCAATGCCATCTGGATGTTCTTCGGTTTTAGACATTCATATCCTAGCTTTTGTAAAATCGGAATTTAGACGCCTATGCATGATAGACATCTAAGGGCCTCTTCTATCAAACTGCGCTAGCAGTTTGTAGCGCAGAGAGCATCGGGAGCAGCATGGGCCATTCAGCGTGGCTCACCGCGCTACAAACTGCTAGCGCAGTTTGATAGAAGAGGCCCTAATGTCAATTTATAGACATCTAAAATACAAATGACACTTCTAAGGTAAGCACCACATTTAATAATTCAGGTTTAACTCACACCTTTTCAGTAGTAGACAAGGTAAGTTACATTCTCTATCCCCGCAGGACTGGAGTGGAGGAGCAGCCTAATGGTTAGTACAGTGAGCTGAGAACCTGGGGAACTGGGTTTAATTCAATCGTCCACTCCACAGGTCGCATCGAAAGGGAACAAAATTTGTATAGCCCCCACTATAGCTCTTTCTATATTACACTATTCATAAACAGTTTATAGAGTCATTAAACTACAGACTATGCATGCCCGCTGCACTTCTAAGCAAGGGGGAAAAGCCTCAGATCCCCACAAGCCACCAGAACGAATCTCGTGGCAGTGCTCTAAAGGGAAGTTGCTTCACAGGCTCAGCAAAACCCCTTTAAATTGTCTATGTCCCACTGAATAAGCTGTATACGTTATGACTTGTTCAAAATTATTGAGACAGCTGTTCATTACAAATCTTAATTTGTGGGATCCATTACAGAACAAAATGTTGAAAAAATTTTAAAACATCAGCGGGAAACTTATCTTGCCGTGCGGTGTACTGCCCGGCTCACGCTGCTATGGTCTCTAGATCCGATATTCCTTGCCTGGGTTTAATTCCCTATGCAGCGCCTTGTGACCCTGGACAAGTCACCTCTATTGCCCTACAGAAATTAAACTGTGAGTCCACACAGGACAGAAAAAAAACCACGTGCCTGTATTATATGTAAACTGCTTTGATTGTACCCACAGAAAGGCAGTATATCAAGTCTGTGACCTCTTAGCCTTACAATCTACAGTAAGTTTGTACCTGGAACAATGGAGGGTTAAGCAACTCACCCAATATCAAGGAGCCACAGTGGAATTTGAACCTGTCTTTGCTGGCTGTCAGCCTGGCACTCTAACCACCAGACTACTCCTCTTGGTCATTTAGGTGGCTTATAATATTCTGTTGTTAAAGTCAGGCATACTTTTCAGTAAAACTCAACACATATAGGCCTAATATAGGCCCTGACCTCCATGAGACATGGATAAAGGTGGTACCTTTTTAGTACTTATTTGAAAAATTGATTCAATCCTTCATTCTTTCCCCATTTAGAACATAACGCTGGATATGTATACAGGAATATTATCTGGAAAATTCAGAACAATGGGCTAGATTCACTAACCCCCAATTCCGTGTCCGATCCGTGCTCGATTGCATGCAGGCCGATTAATTCACAAAAGGCCTGCATGCAAATGGGGATGATTGTTGACACGCCCCCTACCCACCACACGGAATGCTAGAGAGCGATCCCTACGCATGTGCAGACCATCTGTAGAGCCGCAACTTTATATTTTAACTTTTACTAGCCCAGTGAGCCTGTGGTTTTAACCCACGGGTTAAAACCACGGGCTCGCGGTGCGGGGAAGGGCAGGAGATCAGGGCTGAGATGGGGCAGAGAGCAGATCGGGGCAGAGAAGCAGGACGACAGAAGGCAGGGCAGTCGGAAAGGACTTCAGCGACTGGTCCTCAGCAGTTGCTTACTTTGGATCGGCCAGCCCAGTCGGTGTTGCTTTTTTTATTTTAGTGAATTGCTTCCTGTCTGCATTTGAATGCCATTCCCCCTCATTTGCATGCATGGATCGGAGGATGATCGGGACAGAGGTTAGTGAATCGGGTCGGAAGGAAATCGGGTCACAAAGAGCTCACAAACCGATCGGTACACAGGTGATGTGGAACCCCAAAATGTAGTTTTCAGGGAGATGAAACAGTTGAGGGGGTAGATTTCATAGGTGGACAACTTTGTAAGCGATAGTTTTAAAAATAGGAACATTTTATGAGGGGCAGGTATAGGGGTATGATTTGGAGGTAGGGCAATTGCAAAGTGGTGGGGGCAGTTGGATGATAGTTTGTGAAGAAGGGAACAGGGTGGTAGAGCAATTGTGTGGAAGTATTTTTTGGAAATGAGGGGAGTTCACAGGGTTCTGGGAAAGCTGGGGGGTCGATTTTGAAGGCAGGACAGTTTGTGAGGTGATGAGATAGTTTCAAGTTTTTTTGGGGAACAGTTGAGTTAGTTGGGGTAGTGGGGCAGTTGCAGGTGTAATGTTTGGGGATTAGTTTGTGGTCCTGGCCCCACAAAAGGAAGGACGCTCGAATGGAGCTCCTTTAGAACCCTTGAGAAAGCCTTTATGTGGCGAAACGGGTCCTGTCGGGGCAGGCTAGTGATTCTGAACATTAAAAGATAAGTGACAATACTTTCTGTTGTGATGCTTTATTTGAAATAGTTTATTGAATTAAAAAACAACAGTAAGTGAAAAATAATACATCAAGGAGGAGGTGATAAGGGTCAAGGATTTACATCATTACCCACTAAGGACTTCTTTTACAAAGGTGGGCTAGCGTTTTTAGTGCACGCACCGGATTACCGCACGCTATAGTATGCGCTACCTGAAAAACTACCGCCTGCTCAAGAGGAGGCAGTAGCAGCTAGTGAGCATGGGATTTTAGCGTACACGTTAAGGCCCTAACGCACTTTTATAAAAGGAGCCCTAAGTGTTGGAATCACACAATCTGTGTTTAATTAAGTAGGTATTGGAGACCCTTCAGACCTCTTTCCCTACTGGACACTCGGAAGTGGGGTGGTTTGCCTTTGTGGACGTTGTAGGTGGTCCCATGGTGCAGCTGAGGTGAGGTCGCTTCAGGTGTTTGATATAATAGAGCAGTGTTTTTCAACCTTTTTACACCTATGGACCGGAAGAAATAAAAGAATTATTCTGTGGACTGGCATCGGCCCGTGGACCGGCGGTTGAAGAACACGGGCCTAACTCGTGGGCCAGACCCTGCCCATCTCTACCCAATCTCCACCCCAGACCCCGCCCCCATAATAGTACTAATTGCACCTTACACGTCCCGTGCCTCATCTGGAAGCTTTCCCTCTGATGTTGCAACATCAGAGAGAAAGCTTCCGGTTCAGGTGCAGGATGCCCATAGGAGCCACTGCCCGTGGCTTTATGCACTGAATCAGTTAGGAAGAGGGAGCTGGCTCAAAGATAACGCCGCATCGATCGCACCGTGGACCGGCGGTTGAAGAACACTGTTTTGGGCCTGATGCATATGCTGGCCCTGCGGACCGGCAGGAAATTTCTGTGGACCGGCACTGGTCCATGGTCCGGTGGTTGAAGAACACTGTAATAGAGAACAGGAAGACACAGTTTGAATGGAGGAATTCCCTGACTACTTTGTTTCACTATTTATAAGTTGGAACTTACCCACTTTGAACCATTTTTTTTTAAGGGAGCTTATTTCTCTAGAACAGAGTCCAAATTGTCCCACTTTTGAACTTGATGTGTCTTTTTACCAGTTTGTATTTATTTTGTCCCTTAACAGACAAACTGACATTGTCAACCCAGTTTGTACAAATACCGTTTTTGAAACCTACCTGCTTCATTTCACAGATTGCCGGAGATGTGCGATCAAGTGACACAGTGCCTCAGTTCCTGAAGAAGAAGGGATTGACCTTTGAAACGGAGCTCTGTTGGACTTAAAGTAGCACGTGGAGCCGTTGTGTATAAATCTTGCGTTCTCATTTTGCACTGAAATTATTACACTGTTGAATTTTTTTCACTGCATCATGGGTGTGGCCCGGGGATGTCTTACAATCATTACCCGTGTGGGTTTGATTAATCTTCAACTCTTTTCAATTGGAGGGAAATCATTTGGTTCCCCTATTAAGAGTTATGAAAACTGAGGACCCTCCCTTCACATATATTAAATTTAATAATAATTTTCATTATTTGTGTGTATCACTGTAAGCTTCTCTGCTGCTCCTCTATTTTAGAAACGTGAAAAGGATTATTTTTCCTGAACTGTGTTTCATCTTTCCTTACTGGGTTCATTTGATCATAAAGAATTTTCTGTAATAACATAACATAAGTTTTTATTTATATACCACACAAATGCCTTTCGGTTCAAGGCGGTGAACAACAAAATACATCAAGGGAAATTGTTAGCATTGAAGACAGGTTGAACCATACGATGGCGCAAAGATATTCCCTGTCTGTCCCAGACAGGATCACAGTCTATGCTTAGTTGTCTAAACAGTAAATGGTAGGAACTATGGCTTCTTTTACAAAGCCGCGCTAGCGGGTTTAGCGCGCGTGACTTTTAATCATGCGTTAACCCCTGCGCTGTCTGACAAACTACCACCTGCTCAAGAGGAGGCAGTAGCTGCTAGTGCAGCCGGCGGTTTAGCGTACGCTATTACATGCGTTAAACCGCTAGCGCGCCTTTGTAAAAGGAGCCCTATATGTATATAATAGAAGAAGAAAACAGTATTAAAATCACAGAAAAGAAGATAAAAATGGAATAGGAAGGAAAGCATAATGTAATCGAAATTAAAATAAAACTTTTTTAAAAAGTCGTTTGGCTTAATTCAATGTAAGGCAATCGGAGGGTACGATGACACAGCTGACAAACACACCGAGTCCACCCAGCACAGCAGGTCAAGGGTAATGGGTGTAAAACTTTTGAATTTGCTCCCTGGCGTTATGAGATTATATAAAGATTTTAGGAAACAGCTGGAAACCCAATTGTTTGTTGACGCCGTTATGTAATACAGAAGGATGGAAAACAGATATTTTCTGACCATGTATTGACCTTTACGGAATGACTTTGTAGAAGCAGTAGATGAAGTAAGAATTCTAGATTGTAAATTATGCAATTTTAATGTAAATTTGTGTTTGTAGTGGACCTTGGGATGTTTCAATAAAATGTACAGTATGTTATCTTGTACATCGCTTTGATTACAAGCAGTTTATGCATTTTTAAAATAAATAAATAAATAAATAAATTTCCCAGATCATAACACTCTCTTTTATAAAGCCCAATAGTGCAAGCCGATGCAGTAAATGCTCCAACACCCTTAAGGAATGAAGTGTTGGGAGCATTTGCTGCACGGCACTTGCACGTGTATCTTTGTAAAACAGGTCCTAAATTTGAATTTTCAGATATTGTTTATTTATCAGCACATATTTAGATTTCTCTTCTGACTCAAATTAGAACTCTTAAGTCCTATGTAGAAAAATTCTTTAAGATTTACTTATTTTAAAAATTACTTATTATTCTCATTAACTGATAATTCCATTACATTGGAGGAGTGTGTGGCGCAGTGGTTGGATCTACAGCCTCAGCACTCTGGGGTTGTGGGTTCAAACCCTGCACTGCTCCTTGTGACCCTGGGCAAGTCACTTAGTCCTCCATAGCCCCAGGTACGTTAGATAGATTGTGAGCCCACCGGGACAGAGAGGGAAAATGCTTGAGTACCTGATTGCTAAACCGCTTAGATAACCTTGATAGGCGGTATATTAAAAAACCTAATAAAAAAAAAAAACATTCATTCAAATTGTGGTAAATTCCTGGACATGCCTAGTCTCTTTGAGATGTGATCTGTATAGAACTTGTTGCAGGGAAATGCCAAATGGAAGAATATTTTTTACTGTACTATAATTCTTTCCAACTTCTATTGGGTAGAAAAAGTTAAAAAGAACCAATTCAGCTTACTAAAGAAAAGAATACACTAAAGAGATTTATAATATATAAAGTTTAATTCTCTAAAAGATTAAAATTTCCATATGTGATTGCAGGAAACTTCATTTCTTAACATGGATTTCCAAATTCCAAGGAAATCTGTATCATTTGAACTGTGCATATGTCTTCAGACAAAGTAAACTCATTTAAAAAAAACAAAATCTCTTTGATAAAAGAAATGTGGAGGGAAAGGCCACAGTAGGGATAAACTTTATGCCAAAAAGGAAATTCCACAGCAAGGATAAACTTTATGTCATAACAAGGATAAATCTTACTTTGGATCACAACAGGAAAATGTAACTTTTTGCAATGCCAGAGCCTCAGAAAAACACTAAGAACAGCTAGAAAAATTGGGGAATATGGAAGAGAATTGAACATAGCACCATTTTAGAATATATGTATTACTACTAAGGTACTATCATAAAAATGCACCTAAGATGTTTTGAGAGAGATATTAATATCCAAAAAAGTCAAAAATTCACTATCAAGAAATCTTTGTAACCTATGTTAACTTGGTGCCTTGGTAGTTACCATTTGCTAAATCCTAGATAAAGGGGCTGGAGGAGTTGCCGTACAGCGAAAGATTAGAGAAACTGGGCCTCTTCTCTCTCGAACAGAGGAGATTGAGAGGGGACAAGATCGAAACATTCAAGGTACTGAAGGGGATAGACTTAGTAGATAAGGACAGGTTGTTCACCCTCTCCAAGGTAGGGAGAACAAGAGGGCACTCTCTAAAGTTGAAAGGGAATAGATTCCGTACAAACGTAAGGAAGTTCTTCTTCACCCAGAGAGTGGTAGAAAGCTGGAACGCTCTTCCAGAGGCTGTTATAGGGGAAAACACCCTCCAAGGATTCAAGACAGACAAGTTTCTGCTGAACAAGAATGTGCGCTGGTAGGGCTAGTCTCAGTTAGGGTGCTGATCTTAGACCAGAGGGCCGCCGCGTGAGCGGACTGCTGGGCATGATGGACCACTGGTCTGACTCAGCAGTGGCAATTCTTATGTTCTTATGTTCTTAACAACTAATGAAAATGGGGGTTAGAGAATGGGAGGAGAACAAGTAAGAACTGTGTATTGCAATTAAATAATGCTAGCACTTCTGCCATTACCAGTAATTGCTAATGCAGGAGACAGCATTAAGAAGTTACCTTCACCTTCAAAGTGGTATATGGATGTGTATTAGAAACATAGAAGATGACGGCAGAAAAGGGCCACAGCCCATCAAGTCTGCCCACTCCAACAACCCTACCCCCTTGAATTTACCCCCCTAGAGATCCCACATGTGTATCCCATTTCCTTTTAAAATCCGGCACACTGCTGGTCTGAATCACCTGAAGTGGAAGTTCATTCCAACGATCGACCACCCTTTCGGTGAAGAAGAACTTCCTGGTGTTGCCCAAAGTGACATCAGCAAGGACCCACACAGCTAATAGTCAAAAAAAGTTCAGTGTTGCTCTCGCACGGATTTCTCTGCCATGGCACTGACACACAATCAAAAGAAAGGCAAGCGAGATGTCAGAATCCAGCAGAGTTTGATTTTGGGATTCTTGTGCCAAAAGGCGCTAGGACAAAATCCAAGAAACAAGCTGCCTTCTCCGCATGGCGCCCACCAGGAATTCAATTGGCACAGGACACGTGCATTTTGTTGGCTATCGAAGAAGCAGAAAGTTGGCTCCTCCACCTCTTCCTATCTAAATTGTGCCTTTTGCCACAAGATTCCAGGCTGAGTCTTCCCAAAATCAAACCGAGCGTACAGAGAAGCTAAAGTGGTCTAACTGGAAGCATGAGGAATTATCTTTCTGCAAAAAAAGAGAGCTCAACTGACCACTTTTGTCTTTGAAGTATTGACTGGCAGCCTTCATCCTAAAAATTTTATAATGCTGACATAAATGCTATCTTCAGCTGCTGGAAGAAAGCCCTTCTTTGAGATCCCTGAATTAGTTCAGTCTACGGAAGAAAACTTTGCAAGTGTTATTACCGTAGTTCCCTGAGGACGGCATCCCCGGATGCCAAAACTGGGATCCTAGTTGGGACTTTTTATGATTTTGTGACTTTTTACTATAATAAATGTAACTGTTTGGTGGATTCTGACATCTCACTTGCCTTTCTTTTGGATGTTTGTCACTTATTTGAGGCAAGACTCCTCTTTCCCCTTCCGTTTGCTTTGTATCCTGAATAGAACTGACATAACAATGCCCATTTTCATGCTCATTGATGCCCATTTCAATGCCCATTGATGTTAGTGCTTGCTAATGGTGTGAGTGTGTGCTGCCACAAACCCCCCCCCCAAAAAAAAAACCCTCAACTCTGGGCCTTCAGCAATAGCATGCACTAACAAGCTTCAGGGCTTTTGCTAGCACAACTTTGTAAAAGGGGGGATAAGTTAGGCACCTAGTGGCATAGTGAAAGAGATTGTCACATGGGCCGATGGCACTAGGGTTACAAGATTTTCCCGAAGGAAAATCCGGACCCTTTGGCCACGCCCTCAGGCCCACCCAGTTCCGACCCGTTCCACCTGTGTCAAGCCTCGTTATACCCCTCAGCCCTGCCCCCAGATGGCATCCATGCATGCGCAGATGCGATGCAATTATGTCATGTGCATGCGTGCATGCATGTGACATCATCGTGTTGTATCCACACATGCATGGATGCCCCTTCCCAATGCGATATTGATGGGAAGCTTTTCAAAACCCAGACAAAGTGTCATCCAGACCCCCGGGCATGTCCTCGAAAAGGAGGACATGTCCGGGCAACTCCAGACGTCTAGTAACCCTAGGTGGTACCTGTCATTGCCACTCTGTGCATCCTCCCCCTTTCTGCGCTACTGTAGGCACCTAGATCAACTTGATGCATTGATCTAGGTATCTAACTTCAGGTGCCATTTATAGAATCTGGGCCTAACTGAATAATGCAGACTTAACATGGTTCTTACTGTATTGATTTTTTATTTTTTTTAATGGCTGCACTGCATGCTAATGGTAACAGAACTTCAACAATTAGAAGCAAATACTATTTTACAGCGTCTCTAAAAAGGGGATTAGTATGTGGGAAAGCCCATTTATTAGCTCAGTTTAACAAAAACGTTCCTCTGTTGTTTAATCTCTTGGCCTTTCTTTCAAATTTCTCTATCCATTGTGTTAGTATGTTTTGACTTTCTTTTGCAAATTTTATAAAACAGTGCAAGCTGTCCCATCCCTCCCCCAAAATTATAATATTAAAAATATTATTTTTAATAAAAATAAACTTCAAGTTTACCTGTTTGCAAGCCATATATCAGCTGTCTAATTTTGTCCATAAAGGCTCAGTTCCTGCATCGATCCACCAAGGTCTAATCACCACAGGTGTAAGTCGGAAGTTTAATACAGAACAGTTCATGCTGCATCGTGTTAAGGCCAAATCTAATAGATCCTGATTGAATCCAAGAATTCTGTAATCAATGACTTCAAGTTGTTTTTCTGGAGAGATATAATCCTCCAGTGCTGGATCAATGCTGCTCAATTTCTTGCATAAATAACATCTCATTTGTAAGTTTATGAGCACCTGTATCTTCATGAGAAAATAATCTTGATGAACATATTTATTTATATATAATACTTATATTTTACTCTGCTCTCTCAGTCTCAAATTCAGATTCAGGAAGCTTTTCTGACATCACTATTTGCATATGTTGTCCAAGTAGTACATAGGGAGGACACTTTTTTCAAAACAATTTATCCAAGTATTACCGCCTGAAAATGATCTACGCTTTCCCTGGATATGAGTATACTCTTTTTTAAGGTATGGAAACAGAAAATAGTCAGATGGAGCAAAATCTGGTGAGTAGGGTAGATGGTCTATGTACTGAAACCCCAAAGGCTCAAAACATCCATTGTTTTGCCAGTCTTGTTAGCAGGTATATTGTCTTGCGCATTGTCTGCAGCTTCCCTCTCCTTTTTCTTTCAATGCCTCCTTTAATTAACACAGCAAGTTACAGTAGTATTCTACACTAACTATTTGGCCCTTTGGAAAATAGTCAGTCATTACAACATCTTCCTGATCTGAAAACACTGTGGCCATGACCATTCCTGCTGACTTTTGGTTTTTGAATTTCCTTGGCCTTGGAGAACCTGAGTGCCGCCATTGCATGGACCGTTGTTTTGTCTCAGGATCATAGTGGTGTAACCACGTTTCATCAGCAGTATCTAGTTGTTCCAAAAATTTGGCACCAGTTTTTTGAAAATGCTGCAAAATCAACTTGGAAGCCTCTATTTGATGCCATTTCTCATCAGCATTCAAACATTTGGGCACCCATTTGGCTAACAACTTCTGCTCATGGATTTTATACTCAATATGTTCCCTGGATGTCTGTAGTGTCTCAGAAAATGTATTAGCCAATATTTTCTGATCTGCCAAAATCAGGTCTTGGACATGGTCAACAGTTTCAAGAGTTGACACCGTTTGAGGCCTCCCAGACCTTGCTGCATCTTCAATGTCGAAATCTCCATACAAAGTTTGTACATCACTTCTTCACTGTGGAGTATGATAGCCATTTGTCACTCAATGTTTGCATCATACATTCATGGATTTCCTTTGGAGTTTTCTTAAGCAGGAATAGGAGGTACTTCATGATGGCTCAGAGTTCCACAGTTGAAATTTCTACACTTTTCATTGACATGGTTCAATCAATGATCTGAAACAATGTCAAAACATAGCATTATGATTCTGCAAATTGGCACTTTGCAAAATAAAATAACACTCTTTTCAGCTACAATGGCAAAATAACGCTCAGAATTTAGGAAGTTGGTTGGACTAAAAACTTTTCAGTACCTCCTCATTGGTGTACATTAGCACTTAATGCAGATTAGTAAAAGGGACCTATAATATGCTGTTATTTATCCACTATTTACTATGGGTTAGATATTGCCAAACGATTAGCATCTGCTCCAGATGTTAACACTGTAATGTCCATGATGTTGAAATATCATCCAGTGCTAACTGGTATAAAGTGAAATATTCAAATAGCAAATAGATTTATTTCCCCTTTAACTTTCTCTTGTATAAAGATTATGACATCACTTAATCCTGCTGTAGTCTTTCAACTTGCCATTTTAATCCTGACCTCCGCTGCTAGAAACACAAGAAACCTTTCTTAATCTACCCCTCTTGAGCCACCCTACAAAAATATAGAATCTATTCCAGAATGGGAACTTTTTGATTTTGGGAAGTCCAGGTCAATACAAAATATAGGAGTACAAACGCCAGCATTCCTAGAAATGAAAGGGAACTTAAATTTTCCTAAATTAGCTCTGGTTACACATATTGATACATTTAAAAGATATCTTATGGACATACTCAAGTTTTCTCCTGAAATGATTCTACCAATAAATAGAATTTACTTTTTACCAAGGAAACCAGATAATCCTCAAGATAAACAACCTGATAAAATACAAGAGTTGGATTTTGAAACCTCCCAGGAAGAAATCCAATATCGTGGTACATTGATTGATTCATTAATTTTTGAACAAGACTTAAATGTTATAATGAAATCTTATTTTCAGTTCTCTCAAACTTTGTTCCTGGGAGAGAAATTATGGATCTTTCCTGATGTGACAAAATCCACTCAGGAACGGAGAAAATTATTCTTGAGTATGAGGGAAGAGGCAAAAAAATTAGGAGCTACCTTTTTACTAAGCTATCCATGTAAAGGTTTAATTAAATATATAGGAATGAAATACATTTTTTTTGTTCCCGAACAGCTCCGTAGTTTTCTAAATGCAAAGAAGTTAGCTCAATAATGAATAGAGCTGCATTAGAAATTTAGACCAGATTAATTCACATTATGCCTTTTACCTACAGTATGTATTTAAATATTGAGTGAGATCTCCTTATCTCTTTAATTTTCTTGTTTCTTATGGATAATTAATTGTGGTCTAAGGAAGAGTTTGATGAATATTCTTAAAATTTATTTATTACATATTGGAAAAAATTCTTTAAGTTGGGGTGTGATTGCACCCTATTTCCTTTTAATTTTTTTTTCCAGCATAAATATGTAATTATTCTTATTTTCACTTTATATTTCTCTGAATTTCTGTAACAAGAGGATTTTTATCTCTTTGTTTTAAAATGCATAAATAAATAAAAAGAAAGAAATGAAAGGGAACATAAATAAGCAAAAGTTTGATAAGAACATAACATAAGCAGTGCCTCCGCCGGGTCAGACCATAGGTCCATCCTGCCCGGCAGTCCGCTCCCGCGGCGGCCCAAACTGGTCACGACCTGTCTGTATCACCAGAAGAGGCTCCCTTGCCACCTTGGTTTCTCATTTAAGTCCTGTCTTCCTATCGAAGTCCTAACCTTCCGGTCTTGCACATGCACGACCTGGTTTGGTTTCTATACTCATTACTTGGTTAGCTTTCTATACTTGTGTTACATCCCAGCTCCTCCCTCAGTATCCCACGATCCCTTTATCCCTCAGGAATCCGTCCAATCCCTGTTTGAATCCCTGTACCGTACTCTGCCTGATCACTTCCTCCGGTAGCGCATTCCAAGTGTCCACGACCCTTTGGGTGAAAAAAAACTTCCTTGCATTTGTTTTGAACCTATCTCCCTTCAGTTTCTCCGAATGCCCCCTCGTATTCGCTGTCCCTTTCAGTCTGAAGAATCTGTCCCTATCCACCCTCTCTATGCCCCTCATGATCTTGAAGGTCTCTATCATATCTCCCCTGAGCCTCCTCTTCTCCAGAGAGAAGAGCCCCAGCCTATCCAACCTCTCGGCGTATGGGCAGTTTTCCAGCCCTTTTACCATTTTCGTTGCTCTCCTTTGGACTCTCTCAAGTACCGCCATGTATTCACATTATTCCTAATTTTGAATGAGTTGGTATCATTGAACCTTTTGAAACTTTAAAATAATTTTCTTGGGTTCACCAGAGAAATTTCTGTCCAGCTGTGATGGAGAACACATGTCACCTCTGTTGAAAAACATTGTAGATAATTTGTGTTCAGTTAATTAAATTATCACACTGAAAATGCTGATCAAATACCAGCAGGATTAAAAACCCAACCACCTGAACAGGTTTGCCAAGGTTGCAGAAACTATTGATTAAGTGCTGTGAGAACCACAGCTAATTATTTTCTTGCAGACTTATCATTCTCTCCGTGTATATCAAAAATTAAAGATTTTTATTAAGATTTAAAAAAGAACAGAAGATTTGATCATACAGCTGATTTTCTGTATGTGTTGTTCAGTGTTTTAAGGTATAAAGTTACAGCCCAGCATGCAAAAAAGGTACTAGTACAAGCGGTCATAGAGCAATACATAAGGGGTAAATATTTAGTCAGTTGCAGTCAGTGATTTTTTGACTGCCATTGGCTTTATGACCAGATATTCAATGCCAGGTCATGTCTTGAGCATTAGCATTAAATATCCAAGTATGCACAGCCGGCCAGCACTTAACTGGATAAATGCTGGTTTAAGTTAAACCAGTCAAATATAACACATCTGGACTGACCACAAAATAGTCAGTTTGCACTTTCTTGGTTAGAGAGGATTTTTAATGCATTAGTCCAAGTAAATGCTGCTGAATATTCCTAGATATGTATCTGAGAGCTATTTAACCAGTTAGGAGCCTCTTTTATCTGCTTAAATGCTTTTGAATATTTGCCTCATAATGTTTTGTTTCTAACTCTTCCTTTTATGAAGCTGGGTTAAGCTTTTTTATTGCTGGCCGCAGCGGTAAAAGCTCTGATGCTCATAGACGTCCTATGAGCATCGGAGGTAATACCACCACGGCCGGCAATAAAAAAAATCAAATGCGGTTTCATAAAAGGGGCCTAAATTTGGAAATATGTTGACTGTATTCAAAGCAAGAATGTAGACATACCAGGAATTTAAGACCTTTGAAATCAAAATAATAAAATAGTTTGACGCCCACCAGACGGGACTTAGGGCTCCTTATACAAAGGTGCACATGCACCGGATTAGCGCACGCTATAGCACACGCTAGCTGAAAAACTACCGCCTGCTCAAGAGGAGGCGGTAGCGGCTAGCACGCATGACATTTTAGTGTGTGCTATTCCACGCGTTAAGGCCCTAATGCACCTTTGTAAAAGGAGCCCTTAATGCATTACAAACCATAAAATGACACTGCTTTGTTACCCTCTTATCACCCAGTCAGCTCTCTTTTTCTCACCTTACTCACCCCATCTTCCTGTGAGACTGCCATTGGACTGCTTTTATGTTTCACTTTTATATTCTGATATTTGTCAACATCACTGAGTTGTGTGCTGTCCTCCAGCTGCAGTCCTGCCAGTAGATGGTGGTGTTTAAATATTGTGTTTTCAGTCACTTGAGACAGGTAGATTCCCTGGAGTACTGCAGAGTTTCCCTGTCCCTCATTATGAAAACCAGATAGTGAAACAGCACCCCAATCCCCACCCCCCCACTGGCAGGACTAAAGGTGGATGGTAGTGGGAACTGTGATATCAATGTCATGCAATTATTGTGTACAATGTAGGGAGAAAGAAAATTCTCAACTACCAAGAAATGCAATCATAGACCAGGAAAATGTAGCAGAAAGAAATAGAAATTATATTGGGTGCCATAAGATTGATGTTAAAGGATTTCCAAGTATACTTTGCTATATTTCCTCTATATATTATACCATATGAAGTCCAGATAAAGGCTTTCTTTGACATAATGGAAGCATTAAGAAGTGCAATAACAGTAAAATTGAGAGATTGAAATCATATCTAAAATACCCTGTTTGTGAGTGAAATGCATTCCTGCTATGCACAAAATAAATCCATTTGGAGAAACCACCTTAGAGATGGAAGAATTGATTTTAAGAGAAATCTTTCCTAGTAAATAAACAGAATACTGTATGTATCATTGTTTTCTTTTTTTGGAGGGAAGAGTGACTTTTACCTCTCATTCTAATTTGGTGGTGTAAAATAAAAGAAGATGTATAATATTTATCATTCAGCTTTCATCTTTTTTTTTTTTTTTTGCAGTGTAACTGTGTGTTTTTAAATATTCAGTCTAGCAGTAGAATGTGAATTTCAAGGGAAAATGATAAGGCAAACCAGGTGAATTTAAAACATTCATATTTACAGATACAATTCTGGTGAATAGTCTGAAATGTTTTAACTATGGGTTCCTTTTATCAAGTCGCTCTAGTAATAGCGCGCGTTAAACCGCTGGCCGTGCTAGCTGCTACCGCCTCCTCTTGAGCAGACAGTAGTTTTTGGCCAGCGCGGGGGTTAGCGCGTGATGAATCTTTGTGCGCGTTAACCCTGCTAGCACGGCTTGATAAAAGGAGTACATAAAGAAGACAAGAGACATACTAAAGCTACAGCGAAATAGAGTGATATTACAGCTTATTACAGCTTGCAGATCCTCTGCTACCAGACAGATCTAGTAGGGCATCAGGCCTACTAGAATTTTTAAATAAGAAGCCACAAAATAATCTTAGAGGTATTTGGAGCATCAAGATAAAACAGTATATTTCTGTGTCTCGTTTGCCACGAATTTGGATTTGGAGGTTGAAATGTACAGTGTCAGCATCTATGAGACAAACATGGTTATTTTTTTTGCATAGGATTTTTTGGATTACAAAAAATAGACAATTCTAAATCTAATAGATGCTGGCAATGGCATATTAATATAGGGACTTTGGATCATCTGTTATATTTTTGTCCACTGATACTCAGTTTCTGGAAGTCAATTTGGGGATAAACAAATCTCATTCTTGGGTCATCTATCCCCTTATCCTATGAGGCTGTAATTTGTGGTATGTTATTTCATGCTAAGCCTACTTTAGACAAGTATAAAAGTTGCCTTTTCCTGATCATGACAGGAATAGGTGTTCAACTGATCACACATAATTGGAAGAACCATGACAGGATTAATTATACTTTTTGGTGGGTAAATGTGTGTACCACATATAAGTATGAAAGAATGATGGTGGAACGTTTGGGGACTAGTACCGTATTTTCACGCATATAACGCGCGCGTTATACGCGTTTTTACCTACCGCGCATACCCCTCGCGCGTTATATGCGTGAGCGCGGTATACGAAAGTTTTCAAACATAGTTCCCACCCCGCCCGACGCCCGATTCACCCCCCCAGCAGGACCACTCGCACCCCCACCCCGAACGACCACTCGCACGCGCTCCCACCCGCACCCGCATCCACGATCGGAGCAAGAGGGAGCCCAAGC
Organism: Geotrypetes seraphini; assembly: GCF_902459505.1. NCBI lineage: Eukaryota > Metazoa > Chordata > Amphibia > Gymnophiona > Dermophiidae > Geotrypetes > Geotrypetes seraphini. Next base: position 141,992,975 of record NC_047092.1, on the reverse strand, counting down.
CCTCTTGCCCGGCCGACTCCCCGACGTCCGATACATCCCCCCCCCCGGCAGGACCACTCGCACCCCCACCCCGAAGGACCGCCGACTTCCCGACAATATCGGGCCAGAAGGGAGCCCAAACCCTCCTGGCCACGGCGACCCCCTAACCCCACCCCGCACTACATTACGGGCAGGAGGGATCCCAGGCCCTCCTGCCCTCGACGCAAACCCCCCTCCCCCCCAACGACCGTCCCCCCCCCAAGAACCTCCGACCGCCCCCCCAGCCGACCCGCGACCCCCCTGGCCGACCCCCACGACCCCCCCACCCCCCTTCCCCGTACCTTTGGAAGTTGGCCGGACAGACGGGAGCCAAACCCGCCTGTCCGGCAGGCAGCCAACGAAGGAATGAGGCCGGATTGGCCCATCCGTCCTAAAGCTCCGCCTACTGGTGGGGCCTAAGGCGCGTGGGCCAATCAGAATAGGCCCTGGAGCCTTAGGTCCCACCTGGGGGCGCGGCCTGAGGCACATGGTCGGGTTGGGCCAATGTGCCTCAGGCCGCGCCCCCAGGTGGGACCTAAGGCTCCAGGGCCTATTCTGATTGGCCCACGCGCCTTAGGCCCCACCAGTAGGCGGAGCTTTAGGACGGATGGGCCAATCCGGCCTCATTCCTTCGTTGGCTGCCTGCCGGACAGGCGGGTTTGGCTCCCGTCTGTCCGGCCAACTTCCAAAGGTACGGGGAAGGGGGGTGGGGGGGTCGTGGGGGTCGCCAGGGGGGTCGCGGGTCGGCTGGGGGAGCGGTCGGAGGTTCTTGGGGGGGGCGGTCGTTGGGGGGGAGGGGGGTTTGCGTCGAGGGCAGGAGGGCCTGGGATCCCTCCTGCCCGTAATGTAGTGCGGGGTGGGGTTAGGGGGTCGCCGTGGCCAGGAGGGTTTGGGCTCCCTTCTGGCCCAACTACCAAAGGTACGGGGAAGGGGGGTGGGGGGGTCGTGGGGGTCGCCAGGGGGGGTCGCGGGTCGGCTGGGGGAGCGGTCGGAGGTTCTTGGGGGGGGCGGTCGTTGGGGGGGAGGGGGGTTTGCGTCGAGGGCAGGAGGGCCTGGGATCCCTCCTGCCCGTAATGTAGTGCGGGGTGGGGGTAGGGGGTCGCCGTGGCCAGGAGGGTTTGGGCTCCCTCCTGGCCCGATATTGTCGGGGAGTCGGCGGTCCTTCGGGGTGGGGGTGCGAATGGTCCTGCCGGGGGGGGGTGAATCGGACGTCGGGGGGGGTGAACGGAGAGTCGGGACAGCGCACGGAGAGGCGGGGCAGTGCACGGAAGTCAGGGGGGTGAACGGAGAGTCGGGACAGCGCACGGAAAGTCAGGGCAGTGCATGGAAGTCAGGGGGGGGGTGAACGGAGAGTCGGGACAGCGCACGGAGAGGCGGGGCAGTGCACGGAAGTCAGGGGGGGTGAATGGAGAGTCGGGACAGCGCACGGAAAGTCAGGGCAGTGCATGGAAGTCAGGGGGGGGGGAACGGAGAGTCGGGACAGCGCACGGAGAGGCGGGGCAGTGCACGGAAGTCAGGGGGGTGAACGGAGAGTCGGGACAGCGCACGGAAAGTCAGGGCAGTGCACGGAAGTCAGGGGGGGTGAACGGAGAGTCGGGACAGCGCACGGAAAGTCAGGGCAGTGCATGGAAGTCAGGGGGGGGTGAACGGAGAGTCGGGACAGCGCACGGAGAGGCGGGGCAGTGCACGGAAGTCAGGGGGGGGTGAACGGAGAGTCGGGACAGCGCACGGAGAGGCGGGGCAGTGCACGGAAGTCAGGGGGGTGAACGGAGAGTCGGGCAGCATGCGCGGTATAATCGTGAGCGCGTTATACCAAAGTTTTTGTGCTTATCATCGTGATTTCTGCGCGCTATACACGTGTGCGCGTTTTATACGGGTGCGTGTTATTTGCGTGAAAATACGGTAAGTCCTTTAATGATGTATGGAGTCCATTGACTACTTTTGTTGCATTACAGTAAGGGTCATGTTTCTTCCCTTTTCATTAGATTTATTTACACATCCAGGGAGGGTGGGTGGGTGGGGGAAGGGAAATGTACATTGAGGAATTAAATTATTTAATTATAATATTAAAATCACATCATATGTATTATTATATTAATAATTAAGATGAGGATGGGATTAAATGATTGTTTAATGTAATAATTGTATAGTTAGTGCATTTTATGCAGTATTTATGATTTACCAATTGTAATGCACTATCAAAGTTTGAAAAAATCAATAAAGATTTAAACAAAAAGAAATAGAGTGATATATATTCTGTCAATTAAAATGTTTTAATTTGTCTTATGTTGACATTATAAGTAAAATACTGTGTCCTGATGTGTATATTACTTGAATATTTTTACTGCTGTAGTTGTCTTATCACCTATATCTAGCTTACTTCTTGGTGTATGCTACCTAGGATGAATATTTCAGAAAAGTAGTAAATAAAGCCTAATATATAAGAACATAAGAATAGCTTTACTGGGTCAGACCAATCAAGACTAGTAGCCTGTTCTCACAGTAGCCAATCCAGGTCACTTCCATGCTACCGATCCAGGGCAAGCATAGGCTTCCACCATGTCTTTCTCAATAACAAACTATGGGCTTTTCCTCCAGGAACTTGTCCAAATTTTTCTTAAAACCAGCTACACTATCCGCTCTTACCACATCCTCTGGCAATACGTTCCAGAGCTTAACTATTCTCTGAGTGAAAAAATTCCCTCCTATTGGTTTTAAAAGTATTTCCCTGTAAGTTTGAGTGTCCCCTAGTCTTTGTAATTTTTGATGGAGTGAAAAATCAATCCACTTGTACCCATTCTACTCTACTCAGGATTTTGTAGACTTCAATTATATCTCCCCTCAGCCGTCTCTTTTCCAAGCTGAAGAGCCCTAACCATTTTAGTCTTTCCTTATATGCTCCGTAGAGCACTCTGACTTCGTCATTCCAACTCAAAAGAAGTTGCCCTTGGAAATGGCGAGAGCCAGTGTGTTTTCTTGTGCAGGTCCCACCGAATGGAACAAACGCCCAGTTTACATCAGACAGCAAAATAACTTAGGTAAATTTTAAAAATGCTGAAGCGTCAACTATTTTGTAGGATGAAATATGATTACTGACATTTCATTGTGATGGAAGATTGTGTGAGATATTATGTTTTGTAAGATTCTGTGTTGTATTGTATATTTATTATGTATATAAGGTTGCAATCTGCCTTGTTAAAGACAAACTGTAAATAATAAACTATAATCTATTATTTTATTTTGTAAATTTCTTAACTTTGTATGATTAAAATCTGAAAAAAAAAGTAAAAGACATTGATAAAAGTCTTAGGAGTCATTTTTTTTTTCTAAGCAGTGCTAAAAAGTGGCCAGTTCTATCCTCAGCATGGGTCTTTCCCATGCGCTAAGGTCACTTTTAGCAGAGCTGTAAAAAGGCCCCATTTTCCTATTAAGGCCACTAAGGCCCCCTTTTATCAAGCCATGTTAGGGTTTTTTTTATCACCAGCCACTGCAATAAAATCTCCAACGCTCTTAAGCATTCTATGAGCCTTGGAGCTTTTTACTGCAGTGGCCGGCGATTTAAAAAAAAACCCTAACATGGCCTAATAAAAGGGGACCACATTTCCTTTTGATGTTATCTCTGGTGTACTGCTTTTTGCTGGAAGTGTTATTCAGTGTCACTGCCTCGAAGGTTGATTGACTCCTGACACAGTCTATATAAGCAAAAACACGGCCATGTTGAGTCTTCACTTCTGATTCATTTATGACTAAAGACTTCCTTTGTTTTGGAAAAATACCGTTCCATTGGTTTTCTTTGAAGATTGGAATATACCGGTATATGACTGCGCCACTGACTTCTTTCAGTGTGAGGCCCGCAATCCTTTTCTGTTCCTTGTGATTGCCATGGGTTTCTTGTCGCCTTTGCTGTTTCTTCTTTTAAAAAAAGACCCAAATTGTGTCCATTTTAGAGCTTTGCTAAAAAGTGGCCACAGCGCACAGGAGCCCCTCACGCTAAAAACAGTGCAGCCTACTTTTTAGTATGGCTTCATAAAAGAGTCCCCTAGAGATTTGGGATGCCATACTAATTTGAATCCAGTACACATGACCACATTTTCAAGTGTTTGTTGATTCCTATTATTTGCTGAAATAAAGTTCTTTTGAAAATGGTGCTCTTGAGAGTTAATGTGATATGTTGTTATTGTTCTAACAGACTGATTACACACTGCAAATCAATTAGCATTATCCATGTAGTTTAAATGTGCACAGAGTTTATGACCAATACATCTCCATTGATGCAGCAACAAAACCCATATGGTTACGACTTACTGCTTAATTAGTTCATTTTGACGTTTCCTGTCTACAAGAAAAATAGCGTACACATGAATTTCATACTCAGTGAATAAATCATTTCCATAACAGCAAAGAGAATTTAGTTTTTCGTTCTCAACAAATACACTGTACAAATGGCATCTAATTGATAACATAATTGCAACTGTGAATTTTATTTCCAAGGTTAAGGGTTCTGACTTTTCAGTTCTTCATGCAAATGATGAACTGTAAATTTATTCAGTAAGGTTGCATTTACAGCTGCAGTGATGACCTTGCTTCACACAGATAAAACCTTACATTCTTTTTTCCAAAGAACATCCTTGAACCTGCAATACTGAAAAAAGCTATCCAGTGCATGTCTGTATTGTGGACATGAACATGCAAATTCTATAAGGAGATGTGCTAAATCCATGTTCTAGCATTCAATCATCCTCTATATTTTGTTAAAGATCAGAATTTAGGGATGGGTATTTGTTTGCAGTGATATGGCAAATGTACATACAACTGGATGTAAAAAAATCAGCAAAATATATATATGCCTTGGAATCCGAACTTATCTGTTCTAGACCCCCGTTCGAATTCCAAAATGTTCAAGTTCCAAGACAATTTTTCCCATTGAAAATAATGGAAACTGGATTAATCCATTCCTTGGTCCCACAAGCTCAAATTTTAACAGTAAATACACTGGATTTTAGCGGCAGAAACACACACATACAATGTGCAGGGTGTTTGGATTCCAAAGCAGAGTTCAGATTCTGGGGCACAAACATACATATACAATGTGCAGGGCATTCTGATTCCAAAGCAAAATTCGGATTCTGGGGCATAATTTACTACAAAAAAAGTTCAGATTCCAAAACGTTCGAATTCTGGGGCATTCGGATTCCAAGGTAAATATATCTCCCAATCCCAAAATGAATCATGTGCACAGTCTACCACAGTTAAAGAGACCTCAGTACTGGATGACTGCTTTCGATGATATAGGCAGTGTTACCTGAAATGATATCTCAAAAGTGGCACTGATAACGCTTGTGTCTAAATGAGTCCGCTCCATACATCATAATCCTCCTCTTTTACAAATGCATAGCACGGGTTTTATCGCCGGCAGCGGTGGTAACTGCTCCTACGCTCACAGGAATTCCATGAGCATCAGAGCAGTTACTGCCGCTGCCGGTGCTAAAACCTGCGTTATGCATTCATTAAAGAGGGGGAATGTCTCTTGACTTTTGGGGGGTATATGAAGCAAATGACGTAATCCCAATGGCGTGTTTAAAGTTTTGTACAAAGTGCTCTTTGATTATTTTTGAGATGGGTCCAATCAATCAGTAATGAACAGGCTATCCATGTGTCACCCCAATTAAATGAAGATCTAAACAGTGATCAAAATCAAAAGAAAAAAAATAATATGAAAATAAGACTTACCTGAGTCCGCAGGGACTTAAAGTTACTGTCCGACAAAGCCCCATTTCATTCCTTCTTCAAGGACAGAAACAGAGTCATCCTTCCCAGTGGCGTACCTAGGGTATGTGGCACCCGGGGCCCATCATTTTTTGACACCCCCCCCCCCCCTCATGTAAAATTTTTTTTTTTTTTTTGCAATAACCATGAAATGGAATAAATGGTCAGAATAGAAACAGGCAGTGAAAATTTTCTTTTTTTTTTTTTTTTTTTTTCCAAAGTATTTTTATTGAGAATGGCAAAAGGTCCAGACAAGCAACCATGGTCTGTACAGAAACTTATACATTATCAAAAAGAACACAGAATGAGAGTAACAGCAACAACAAGCATGAACAAGCCTCTCCCAAGAGAAAATTGCCAATGAGAGGCATAGCAATACACAACAAAAGGCCAAAACTTGGGGCAAGCAAACAAATCCCACCCCAGAACCCACAAGAATAATAAGCCGGACTAGACCCTCAGCCATATTTTATAATGAAAAAAACCCCCACAAGCAACAACACCCAGACCGCTCACCAGACACACCAATCCGCACAACAAGCACCCAAGAAACACCCAGCCACCACCCAGACAAAACTACCAGACACACCTACCCCACCAAGCCCAGACCCAACCCCCCCTCCCCAGAGAGTGCAAGCGCAAAGTGGACCGTGAAAAGGGCAGCTGCAGAAGTGGAAAGCCCCAGATAAGTAGGTTAGCTAAAGAAAGCCCACAGATAGAAGAAATCAGGATAACAGAAGTTCCAACAAATGCTCCCACAGAAAATTTTCTTTTATTGAACCTCATTTATGTAACCATTATTCCAAACATAACATAACATAAATTATGTCTGAATTGTCATGACATCAGAAGTACATATGGAGTAGTTGCAGGTGATGCTTGGGACAGTTCTGATTATGTTAGTTTGGTTTTATGTGTTTTTTTAATAGAAGGGTTTTTATTTCTTTTTTTAAGGTTTTGTAGTTTGTGGTCGAGGTCAATAGGTTGTAGAGTTGGGGGTCAAGTGTTGCAGCTCGAATGGCTAGGAGGTTGTCGAACAGTTTTTTTCTTTTGACGTTTTTGGTTGGAGGGTGTGTGAATGGTGCGTGAGTTCTCCTATGTCTGTTTGAAGTGGATTGAATTATTTAGCTGAAGAAATTAGTTACCCCCCCCCCCCATTCCACACACATTAATTCTCTTCCATTTTTTTTCCCATTATAAAAAAACACTGATAAGTTCCCAGGAAAAAAATACATTAAAATAAGAAGTGAAAACAAAGGCCCCTACAGATGAGAACATAACATAAGAATAGCCTAACTGGGTCACACCAATGGTCCATCATGCCCAGTAGCCCATTCTCATGGTAGCCAATAGTGCTGCCCGATTCAGAGAAAAATATTTCATTCGATCCGATTCACCCTGTTGAATCGATTTTTCGATTAGATTCACTGTTAATGACACCGCTTTTTAAGTTTAAACAAAGTATAACAATAAATTTCACAACAACAATAAATTTCACAAAGTACTTAAAAAAAAAAAAATCACATTTTTCCATTAAAGCAGTTCTGGAGACATTTGCTTGAACAGTCTTTTTTCCCAGTCCATAAGCAAGCAATATGAAAAAGATTTCCTTAATTATCTACTCAAACATTTTTGCTATTTACTTTCATTGTACCTATACTATTATTCAGTAGAAAAAATGGACTTAACTGTGCAGGAAATGAATCTCCTCATACACCCACCATATAGTGCAAAAATGTGCAAAGGTCTGTTTTTTTCTTTCGATCACTACATAGCCTAATGCCACACAAGCAGCGCTGTAACAAACATATTCTGAAGGTCAATGCTAAGGTTGACAAAGTTTCCTTCCTTGGACCAGAAGGAGATACTGACAAACCACTGGAAGAGATTCTAAAACAACTACCCAGAAATAACACCCAAAGACCCACTCAGTGTGTGAACCAGTTGAGTGGAGTGGACTAACTGGGGGTGGAAATGGGCCCAGAGTTTGCTCAGCAGAATTTCCCAGACTACCTCTTCCTCTCAACACACTGACATGCTACCACCACCACCAACACTAGGAACACCTCACCGAGTATGCCAGCAATGCTTATAAACTTTATAAAACACATTATTATATTTTCTTATAAAGCATATATTTTAACTGAACTCAGCCTTGCCATTCACAAAAATAGAAAAGTTCCCATTTCAAGCTGTCTCATGTACACTTTTCAAATCTAACATATTGTAATCACAAAACAGAAAATAAAATTATTTTTTCTACCTTTTGTTCTCTGATCAATATTCAAATCTTGTTGGTCCCAGGCTCTTGTTGTCTTGCTTGCCAGGGTCTCCTTTCTCCGTGCTAACCATCCGTCTGCCATCTCTGTTCTCCCCTTCCGTTTCCCTTCCCTCTCCCGGAGATCTGGCATCTTTCCTTTTTTTTGTCTCCATCCACAGATTCACCTTTTCTCAACTCCCCACCACCCCAGGATCCACCATCTCTCCCTTTCTGTTCCCAACTATCCTCCTATCCAGTATTTCTATCCCCCCTCCACACCATCCCCTGTTTCCAAGTTCTCTCCCTTTCTGTTCCTTCCCTCCCTAAATCCCATTATGCACCATCTCTCTCCCACTCCTCTGTTTTTAGACCCATTATTTCTAACCCCCAAAGTCTGGCATATGCATGTATCTTTGAACCCCCCCTTCCCTCTCTCCCTCTGTGTACTTTTACACCAGGACCCCCCTCCCCCGAAGGTCTGTCCCCCCTCCGAAGGGCTACACCCCACCCCTGAAGACCTGCACCCCCCGAAGGACTTTACCTCCCACCCGAAGGTCTGTCCCCCTCTGAAGGCCTAAACCCCACCCCTGAAGGACTGCACCCCCCCCCGAAGGCCTGCACTCCCTTGAAGGTCTGCACCCCCCCGAAGGCCTGTCCCCCCCTTGAAGGCCTGTCCCACCCCCTTGTAGGCCTGTCCCCCCTTTAAGGCCTGCCTGCCTGCCTTTCCCCCCCTTGAAGGCCTGTCTCCCCCCTTGAAGGCCTGCACCCCCCTTGAAGGCCTGCACCCCCCCTTGAAGGCCTGCACCCCCCCTTGAAGGCCTGTCCCCCCCCTTGTAGGCCTGTCCCCCCCCCCTTGTAGGCCTGTCCCCCCCTTGAAGGCCTGCCTGCCTTTCCCCCCTTGAAGGCCTGCACCCCCTTGAAGGTCTGCACCCCCCCAAAGGCCTACACCCCCCCCCCGAAGGTCTGCACCCCCCTGAAGGCCTGCCTGCCCCCCTTGAAGGCCTGCACCCCTTGAATGTCTGCACCCCCCCCGAAGGCCTGTCCCCCCTTGAAGGCCTGCCTGCCTGCCTGTCACCCCCCTCCCCCTTGAAAGCCTGCTTGCCTGCCCGCCCGCCCCACCCTGAAGGCCTGATGCCCCGACCCACCCCGAAGGACCGCTCGCCCCCCTGGCCTCCCCGCACCACCTATGAACAGCCGCAGCAGGATCGCGAAGTCAGCGTCGGGTACCAGCCCTAAGGGGGTGTTCCCGGCCTTGCCGTTCAGTCCCCCGCCACCCCCGAAGGACCGCTCGCCCCCCTGGCCTCCCCGCACCACCTATGAACAGCCGCAGCAGGATCGCGAAGTCAGCGTCAGCGATCCCTGCTGCTTCCTGCGCCACGGTCCCGCCCCTCCTCTGACGTCAGAGGAGGGGCGGGATCGCGTCGTAGGAAGCAGCGCAGGGATGCTGACGCTGACTTCGCGATCCTGCTGCGGCTGTTCATAGGTGGTGCGGGGAGGCCAGGGGGGCGAGCGGTCCTTCGGGGGTGGCGGGGGACTGAACGGCAAGGCCGGGAACACCCCCTTAGGGCTGGTACCCGGGGCGGCCCGCCCCCCCCCCGCCCCCCCCTAGGTACGCCACTGATCCTTCCTCAATGTGAATCTGAAGATCACACCTGGGGTGGACCATCACACCCCTCCCCACATACCTCCTTTACTACGCCACTGAGCCTGTACTCTTTTGAGAGAATGCCCACTATTTCCAAAGAGGATGCCCATTGCACATGTGCAAACTTTCAGAAAGAGTGCTTCCTCTTTGCATATAGTGTTTCCTCTTTTAAAGGAGTGTGCCATCAACAACTTTGCTCCCCTGATGAAAAAATGGCCAAATGAAACCCAATAAAATGAAAATTCTCAGAAGTGACACAAAATAAAAATTTCCTGGCTGCCTATTCTTATTTGGTTTTCTATATTCATCTGATCTGTAGGCTGAGAGACTGTATTGTGACATGCCACTGTCCGCATGCACTCAGTTTCTTATTTCTTGCTATAGCATAATAATCCTGATTGGAATCAAACTAAGCAACTCGCATTGTGCCATGGCTGTCAGTTACAGACTTGCTAAAGAGTCAGCCTCTATCTGCTTTATATCCAATTTAGTTATAAATAAATAGATGTTTGTTGGGCTTTAAGACCACACAAATCACCTCGGGCGGGATAATAACTAGCAGCCTGTAGGCTATTTCATGGCTTTGTTCAACTGGCAGAAAAGTGAATCGATTTTTAAAAGGGTGTACTGTACAGTTTTAGATATAGTTGAGACCCTGATGGTTTTATGTGATGGTTTCATTTGTTTTCCAGCAGTGAGGTGTCTTCGGGCATCTTGCTCAGTTTTACCGAATAGTCATTTTATTTCCAGTAATAATAGAAGTTTGATATCACAGCTTGACAAGCAGAAAGGCCAACTGGAGATGATGTGTCTTGGCATTGAAGGTTCATGGCTTCTTGTTTTCTCCTAGGTCTGCAGCACTTTAAGTAAACCTTTACAAAAAGGACATAAATGGGGTTTGCTCTGTGGCTCAGACAGCAGTACAGAACACTGTGGTGTGGGAAATCTAGATCCAGAATCCAGTCCAACAGAGCTAGCCAGAGACAATAACTACTCTTTATGATTGACCAGAACTGCTAGCATAAACACGAGGCCATGTGGAGGACTGAATGCTTTGTTCAAAGGACAAGCTAACAAGGGGAGAGTGTGGTGCAGTGGTTGAAGCTACAGCCTCAGCACCCTGAGGTTGTGGGTTCAAACCCACGCTGCTCCTTGTGACTCTGGGCAAGTCACTTAATCCCCCCATTGCCCCAGATACGTTAGATAGATTGAGAGACTGCCGGGACAGAAAGAGAAAACTGCTTGAGTACCTGAATAAATGCATGTAAACCATTCTGAGCTCCCCTGGGAGAACGGTATAGAAAATTGATGTAAATCATGTTTTTGGTTAGAATAAATATGATAATGAGTTGAAAGGAGGGGGTTGGGGTGTCTCAGCATGTGATCATTGAAGTCTTCTACTGGCAGGATGGATAGGATGGACTGTGGTGATTGAACTACAATGGTGGGCATCAAAGTGAAGTTGAAAAAAATTCTGGGAGATTTGATTTGGTGGGGTTTTGTGCGAGTAGATTTGAGTGGTGGGTGGCTGAGGAAGGGAGTCTATGATGGCTTTGTATTTAGTTTCCCACCTGGACCCTCCCTTAATGGTTGTCAATTAGCAATAAAGGGGTGGGCAGTCAGGGTTTTTAGTGAGTTCCTGCATTTGTGTTGGCTTAGGGGAGGTTGTAGCATGTAAATAAGGAAATTCCAGATGGCCTTTTTGATTCAGCGTGAAGGCAAAATGGAAATGAATACTGGAGTGCAGTTTGTTTATGTGCGATATCACCACAAATGGAGGTAAGATCTTGACGACACTTCAGATCTTGTGGAAATAATTTGTTCAAATATGTTACTGAGAAGGAACAGCTAGATTGGCACTAACTAGCTGCATAAGGGAGGGGGATGGGTATCTAGTAAAGGCCATACTGAAATTGCAGAAACAATTTAAAACTGTAATTGTGTTCCCTAATTAAGTGCTTAAATATAAATAAGCTGCGGCCATATTTTGTCCCATGGTTAATGTTTTGTGTGTGTTCAATATTTTGTTGCTTGATGTGTGAAAATGAGATGTTGTGAGTGCAAATAGTAATGTTTGTATGTGTTTACATTTGCACATACGTGTATTAAGCACTTAGGGCTAGATTCATTAAACTTACCTTAGCGATCCGATCCGTGGCCGAGTCTTCCCGGGTGACCGATTCACCAAGCCTCCTCATGCAAATTAATGCAATCGTAGGCACGCCCCACAGCGACTGCACGGATCGCTGCAGAGTGATTCAGACGCATACGCAGACCATCTTCTTTGCCTGCAGATGTTCTGCGTATGCGCTTGCTGTCCATCTCTGCTCCCACACTCACACAGACCCAGTAATGTTTTTCACCAGAACAGAAAATATCCAGTGGCAAGCAGTTGGTTTTCTAACCAGTTAAGCATTCATTGATATCCCACCACTTTCCCAGGTACCTCCTTGTCTTATTTATATTTTCCCTTTAAAACTGCATTTCTTTCCCCACAGCATGACAAACAATGCTGATGTAAACTTGGATTTTCGGACATTCACTGCCAAGGTTTGCGTACACTAGAGGACAGCGCACAAGTTTTCCAGAGGCAAGCATATGGTTTTCTTCAATCTGTGTCCAGGGGGCCTATGGAACAGAAAGCTTGCCTACGATCTGGATTACTGCAGTTTGGACACGGTTGGGCTGTTGGATTTGCACCCCCCTCGTTAAAAATAAAAGCAGCCATACTGGAACAGGAACCAGTTTTAAACCACGGGCTCGCAGAGAGGCAGGGCAGCAGAGAGCAGGAGAGTCGGGGCGGCAGAGAGCACGAGAGTCGGGGCAGCAGAGAGCAGGAGAGTCGGCAGGGATGTGAGCGACTGGTCCTCAGCAGTGGCTTCTTTTTGGATCAGCCAGCCCAGTCGATGTTCCTTCTTCTGTTTAGTGAATCGCTACCTTCCTAGTTTGCATGCCATTTCCCCTCATTTGCATGGGCGGATTGGATTGGGAAGAATATTAGTGAATCGGGTCAGGGTCGCAAAGTGGTCAGGACACAATCGATGGGCTTAGTGAATCTAGCCTTTAAATAGCATGCACTTTTAGTGTGGACTAACGCCACGGAAGTCTCAGTAGGAGAAACACTGGCCTCCAGCGACCATAATATGGTTTGGCTCAACCTCAAGAAAGGATTCCCGAAAACAAACACAGCAACAAGGGTTCTCAACTTTAGAGGCACAGACTTCAACCGCATGGGAGATTTCGTCCATGAGGAGCTACATAAACAAGCAAAAACTGATAATGTGGAGGATATGTGGTCGTCTCTGAAGTCCATACTACACGAAGCAACAGACCGATACATAAAGACTGTAAGTAAACGCAGGAGAAACAAAAGACCCCAATGGTTCAGTAAAGAAATTTCAGACCTAGTTAAACAGAAAAGAGACGCTTTTATCGCCTACAAACATTTAGGCAGAGAGGGGGCAAAAGAGGACTATCTAGACAGATCTAAAGCTGTCAAAACAGCAGTCAGAGAGGCCAAACTCCGAATGGAGGAAGAGCTAGCTCGGAAAATTAAGAAAGGGGATTAATCTTTCTTCAGCTATATTAGCGACAGAAAAAGAAACAAAGATGGGATAGTACGCCTGAAGCAATCGGACGGTAACTTTGCAGAATCAGACTCTGTGAAGGCAGAATTACTAAACCAATACTTCTGTTCAGTGTTCACCCGCGAAGCGCCGGGAGCTGGTCCACAGCTGCAGACGAGAGATAACCGGAAAGACCCGTTTCAGGATTTCGAATTTACGCCCAGTAGTGTCTACGGCGAACTTTTAAGACTCAAGGTAAACAAAGCCATGGGACCAGATAACCTACACCCCAGATTGCTCAGGGAGTTAAGGGAAGTCCTGGCAGAACCATTATCTGTTCTTTTCAATCTTTCCCTAAGCACAGGAAGGGTCCCATTAGACTGGAAAACAGCCAACGTAATCCCACTCCACAAAAAGGGCTGCAGGACAGAGACAGCAAACTACAGACCAGTGAGTCTCACGTCTATAGTGTGTAAACTCATGGAAACACTGATCAAACAGAATATTGACACAATCCTAGATGAAGAAAAACTGCGTGATCCACACCAACACGGGTTCACCCGGGGTAGATCCTGCCAATCTAATCTGATTGGCTTTTTTGACTGGGTTACCAGACAACTGGACGCCGGAGAGTCACTGGACGTGGTATACTTGGACTTCAGTAAAGCATTTGATAGTGTCCCTCATCGAAGATTACTGAACAAGCTGAAATCGATGGGATTAGGAGACATTCTAACTACATGGGTTGGGGATTGGCTGAGCGGTAGACTACAGAGGGTAGTGGTAAACGGCACCCCATCCAAAGCATCGGACGTGATCAGTGGAGTGCCGCAGGGATCGGTCCTGGGTCCGATCCTATTCAATTTATTCATAAGAGATATGACAAAAGGACTTAGAGGAAGGGTATCACTGTTCGCCGACGATGCCAAACTTTGCAACATAGTAGGCAGATGCGTATTACCTGATAATATGACACACGACCTACTGCTGCTGGAACAATGGTCAAAAACTTGGCAGCTAGGCTTCAATGCTAAAAAATGCAAGATAATGCACTTGGGCAGGAGAAACACCCGTAGAACTTATGTACTAAATGGTGAGACATTGGTTAGAACTACGGCGGAACGCGATCTAGGAGTGATCATTAGCGAGGATATGAAGGTTGCCAATCAAGTGGAGAAGGCTTCCTCCAGGGCAAGACAAATGATGGGGTGTATCCGTAGAGGTTTCGTCAGCAGGAGACCTGAGGTTCTGATGCCGTTGTACAGAGCCATGGTGAGGCCTCACTTAGAGTACTGTGTTCAGTTTTGGAGCCCACACTACCGAAAGGACGTGCTGAGGATCGAGTCGGTTCAACGAACAGCCACCAGGATGGTCATGGGGCTCAAGGATCTCACGTATGAAGAAAGACTAAAGAAGTTGTGGCTGTACTCACTTGAGGAAAGAAGAGAACGGGGAGATATGATTGAAACGTATAAGTACATCACGGGACGCATCGAGTCAGAAGATGATATCTTCTGGCTCATGGGACCCTCAACCACCAGAGGGCATCTGCTGAAAATCAGGGGAGGGAAGTTTCATGGCGATCCCAGGAAGTACTTCTTCACCGAAAGAGTGGTGGATCATTGGAACAGACTCCCACCCCAGGTGATAAAGGCCAGTAGCGTAACGGATTTTAAGAAAAAATGGGATACTCACGTGGGATCTTTAAGGGAGTAAATTCAGGGGGGGGGATACTTGGAATGGGCAGACTTGGTGGGCTATAGCCCTTTTCTGCCGCTTTTTCTATGTTTCTATGTTTCTATGTTTCTAATGGTAAATGTAGCAGCCTGACAACATGCTAATTCACACACAGAGCCTGGTTCTATAAATAGAGCCCAAAAAATTAGTGTTAACTAAAATGACACTTACCTTTTATAGAATCATGTTAAGCATAACTGTGCTTTGCATAACTGTGACACATAACTTTTAAGTGCAACCATTTAGGCCAGCTTAAACCAGGCCTAAATACCCGCACCTAAGTTGTGTGCAGTGCACATAACTTGTAGGAACATCCATGTCCTTTCCCCTTTTCAAATTTGCTCACTTTAACTGGCACATACTTTTTTTTTTTTAATAGAATGGCGCTTTCCAAGTTGTGTGTGCAATTTCTAGTTGGTGACAATTAGCATTAATTACGAGATGTTAATTGTCAATTATCAGCACCGATTAGGTCAATTCATCAAGCTGTGTGTACAAATTGGTTCTGCACACCGATTTACACTCACAACAGAATTTAAAGGATAGGGCGTAATTCCTTAGGTAGAAAGTTATTAACATGTGCTGCTATTCAAATGGCTTATTGTAACACTAACCCCAGTTAATAGTAACTAAGGCCTTCTTTTGCAAAGGTGCACTACGCGTTTTAGCGCACGTTTAGCGTGCGTTAAATCAACTCATGCGCTAACCGCTAATGTGTCCATAGAATAACATGGACGCATTAGCGTTTAGCACGTGATTAGTGCATGCTAATATTTACCGCACGCTAAAAGCGTAGCGCACCTGCCGATGGAGGCACGAGTGAAATTCAAGTTTGGTTGTTTTTGCTTCAAGGTACTTTATGGCTTATCCCCTAAATATATAACAGACTTTATCTCTTTCACAACCAACAGACATAGGCGAAGCTCACACCCAAACTTTGTTTCTCCATTGGTTAGAGGTTGTAAATTTAAAAGTAATCACCAACATCTTTTCTCACATCAAGCAGCACTATGGGGTAAAGATCTAGAACAATTACTCACGCCTACTACTTATAGGGAATTCAAGAAATGCCTAAAAACACATCTGTTCCTGAAATACTTAGGAAACCAACCTATGCAATACTAATCCTCACCAAATGATCCCTAGAACTGTTAATCACTAAGGGGGTAATAATAATAATAATAAAAAAAGTCTAAAAAGTGTCCTAAGTGGCTACTTGGACGATCAAAAAGCCTGATCATCCAAGTACCCATAACCAAAGCTGGTTTTTAGACGTATCTAAAAACAACTCAGGCCTTTCCCCTGCCTCTAGACGCACAGAGAGAAAAGAGGCGTCTTTAGAGGAGGGGAAAGGGCGGGCGGTGGGCAGGAGGGGGCTGACCTACACCTAGGCATACACCAGATATAACCAAAACCTTAGGCAGGTTGCCTAGTCAGCACTTATACGTTTTTGACTTAGACCAAGTCAAAACGCTTCTAAGTGCCGAAAACGCAACCTGCCTACCCCTCCACCGCAAGCATCGCGGCAGGAGAGATGCCTCATCTCCCCTACCGCAATGCCATCGCTCCTCTACCCGAACTGCCGCGACCCGCGGCAGGAGAGATACCCTATCTCTCCTGCCGCGGGTCGCAGCAGTTTTGGTAGAGGAGTGATGGCATCGCGGTAGGGGAGATGAGGCATCTCTCCTGCCACTATCCATCACCCCCGCACACACACAACATCGGGGCAAGAGGAAGCCCAAGCCCTCTTGCCCCGCCGACTCCCCGACGATATCGGGACAAGAGGGAGTCCAAGCCCTCTTGCCCCGCCGATTAACATCGGGCCAGGAGAGAGCCCAAGCTCTCTTAGCCCCAGCGACCACCCTCCCCCCCACGTCTCGATCAGGCCAGGAGGGAGCCCAAGTCCTCCTGGCCCAGGTGACTCCCTACCCCCCACCCCCCAGTACATTATGGGCAGGAGGGATCCCAGGCCCTCCTGCCCTCAACGCAACCCCCTCTCTCCCCAATGGCTGCCCCCCAGAACCCCCGATCGCCCCCCACCGACCCCACGAACCTCCACCCCCCTACCCCCCACCCCCTTCCCCGTACCTTTTCAATTTGGCCACACAGACGGGTGCCAAACCTGCCTGTCCGGCAGGCAGCCAACTCCAGAATGGGGCCGGATTGGCCCAGCCGTCCCAAAGCCCCACCCACAGGTGAAGCCTAAGGCGCCTGGGCCAATCAAAATAGGCCCGGGAGTCTTAGGGCCCTCCTGGGGGTAAGTCTCATTGCATACAATGAGACCTGTGCTAAAATAGCACAAAATAGTGATAACATATCAAGTATTACTGGTAGCCCCTATTGATAGCTATACCTGTAAAGGGAAAATTTATCAATGTGGGGTATTATTAAGATTGGTTATTTTATTGTTATCCTGGGTTATTAGTAACTAGGTCTCAGTGCACGAGTTGTGGTAAAATAACCCATCTTAACAGTAACTCATATTAATAAGTTATTCCCATAATGGTGTTAGATGCAACTCTTAGCAACAATGCAGTTAATACACAGTGTGTTGGATTAAGTGGCAAAAAATTAATGCCCGTTATAGAAAAGCATGTAGCACGAGGATTTACACCAGCAGAAACCAGATGTAAATCTCAGTGCACAAGTTGGCTGCAGAGCCACAGTATTCTATAACACTGCACACATTTAAGTGCACGCTTCTGACCTGCACATATTCCTCCCAAATTAGCCTCCTTTGCAGATTTGCAAGGAAACACCTGGGTGCTATTTTATAAATAGGTGCATATGTGTGTGTGGGGGGGAGGAGGGTCATAAGAATCTGACATTTCTGCTCTGTTTCAGTGCATGCATTAGAATACTTTTCTGCACCAAAAAGCAGTGCCCTAACCAATTAGTGCGCGCTAATTGATTTAGCCCGTTAAATGCTAAGGCTTGCATGTTAGTCTATGGGCGCATTTGCATTTAGTGCGTGTTAATTTGATTAGTGCACGCTAATCGGTTAGCGCACCTTTGTAAAAGAGGGTGTAAGTATATTTTTATTTATCTTTTTTTATTTTTATTTATCCTTTTATGAACTATATGGAGAGATGATGGGCATGCCCCCAGTGGTTCCCACAGAGGCTTTTGTCTTCAAACTGCAAATTTTTATTGCCTCATAGTTTAAAAAAAAAAAGTCATTATAAGTTACATAATTTTTTGCTTGTTTTTCTCAAATAATAATACATTGAAGTACAGTATTATTTAATGAATACAGTATTTATTTAATGAACACTCATACCAAATAATAAATGCAAAGCTCCTCAGTGGATTATGACATTTGTGGGTGTTAAATAGCTCAACAGATATCATTTAATGTTTTTTTTTATATAATTTATGTGGCTTTATGTATTACAGTAATTAAAGGAGTCAGTATTCCATAGCTGAATGATGACTTTGTTGCTGATTCACAAGAATACATATGCAGTCTGCTCATGACAGACCTTGTTGATTAAAAAGAAATTCTATAAGAGGCATTGAACTAAATTAGTTAATTGGCTTCAATAATGATATTTAACAAGCTCATAACTGAAAAAGATATTTAGTTGGGAGCTAGGGGCCTATCTTTTTAGGCAGAATTCTAGAAAAAATCGGTGCCTATCAGTGCCTAACACCAAAGTAGGTGGGTTTTAAATCTTTATTAAATTTTCAATGCTAATAACAAGTGCATAAAATTACACATACATTAATATTCAGAATCAGCACTTACAATCAATCAATAACAATACAAAATGAATTCCCCCCTTCCCTTCCAGTACATCCAATCAAGGAATCAAACAAAAGAGATATCCCCCCTCCCACCCACCCCCACCCTTCCCTGGATGTGTGAGTAAAACAAAGTAGGTAGGATTAAGGGTAGAGAATGAAAAGGATTAGGTCCCAATTCCTGCCCCATACTTTCTCTGTCTCTGTCATTTGAAAGTCAGATGCATCTGGGGACATATTGTAGAGGCAAGAAATGATCTCCAAACATGTCTAATTTTATTATGAGCTTCACATTCCTTTTATATCATTCATGAATCAGTGTTATCAGCATGTGTCAGCATGTGACATAAACACAAACCATATATGGACACAGGTCACATGAAACTTTAAAAGAAATAACAAATTACATAGGTAAGGGTTGTCAGCATTTTTTCTATCTCAAGACTGAAGTCCACAGAGGGTGTTGTGGTCAGCAGAGCTTTTTTCTTATCTAAAGCTGTTTGCAAATACGGCTTATAAAAACAATTGAATTCACTTCACAACAAGTTAAGAACATATCTTTTCAAACATAAATGTCCTTGTACTCTCTTCAAAGAAGGAAAGACAAACAGGGTCTGGATTTACAGCTTTAAACAACATATGCCTAAGGAAAATTACTAAGGTTCGTGATACGTGTCCCTTCAGAGAAAGACTTTTAGGCATTACTAGGCACCATTCTCTAAAGGACTTAGGCACCTATAATGTAGGCCTTTAAAACCCTGGCCTAACTTATAGGCGCCTAAATTTTAAGTTAGGTGCCATTAAGCTCTATTCTGTAATGGGCGCCTAAGTGTGACTGACATGCAATAGGAACCTAACTTTTTAGGTGCCTACCTTTTTTATGCACCAATTACAGAATCTGGTCCTAAGGGGGAAATTCTATGAGGTCCTAAAGCTAGGTGCTTAAATAAATAGTACAGAATTGTGGCTTTGGGGAGTCCCTGCTGCTCAGCTGATGGGGGGAGGGAAATCTCCTTGATGCTCTCTGCTGCTGCGGTCTAGCGGCCAAGATAAGCGGCTGAAAAGTAGGCCTCGGTTTTCTGGGCCTACCTTTCAGCCGCCTATCTTGGTGCAATTCTGTAACCAGCACCCTGGAATGATTGATAGGTGATCGGCAGCCGCTGGTTACAGAATCTGGCCCTTAAGTTTTAAGTAAGGTGCAAGTCTGTAATGGGAGCCAAAGTTCAATTAGCATGCAATAGGCGTCTATCATTTTTTATGCACCAATTACAGAATTTGATTGAACTCCAATGCAGATTTGCTGTACTGAGGAACTTTGGATTAAAAATGAAAACAAAACAAAATGCTTGACAAAATAGTTGGAGAAACCCAAAGATTTCTTGCTGGTTCAATTATATAGTCTATATATATATATATTTTTTTCTAGAGCCCCCACACCCTTACAGACTCTGTGGTCCCATAATGAGTAGGCTCGGGCAAGGAAAATTTGCTGGGTAAAATGATTGTCAAGTTCTTTGTTCTTGTATAGATAATTGAAATGTAGTGTTATTTGGTTTTGAGTAAGGAAAAAAATGTGGGAAGTATCATTGCACTTTGAGATAAGAAAGATTGTCAGGGAGATCAAAGTATATAGAAACCTTGTAAATAATATACCACATAGATGTATTTTCTACCAGATCAGCCTTTTATGAACAATGCATTATGATCCTGAGTACATCTTGCATTTTGAAGCAGTTCAAACTTGCATAGAATATTAACTTGTTTCTTTATATTTTTATAAAGCTATACCTGTAGACTGACCTGTTTCAATATTTACCATTTCAGAACCTGTCACAATATTTTACACTTTGACTGCTCTAGGTTTCTTGGTTATGCCGTCCAGTTTTAAATCATGAAAAGGCTGTAAATCTTTGTTTCAAAATGCTTTACATCATTTAGATGAGTGTCAAAGAGTTCTGGAAAACATCATAATTTGACACAGACTTGCTCAGTGTGCTAAGATGTCCTAAAAAAGTAGAATAAATTATGAAGGACTTGAAATATATTGCAGTACATGCCGACCAACTAAAAACTATATTCACAAAGAATGCACAAAGATAAAGACTAAGGCCTCCTTTTACGAAACTGCGATAGCAGTTTCTAGCACGGGGAGCCACGCTGAATGGCCCGCGCTGCTCCTGATTCTCATTGAGTTCCTATGAGCATCGGGAGCAGCGCGGGCCATTCAGCATGGCTACCAGCGCTAGAAACTGCTATCGCAGTTTCATAAAAGAGGGGGGTAAGTGTAAATTTTATTTTTAATATTAATTTATTGTTACATCCACTATAAATTAAAACATCAAAACCAAAACCTTTCAACAAGAAGAAAACCAAATGCCTCTCTTAAACAATCTCCCTCCTTTACCACTGGCAGCGGTGGTAAGAACATAAGAAGTTGCCTCCGCTGAGGCAGACCAGAGGTCCATCTCGCCCAGCGGTCCGCTTCCGCGGCGGCCCATCAGGGCCATTGCCTGAGCAGTGGTCCCTGACTATTTCCATAACCTACCTCTACTCCTACCTATACCCCTCAATCTCTTTGTCCTCTAGGAACCTGTCCAAACCTTCTTTGAAGCCCTGTAACATGCTCCTTCTTACCACAGCTTCCGGAAGCGCTTTCCATAACTGCTCCAACGCTCATAGAATTCCAAAACATGATGTCCTTCTCCAGTGATCTCTCTCTTCTAATGGTGTGTTAAATTACTTAAAATCTATTAATATTGTTTTGGCTTAAAATTGGTGTTTTGGTGCATTATATCAGTGACATTTATTTGTTATGTGATGACCCTCCAGATAAGCTTCATCTCTTGTGTACTACAGGGTGGCAAATGGAAAAGTAGCCAACCTCTAATACCGATACCAGAAAGATGGTATTTTCCATGGAACAACGAATAGTAATTGTGGAAAGCTATGTGCGAAGCGGATCGATTAAGGAAACGCCAGAGACCTTCGCCAACAAATACCCAGGAAGAAAACCACCAGCTAAACATTGCATTCTCAGTCTGGTTCAGAAACAGTGTCAAACTGGCTTTGTTACAAACATGAAGAAATCGAGCCCTGCACTAGGCCGAATGCCTGACGTTGTCCATTACATTCAGTAGTGGATTGCAATTAGCCCCGAAAATCAATTTGAAGACTCTTTCAGCAAGTTGGTGTATCATGAACAACACAACAATGAGTGCTGAAATCTCTGAACCCCTAACCGTACTGAATAACATGTGTGCAGGAACTGAAAGAGCCCAACAAAGCTAAACATGTAAATTATTGTATATGGTTGCTGACTATGATTGCTGACGGACATTTGGACCCATTGCTGTACTTCATATAAGACAAAGCTTGGTTTCATTTATCAGGTCACATAAATTCCCAGAATATGAGGTACTGGTACGCTGAAAATCCCCATTTAATTCATGAAACATCACACTAAAAAATTGGCATTTGATGCGTGGTGTCAGGAACACGAATAGTGGGCCCAAATTTCATTGAATCAGCTGTTGATATCACGATTTAACTGGACATCTTTGAACAATTTAACGATGAACACCAGAAGAAACAATGCACTGCTTTTTCCAATAAGATGGAGCAACATGTGAAACCTCACACAACTCACTGGCATGGGTTCATGAACTGTTTACAGAGGAGCAAACTGTGAGCAAGGGGTTATGGCCACCACGTTCCCCGGACTTGTCCATATACATTCTCTTCAATTGAAGAATAGTCTCCCTACATCACAAATTTTCAGATTTTGGCTAATTTACGTTCTAAGAATGAATATACAGTATGCTTCACACCTCAAAGATGAGTGAAAAATGTCAAGTATGGGAGTATCCCATATCAGTTCTTTGTTTTTAAGCCAGGAAGAGAGTCCATTTTAATTCCAGGGAACAACTGTTATTCTATAGGATACAAACTCTGAATAAAACTGTAGTTGCCTGTGTATTAAAATATTCTGTACTATCTCTGAAAGCTGGTGTCACTATTAAAAAATATTGGAGGTCGTTGAATGTGCATCAATGTTTTGATAAACTTGACTGTCTATTGTCATATAGCAGAAAACACATTCTAAAATATTTATTATGCAAATCAGATGTATATACGCAGACTGTCACAATTAAAGTTGGTCACTTCAAATGTGAGAAATGTGCTGTTTCTGATTTGATAATTGAGGGAGTGAGCATAACTATTAGACAAGATATTTGAAGCACTACACTGCTTGTGTTTCTGCCAACGTTACCTACATTTTGATGTGTCCTTGTAAACCTGTGTATGTTGGACATACTCCGCAACAATTGAAGACTTAGTGACATCATCTCAGTGCTGAGCTCTGATTTGCTGTCATTAATGCTTTGCCTATTTCTAAGTGTTGAGGTGATATTAAGACTAAACGCCATCAAAAGAAACAATGATGGATTTATTATTTGATGGTGGAGGTGTTAACCTACCAAATGTTTGTAATTACCTTTGTGCCTACATCCTGAGACAAGGCAAGTATGGATATTACTAGATCTTGAGTCATTATGCCCTAGTTGGCTCCAACTGGAACGAGATTTAGAAATATTTCTGCATTTACAGGACTGCTGGTCTACCAAAATATCTTCAGCAAAATCTTGGTTATACTGTACTGGCATTCAATTGTGGGTGGTGTGGAATTTGTAGCAATTATGGTAATATTGCAACATGGATTTCTAGTCAACCATCAATATAGGAAAAGATACAAATAAATGTTTATTATTACTGAGGTGTGATATACTTTTGTGCGAAATCACCATAAGTGAAACCTTGACGACACTGCAAGTTTCACTTGATCACAAAATGGACATTCACTTTTGTGATTTGAAAAATTAATATGAACAGCTAGTAATGACCTAACCGTTCATATTAATTTTTCATAGACAACTAGTTGTCTATGAAAATAAAGCCATTCCTATTAATTTTTCATAGACAAGATCAGACTTGGAAACAGTTCTGGAAGTTGTAAAATTACATTTCCTTTATGAATATGATATTTTGATAATAATACACATAAGTGTCAGCTCTTTGGACTTAAGCTTTGGAAGGGGTTTGATGGGGTAAGTATGCTTACCTTTCTGATGTTTGAAACCACTTTAAAAAATCCCAAAATTATAATTTTGCAGGTCACCTCCTTTATTGGCACTCTTTTACACACAGATTTGTAAAATCTAGTAATTACACACATAGGATTAGTTTCTATAAATGGTGCCTTACTGCTGGGATCCATGCCTAACTGAAATGTGATACAGATAATCATGCTTAAACTAGGTGTAGATGTTCCTTATTCTATAACTATGTGTGAAATTATAGGAACATCCACAATCTGCCCATGACCCTCCCATTAATATGAACAAAAACAATAGAAAACAAAAGATCTCTACAAAAGTCACAAATAGAAACACACAAAGTGGAGTCTCAATAGCATTTTAGTCATGGTAGTTGGGAGCTCTGAAAGTCTTCTGGAAGAGACTCAATCACAGAAGTCTTTATTCTTATAAATTGGACTTTACTGGTAAGACCCTTTAATCAATATGACCCAACACAGGCCGTGTTTTGGCTACACTGAGCCTTCCTCAGGGGTCATGTCAACAAGCTAGAATTTGTGGGTCATTAGAGGAATGTATAAACCAAAGAAGGGAGAAATATCACACAATCTCAAAGTGGTAGAGCTTTGTTGACACTGCAGCTTCTAAATGCGAACATTAATGAAAAGCAAATGTCCATTTATATGCCTTTTTTTTGGACTCATGCATAAAATTTACGATAAAATTTCTAAGTCCACCTTTGGATGTTTCCCACAAGACATCCAAATAACAGACATAGGAAATGGCCATTTTCAAACCCGCAAAAAATCTATCTTTTTTGACCATTTTCAAAAAAAATAGAATGTCCAGATGAATCACATCTAAAACAAGCCATTTGCATTTAGAAAAGGCCAGCATTTTTAATGGACTGGCCACACAGGCATGCCAACAGAACAGTGGGACATCTTAGAAGGCAATGCTGTGAAATTCACCTAAAGGGTACCAGCTTAATTTGGGAGCTGAAAGCCCGGCAGCGGGACTTGCGCCTGAGCTAGCGGATGGCAGAGGCATTGCCCTGAAGCATGAGGGCAGCTGTATGGGGACACCGAGGATTGCCAGCGCCTGGTCACCTGAAGTAAGTCACCCTGCTGAACGGGCTATGGTACCTGGGCATCATCTAGCCAGGTACCCACCCCTGAGCCACAATAGTTGTGGAATGAATCATCTTAGCTTCCTTTATTCCCTATGAGAAAATTTGCTTTGCTATACGAGTGCTTTGGCTTACGAGCATGCTTCTGGAACGAATTATGCTCGTAAACCAAGGTGTATTTAATCCTTTATTGATTAACTATAGCCAAACATTCAGCCCACAGTTAATTCATCTAAATATTCAAGTAAAATTAATCAGTCATCTGGATTTCTTTACCCATAACTAGCTGGCTAAAAATCAACTTCTGTGATTGCACAGTCGGGGCCATGTCCTAAAAATTACTACTGAGCAAATTATGTTCCCTATTTTGTTATGCCATGACGGCAGCAAAATAATAACATTATACCAAGTAATTTGTAGCATAATAACAACACTCTCACTGTGAAGTTATTTTCTTTGTGAACTGTTCCTTTCAATGCTATTTTCCACTAATAATGAATTATAGTAAATAGCATGAATAGTCTCTGTAATTTTTCAATTGCTGAGCCATATTCCTGCGTGATGCTCACAGGCTAAAAATATGTTTTACTCACATGCTAGCAAATTTAACCTGAGTGACTAATTTGCTCATTTTGATACTTTTTTAGTTATGTTAATAAAAGAAGAGCGTGTCTGCTCATCACCACAATTAACATGATTGAAATGCAAATGTAAGATCTAATGATTAGTCAAAATATATGCACGTGTCTTATTAAGCAATTTGCACAAGAAAAGGCAAGAGGCAAATATGAATTGCAGGGAACACTAGTGGCAACAGTTTGCCACATATGGCATAATGATGGCATTTTTTTGGGTGGCACTGATAATAAAAAATGACAATTAAATATGAAACCTATCTAACCTCTGAACATGTCCCACCTGCAATGTTCATTCTGCTGCCTATTAAGATATTTCATTTGTAGTGTACTGACATTCTGAACATTTATGTTATCTAAATATCCTAATGTGATGTTTTAATGCATACAATTGTGATACTGTATCATATTATTGCTTTTAGTTAATTTATCTTAATTTTCCACTGACATTTTACCAAAGTTACACTGTTACTACTGTGAAAACTGTCCATCTGTTCCTTCTGTACTCTGCCTTGGGTGAATTTCTTCGGAGACAGTTAATAAATCTTAATAAACTAAATATCACATCCAGTGAAATGCATCACTTTTTTTATTTTGCCATTACTAAAATATTTTCTTGATGTAGGGCCCCTTTTTACAAAACCATGGTAGTGATTCTTCCGTGGCAAATGCTTCGATGCATTTGCCACGGGAGGATGCACTACCGTGGCTTTGTAAAAGGGGTCCTAAAGTCCTGATTCTATAAATGTCATCTAACTCCTAGCACTATTTGGCGTGGTTGTCAGGCACTGTTTATGGAATCATAAGCCGTCTTAGGTGCCATGTTAAAATCTTTAGGCAAACTCCATTTAGACCAGGGTTTTCTTGGCCTAAATGAGTATGCTTAAGGTAGGCACCTAGAAGTGTCTAACTCATTCCATACCCAAACTCTGCCCTAACTCAGCTCCCAACCATGTCTACTTGCTATGTAGGCACTGGTAGGCACCTCAGTGTTCACACCTACTTTGAAGGGGTAGGCACCTACCAGATTAGGAGCCTACCAGCAAATTATTTTTCTTAAATTGGTTTTAAATGGTGCTTTCAATTATAATTGACACCAAGAGACGATCTACAGAAAACAGGATCATCTCTTGGTGTCCCTTTGAACATACTACTCTGCTGCTTTATGTGAGGATTAGAATACTACCCTAATAAGTGGAGTTTTTTTCAACCTATAAGAACATAAGGAGTGCCTCTGCTGGTCCATCGTGCCCAGCAGTCTGCTCGCGCGGCGGCCCATCAGGTCTAGGACCTGTGTAGTAGTCCTCTATCTGTACCCCTCTATCCCTTCAATCCTTTTTTTTTAATCCTACCTTATCTATATCCTTCTAACTGTGCCCTTCTTCATCCTATATCTTCCCTATCTATATCCTTCAATAACTTCTTCTTTCAAGAATTTATCCAATTTCTCTTTGAAACTCTGTAAAGTACTCTGTCCTATCACACCCTCCAGAAGCGCATTCCAGGTATCCACCACCCTCTGAGTAAAGAAGTACTTCCTGGCATTGGTTCTAAACCTGTCCCCTTTTAGTTTCTCCGAGTGCCCCCTTGTTCTTGTAGTTCCCGTAGGCTGAAGAATCTGTCCCTCTCCATATTCTCAATGCCCTTCATGATCTTATATGTCTCTATCATGTCTCCTCTGAGTCTCCGCTTTTCCAGGGAGAAGAGCCCCAGTTTCTCTAGCCTGTCTGCGTATGAAAGGTTTTCCATACCCTTTATCATATGTGTAGCTCTTCTCTGGACCCTCTCAAGTATCGCCATATCCTTCTTCAGGTACGGCGACCAGTACTGAACACAGTACTACAGATGCGGCCGCACCATCGCTCGATACAGCGGCAGGATAACTTCCTTCATTCTGGTTGTAATACCCTTCTTGATGATACCCAACATTCTGCTTGCTTTCCTTGAGGCCGCTGCGCATTGTGCTGATAGTGTCTACCAGCACTCCCAAGTCCTTTTCAAGGTTGCTTTCCCCTATGACTGGTATACCTGCTGTACTGGCCAATTTTGTGTTAGTCTGGCGTTCACAGCATGGTATTAGCTCCTTTGGAGTATTAATGAGATCTTTTTTCTCCACTTAAGAGTTAGTAAGGGTACAAGAGATTCTGGATCCTCTCTATATAATCTTACATACTATGTAATTTACAGGTTGGCCTCCACATAGGCATATTCTGGGCAGACTTGCCAGGGCTCAAATGTGCATACTGTGACTTATAGGATAGTTTAAGTCAGGGCTGCCCAAGTCCGGTCCTCGAGATCTACTGGCAGGCCAGGTTTTCAGGATATCCACAATGAATATGCATGAGAGAGATTTGCCTGCACTGCCTTCTTGGTATGCAAATCTCTCTCATGCATATTAATTGTATAAACCTGGCCTGCTAGTAGATCTCGAGGACCGGACTTGGGCAGCCCTGGTTTAAGTTATATGCATATTTCTGGCATTTAGACGTGAGCACTTATACCACTCTATGACTTAGCATAGAAGTGTATATACCAAGTTATGTTAGCATTTTATGTTAGCATTGCAGCATTACAATTTGGACCCCACAGTGCCCAGTATCAAAATGGACCCTGAATGGGTCCCAACAAGGATACCACATGCCTGAGCCAGCCCCAAATTGGCCTGGGAATGGCTTAGATTGGCCAGGAACTGAACCAAGCCCAGAGGTTCCTCCTGCACTTCAGTGCAGCTCTCCAGTTCCCTTCACGGGCCAGGTACAAATTTTTTTGTTTTAACGTTTAAAGCAATATTTACATTATGATCAGAGTGAACCTTATGGATGACTATTCCAGCCCTATCAAAAGTATATTTTGTAGTGAGTGCCTTTTCATTTGCGGGTCTACACAAATGGAACCAACTGCAGGTGGATATTAGATTGCATATAGGGAAAAAGAACCCGTTGTTCAACTACAAATTGGGGGGGGTATTGTTGGGAGACAGCAGACTCGAGAGAGACTTGGGTGTGCTGGTGGATGCATCACTGAAGCCATCTGCACAGTGCGCAGCAGCCTCGAAAAAAGCCAACAGGATGCTGGGCATCATAAAGAAGGGCATAACAACCAGAACACGGGAAGTCATCATGCCATTGTATCGAGCGATGGTGCGTCCGCATCTGGAATACTGCGTTCAGTATTGGTCGCCGCACCTCAAGAAGGACATGGCGGTACTTGAGAGAGTCCAAAGGAGAGCAACGAAAATGGTAAAAGGGCTGGAACACTGCTCATACGCCGAGAGGCTGGATAGGCTGGGGCTCTTCTCTCTGGAGAAAAGGAGACTCAGGGGAGATATGATAGAGACCTTCAAGATCATGAGGGGCATAGAGAGGGTGGATAGGGACAGATTCTTCAGACTGAAGGGGACAACAAATACGAGGGGGCATTCTGAGAAACTGAAGGGAGACAGGTTCAAAACAAATGCAAGGAAGTTTTTTTTTCACCCAAAGGGTCACTTGGAATGCGCTACCGGAGGAAGTGATCAGGCAGAATACGGTACAGGGATTCAAGCAGGGATTGGATGGATTCCTGAGGGATAGAGGGATCGTGGGGTACTGAGTAAACCAACCTGGTCGTGCATGTGCAAGACCGGAGGGCTAGGACTTCGATAGGAGGGCAGAACTTAAATGGGAAACCAAGGTGGCAAGGGAGCCCCTTCTGATGATTCAGACAGGCCTTGACCTGTTTTTGGCCGCCGCGGGAGCGGACTGCTGGGCAGGATGGACCTGTGGTCTGACCCGGCAGAGGCACTGCTTATGTTCTTATGTTCTTACAGACAGCGAGCAATTTAGGAAATGCTTGAAAGCCAATCTGTTCACCCAGCTGCAGCTCAATAAGAAGCACAATCTTTGTGATGACAGAGATATGGCCTATGGAGCATGGCCATGTATGCATTGTTTCTGTTTGTATTTTACCCCTCTTTTAATAAGGTGCGCTATGCTTTTTAGCACGTGATAAATATTAGCGCACACTAATCACACGGTAAACGCTAACGTGTGCATGTTATCCTATGGACGCGTTAGCGGATAGCTCACGTGTTAATTTAGCATGCCCTAAACGCGCACTAAAACACAGCACACCTTAATAAAAGAGGGCCTTAGTGTTATGATTACTTGGATATCATCATGTTGTTAATGTTTATAGGCCCTCTTTTACTAATGTGCGTTAAGTGTTTTGGGTTTTTTTATTTTTTTTTTTTTGTAAATCAGGTTTATTGAGGTCAACCAAAAGGCATACAAGAAATACAAAGGCAACCGAGTAAAGTTGAAGTTTGCTGTTCCTCTTTAGACAGTGTGTTTGACTTTCAGTGGGACTGAGGCCTTGCTAAACCTAAATATCCTGTGAATAATAATTTAGAGTGTGACATGGGGTCCAATGTTTGAACCTCAGGTGTATCTTATAAGACTAGTACAGGACAGGGGTCTCAAACTTGTCCTTGGGACACACTCAGTCGGTCAGGTTTTCAGCATATCCACAATGAATAGATTTACATACATTGAAAGCTGTGTATAAAATTATTTCACGCGCTAAAACACTTTTGCTGGTGTGGTTGCTTGTTTTGTAATGTTTTTTTATATTATTCCCAGTTGATTGTACTTCTATGCCTGTATATGAAACATTATCACTTCCCAGCGTACCCTCAGGTGGTCCATTACCTTAATAACTATTAGACTCACACTCAAACTGAATATTATGTATCCTAGATCAGTGTTTTTCAACCTTTTTACACCTATGGACCGGCAGAAATAAAATAATTATTCTGTGGACCGGCATCGGTCTGTGGACCAGCGGTTGAAGAACCCTGGGTTAAGTTGTGGGCCAGCCCCACCCATCTCTACCCAATCTCCACCCCAGACCCCGCCCCCAGAATAGTACTAATTGCACCTTGCACGTCCCATGCCTCATCTGGAAACCTTCCCTCTGACGTTGCAACGTCAGAGAGAAGGCTTCCGGTTCAGGCGCAATGCCCGTAGGAGCCACTGCCCGTGGCTTTGTGCACTGAATCAGTTAGGAAGAGGGAGCTAGCTCGAAGATAACGCCGCATCGATCGCACCGTTGACCGGCGGTTGAAGAACACTGTTTTGGGCCTGATGCACGTGCTGGCCCTGTGGACCGGCAGGAAATTTTTGTGGACAGGCACTGGTCCATGGACCGGTGGTTGAAGAACACTGTCCTAGATTATGGAACATTATGCTTTGCAATACAGTTGTGATAGTATCTGATAGTTTAACGCAGTGTCCCGCAAACTTTTCGGCCGGTGGCACACTAAATCCTGTGCCCCAGCCGGAAGGCACCTGGAAGTGCGTGGATGTCACCACAATGACGGCATGTGCATGTGTGACATCATCAAATTGTTGTTAGCGCATGTGTGGAGGCCCTCTGGCCACGACCCTGAAGTTGTCACTTTGGTGGGGGATCCTGGAAGAGGAAAGACATGGGGAGAGGAGGAGATATGCTGGTGAGGAGGAGAGTCATCGTTGGCCGATTGCCTACAGGACGTGTCTCTCGCTGCGAGAGGCACATCCTGTAAGCAATCAGCCATTGCTGGCACCTCTCCTCCTTGCCAGAGTTTCGTCGGGGCACACCTAGAATCTGCTGCGGCACATAGTTTGCGATACACTGGTTTAACTCCTCTATAATATGTCAAAGATTTAGGGATCCAAGCAATAAATCAATCTACTAATGTACATAAGCACTAACCAATGAGAAGGCAGCATCAAAAATATTAACATCGCAAAATGCACTGATTTTCCTGAGAATGAAATTGATCTGATCTGTTTCTCTATAAGAAATCAAAAGAAAAGGAAATTCAAAGTGTTACGTTTATTGAAAGCACATGGAAAGGGGAGGGGTCAGTAGGCTAATACTTAAGCAGTTAAGACCAATATTCAGCACTTAAATGCATAAAGAGCCTTAACAAAGTGCAGTGTTGGGTTTGGATTTGAATCAACAGTTTGATCACATTTGGCTTGACTGTGGTCTTGTCCTTTGAAAATTGTGATCTGAGTTGAAGGTTCGTTAACCTATCCTACTTCTTTCTCTCTGCTTGTACTGTTGTGGGTTTATATCCTGCTGGACTCCTTGCAGTTCCTTGTAATACTGATTGCCATGCTATGTTTTGCCGAACTATACTCACCATGCTATGTCTTACCATAACATGTTTTATCAAACTCTTTTACCATGCTTTGCTATGTTTTACCATCTTTGTCAATGTTCACCATAGAGAATGACATGGTGGTTGTTATCTGTGGCTAACCGTGAGTAGCCGCGGATAACCCGCCGAAATGGGGAGAGAAAAATTAGTAGTCGCTGCGGGGACGGGGACAAGACCATTCACCGCCCCTTGGAGCAGTGAATGGTCTTGTCTAAGTAGTGAAGCCAGCACGTATTACGCGGTCTAGCATTCACACCCGATTGCCGCATCCCACGTCCTGCCATCTCTCTCCCTCCACCTCACCTTAGGTGGTGAGTCCGACTTTAATTCTTCTTCTCTCAGCTGCACGCTTTCAATAAGCCGCTCATGCGCAGCTGCTTCAATTGATTAATCTTCTCCTCTGACGCAACCGGAAACAGGAAGTTGGGTCAGAGGAGAAGATTCAACAATTCAAGCAGCCGCGCATGTGGCTTATTGAAAGCGTGCATCTGGGAGAAGAATTAAAGTCGGACTCGGCACCTAAGGTGAGGTGGAGGGAGGGAAGATGGCAGGACGTGGTGATTGGGCGGGAGGGGGCTTCTGGACCGCGCGATCCGTGATCGCACATGTTCCCTCACACTAGGAAGGAGGGAATGGACAGTAGTTGAGGGGATGGGGCAGGCACAGTGGTCGTGGGGATGGGGACAGAGCGGGGACAGTGGTCAAGGGGACAGGGCTATGACAGGGATGGTGGTCGCAGGGATGGGACGGTGACAGGGACATATTTTTTCCCTGTGTCATTCTCTAGTTCACCATGCTATCTTTTACATACTATGTCTGAGAATGCAGCACAGTGATTAGAACTGTAGCCTCAGCATCTTGAGGTTGGGGGTGCAAACCCATGCTGCTCCTTGTAACCCTTGCAAGTTATCTAATCTCCCAGGTACTTTAGATAGATTGTGATCCCACCAGATCAGACAGGGAAAAATGCATGAGTACATTAATAAATTCATGTAAACCGTTCTGAGCTCCCCTGGGAGAATGGAATAGAAAATTGAATAAATAAATAAGATGTGTTGATGCATGGAGGTTTATGTAGCACGCTCACTTTTTTGATGTTATCTATGTTTATCTTTGCATAAACCCAAAGGAACGGTACAGTTTAGGGGGGTGAAGAACTTATGTGCACGACAGAAGAGCGTGACTTGGGTGTGATTGTATGCGATGATCTTAAGGTGGCCAAACAGGTTGAAAAGTTAATGACAAAGCTAGAAGGTTTGGCCAGTAGGAAAAAGGATATATTGATGCCCCTGTATAATATTTTGGTGAGACCTCATTTAGAATATTGTGTACAATTCTGGAGACCACACCTTCAAAAAGATATAAAAAGAATGGAGTTGGTCCAGAGGAAGGCTACTAAAATGGTATGTGGTCTACATCATAAGGCGTATGGGGGACCAGATTTAAAGATCTCAATATGTATACTTTAGAGGAAAGGCAGGAGAGGGGAGATATGATAGAGACGTTTAAATACCTGTGTGGTGTAAATGCGCATGAGTCGAGTCTCTTTCAAATGAAAGGAAGCTCTGAAATGAGAGGGCATGGGATGAAGATAAGAAGTGATAGGCTCAGGAGTAATCTATGGAAATACTTTTTTTACAGAAAGGGTGGTAGATGCATGGAACAGTCTCCCAGAAGAGGTGGTGGAGACAGAGATTGTGTCTGAATTCAAGAGAGCCTGGAATAGGCTCATAGGATCTCTCAGAGAGAGAAAAAGATAATGGTTACTGCGGATGGGCAGACTTGATGGGCCGTTTGGCCTTTATCTGCCATCATGTTTCTATGTTTCTATGGATGATCCCACTGCATGTATCCTACGTGGCATGCACATGAGTCTACTGTAGTCCCGTTCATTTGAAAAGAAACTCTGGAATGAGAGGGCATAGGATGAAGTTAAGAGGTGATAGGCTAAGGAGTAATCTAAGAAAATGCTTTTTTACAGAAAGGGTGGTAGATGCGTGAAACAGTCTTCCAGTAGAGGTGGTAGAGACAGAGACTGTATCAGATTTCAAGAAAGCCTGGGATAGTCACATGGGATCTCTTAGAGAGAGGAAGAGATCATGGTTACTACGGATGGTTAGAATGGATGGGCCATTTGGCCTTTATCTGCCATCATGTTTCTATGTGTCTATGGATGATCCCACTGCATGTATCCAGTGCATATATGTCAATTATTCAATGCATTTTAGAACAGACTCTATGCCAGTAGATCCTGTCCTAAAAAACATGTAGATCCTATATCTGCATGTTCTATACATTAGCATGTGCAAGGGCTGTCTAAATGCAGGCACCAGTTATGGAATTGCCATTCATAGTAACATAGTAGATGATGGCAGATAAAGACCCGAATGGTCCAACCAGTCTGCCCAACCTGATTCAATTTAAATTTTTTAAATTATTTTCTTCTTAGCTATTTCTGGGCAAGAATCCAAAGTTCTACCCGGTACTGTGCTTGGGTTCCAACTGCCGAAATCTCCATCAAAACTTACTCCAGCCCATCTGCACCTTCCCAGCCATTGAAGCCCTCCCCAGCCATCCTCCCCCAAATGGCCATATACAGACACAGATCATGCAAGTCTGCCCAGTACTGGACTTAGAGGATCTAGAATCAGAAAATAATAGTAAATATTGAACTGTGTTCATCCCATGCTTTTTGCACTCCGTCACCGTTTTCCTCTCCACCACCTCTCTTGGGAGTGCATTCCAGGCATCCACCACCCTCTCTGTAAAGTAGAATTTCCTAACATTGCTCTTGAATCTACCACCCCTCAACCTCAAATTATGTCCTCTGGTTTTACCATTTTCCTTTCTCTGGATTCATGTGCAAGTGACAAACAGTATACATATGTTATTTCTGAAACAAAACAGAACAAAAGAAAGGAACAAAATAAAAACTTGCCAGAAATTGAATGGACTAAAATGAGCTGAAAATTCAGGCAGCACCCCTCTAATATTGACTCCTGCAAGAGCATTTGCTTTTACTATTTTGAAATAGAGTATTTTTAGCCCTTTGTTTTACTTTGCTGCATTTCTAGAAAAGAACCAAGTGCAAGAATGTTGCAAAAGCGTTGTGTGAATTTTGTTCTTAAGGCTTATATTTAAGAACTAGATGGAAGTCTTACGGTGTTGCTAAGCTGGTGCAAATATAATAAGAAATAGTATGACAAAGGCATCGGAGAAAGACTTATTAAGACTAAAATTAGGCTAAAAACTAGCACCCAGCAAGCAACTAATTGTAATTTCTAAAGAAAAGACGCAGAGTAGAATGAAATAAATCATCTAAAAACTATTGTTCAAATTGCCTGACTCATTCCTCCCCCAGTACACTGCAGTGTTTAAGTATTTCAACCTACACAGAAACAGTTCAAACGTTCTCTTTATGCACCAAACCAGAGGGGGCACAAGCATGATATTCCTTGCAAAGCTGTCATTCAAACCTTTCTTTGCAAGAAGGAAAAGAAAATATTTAATGGAACATCTCAATTCTAACTTTGCATTTTTCATCATAATTTAGGAATGCCTCAAATCCTTCCAGATTGTTGATGTTTTGAGCCTCTTAATGATGAAAAGCACAGAGGCTTACAGGAATTAAAATGCCTTTGTACAGAGAACAAAAGGAATATGTTGCTACTCCATTACCTCCATGTAGACAGGGCTGGATTAAGGCCTACTGATCACCTAAGCATAGCCCAACAGTGGTGCCCCTTGGCCCTTCCACTGCTTTACTGACAAGACATTTAAGACTCAATAAGTGCTAAGAAATATCGTTATTGTATGAAACATAATATCATATATATTTATAATGATTTTAAAAACATAGAAAATGGATGTGGCAGGCAGCAGTGAAAGAGTCAAGGGTATGATAGCTAGGGGGTAAAAACTTAGTGGTGCCCCACTTTCCTTGGTGCCCTAAGCACGTGCTTATTTTGCTTAATGGTTAATCCTGGACTACATGGAGAGGTCAATTTTCAAGGATGATTTATGTATATAAGAGAAAACACATTTCATCTAAAGGTGTATTTAATGTTTAAGGGAGCAGTTTATTGTCAATAACTACAAAATAAAAATTTTAAAACAAAAATATAAAATATTAAGCAAGTAAAATACTAAAGCACATTAAGGAGTGACCTAATGGCTAAGAAGCAGGAGAGCATCCTTAGGAACTTGACCAAACCACTTTACTCCCATTCACTTGGGTACTAATTTAGGTGCTCTTTGACTAAAGTGTGTTAAATTTTGGGCTTAATGCACTATAATGTGGGATTTTGATGAGTAGCTAGCCCCAAACTAATGTGGCAGCAAGAAGGGGAGTTCTCAGCATTTTCCAATTTTAGCTATACATTGAATTTTTCAGTAAAGTGCAAGATCAGCCTACTGTTACCATAGAAACACTTAGGCCCAGATTCTATAAATGGTGCCTGAAGTTAGGAGCCTAGATCGACATGCCTAGGTAAACTTACTCAAAAGTGCCTAACTTAATTATTCAATTAGGTTTAATTGGCACTGTTAATTGAAAATCATTATAAATTAAAAAAAAAAAACAATTAGAAAAATTAATTAACTAGTAGGCACCTATCTTGGTAGGCGCCTACCACTTTGAGGCAGGTGTTTACTCCAAGGTGCCTACCAGAAAGTAGGCATAGTTAGGCGTAGATTTTGGGCATGATTTGACTTAGGCACACTCATTTAGACCAAGAAAACCCTAGCATTAATCTAATCCAGTATTTCTGAGTCACATTATGCTTAATTAGGTTCAAGGTAACTTACAATATAAGGAATTATAGAATGTACTGGTTACATTATAGCAGTTTAAAGAGAACCAAGTTATGAGCAGAGTAATGGGGAGGGAGGAATTGAGATTCAAAGACTACTGGTATAACACTCGAGTTATGTGTGGAATTTTGTGATACTAGGCATATTGAGTTAGTTGTTTATAGCGTGTACGTTATCAAAGAAGAGAGTTTTTAATTTTCTTCTGAATCTGTTGTAGAATGTTTCCAACCTAACATCAATCGAAAGGTTGTTCTAGGTCTTGTTGCCAAGATAAGTGAAAAGTGAGTCAAATAGGCGTTTGTAAGTTTTCTGGTTGATGTTGGCCAGGAATAGATAGATACATTTATGAGTGGCTCTGCTATTTTGCATATAGAGTTTGAAACATTAAAGAGGATAGTTTGAAGGTTATACAAGTTTTGATGGGTAGTTAGTGTAAGTTCTTATAGTAAGATGAAATGGAGTCAAATTTTTTGTTTGAATATTAGCCTGATCGCCGTGTTTTGTATCATCTGTAGTTTGTTCAGAAATGTGGAGTTCAGGCCCGCATAGAGGGAGATACAGTAATCCAGCTGTGACAGTATAAGCATTTATGTTAATACAGTAAAGTGGCACTCTTGAAAAAAAGATTGGATTAGTCTTAATCTTCTCATATTGTAGAAAGTTTTCTTCCTTAATTTAGATACTTGAGATTCATAGGATATGATAGAGTCGAGTATAACTCCAAGTCCTTGGACATCTTGTTGATCCTGAGGTTAGAGTTAAAGCAGACCACCACTAAACCACCAGGATTTTGTTTTGGAGTGGTGGGAGAAAGACAGGGAATCAGAAGGTGGGGAGCTTGGTGTCTGGGGTGTCAGGGGTTTGGTGGGAAGTGTCAGGGGGTCCCAGTTTTGGGCTCATGTGACTTATGTTTTTAAAGGGCCCATAAAAAAAAGCAGCCCCTGCCTGCCTGCCCGTTTAGCTGATCAGGGAAGGAGAATCCCCAATCATCTGAGCTGGCAGGACTTCCCTGAAGCTGTTGCAGCTTTGAAGAGTCCTGCCAGCTCAGATGATGGAGGATTCCCCTGCACCAGTCAGCTGTACCGACAGGCAGGGAGAGCAAGGGCTGCTTTTTTGACAGGGCAGGCAGGAGGAGGAGCAAGCACCAGGCAGTTACTCCCCCCTTTTACTCATGATGCTCTACACCACCTGCATGCTATTGTGCTGAGTATCATTTGCAAGAGAAAAATCACACCCACCATGGTATTTTTTTTTACCGTGGTGTAGGAGTTTTGTATATCTGGCCCTAACACACAGCAGTGGGTCAGAGAGAAGGAGCGATACCAGCACCCTCACCAATATGGTGCCCCCCCCCATTACACCACTGACATTAGAGTTTAAATTATTTGTTGTAAATGGGACAGACAACTTGCTGGATAATCATAAAGTCAGATAATACAGAAAAAGTGGACGAGGGATAAAAATTTATGTACAGAAATTTTTATATACCGCGCACACCCGTATACCGCGCA
Organism: Geotrypetes seraphini; assembly: GCF_902459505.1. Taxonomy (NCBI): domain Eukaryota; kingdom Metazoa; phylum Chordata; class Amphibia; order Gymnophiona; family Dermophiidae; genus Geotrypetes; species Geotrypetes seraphini. Next base: position 141,954,872 of record NC_047092.1, on the reverse strand, counting down.
TGCTGCCTGACTCTCCTTTTGCCCGCCCCGACTCTCCTTTCCCCCTTGAAGTCCTGTCCCTAGCCTGAAAGCCTGATGCCCCCCCGACGTCCGATTCACACCCCCACAGGACCGCTCGCACCCCCACCCCAAAGGACCGCTCGCACTCCCACCCCGAAGGACCGCTAGCACCCCCACCCGAAGGACCGCTCGCACCCCCACAGCCTCCCCCCCTCCCCCATGGAGAAGCTGTCTACCTTGTTTCCGGATGCCAGCGAGCCCAGCTGTTTCCTCTGCCGGCAGTCCCGCCCCTTCTCTGAGCCCTGCTGCGCTGCTTCCTCTTCCGGCGGTTCCGCCCTTTCTCTGACATCAGAGAAAGGGCGGGACCGCCTGAAGAGTAAGCAGCGCAGCACAGGGCTGTGAGAAGGGGTGGGACCACCGGCAGAGGAAGCAGCTGGGCTGGCATCCGGAAACAAGGTAGACAGCTTCTCCATGGGGGAGGGGGGGAGGCTGTGGGGGTGCGAGCGGTCCTTCGGGGTGGGAGTGCGAGCGCTCCTTCCGGGTGATGAATCGGGCATTGGGGGGGGAAACTATGTAAAAAAAATTTTGTACAACGCGCTCACGCGTATAACACGCAAAGTTATGCGCGGTTTGTAAAAACCACATATAATGCGCGCGTTATATGCGTGAAAATATGGTAAATAATACTATACATTAAATGAGATTGTCTTGGAATGGTAGCTGGAAAGCAATGGCCACAAACGCTCACAGTCTAACCAACAAAAATCAGGATCTGCAAGCCCTGATGTTAGATACAGACTTGGATATCATTTCTATCACAGAGACATGGTTCAGTGATTACCATGGATGGGACACAAACCTATGGGGTTATAATCTTTTTAGGAAGGACAAAGATGGTTGAAAAGGTAGAGGAGTAGCTCTATATGTGAAGAACAATATCAAAGCGACTGAAATGCAGGGAGCCTGGGGAAAGGAAGAAGCATTATGGATCGATTTGAAAAAAGAAGATGGAACTTCTATCTACGTGGATATTGTCTACAGACCTCCAACTAAATCATAGCAAATTGATAAAGATCTGGTTGCAGATATCCAAAAGTTGGGAAAGAAGGGGGGGAGACTATTGCTGGGTGATTTCAACTTGCCTGATGTGGTCTGGAAAGTTCCATCTGTGGAATCAAAAAGAAGTAGAGAGATTGTGGATGCCTTTCAAGGGGCTATACTCAGACAAATGGTGACAAACTCACGAGGGAAAAAGAAAACAAAACTGGATCTGTGCTCACAAATGGGGAAAGTGTCTCTAATGTCTGAGTGGGTACCCACTTGGGAAGTAATGGTCATCAAATTATTTGGTTTGATATAACAGCTAAAGGGGATGGCAGCTACACAAAACTGAAAAGTCCTGGATTTAAAGTGTGCAGACTTTAGTAGCATGGGGGAATATCTGATGAAAGAGCTGATAGGGTGGGAGGACATAAGAGAAGTGGAAAAACAGTGGTCTAAGCAGAAAGGAGCAATAAAATTGGCTACTGATCTTTTGTAGGGAAAATAAATAAAAGCAAGAGAAAAAGGAAACCAATATGGTTCTCCAAACTAGTGGCAGAAAAAATAAAGGCAAAAGAGTTGGCATTCAAGAAATATATATAGAAACAAACAAACCAGGAAGAGGAGCACAGAAAGGAATTCCAGATGAAACTGAGAAAGGAATTCCAGATGAAACTGAGAGAGATTCGTCTGGCAAAAGCGGAAGGGAAAATGGCTAAAAATATATAAAAGGGAGGCAAAAATTTTTTCAGGTGTATTAGTGAAAGGATAAAAACAAAAAATGGAATTGTGAGACTGAAAAAAGTTATGAACCACTAAGTGGAAAGTGATGAGGAGAAAGCAAACATGCTAAACACATTCTTCTCTTCTGTGTTCACAGAAGAAAATTCTGGAGAAAAACCACAATTGGATGGTAAAGTTACATGTGAGAGCAGGGTGGATACTGCTCTGTTCATGCAAGAAAGTGTTTATGAACAACTTAAAAAAATTGAAGGTGGACAAAGCCAAGGGACCAGACGGGATCATCCCAGAATATTGTGGGAGCTCACAGAGGTAATGGTGGGTCCTTTTTAAAGATTTATTCAATATATCTTTAGAGATGGGAGAGGTTCCGTGGGACTGGAGAAGAGCGGATGTGGTCCCTTTTCACAAAAGTGATCACAGAGATGAAGCGGGAAACTACAGGCTGGTAAGCCTCTATGGTTATTGGAAAAATAATGGAAGTGTTGCTGAAGAAATGGATAGTGAATTTCTTGTAATCTAATAGATTACAAGATGTGAGGCAAAATCCAATTTTGCCCTGTCTTATAACTATCCATCCACCCCTTCCCAAATCTAACTGATGTTACCTTGCTATCCTTACAGCACCTCTTGTACATCGTCTTGAACTGAAAAGGTTTGACGGGATTTAAATAAAGCTATTATTATTATTTACTAAAAGTAAATTGTGCCAAATGAATTTGATGAATTGAGCCAAATGAATTATTTGTCTGGGCAACCAGAGAATTGGATCAAGGATGTGCACTCGATGTAATTTACTTAGAATTCAGCAAAGCCTTCCTCATAAGAGACTCTTGAATAAACCTGACGGCTGAATTTAAGGCCCAAAGTGGATTAGAAACTGGTTGACGGACAGACACCAGAGGATGATGATTAATGGAATTCACTTGGAGGAGGGAAAGGCGAGTAATGAAGTGCTTCAAGGATTGGTGCTAGGGCCGATTCTGTTCAATATGTTTGTGAGTGACATAGCTAAAGGGTTAGAAGTTAAGGTTTGCCTTTTTGTGGATGATGCTAAGATTTGCCACAGATATATCCATGAAGTAGTGGAAAACATGACAAAGGAACTGCAAAAGATAGAGTGATATAATGTCTAGCAACTAAAATTCAATGCAAATAAGTGCAGAGTGATGCATTTGGGAAGTGGAAATCCAATGGAGCACTATGAGCTGGGAGGTAAGAGGCTAATGTGTATGGATGGGGAGACGGAACTTGAGTTGATATTATCTTAGCAACTGAAGTTGACAAAACAGTGTGATAAGGAGGTGGCTATAATCTGAAGGATGCTAGGCTGTATAGAAACAAGCAGAAAAAGGGAGGTGTTGATATCCTATACAGGTCGCTGTTGAGTCTACACTTAGGGCTCCTTTTATCAAGGCGTGCTATGGGGGTTAGCGCATCGGACATTTCATCACACGCTAACCCCTGTGGCAAGCCTAAAAACTAATGCCTCATCAATGGAGGCGTTAGTGACTAACGCGGCAGGCAGTTGAACGCGCTGTATTCCACGCGTTAACCACTTACCGCACCTTGATAAAAGGAGCCCTTAAAGTATTGTGTTCAGATTTGGAGGCCACATCTGGCAAAGGATATAAGAAGGCTTGAAGTGGTCCACAGAAAGTCGACAAAAATGGTAGAGGGTCTGTGCCAAAAGAAGTACGAGAAGAGACTGGAAATCTGAAAATGTATATGCTGTAGGAGCGGAGTGATAGGGGAGATATGATACAGGCATTTAAATACTTGAAAGGTATTAATATAGGATCAAATCTTTTCCAGAGAAGGGAAAATGGTAAAACTAGAGGGCATAAATTTAGGTTGCGGGGAGGTAGATTTAGGAGTAATGGAGAGGGTGATGGATGCCTAGAATGTCCTCCCGAAGTAGATGATGGAAAGGAAAATGGTGACAGAATTCAAAAAAGCATGGGATACACACAAAAGATCTCTAATTAGAAAATTAATAGTATATATTGAAGAGCTAAGACTGATACTGGGCAGACTTGCATGGGCTGTGTCCTGAATATGGCAATTCAGTATTGGGTGCGCTAGGGAAGACATTGAAGGGAACTCCAGTAATTTGGAACATGAGGACATTGCTTGGCTGACTTTACGGTATGTATCAGCAAACCACGAGATGGCTGGATGGGCTGGAGTTAGCTTTGACGGTAACTCCAGAAGTTGGAACCTAAGGACAGTACCAGGCAGACTTTACTGTCTATGGCCCAGAAATATGAAAGAAAAAATATATTTAAAAAGGACAATTTAATTTAATAATGCAGGTACGTAACTAATGGGTAGACTAGATGGACTGTTCATATCTTTATCTGCAGACATTTACTATGTTACTATGTAAAATTAATGTGCCCAAGAATCTTATCTAGCACTGCTGCTGCCTTTTAACTAAAAGTGATGCTAGGAAAGAGAAAGAGAAACCTGAGTGCATCTCAGTGACAATGCTGTAACATCACTGGGATATGTCCGGTAATCCAGAGCATCAGAACATCAGTGAAAGGTAGATAAGTGAGACTCTACTGTACCTACACCTACTATAGGAGCATGGCCTACCCCTACCCCCACCCCTACACACACACAAGGTAGTATTGTATAAAGAAACTGGGCACATACTTTTCTTTATAGAATAGGCTTAAAATAGGTACTATAAAGTGCTGTGTTATAGAATCAATCTCATAATAATAAATACTAATAGTAGGTCATTTAAACAACTGCTGTATATTTTTGAAGAATAAGTACATATTTCTATAGTTAAATTCTTTGCATGTTAGAAGTGAACCTCTCTATAAAAAAATGAATACCTCACGCTTCAATCGGTGGCAAATGAATGTAGCTCAGATTGCTAAATTTAATTCATTTGCTCTACTGCAATTTATGTAATTGTTGTATATACAATGTGCCAATCTTTCATCAAGTGTAACTAATACACTTGTCAAATGAATTAATAAATTTAGTCTTCTCAGACAAACAGAAATGCTGTTCTAAACTTAGTTGACATAAGCAACACTAGCATTGTGTGTGAACAGGAAAACAATAAAAGTAAAATATCCATGGAAAATATGTACTTCAATGCAACAGCGAGATCATGTAATGTAATGTAATTTATTTCTTATATACCGCTACATCCGTTAGGTTCTAAGCGGTTTACAGAAAATATACATTAAGATTAGAAATAAGAAAGGTACTTGAAAAATTCCCTTACTGTCCCGAAGGCTCACAATCTAACTAAAGTACCTGGAGGGTAATAGAGAAGTGAAAAGTAGAGTTAGAGGAAAAATAAAAATAAAATAAACATTTTAACAAGACAGCATTGATCTAAATACTTTGGAAGGTAGAAGAGAGGAGAGAAAGGAATAGAAGCAGAAGGGGGAGCCGTTGAACGGTAGAATTCTGGAGAAATTTAAATGATAGAAATAGAACAAAACAAAGACAAAAGGCAAAACAATAGATAAGATTAAAGATAAATCATAAGCTGGAAAGAAAAATAAAATAAAACTTTGTCTTCAATCCACGGTTTCAGCGTCAGTGATGAAGTGGAGCAAGTAAGTTTAGGAGGAGCGATTGACGTTTCCAGAAAGGGCTTCTTCAGGGAAGAGACTTGGCAGACAGTCCCAGGATGCCTATGTCTCCTCCCCTGCGATGTTCTCCCATCCATGCATTCCATCCCAGACATCATGAGCCTCAGAGTGACAAAATAAGGAATGCTCATTGGTTTGGCAATGGGCGTGTTAACTTTACTGAGCACGTAGGGGCAGGGGTTTAAGTGGGAAGTATAAAGGGTAGGAGTTAATCTAGGGTTAATCTTTGTTAGCAGTTGGGATTTGAGGTGGGATTGGTGGACAGGGAATATGGAGGTGGGGCTAGTGCTGTTTAGTGTGGATAAAGAGAGAGGGTTTTTGCAGGCTTTTATTTTAAGGGATGGTGGGATGAGGGGAAGGGTGTTAGGGCTAGAGGCAGTTGGGGGTAAATTTGCCCCACTTTCCCACCCCTTTGTGTTGGTTGAGGGAGAGGGTGAGCTTTGGGAAGCAGTAGACAGTTGGGGGTCATGGCTTGGAGTAGAATTTGAGAGTTGTGATGTTGCTGAGGGACATTAGGTTGGGTAATGAAAGGGTTGGTTCACTTGAGTGCCTCAAGTGATTTGGAGATTTTTGACCTCAGCAATATTGTGGGTCTGTGGAGGGTGAAGTACCTTAACAGCTAGTCTGATACTGTCTAGCTGGACTGGGTAAATGGTGTATGTTACATTGTTGGTGATATTTGAATTGGATTGGATCGTGACTGAACTATAATATTTTGTTGATATTGTTGTGATGTTAATAAACCTGCAGTCATGTTTCTGCTATTGTAAGCTGAGTTAGGTATGAAGAGGATTTGGGGAAGGGGAGTGATTGTGAGAGAATGCGCGTGTGTGCTAGTGCCTAAATTAAATGTTTCCAGATTCAGCTTCAGGAGATCTTGGCTGTTTAATTGGGAGAATTACCATATGCTAATAGGAGATTATTTTAATTGTTAGAAAGTCCCAATGATCTCTATTAGATTACTAGGGAAGTACGAGTAGTTCTATAAAATAGGTAAAAATATTCATAAGAAAGTAATCTGCATAAATTTTAGAATAATGGCATATATATGCATATGTGTACACAAAATCTCATTTATTCTACATAAGAACATAAGAAAAATATAAGAATAGCCTTACTGGGTCAGACCAATGGTCCTTCATGACCAGTAGCCTGTTCTCATGGTGGCCAATCCAGGTCAGTAGTACCTGACCAAAACTTGCATGTTCAAATTATTGACTAGCATGCAAATTTATACATTCAAGTTATAGCATATGGTCAGTTGTGTGCATAAGTTAAGTAATAATTGGCTGTTAATTGTCCTTAATTGGTGCTAATTGCTTCCATTTAGCAGTTACACACTATTCTATAAGTTGAGTGTTCAAATTTTAGAATGTATACCTTCAAGGAGGGCATGGACCTGACATAGGTGAGTCAGTGGCTTATTAGGCAGTTACATGCATGAGTTATAGAACATTATCATGTACGAGTATGTACATGCCTAACTGCCTGCAGTTAGGTGCACAATTGTATGGTCAATAACTTAATGTAGTGGGTTGAACACCAAATATTAATACTGAAATCCCACAATGCATCAACTTTATTTGGAGTGGATCATGTGATATGTCCTCACTAATGAAAGGCTAGTTCTGGCCACCATTTTTAGTGTAATGTAAGTATGGAGGAGAGTGATGGTGTTTTGAAGATAATGTTTATTATGTGGGGATTTTGAAACTTTTTAAGTAGATTTAAGGACTTTTTATAGAAGTTTTTTTTTATATAGCAGAATGTTTTTTGATTTTGAGATGACATTATGTTTGTTTTTAGGAGCTGTAACTCCTTTGCCCTGATGCAGTGAATGAAACATAGCTATGTTGGCAGGGGCTCCCCTATACAATTAATCATATATGTTTTTCCAGTTTTAACACATATTAAAAATTAAAAGAAAAGTGTAAAACATGAAAATCTACTTATTTCATACCATAAGCACAAGTTTATGATACAAACTTTCTAGTCATTCCAGTCTTCCAAGAGTGGGATCTGCCACAACAATCCCGCATACGATTCCAACAATAGTCTGCCATCATGTGTGCATCCAATCTTCCTTGGTATTTAGCTTCCATTGTTTTTATGTCTTGGTGAAATTTTTCACCTTGCTCTTCACTTAAGTCACCAGGGTTCTCTGGAAAGCGATCTAAGTGACTGTGCAAATAATGGACTTTAACACTCATGTTACAGCTAAGCCTGTTGAAATGAAAGAGCATATCCTTTACTAATTGTGCATAGTTGTATGCCTTCTTGTTGTCAAGAAAGTTTTTTACAACATGAACAAATGAAGACAAGGAACATGATTCAATTTCATTCATTGATGCTATGAAATGTGGGTCATTTATAAGTTGTCTGATTTGTGATCGAAAATTACTGCCTTCAGTTTTTCCATTGCATGTCCAGCTAACATATGCACCATCGTATTCAATGCATGAACCATCTTTTTTCAAAGCCCTTGCAAATTGTTTCATCAGGCCTAGTGATGGCAGTTTGATTCTATCTGGTGCTACCAAAGGTTTATTGATTACATTTTGTCCTCCAACCACCATATATATTCCCTCAGAGGCCAATCTTTTTTTTGCCCAATGTTCATGTTTCCTGAAAATAGCAACCCCACATAGATCCTGAATCACATTTGTTTGAATGACATAGATCTTATATCTTATATATATCTTATATCTTATATATATTATTTCATGTGCTCATAGAATGCTAGTTTACAAGACACAAAGGCCCTGATTCTCCAAAAGTGCCTCCCGATTTTAGGCAGCTGTAGACGTCCTACAGCTGTCTAATCAGCCAATCGGGATGCACGTTTTTTTTTAAAAAAATGCTCCCCAGGCAGGCCGCCCGGGAGAGGCGTCCTATACTAAACGCCGATTCTGTAACCGGGGTCTTTAGAGAATCGGGTTAAATTAGACGCAGCCGCTATACTTATGGCAGCAAGGGATCTCCCTGCTGCAATATGTATAGTGGCCGCGGTTGTTGCGGCCGCCTGTCCCATCACCGACAGGAGAATGCTTAACTCCTCCTGTCGGAACCCCGAGCCCCTCCCCCCCAAACTTGTAATCGCCGACAGGAGGATGCCCAACTCCTCCTGTCGGAACCCCGGACCCCCCTCCCCCCCAAACTCGTAATCGCCGACAGGAGGATGCCCAACTCCTCCTGTCGGAACCCCGGAACCCCCTCCCCCCCCAAACTCGTAATCGCCGACAGGAGGATGCCCAACTCCTCCTGCCGGAAAGCCCAACGACCCCCCGCCCCAACTAATCTCCCTCCCCCAACTAACCTTTCAATGTTGGTCAGCTGGACAGGTCTTGCTGCCATCCAGCCGACGGGTCTGCCTCGTGGAAATGAGATGGCACGCCCCTTCCTGGCCCATACCCGCTAAATCTAAGGCCTGATTGGCCCAGGCTAGGCACCTTGGCCAATCAGGCCTTAGGATTAGTGGGGATGGGCGGACCCGCTATGCCTAAGGCCTGATTGGTCCAGGCTTCTACAACCTGGGCCAATCAGGCCTTAGATTTAGCGGGGATGGTCCGGGAAGGGGCGTGCCATCTCATTTCCACGAGGCAGACCCGTCGGCTGGAGGGCAGCAAGACCCGTCTAGCTGACCAACATTGAAAGGTTAGTTGGGGGAGGGAGATTAGTTGGGGCGGGGGGTCATTGGGCTTTCCGGCAGGAGGAGTAGGGCATCCTCCTGTCGGCGATTATGAGTTTGGGGGGAGGGGGTTCCGGGGTTCCGACAGGAGGAGTTGGGCATCCTCCTGTCGGCGATTATGAGTTTGGGGGGGAGGGGGTTCCGGGGTTCTGACAGGAGGAGTTGGGCATCCTCCTGTCGGCGATTACGAGTTTGGGGGGAGGGGGTTCCGGGGTTCCGACAGGAGGAGTTGGGCATCCTCCTGTCGGTGATGGGACAGGCGGCCACGGCCGCTATACTTTATTGCAGCAGGGAGATCCCTTGCCGCGATCAGTATAGCGGCCGCGTCTACTTACAATGTAGACCAGCATTTTGCTGGCCTACATTTTAAGCGTCTCTTCCTCTACTAGGGAGATGCGTAGGGCCGCCTAAGTTCGCCTAAGGCCTGTAGGCGAGCTTAGGCATCTTGCGGGTCTCCCTAGACTCCCGGAGGCGCCTTCAGGCCTGCCTGGGGAGCATTTAAAAAAAAAAAAAACGTGCATCCCGATTGGCTGATTAGACAGCTGTAGGACATCTACAGCTGCCTAAAATCGGGACGCACTTTTGGAGAATCAGGGCCAAAGTGGTTAAAAGAAACAAAAAAAATCTTCTACCAGTGGTGCAAAATAGTGGTCTAATCATGGCACAAATTATTGCCAAAAGGTGCTTTGAAATACTGTCCGCAAGTTACTTATAATATGTCAACATGTAACCAATAGCAAAAAGCACTTAGTTAGGTGGCTGCTGCCAGAAGGATACTGGGCTGTATAAAGAGAGGCGTAGTCAGTAGAAGGAAGAAGGTGTTGATGCCCCTGTACAGGTCATTGGTGAGGCCCCACTTGGAGTATTGTGTTCAGTTTTGGAGACCGTATCTGGCGAAAGACGTAAGAAGACTTGAGGCGGTCCAGAGGAGGGCGACGAAAATGATAGGAGGCTTGCGCCAGAAGACGTATGAGGAGAGACTGGAAGCCCTGAATATGTATACCCTAGAGGAAAGGAGAGACAGGGGAGATATGATTCAGACGTTCAAATACTTAAAGGGTATTAACGTAGAACAAAATCTTTTCCAGAGAAAGGAAAATGGTAAAACCAGAGGACATAATTTGAGGTTGAGGGGTGGTAGATTCAGGGGCAATGTTAGGAAATTCTACTTTACGGAGAGGGTGGTGGATGCCTGGAATGCGCTCCCGAGAGAGGTGGTGGAGAGTAAAACTGTGACTGAGTTCAAAGAAGCGTGGGATGAACACAGAAGATTTAGAATCAGAAAATAATATTAAAGATTGAACTAGGCCAGTTACTGGGCAGACTTGTACGGTCTGTGTCTGTGCATGGCCGTTTGGAGGAGGATGGGCAGGGGAGGGCTTCAATGGCTGGGAGGGTGTAGATGGGCTGGAGTAAGTCTTAACAGAGATTTCGGCAGTTGGAACCCAAGCACAGTACTGGGTAAAGCTTTGGATTCTCGCCCAGAAATAGCTAAGAAGAAAAAAAAAAAAAAAATTTAAATTGAATCGGATTGGGCAGACTGGATGGACCATTCGGGTCTTTATCTGCCGTCATCTACTATGTTACTATGTTTAGGTGAAGTAACCCCAGCTTTAACATGAGCCGTATTTCACTGATGCTACCTCAGAAAGCCGAGAAGCAGTTTATGAATTTAAGCTGCTTCTCGGTTTTCTGAGGTAGTGTCAATGAAACACAGCTCATGTCAAATCTGGGGTTACTATGTGTCACTGCAGTTTATAAAATTCAGGTATTTATAAGGATTTATATGCCCTCTTCCAACATTATTTGTGAATGTACATTTATTAAAGATGTATGGTGTATAGTCATCTCATTAGCATGGCTTAAAAATGCAGTGCATGCAATATTGATGTAATATTGCCCATTAAAAAGTTCTAATGTGTGCATTTTATAGACACACACATACATGGTCGAGTCACATTATTATGACCACCTGCTAATATTCAGAATAACCACCTCTGGCAGCATGGATGGCAGCCAGGCATCGTGGGAGTGATTCAATAAGATGCTGAATGGTTGAAGAGGTATCTAAAACCATGCAGACTGCATTGTGTCCAACACTTGCTGATGGGTGTGTGGTGGTGGATCCAGTCATTGAACATGTCAATTGAGGTGGTCCCAAATGTGCTTGATTGGGTTACGGTCTGGGAAATTCAGAAGCTATGGAAGTAGCTGGAAGTCTTAGTCATGCTCTGCAAACTACTCCCAAACAATTATGGCAGTATGACATGTCACATTGTGCTGTTGAATGATCCCATTGGCCATAGGGAAGACCATCAATATATATGGGTGTAGTTGATTGGCAAGAATGGAGAGATACCTATATCGGTTGAGAGTGCCTTCCAGAGGTATCGAGGGACTCAGCCCATACTAAGAAAACATTCCACAGACCATAACACTGCTGCCACCAGCTTCTATATGTCCAACAATGGTTGCTGGGTGCTTGTTCTCAGTGGTTTCACGCCTAACACACTAATGTCCATCTGTTCTATGGAGTTTAAAATGTGACTCATCGAAGAAGGCAACTGTCTGCCAGTCAGTGCAAGCCCAATGTCGGTATTCCTGTGCAAATTGCAGCCAATAGGTAAGCATAAATGTAGTCACCAGCTGTTTGCTCCAGAGCCCCATTCACAACAGGGTTTTGCTGCAATCATTTTAGGGCAAATTCTATTAGAAGCACCCAAAAGTTAGGCACCTAATTAGGCACTGTTCAGCATGATTCAAGTAATATTGGGTGGTTTAGTGAATCGCGCTGAGCGGCACCTATTTTGGAGGCGCCCTTTAAATAGGCCAGCTCAAGGAACACTTAGAAGTTAGGCGCCTAGCTGAGCGCTTAAGATCAGTGATTCTGTAAGAAGGTGCCTAACACACAGCCACGCCCACACCTAACATGCATAGCGCCTATTTTTTTGAAGGGCGCCTAAATTTTTAGAAGTGCCTTCTTACAGAATTATGTTTTTCTTGATAGGCGCCTATGTTTCAATCAGTACTGATTAAAAAGCTTAATTGGGATTATTATTCAATTTTGATAGATGCCTATCTAGATGGGTGCCTCCGAAATAGATGCCTAACTTTAGGTGCTGGTTACAGAATTTGGGCCTTTGAACACAGATCTGGAAACCCTCTGGTTCCTTTGAATGGTGAGTTGCTCCACGGCAGCATGCCAATCGGCATGCACCAACCTATGTAGCTGATGTTCACCTCTCGCATCGATGGCTCGTGCTGCCTCACAGTTACCATGTTGGGTCTTCAAAAAGGTTCAATTTGTCCACTCGAGGTATACTTTAACCACAACTGTTTGTTATAATTTTATTATGTGTGTTTTTATGTAACTCATGCAGAATTGTGGGATTCAGTGGGCTATAAATTTTTAAATAAATTAAAAAAAAAAAAAAAAAGCATTTTAAATTTAGTCATTTCCAGTACAATTTCAAAGGAACAAACTCTAGCTCTGCTTCCATTTATTTGCATGTCTGTTTCAATGGCATTCACATCTTATATCTCTGGTTCCTTTCCTTTTCTTTCTTAATTAGAGCATAGAAGTTAGTTATTAGGTTTGAGGTGTTTCAAAAATACAAACATCTCTGAATAAGTTTTGTGAAATTGTTATAGTTTATTACATTTTTTTCATGCGTAATATTGGCTTGGTATTACTCTAACAAGCATCTTCTAAAATGAAGTGCCTTATGAGTGAGCCAACAAAAAGAAATCATTGAAATAAGAAAGCCTTGTTTTCTGCCTTCTCACCATAAACCAGGTGTTTATGTTTAGCTGGAACCAAACATTCCAGAATTATCCATCATAGGTAAGGTTGAGGTGAGTCATTGTATAAATTATAATAATTTGATTACAGTTCTTAAAATTGTAAAGCTTTTTTTCAGAGGAACATCATAGGTTAAGCAAATAGGTATGGAAGCCACAATCAACAGAGATGCAACAAATGTAAGAAACCAGCAATAATTCAATTTTGAAAGGCTGGGCAGCATGAAGGTCACATTTAGAGGTTTATCGGCTACATTTATATACTAATTTCATCTTAATAAGCACATCTAATTAGCAGAAATAAATGCAGGGAACTAGAGTTTGGCTATAATTTACCCAGTAGAGATATGAACACCATTTACCCAGAATCTTCTACTTTCTAAATTTACCAGGTATCTAGAACTCTACAGCTCAATAAATATGTTCATCAAGTGGGTTATTACAAAGAGCTGCCATTATGGTTTCTTCCAGGAGAAACAAACTAGACCCTATCAAAGATAGGATGACAGACTTGATAGACTACTGGTCTGACCCGCAGAATTAACATGTACCACACAGGACAGACAGGGAAAAATGCGTGAGTCCCTGAATGAATTCATGTAAACTGTTCTGAACTCCCATGAGAAAATGGTATAGAAATTGATTTTATTGCAACAAAGCGGGTGAATAATAGAAAACTCTGGAGCAAGTCACACCTTATATCACCACTCCCTACCTTTATGGGAAAATTGACAAGTGCAGCTGTCGATGAAGCAAATACATGTATGTGAAAAAACAAAAACTATAACTGCTTTAATGCCCTATAAGTAGTCATAATGAGAACTCTCGCTGGACAGAAATGCACATAGGACAGATAGCTAAGCAGCTGAACTATACAGTATGTCGCTAATGTGATTAAGATGTGTCAACCATATTACAAGAAAATATGAATCATATGCCAAGAAGTTAGCTGATACATATGATAAAGAATAAAAATAAGTTCAACGGCATTGCAAAATATATTAGACCAGCTCCTTCTGATGAGGTTCAGCTTTCCCAGCATTCTCTCTTTGACCTTTTATAAAGGCTAACTCAATCGCAGGAATCTTCTTTTCGCTGCTGCAGTTACAAAATATGTGTATTCCATTGACAGAGGCAGAATTGTATCCATCAGCACAGCTCTTTATTTCACACTTGCAGGTGAGTATATCCATCAGTGTGACGAGCTTCTCCATAAATCTGTCTTTCTCCTCCAGTTTTGCTCCACCCACAGAAACTTTGCTGACTTGTTCCTACGTGGATTTCAACTTTGCTTTATTCCCAACATGGCTGTTTATAACAGGCCCACTGAATTTTGGATTTTCTTTGTACCACTGAGCGAGGTCGTTAGGGCATTGACCAGTTCATCAGTGTTGTAATTCCATCTCTCTTGATCCAAGTTTTCCAAGTTTCCAAGTTTTATTTAAAATTTGATATACCGTTTTAAATAAATTGTCTAAGCGGTGTACAATATTAAGACTATTAAAATCCAGGATAAGACATTAAATAACAAGACTTTAATGCCTTACAAGATACAAATTGGATTAGGAGGGGAAGTACAATTTATAATAGGAAAGAAAGAATGTAAAAAGTCAACACACTGGGAAGGGGATAGGCTCACCTTCTATATGCGATCTAGCGTCTACTTGTCATATGCATCTTTAAAGAGTTATTTTTAAATTTGTCGAATGAGATTTCTTCTCGAAGGTGAGGGGGCAGGGAATTCCATATTGTTGGTGCAGTAACCAAAAAGATTTTCTCTCTGGTGGTGTCATAGAATAAATGCCATGGGGAAGGGACACCAGAAGATTATGGTTGCTGGATCTTAGTGTTCCAGTTGGGCAGTGTGGGATAAGTAGTCTATCTATGAATCCTAGGGTATGTGATAACTTTGTTTTAAAGATAAGTAGTGAGATTTTATTTGCAATTCAATGATTGATTGGAAGTCAGTGTGATTTTATAAGCAGGGTGGTGACATGATCAAACTTCTTTGCATTATACTCATATGTTAGTTTAACTGCTGTGTTTTGAATGATTTGAAGTCTTCTTATCTCTTTTTAAGAAATACCTGATACAGGGAATTACAGTAGTCAATTTGGGATATTACCAAAGAGTGTAGTAAGATATTGAGAGAAGAAGGTTCTAGTAGGCTCATAACTGATCTGATCATTCTTAGTTTGTAAAAACTTTTCTTGACCACTGCACTTATCTTATCTTAGTATTGTTGGTGAATTGAAGAGGAGTTGACTTGAGATACATGGGAGAAGCAAGGGTTTTATTTCTAGTGAGGGAGAAAAGCATTCCATTTGATTTGTCTGGGCTGAGAAAAAGCATGTTTGTACTTAGCCATTTAGTGATCACTTCTAATTTGTGATTAATATTTAGAATATCCTGAGGGTCATTTGGGTCTATTGGGTGGATTAGCTGAATATCATCAGCATAACTGTATACAGTAAAACCAATTGATCACTGATGTCAATCAAATACAACCCATATTTAATGAAATCCCTGACACAGTGGTGTAGTAAGGGGGCGGTCCGCCCTGGGTACCATGTTGGTGGGGCACCGACACCCCTCCCCTTCTCTGCACTCTCCTCTTCCTACTCCTTCCCTTACCACATGTGTGTCCCTTTCCCTTCCCCCATACCTCAAGTTGTTCACCACCACGAGCAACAACTTTAACGTGCTCCTCTTGACCGTGTCATCTCTCCTGCCGATGTCACTTCTGGGTGCTGCGGGAGAGGTGACCGGGTTGCAAGAAGCACATTGAAGTTTTTGTCGCTCGCGGCGGTGAACAGCTAGAGGTATGGGGGAAGGGGAGGGGGTGCGTGTGTGGAAGGGGGGATCGTGGAAGGAGTTGGGGGTGGAGATGAGGGTGAGGGAGGGATGCCACCACCCTTGGCGCCTCTCACCTATGCTACTACCCTGACAGTTGGTAGTTCTCTGCATGATCCCACCAAATGATGTGAGTCTAAACTTGCAGTCTTGCTTTTCTTTTGGACATTTTTAAATCTGTGAATGAGAAAATAAAACTAATGTGTCCATATGGCTAAATAAGTAAGATAAATTGATAATTGTGGCACAGCAGGCATTAATATGCAATGCAAACACATAAAACCTATTATCAGAGTACTTAAATATATTTCAGTAATCTATTTTGGGATAATATCTTAGAAATTCCAGGTGGGTAAATAACATATTACTGTATATACTCAAATATAAGTCGATCGGAATATAAGTCGAGACCCCCTTTTCCCCCCAAAAGGAGGAAAAGTGGCTGACTCAAATATAAGTCGGGCAGCTTAATATTCGAGTGCCCTGCCCTGTCAGGCTCTGCTCTCAGCCCCCTCCCTGCCAAGCTCTGCCCCCTGCCCCCTTCCTTCCTTCCCTCCATCCCCTGTCAGACACTACACCCAGAACCCTTCCTTCCCTAGGCTTTGCACCCAGAATTCTTCCCACCCTCCCTCCCCTGTCAGGCTCTGCACCCAGAACCCTTCCTTCTCTCCCTCCCCTGTCAACTGTAAGCAAATATAAGACATGGAACTAATCACACTGAAGTTTGACCTCTTTATGTGCATTTGATTTGTATTGAAAAACTAGAATTGGTCTCAATTAAGTGTATCTTTCTTGCTTCTGTAATGCTACATATTGTCAGGCTCTGCACCCAGCTCTCTTCCTTCCTTTCCCCATCAGACTCTGCACCCTCCATCCCCTGTCAGGCTCTGCACCCTGTTCCCACCTCCCTGCTCTATCCTCATACTTCCTCTGCCTATCCGAACTCCTGTGCTATCCGGCTGCCGCAGATTGAGTTTCTTCGCCTAATGAGCAGCACGAGCAGGAGCGTGATTTGGCGCTGCTGCTTGGCACTGAGCAGCTTCCTTACTGGCTCCCACTAATTCTTGTATGAAGATAGGGCAGGGAGGGGGGACAGCAATTATTCAGGAAGTGGGTGTTGGCTCGAATATAAATTGTACCATTTTTCCACTAGTGCTTTTAAAATTATGACATCTCCAAAACTGACACACCCTGTTACTTACCAATGTGTAACTAAAGATATCGCTTTCCAGAGAAAGATAATTGAATTGCTTTTTGAAGTTTGTATTTGCATCAGCCTGATCTTTAAACTGAAGTGTCTGGTATGCATATACCATTAGCAACAGATGAACTGAGATTAGGAAACACGTGGAAAAAGCATATAATTACAAAATCTACAGTATTTCATTTGATCACTTGCCAAAATCTGAATTAAGGTTAAAGACAAAAGCACACCTGTTTGTGTGAATCAAAATGAGGCCTGTCAAATGCTGAGCCCAGTGCATTAATATGTAAAAATACATTGAGCCCAGTTCAAGCACAGCTGCTTGAAATGCAAAGCTCATTGTATTTCAATTAGAAGCTCATCTTTTCTAATTCTATTATTCTCTCTCGTGCATGGCAATTTGATCGAATGTCCTATTGTTTAAGAAAACATTGTTTTACCCAATCAGCTCTCCTATTGTTTTGCATTCATCGCTTATTACAATATTATTCATTGGTGAATACCTGTAGAATGGGTAGCAAAACCTCAACTAAAGAGTTTCAATCAGCTTGACTAAGTCTTTGCTTAAGACAGATAATAAAACTAAAGCTCAGAGGCTGGGATTCACTAACCTGCCCGATTGGGCCCGATCCGTGTCCGATCCGGGCAGGTCCGATAAATTCAGGAATGAAAAATATGCAGAAGGGGGTGCTCAGAGGAACGCCCCCATCTGCCTGCACGGATCGCTCTATAGCGATCCCCGCGCATGCGCAGACCATCTGAAGATGATCTGCGCATGCCCGTCTGAAAACTTTTTTTTGTTAATTTTTAGCCCTGAGAGCCCCTGGTTTTAACCCGCTTTAGACCCGCAGGTTAAAACCACAGGCTCGCTGGGCGGGGAATGGCAGGAGAGCTTCAGGGAAGGCCACATTACAGTAAAGATGTGCGCAGAATTGAATCGGTTCAGCGGACAACCACCAGGTTGATCTCGGGGCTCAAGGGTCTCTCGTACGAAGAGAGACTGAACAAATTGCAGCTCTATACTCTCAAGGAACGTAGGGAGAGGGGAGATATGATCGAAACATTTAAGTACCTCACGGGACGTGTCGAAGTGGAAGATGATATTTTCTTTCTCAAGGGACCCTCGGCCACAAGAGGGCACCCGCTTAAACTCAGGGGCGGAAAATATCATGGCGACACCAGAAAGTATTTCTTCACAGAGAGAGTGGTTGATCATTGGAACAAGCTTCCAGTGCAGGTGATCGAGGTAGACAGCGTGCCAGACTTTAAGAATAAATGGGATACCCATGTGGGATCCCTACGAGGGTCAAGATAAGGAAATTGGGTCATTAGGTGCATAGACAGGGGGTGGGTAAGCAGAGGGGGCAGACTTGATGGGCTGTAGCCCTTTTCTGCTGTCATCTTCTATGTTTCTATGTTTCTATGGTAGGAGAACGGTGATGCGGCAGGAGAGCTTCAGGGAAGGGCAGAACGACGATGTGGCAGGAGAGCTTCAAGGAAGGGCAGGAGAACGGCGATGCAGCAGGAGAGATTCGGGGGAAGATCGAGGCAGAGCAGAGCAGAAATTGCAAGGCAGAGAGCAGGGCTTCCAGTCGGAAAGACGTTTTTCGACTGGTCCCCAGCAGTCACTTCTTCAGGTGATCGGTCAGCCCAATCGGATCAGAAATTTGGTGTTGTGAATCGCGTCCCAGCCTACTTTGCATGCGTTTTACCTCATTTGAATGCAAGGATTTGAAGCGTGTCATAGGAGAGTATCATAGGTAAGTGAATCAGGCCGGATGAAAATTTGATAGTAAAGGGGTCGCAAACCGATCGGTTTGCTTTGTGAATCTAGCCCATAGTACTAAATCATAAATTTGGCAATAGCCCCATTGTATTAGAATGAAGACTGTAAGATCTTGTAACAGAGTTATGGCAACAGATGAGTTTTTTTTTTTTTTTTTAATTCAATAAATTTGCATTGAATATATATATTTTTTATGTGATCCACACTACAATATTTATACATGTGAAGCAGTATGCAATAAATAAATGAAATGTGTAATTGATAACTTAAAATTAGAACGGAAAGCATATTTTTTTCAATGATATATTGTACAGTAGACTAAGGGGCACATTTTCAAAAAAAGAAAAACTTCAAAAAGTGGCAAGAATGGGCAGACAGACATTTTCCTTGCTCAACCCTTCCAATTTGCTATTTATAAACCTATTTCTAGATGGATTTCTATGCTGTTCATCCACAGTTCATCTGAATCTTAAGGGAGCGTGTTATATGCATGATTTGGGCAGGACTGGGTTGGGCTTAAGAACTGGATATTTTTCAGCCGTAATCAAACATTTCAGAATACGGCCAGGGCACAATTTGAGCATTTAGGGCTATACCAGTTTTAATCTATATATATAAAATCGGAGGTATGTATGTGTGTATGTATGTGTGTATGTGCCGCGATCACGCAATAACGGCTTGACCGATTTGAACGAAACTTGGTATGCAGATCCCTCACTACCTGGGATGATATGTTCTGGGGGTCTCGCGGCCCACCTGCACACGTGGGCAGAGCTACAAACATAAAATCAGATTTCACCCATTCATGTCAATGGAAAAAATGTAAAAAGCTGCCATTCTCACAGTAATTCAAAAACGGCTTGACCGATTTGAACGAAACTTGGTATGCAGATCCCTCACTACCTGGGGTGATATGTTCTGGGGGTCTCGGGGCCCACCTGCACACGTGGGCGGAGCTACAAACAGATAATCAGATTTCACCCATTCATGTCAATGGAAAATATGTAAAAAGCTGCCATTCTCACAGTAATTCAAAAATGGCTTGACCGATTTGAACGAAACTTGGTATGCAGATCCCTCACTACCTGGGGTGATATGTTCTGGGGGTCTTGCAGCCCACAACTCTATGTTGCTTGCTCAAGGGTGGGTTCACCCAATAATTTATATGTTCTTGCTCCAGGAGATGAAACTAAAATTGTTGTTTATAATCACGTTTTGCGTTAGTTGTATTGTATTCATTTTGTCAAATATTTCACATTATAATTTGAATATTGTACTTTTTATTAAGCTGTAAAAAAATAATTTCATTCACCACTATAAAGTATCTTTATTTGAATCCATTTACAGTGTTATTGCTATAATTAAATACCCGTGCAACGCCGGGGCATCAGCTAGTAATGAATAAATATCAAAAAGGTACCCAAACTAAGCAGATGACCACTGAAGGGATGAAGGCATGTCCCCCCACCCCTCTCCCCATACACATAAACACACACACTTCCCCAGTAGTCACTGAACCTCTCCCAGCCCCCAAAGAAATAAATGAAACAGTACATACCTGTATGTTTGACATCTTCAAATGTTCTGGGCAGTCCTATTAGAGCAGCAAGCAGGGCTCTGGAGTAGCCTGGTTGTCAGTGCAATGGACTGCAGAGAAAAGACCCAGGCCCATATCCCACTCTATGGTGGAGTCTGTGAGCCCACTAAAACCAACCTGAAACCTACTGGACCATCATGTAAGTGACCTGCAGGCATAAGGACAATTGTTGGGATGTACAGTTGGGTCCAGTAGGATTTGGTTTTGGGGGCTCACCACAAAATATAAGGGGGTTATGGTGAGATCTGTACCTGGGACCTTTTTATGTGAAGTTCACTGCAGTGCTCCCTGAGGTGCTGGGATGTCTGTGTGGCCAGTCTACTAAAAATGCTAGCCCCTCCTACATCCCAATTGCTTGTTTTGTGCATTTTTCTTTTGGAGATGTTGGGGGATGTAGAGGATTGGTGGGTGTGAGGGAGGGAGAGATAAATTATAGAGAAAAATACAGACTTTACAGCATTTACATTATAGACAAGGGGGTTTAGATTACAGCATTTGCAGTGAAGACATAACATACAGACTTAAAAAATTAGACTTAGTAGGCACAGGGTGGATTAAATTGCAGCATGTACAGTGTTGATGTAACATGGAGGTGACATAACTTTCCTAGCAGGTGGGTGTATCTTTGTTGTCAGAGAATGTGGTGGCAATCCAGGTTATATGTGCAGTGGACTGCGAGTTTAGAGATGTCGTTTGGTGTATTAGGCGGTGCCTTTGAGATCCATCCGTCCTTTTTGGACATAGTGAATTAATGACCCTTGATGCAGGCACATGCTGAAACACAGCCCTGACGGGTGATATCAATAAACTTGTTCCAATAGTGTGGCTTCCGTGACATTCTTACCTCCTTTTGGCAGTCTTTGCCTTTTCTTCTTCTACGTCAGTGTATCTCAAACTGTGTGCCCCCTGAGATTCCAAGTGTGCCGCGGCACACTGAGGAGGAAGAGAGGCGCCTGCCAGCTGACTTCCCTACGTTGTACAGCGCCATCGCTGCCCGATTCGCCGAAGGTCTGCATGTTTCCCCTTCTCTCTAGCGTCCTCCGGCTTCCCCCTTGGCCTCCCGGTCTCACCTTTAAAGCTAATTACAGCAGCCTGGTAGATAAAATGATTTTATTTTCAACTAGCTGATACCCCGGTGTTGCACGGGTATTTAATTATAGCAATAACACTGTAAATGGATTCAAATAAAGAGACTTTAGAGTGGTGAATGAAATTATTGTTTTACAGCTTAATAAAAAGTACAATATTCAAATTATAATGTGAAATATTTGACAAAATGAATACAATACAACTAACGCAAAACGTGATTATAAACAAAATTTTTAGTTTCACCTCCAGGAGCAAGAACATATAAATTGTTGGGGGAACCCACCCTTGAGCAAGCAACATAGAGTGGTGGGCCGAGAGACCCCCAGAACATATCACCCCAGGTAGTGAGGGATCTGCATACCAAGTTTCGTTCAAATCGGTCAAGCCGTTTTTGAATTACTGTGAGAATGGCAGCTTTTTACATTTTTTCCATTGACATGAATGGGTGATATCTGATTTTCTGTTTGTAGCTCCGCCCACGTGTGCAGGAGGCCTGCGAGAACCCCAGAACATATCAGCCCAGGTAGTGAGGGACCTGCATACAAAGTTTCGTTCAAATCGGTCAAGCCGTTTTTGAATTACAGTGAGAATGGCAGCTTTTTACATTTTTTCCATTGACATGAATGGGTGAAATCTGATTTTATGTTTGTAGCTCTGCCCACATGTGCAGGTGGGCAGCGAGACCCCCAGAACATATCACCCCAGGTAGTGAGGGATCTGCATACCAAGTTTCGTCCAAATCGGTCAAGCCGTTTTTGAATTACTGTGAGAATGGTAGCTTTTTACATTTTTTCCATTGACATGAATGGGTGAAATCTGATTTTCTGTTTGTAGCTCCTCCCATGTGTGCAGGTGGGCCGCGAGACCCCCAGAACATATCAGCCCAGGTAGTGAGGGACCTGCATACAAAGTTTCGTTCAAATCGGTCAAGCCGTTTTTGAATTACTGTGAGAATGGCAGCTGTTTACATTTTTTCCATTGACATGAATGGGTGATATCTGATTTTCTGTTTGTAGCTCCGCCCACGTGTGCAGGTGGGCCGCGAGACCCCCTGAACATATCACCCCAGGTAGTTGGAATTACTGTGAGAATGGCAGCTTTTTACATTTTTTCCATTGACATGAATGGGTGAAATTTGATTTTCTGTGTGTAGCTACGCCCACGTGTGCAGGTGGGCCACGAGACCCCCAGAACATATCACCCCAGGTAGTGAGGAATCTGCATAGCAAGATTCGTTCAAATCGGTCAAGCCGTTTTAGAATTACTGTGAGAATGGCAGCGTTTTACATTTTTTCCATTGACATGAATGGGTGAAATCTGATTTTCTGTTTGTAGCTCCGCCCAGGTGTGCAGGTGGGCCGCGAGAACCCCAGAACATATCAGCCCAGATAGTGAGGGACCTGCATACAAAGTTTCGTTCAAATCGGTCAAGCCGTTTTTGAATTACTGTGAGAATGGCAGCTTTTTACTTTTTTTCCATTGACATGAATGTGAGAAATCTGATGTTCTGTTTGTAGCTCCGCCCACGTGTGCAGGTGGGCCGCGAGACCCCCTGAACATATCACCCCAGGTAGTTGGAATTACTGTGAGAATGGCAGCTTTTTACATTTTTTCCATTGACATGAATGGGTGAAATCTGATTTTCTGTGTGTAGCTACGCCCACGTGTGCAGGTGGGCCACGAGACCCCCAGAACATATCACCCCAGGTAGTGAGGGATCTGCATAGCAAGATTCGTTCAAATCGGTCAAGCCGTTTTAGAATTACTGTGAGAATGGTAGCGTTTTACATTTTTTCCATTGACATGAATGGGTGAAATCTGATTTTCTGTTTGTAGCTCCTCCCATGTGTTCAGGTGGGCCGCGAGACCCCCAGAACATATCATCCCAGGTAGTGAGGGATCTGCATACCAAGTTTCGTTCAAATCGGTCAAGCCGTTTTTGAATTACTGTGAGAATGGCAGCTGTTTACATTTTTTCCATTGACATGAATGGGTGATATCTGATTTTCTGTTTGTAGCTCCGCCCAGGTGTGAAGATGGGCCGCGAGAACCCCAGAACATATCAGCCCAGGTAGTGAGGGACCTGCATCCAAAGTTTCGTTCAAATCGGTCA
Organism: Geotrypetes seraphini; assembly: GCF_902459505.1. Taxonomy (NCBI): domain Eukaryota; kingdom Metazoa; phylum Chordata; class Amphibia; order Gymnophiona; family Dermophiidae; genus Geotrypetes; species Geotrypetes seraphini. The sequence continues at coordinate 141,931,333 of NC_047092.1, read as the reverse complement.
AGCCGTTTTTGAATTACTGTGAGAATGGCAGCTTTTTACTTTTTTTCCATTGACATGAATGGGAGAAATCTGATGTTCTGTTTGTAGCTCCGCCCACGTGTGCAGGTGGGCCGCGAGACCCCCTGAACATATCACCCCAGGTAGTTGGAATTACTGTGAGAATGGCAGCTTTTTACATTTTTTCCATTGACATGAATGGGTGAAATCTGATTTTCTGTGTGTAGCTACGCCCACGTGTGCAGGTGGGCCACGAGACCCCCAGAACATATCACCCCAGGTAGTGAGGGATCTGCATAGCAAGATTCGTTCAAATCGGTCAAGCCGTTTTAGAATTACTGTGAGAATGGCAGCGTTTTACATTTTTTCCATTGACATGAATGGGTGAAATCTGATTTTATGTTTGTAGCTCCGCCCACGTGTGCAGGTGGGCAGCGAGACCCCCAGAACATATCACCCCAGGTAGTGAGGGATCTGAATACCAAGTTTCGTCCAAATCGGTCAAGCCGTTTTTGAATTACTGTGAGAATGGTAGCTTTTTACATTTTTTCCATTGACATGAATGGGTGAAATCTGATTTTCTGTTTGTAGCTCCTCCCATGTGTTCAGGTGGGCCGCGAGACCCCCAGAACATATCATCCCAGGTAGTGAGGGATCTGCATACCAAGTTTCGTTCAAATCGGTCAAGCCGTTTTTGAATTACTGTGAGAATGGCAGCTGTTTACATTTTTTCCATTGACATGAATGGGTGATATCTGATTTTCTGTTTGTAGCTCCACCCAGGTGTGCAGGTGGGCTGCGAGAACCCCAGAACATATCAGCCCAGGTAGTGAGGGACCTGCATACAAAGTTTTGTTCAAATCGGTCAAGCCGTTTTTGAATTACTGTGAGAATGGCAGCTTTTTACTTTTTTTCCATTGACATGAATGGGAGAAATCTGATGTTCTGTTTGTAGCTCCGCCCACGTGTGCAGGTGGGCCGCGAGACCCCCAGAACATATCACCCCAGGTAGTGAGGGATCTGCATAGCAAGATTCGTTCAAATCGGTCAAGCCGTTTTAGAATTACTGTGAGAATGGCAGCATTTTACATTTTTTCCATTGACATGAATGGGTGAAATCTGATGTTCTGTTTGTAGCTCCGCCCATGTGTGCAGGTGGGCCGCGAGACCCCCAGAACATATCACCCCAGGTGGTTGGAATTACTGTGAGAATGGCAGCTTTTTACATTTTTTCCTTTGACATGAATGGGTGAAATCTGATTTTCTGTTTGTAGTTCCGCCCACGTGTGCAGGTGGGCCGCGATACCCCCAGAACATATCACCCCCAGTGAGGGATCTGCATACCAAGGTTCGTTCAAATCGGTCAAGCCGTTTTTGAATTACTGTGAGAATGGCAGCTTTTTACATTTTTCCATTGACATGAATGGGTGAAATCTGATTTTATGTTTGTAGCTCCGCCCACGAGTGCAGGTGGGCCGATTTTCTGTTTGTAGTTCCGCCCACATGTGCAGGTGGGCCGCGATACCCCCAGAACATATCACCCCAGGTAGTGAGGGATCTGCATACCAAGGTTCGTTCAAATCGGTCAAGCCGTTTTTGAATTACTGTGAGAATGGCAGCTTTTTACATTTTTCCATTGACATGAATGGGTGAAATCTGATTTTATGTTTGTAGCTCCGCCCACGAGTGCAGGTGGGCCGCGAGACCCCCAGAACATATCATCCCAGGTAGTGAGGGATCTGCATACCAAGTTTCGTTCAAATCGGTCAAGCCATTTTTGCGTGATCGCAGCACATACACACATACATACACACATACATACCTCTGATTTTATATATATAGATATAGTGATTGAAATGTGTCATTTTTTAGAATTTATATCTGCTGTGTATATTGTGTGTATATGAAAAATGAATGGAAAAATTTGAATTACAGTTAGTAAAGAGGATGGAATCTGAGGCAGAGCTTGATATTTGTTAGACTTAGGGGGTACTTAGCTTGAAGTAGTTGAGAAACACTGCAGTAGGCAATCAGCTGGCGTCAGTGCCTCTTCTTCTCTCTGGCCCTCTTCCCTGCTAGCACCCCCTACTGGCGTCTCAGGTCCCATCTGAAGGGCCTCTGCACATGTGCAGACATCGTCATGATGATGTCATGCATATGCGTGATGTCATCACGGCGACATCTGCGTACTTCTGGGTGCCTCAAGCCGTGTTCAGTGCCTTTAGTATGCCCCGGCTTGAGAAAGTTTGAGAGACACAGTTCTACGTGGTACAGCAGAATTCTGGCATTCTGCGTTTTTTGATGTTCACGGATTATAAACCAAAACAGATTTAAATTCTACTGCACTTTAGGTTTTCTGACCAGAGCATTCATTCTTTCAGCCATGCCTGTGGAAATTGCTAGCTTGGCTTAAAATGAGGATTGTGTGATGCTTGCTATGGGTGTGCTTTTATGAAATCCATATTACAGACTGAACTATGGCTTTGTTGAAAGCTCTGGATGAAATCCAGCTCAGAAAAAAACCCATTACATTTACCTATGGGAACACTTACTCGAGCTGAATTTCTTTTTCAACCCTCAAAGAAAGATCCATTTCTAGTTTTTTTGGGTTTTTTTTTGCAGTGGTGTACTATTGCAGGATGCCAGTTTACTAGTCTATGCATACATTAAAACAACAGCAACAAAAGATGACATCATATGTGGTTTTTTGACTTCAAGAAACTGATGAGAAGAAAACCTAATGATGGAGGGGATAATTATGAGCTGTGTGCAATATTAATATAACATTTCAGAAAACAAGACAATATAGGGCTCCTTTTACAAAGGTGCGCTAGCGATTTTAGTGCACGCTAAAATGCCACGTGCGCTAAAATGCCACGTGCGCTAGCCGCTACCACCTCCTTTCGGCCAGCGTGCGCTAATCTGGTTTGTGCGCTAAAAATGCTAGCGCACCTTTGTAAAAGGAGCCCATAGTTCAGCATTTAAAACAACATTTCCATGATACGATAAAAAGAGATTAATTTTGCCAGATTCTAGGATGATTAGGATAAATAATCTAGAGAACATATCCTTCATAATCTAGGTTAGAAACAGTATATTGTAAATGCTGAAGGAAGTGGGATAAAATAGATAATAACACAAAACTCAATTTTAAGTGGCAGGGCCCTAAATTAACTTAAAACAAAAGTTCTCAACATACTGTTTGGTACATAATAAGCCAATCTGGTTTTCACGATATCCATAATGATTATGTATGAAGACCCATCTGCCTGAGGGTGTTCTGAGGCCTGAGTTAAGAACCACTGTCTTAAATAGTTAAGAAATCAATTTAAAGTTATGCAGATATGCAGCAGTAGGAAATGTGTATCTTCTGCTGTTGTTGAAAATCCACATATCACTTTTAAAGAATTTCTAATCCATGTACACTCTAATTCTGGGGTCTCAAAGTCCCTCCTTGAGGGCCGCAATCCAGTCGAGTTTTCAGGATTTCCCCAATGAATATGAATGAGATCTATGTGCATACACTGCTTTCAATGCATATTCATTGGGGAAATCCTGAAAACCCGACCGGATTGCGGCCCTCAAGGAGGGACTTTGAGATCCGTGCAATTCTATAAATAGTGCACCCAGTTTCACATTCAATTGCATGTGTAATTATAAAATAGCACCACTTAAGTGTGTAACGTAATTGTTTACTTGGTCCTAGATTGAAACTTAATTGACAATAACCATCAATAACTGGCTTTTAACAAGTTAGTTTTAACAAATTAGTTAGGACTAATTTGCAGTTATGGATATGAGTTATGGTCCTGTTCTATATGCATAAACCCCCAGATTTTATATATGGCACTCAAAATTGCATTTCCAAGTTGCACATGTAACTTAATTGAGTAATGAGCCATTAATTAGCAATAATAGGATGCTAACAAGCAATTATTGCAATTAGTTGGTTCCAATTAGGATTTTTGCACACATCTTGCAAGGTGCTATTCTATAATGATCCATGAGCAAATTTTATAATTTCAACTCAAAAGGAGGTGTGGCCATGGGAAGAACATAGGTTCGGCAGGCCAGGGGCATTCACTAAAGATATGTGCAGTATTACTGAATACCTGTGATCTGCGCCTTAATTTATTCATCAGGATTTACACCAGCTCAACTCCTCTTTTGCTTATACTGCCATTATAATTTGGAATAATATACCTGTTTACATTAGGACTGATATCAATTACTTAAGGTTTTGTAAAAATTTGAAAGCTTATTTATATGACTTGTTATAGTATTCATGATATGTCTGATGATATTTTAATTAATTGTTTTTGTATTTTCCAGTAGATTTTATGGCCTCTTTTTTGAATGTAAATCGCCTTGAACCTTTTTGGGTATAGTGCAATTAATAAATTGTGTATTAGATTAGGTTTCAGTTTACAAGCCCCAGAGCTGTCTGAATTCAAAAGGGCCTGGAATAGGCAAGTGAGATTTATCAGAGAGAGAAAGCGATAATGGTTACTGCGGATGGGCAGACTAGATGGACCATTTGGCCTTTATCTGCCATCATGTTTCTATGTTAAATTTAATATTTGTGGCTATAAAGTGCTTTACCCATATCAATCTGCTGTTTGAAAATTTGCCTTCTTCAACTATAAGTGCATTCTTCCATTTCCTGTGCCATTTTAACTGCTCTGAAAAGAGATGTTTCCAGAGGCAACTTTGGGTCAGAGAGGAAGAAAATTCTGACTTAAATATTATTTGGAAAGAAACTGTATTTTTTTTATAACACAGGGAAGGGCATTTTCAAGGTTTGGATAATTTCCTATAAGAGAACTCCATAGGCCGTTATTGAGATGGCTTGGGGAAATCCACTGCTTATTCCTAGGATAAGTAGCATAAAATCTGTTTTATTACTTGGGAATTAGCTAGGTACTTGGGACCTGAGTTGGCCGTTGTTGGAAACAGGATATTGGGCTTGGTGGACTTTCGGTCTATCCCAGTATAGCAATTCTTGAATTCTAATATGATGTCTAAATCCAATTTTGGATGTTTTAGGAAAAACATCCAAAAATGCAGTAGAGAGAATGACTATTTCAAAATGAAAAAGACAAAAAAAAACCACCTAAACATTGGGACATAGGAGGGGACTGAACACATAGACATCCCAGCAGAACAGTGGGGAACCCTAGAGGGCACTTCAGTGAACTTCACATAGAATTCCCAGGTACACATCTCACCATAACCCCCTTATATTGTATAGTGAGCCCTCCAAAACTAACCCACAACCTTCTGAACCCAACATTTTACCTCCCCAATAGCCCTTATACCTGCAGGTGACACCTGTACGTGGGCACAGTGGGATTAGGATGGGATTTGGAAGGCTCTCAAATTCCACCATAAATGTAGTGTTAGAGTGGAGCATGAGCCTGAGTTCTATCATCTCTATGATTGACTACATCACCCATCAGGCCACTCCAGAAATCTGCTTGCTCCTCTAATAGGACTGCCATAAAATCTGAAACTGTGATACAGGCTAATATGTACTGTTTCATTCACAAGTTTCCAAGTTTATTAATATTTGATATACCATCTATCAAGTTTAATATATATACCGTTTAAATAGTATACAGCAAGTTTTATATAAAAAATATAACTTATTAAAATAAAAGCTATATAAAATATGATAAAAGGGAATTGATGACAAACATAGCCTTACATGACTAGTAGGAAAGAACAATGGAAAGTAAAAAATTCACAGAGATAAAAGATAAAGTAAAAAAGGAGAAAGGAGGGAGGGGGAACACAAATTGGAAGGGGTCGCTTCAAAGGAAGTAGTACCGTGTCCTTCGCCGTACATGAAGAAGGACACGGTACTACTCGAAATGGTCCAGAAAAGAGTGACTAAGATGGTTAAGGGGCTGGAGGAGTTGCCGCAGTGAAAGATTAGAGAAACTGGGCCTTTTCTCCCTCGAATAGAGGAGATTGAGAGGGGACATGATCGAAACATTTGAGGTACTGAAGGGAATAGACTTAGTAGATAAGGACAGGTTGTTCACCCTCTCCAAGGTAAGGAGAACGAAAGGGCACTCTCTAAAATTGAAAGAGGATAGATTCCGTACGAAAGTAAGGAAGTTCTTCTTCATCCAGAGAGTGGTAGAAAACTGGCACGCTCTTCCGGAGTCTGTCATAGGGGAAAACACCTTCCAGGGATTCAAGGCAAAGTTAAACAAGTTCCTGCTGAACCAGAATGTACTTAGGTAGGGATAGTCTCAGTTAGGGCGCTGGTCTTTGACCAGAGGGCTGCCATGTGAGCAGACTGCTGGGCACGATGGACCACTGGTCTGATCCAGCAGCAGCAATTCTTATATTCTTGTAATTCTCTGATGAAGTGTGTTTATGCCAGAAGAGGGAGGGAAGTCTCATGTATTGAAGGTGTCTGAAGAGAAATGTTTTGACTTTGGCTCAGAATTTTTCTAGTGAAGGATCTAATTTGATGTTTAAAGGTAGGGCATTCATAATGTGTGTACAGTAACTGAGAAAATGGCCATTCTGGTGGTATTGTAAAATAATTCACAAATGGATGGTATTACTAACAATTGTTGATTATTTGCTCAAAGCGGTCTGATGGAAGAGTATGGGATTAGATGCTTGCCGATGAAAGCAGGGATATGTGTGTGTATGGTTTTGTAAGTCAAGAGAAGTGTTTTGAATATGATGCTGTGGGTAATGGGTAACAAGTGAGCATCAAGAAGGAGGGGGGAACATGATAAAAAAATTTTGCTTTATAAAAAATTTATCTGCTGTGTTTTGTAGTTTTGCACCTTGGTATAAAGAGTTGCAGCAGTCGATATGTGAGATAACTAGTAAATGAATGAGAATGTTTATAGAAGGAGGATCAAGGAATGAAGTGATCGAGCATATCAGTTCTAGTTTGAAAAAGCATTTCTGAATGACTGAGCTTATTTGTATAAGATTATTCCCAGTAGTTTCACCTTTGAATCCATTTGAATTGGTATATTGTCTATATGAATAGGTAGAAATAAGTCTTCCTTGTCTGAAGTTGGGAATATTATGCCTTTTGTTTTTGATATGTTCAATGTAAGCATGTTCTGTCAAAGCCAAACACTGATTTTAGTAAGTTTGAGATTAATATCTTCTTTGTCCTTTGGGTAGATAGAGTGGAGTAGTTAGATGTCATCTGCATAGGCAAATACAGTGAATCCATTGGATTAGCAGGTGGGCTAAGAAAACGTTGAAGAGCAGAGGAGAAAGAATGGAGCCTTGGGGAACCCCATAATGTTGCGAGACTGTGGTAGATGTTGCGTTACTAAAATTCACAAGATAGCTTCTGTCCTGGAAATAAGAGAAGAACCAATTCAGAACTGTACTAGAAATGCCACTGGATTGCAGTCTCCTAAGAAGCAGGGTGTGATCTATTGTGTCAAAAGCTGCGGTGAGGTTCAATGAAATTAGTAAAACAGATTTGTGATGGTCTCTGAAGTAGTGGAGAGCTGTTGTTAGGCCAATTAATGAAAGTTCTTTGGAATAGTGAGTTTGGATGCCGGTTTGATTGGGGTGGAAGGCATTGTATTTTTCTAGAAAAGTAGAAACTTGATTGCATACTATTTTCCAAGGCTTTGGGATGATTCCAGTGAGGAGGCTTTTGCTAATCATTTCTTGAATGAAAGGACCAAATATGGTGAAGTGTTTTTTAAGGGTAAGAGGTGATAATCAAGTTTCAAGTTTCTTTAAAATTTCTTATAACGCCCAATCAGTCTTCTAGGCGGTGTAAAAATTTGTAAAAACAAAGGACAAACTTTAGCTAAAATAAAAGTTTGAAGTGACACTACATCACCAAACTATAACTATGGGGCTGTTTGATATGTTCATAGTCTGTATTGTACGGTAAATGTCTTCTAAAGAAGGTAAATGGAATTCAGCAAGGGAGCTAAACAATAGATAAATTTCGGTGATGGGCGAGTATGGGGGGAGAGGTGTTAAAGATTGTTTAAGGTTATTGTATTCAAGTTTGATTTTCTCATCAAAGAAAGTTGGTAGCTCCTGGGCTGGCTGAGTTAGGAGGGCAGTCCATTTATTGGGATGTGAAGAGAGGGAGTGGACAATTGCATAAAGAGTGGATAAATTATGCACCTTTGCGATGTGATTGAAATAATATTCTTTCTTGGCTTTTTGGATTGAAAGTTTGTAGAGAGTGGCTTTTAACAAAGGGAGAACAAAGTTGTCTCCATTGATGTTCTGAGGAATGGAGCTGTCTACATAGAAGAGATAAGTCTTTATAATACCAAGGCTTTTTCTTGGGTGCAGGAGAGGAGTTGTGCTGTTTGATGGGTGCTATGGTGTCAATAAATGTTTTTGTAGCTGAGACCCACTGTGTGGATTTATCTTCTAACTCAAGTTTAGTGAAGTCCTTAATGTTGAGATTGAGTGTATCATTGATTGCTGAGGATGATAGTTTGCTGTAGTCCCGGGAGTTGTAAATACAGATAGGTTGGTATAGGATCATATCATGGATTTGTAGAATGAATTGAAATGAGGTAATTGTATTGTATGTTTATTCATTATTAACCTTATACAAAGTGAAGTATAAATCAACAAACATAATAGTCATTACAGACATAAAACCATACAAAAATACAATATACAAAACATA